>NC_083240.1:1283258-1938258 GCF_032191835.1 Heteronotia binoei | reverse complement strand
CGGTTCTCTCAGATAAGAGTCCGCTCACTTAACCACTATGGCTGACCCAAGGCCATTCCAGCAGCTGCCAGGGGAGGAAGGGGGAATCAAACCCGGTTCTCCCAGATAAGAGTCCGCTCACTTCACCACTATAGCTGACCCAAGGCCATTCCAGCAGCTGCAAGGAGAGGAGTGGGGAATCAAACCCGGTTCTCTCAGATAAGAGTCCACACACTTCACCACTATAGCTGACCCAAGGCCATTCCAGCAGCTGCAAGGGGAGGAGTGGGGAATCAAACTCAGTTCTCCCAGATTAGAGTCCGCTCACTTAATCACTAGTGCTGACCCAAGGCCATTCCAGCAGCTGCAAGTGGAGGAGTGGGGAATCAAACCCGGTTCTCCCAGATAAGAGTCCGCACACTTCACCACTAGGGCTGCCCCAAGGCCATTCCAGCAGCTGTAAGTGGAGGAGTGGGGAATGAGACCCAGTTCTCCCAGATTAGAGTCCGCGCACTTCACCATGATACCAACCTGGCTTGGAAGAAGCCAAGGCCTCTCCCGGCAGTGCAACTGAAATTCCTACTAGGATAGTCAGTATGTCTTTGTATTTCTTCCCCCTTTTTAAATAGAGGGAAATCGAACTTTTTTACTAAACATCCGCTAAAACTTCCAGGCTGCATTTTAAAATGATTATTTGTGTTTATGAACGAGTGTTTGAAATGTGTTTTTATATGAGGCTTTGTATGTGTGAGAGAGTTCTTATCAGGATAATAGACTTCACAGTGCCTTCTCCTCCGTTTTATCCTCCCCACCCCCCTGTGAGGTTGGTCAAGCAGGTTGAGAGTGTGTGACTGGACCAAGATCACCCTGCCAGCTGCCATAGCACAAGTGAGGATTTGTGCTCCAGTCTTCTGCTCTACGCCCCCCCCCCTTGCTGTTTCTCTGCTCCCATTAATTTCCATGCGGGGGGGGGGGGCTTGTGTGGGAGAACTTCCTGCCAGCCTGCAGCCTGAGAAGATTAGGGGAGGAACGGTGGCTCAGTGGCAGAGCATCTGCTTGGTAAGCAGAAGGTCCCAGGTTCAATCCCCAGCATCTCCAACTAAAAAGGGTCCAGGCAAATAGGTGTGTGAAAAACCTCAGTTTGAGACCCTGGAGAGCCACTGCCAGTCTGAGTAGACAAAACTGACTTTGATGGACTGAGGGAGGGGGGTCTGATTCAGTAGAAGGCAGCTTCATATGTTCATAAGATCCTTCCAAGGAAATTTCTGTACTTTACCCCAGAATAACTCGGAGAAGCAGGGGGTGGTAGACAAGCCTCCTTGAACAACTCACTCTTTAAGAGACAAAACTCTTGCTTCTGAAGCCAGCATTTTAAACATCCACTCAGCTACTTGTTTGTTTGTTTTCCTTTTTGCGCAGGGGCCATGCTGATCTTCTCTGTATCGTTCCAATTTTAGTATATGTGCTGCCAAAGCGAGCACACACTCAGCTATTAAATAACCCCCTGAAATACAATATTTCTCTGAAGAGACATCTGAACAGTCAAATTGAGCTGGGCTGATATGAGCAAACAGGCTCCCTCTCTCCTGGCATGCCCCCCCCCTTCACTCAACTGATAACAACTTATTGGTGACCCCTGGCTTGAAGGCCATCTGGCATCCCGAATCAAGGCCAGGGCCTTTTCAGCTGTGGCCCCAGCCTGGCGGAATGCTCTGTCCAATGAGACTCAGACCCTGTGAGACATGAAATAATTCCACAGGCCCTGCAAGGTGAAGTTGGTCCACCAGACAAAGCTGCCCACGTTGGACTGTTCCCTGAGCTGCCATCTAGTAAGGAATGGATATTATGATGGGTATGACGGTTGAAATTGTCGATTTCAGCCTAAGTTATATTTAATTGATTTTAAATTTAATTGATTTTAAATGATGATTTAAATGACCTCTACTGTGTAGGGAAGGGTGGGCTATAAGTCCAATTACATAAATAATAATAAATAGAATCATAGAAGCATAGAGTGGGAAGGGACCCCCAGAGTCATCTAGCCCAACCCCCTGCACAATGCAGGAAACTCACAAATACCTCCCCCTAAATTCACAGGATCTTCATCACCGTCAGGTGGCCATCTAGCCTCTGTTTAAAAGCCTCCAAGGAAGGAGAGCCCACCACCTCCCAAGGAGGAAGCCTGTTCCACTGAGGAACCGCTCTCACGGTCAGGAAGTTCTTCCTAATGTTGAACCAGAAGCTCTTCTGATTTAATTTCAGTCCATTGGTTCTAGTCTGACCTGGGGCCGCAGAAAACAATTCCACACCATCCTCTATATGACAGCCCTTCAATGACTTGAAGATGGTGATCCTATTATCTCTCAGCCGCCTCTTCTCCAGGCTAAACACGCCCAGCTCTTTCAGCCTTTCTTCATAGGATTTGGTTTCCAGACCCCTCACCATCTCTGTCACCCTCCTCAAATTCATTTGAGACAGAAAAAAATCATTCTGCGTTGAAAAGTATCACCCCAAACCCACAGAAAATTTATAAAATCTTTGACAATTCCTGTATTAGTTGAAAAGATTCCAGCCTGTTACACAACAGATCCATATCATATTGGGGCTTGGGGGAGTAAATTTTGGAAGCCACGTGAAAAAGACACTCTTGTTTTGGAACCCAGAACACCCATTCCTGCTGATCCACCCCACCCTCTCCACACACATCTTGGAACCTTCTGCTGAATAATCTCTTACCTTTCTCATTCCAAATCTGTATACACAGATGTTAAAAACTATTGAAGAACACCAGAAGAGTCCTGTTGGATCAGACCAGTGAGAGTCCATCTACTCCAGCCTCTTGCCTCACACAGTGGCCAACCAGTTCCTCTGGAAGGCCTACAACAGGGCAGAGAGGCCGAGGCCTTCCCCTGAGAAGAATATCAGAAGAGCCCTGCTAGGTCAGACTAGTGAGGGTCCATCTAGTCCAGTCTCCTGCCTCACACAGTGGCCAACCTGGAAGGCCAACAACAGGACAGAGAGGCCGAGGCCATCATAAGAACATCAGAAGAGCCCTGTTAGGTCAGACCAGTGAGGGTCCATCTAGTCCGGCTTCCTCTTGTCTCATACAGTGGCCACCCAGTTCCTCTGGAGGGCCAGCAACAGGTCATAGAGGGTGAGGCCTTCCTCTGATGTTGCCTCCTGGCTCTGGGATTCAGAAAATTAGTGCCTCTGAATGTAGAGGTTCTCCTCAGTCACCACAGCTAGTAGCTGTCAACAGACATCCTCCATGGATCTGTCTAAAGCCACTTTGAAAGCTATTTATTCCTGTGGTAGCAGATTCCACATTTGAATCACTCTCTGTGTTCTTCCACATTTCAACAACAAAGCCTCCTTGAAAATACAAAACTGGCCCAAAAGAAGGAGAAGATGAAGACTGCAGATTTATACCCCACCGTTCTCTTACAATCTCCTATATATTCTCTCCCCACAACAGGCACCCTGCGAGGTGGGTGGGGCTGAAAGGGCTCTCACAGCAGCTGCCCTTTCAAGGACAACCTCTGCCAGAGCTAGGGCTGACCCAAGGCCATTCCAGCAGGTGCAAGTGGAGGAGTGGGGAATCAAACCCGGTTCTCCCAGATAAGAGTCCGCTCACTTCACCACTGTGGCTGACCCAAGGCCATTCCAGCAGCTGCAAGTGGAGGAGTGGGGAATCAAACCTGGTTCTCCCAGATAAGAGTCCGTGCACTTAACCACTATACCAAAGTGCTTGTGTTCTACATGCAGAAGTATTTTTATGCCAGATCTGAGCTCTTCAACCTGGTGGCATCAATTTTGCCAGCTTGGGACGTCATTACCTCATTCCGTCACATTGACCCAGCCAGTGTGCTGCAATGTGTCAACCACCGGATCAAGGTGCTCCGTCTGAGGAACCATGCCCCAGTCCGCGGTTTGATAGGATTAGGTGGAACCCCATTGGCCCTTCATGCCACCTGACACCTGCTGAATGGGCAATTGCAATAACACCTCCTGTCCAGGTGAGGCACTAGAGTGCAGCAGACCAAACCACGGTAGTGCAGAAAGTAAAACACTGGACTCCCATTACCTGTCCCAGGTTCAAGACTGCAAGTAACTTTCATCCTTGGCCATATTTACCTTTGTTTGGGTCTTTGGAGAGTCTCATCTTGGGAGAGGGGAGAAGAAAGAGAAAATAATTATACCAACCATTTAATTTGTTGCTTTTCAGTAGGGGGGAAATGGGCAGGCCGGGGAGCCAAGGCCTGGGGTGCATCCCGAGCCCCACACGGCAGGGCCCTCCATTGAGACAGCCCGGCGTTGATGTGTGAGTCGGCTGCCTATTTGTCTAGGTGAATTAAAAACACAATTCAGCTCCCTGGAGGGATCTCCTGGTTGACAGGTGTGCATTTCATAGTCTTAACACTTGAAAAATAGGCTCCCTTTATGGTTATATCATAATTTCCCCCCCACTGGAATATCAAGGCTTTATTCCCTTCTTCGGATTCTAGTCTCCTACCTGAACACACTTCTCCATTTATTTTTTTTGCCCATTAACTCCTTCATCATACAGAATTAAATGGATTTCATTTCTGTCGGAGCAGTTCAGGGAGATCAAAAAAAGGACATTTGCAAAGGGAATTTCCTCCCCTCCGTCTCTTGGGCACCATCTCTTTCATTACGGTTCTTTGCTCACCTGTGCTTGAAATGCCCCCGCCCACTTGTCTCGATTTTTCAAACTCTTCCCCTCTGTCATCCTTTATACATAGGAGGAAAAAGCAATAAAGGGGTTTTGGTTCAGGAGGGGGGAGAGGGGAGCAGGCAGCTTGTGCTGGAGACTGGTCCTTTTAGAGGAAGCACCTCCAGAAACAAGATCAGAGTGTTTGGCCTTTTCAATGCACATTTTGGTGTAGTGGTTAAGTGTGTGGACTCTTATCTGGGAGAACCGGGTTTGATTCCCCACTCCTCCACTTGCACCTGCTGGAATGGCCTTGGGTCAGCCATAGTGGTTAAGTGAGCGGACTCTTATCTGGGAGACCCGGGTTGGATTCCCCACTCCTCCCCTTGCAGCTGCTGGAATGGCCTTGAGTCAGCCATAGTGGTTAAGTGAACGGACTCTTATCTGGGAAAACCGGGTTGGATTCCCCACTCCTCCCCTTGCAGCTGCCGGAATGGCCTTGGGTCAGCCATAGTGGTTAAGTGAACGGACTCTTATCTGGGAGAACCGGGTTGGATTCCCCACTCCTCTCCTTGCAGCTGCTGGAATGGCCTTGGGTCAGCCCTAGTGGTTAAGTGAGCGGACTCTTATCTGGGAGAACCGGGTTTGATTCCCCACTCTTCCACTTGCAGCTGCTGGAATGGCCTTGGGTCAGCCATAGTGGTTAAGTGAGCGGACTCTTATCTGAGAGAACTGGGTTTGATTCCCCACTCCTCCACTTGCAGCTGCCCTATATGGCCGAGGACCAGCCTACCTGAGGGACCGTCTCTCCCCGTATGAACCCCAGAGAGCACTGAGGTCAGTAGGAAAGAACAGACTGACTACCCCTGGGCCAAGACAAATTAAACTACAGAATACTCGCTCTCGGGCCTTTTCGGCCGCAGCCCCACATCTCTGGAACCAACTCCCAGAGGAGGTGCGGGCCCTGCGGAACCTTGATCAGTTCCGCAGGGCCTGCAAGACCACCCTTTTTAAATTAGCTTATGAATAACTGGAAATCCGCCATCAGCATCAACTAGAAGAGTGTTAAGGATAGCGTCATAAAATGTTTTAGTTAATTGTTTTAATTCAGGCTTTTAAGGTTAGTTTAATGTTAATTTAATGTTTCTAGTGTAACTGTTTTATTGTTGGTGCACCATTGGTCACCGTATTGTTAGCCGCCCTGAGCCTGCTTCGGCGGGGGAGGGCGGGGTACAAATAAAATTTATTATTATTATTATTATTATTATAGTGGTGAAGTGTGCAGACTCTTATCTGGGAGAACCGGGTTTGATTCCCCACTCCTCCACTTGCACCTGCTGGAATGGCCTTGGGTCAGCCATAGTGGTTAAGTGAACGGACTCTTATCTGGGAGAACCGGGTTGGATTCCCCACTCCTCTCCTTGCAGCTGCTGGAATGGCCTTGGGTCAGCCGTAGTGGTTAAGTAAGCGGATTCTTATCTGGGAGAACCGGGTTGGATTCCCCACTCCTCCACTTGCACCTCCTGGAATGGCCTTGGGTCAGCCATAGTGGTTAAGTGAATGGACTCTTATCTGGGAGAACGGGGTTGGATTTTCACTCCTCCACTTGCACCTGCTGGAATGGCCTTGGGTCACCCATAGCTCTCACAGAGTTATCCTTGAAAGGACAGCTTCTGGGAGAGCTCTCTCACCCCCACCCACCTCACAGGGCGTCTGTTGTGGGGTGAGAAGATAAAGGAGATTCTGAGCCGCTCTGAGACTCTGAGATTCGGAGTGGAGGGTGGGATATAAATCCAATATCATCATCATCATGATGCTGATGTCCACTGAATCAGACCCTCGGTCCATCAGAATCAGTGCTGTCTACTCAAACTGGTGGTAGCTCTCCAGGGTCTCAGGCAGAGGTCTTTCCCATCACCTCCAGCCTGGTCCTTTTTAACTGGAATTGGGGATGCCGGGGATTGAACCTGGGGCCTTCTGCATGCCAAGCAGGTGCTCTTCCACTGAGCCAAACTCCCTTCTCCCCTACATTATGGGTAGTGGTGTTTTTGTGCTTCCTCACCCTTCCGTGTACTCAAGGAAATGAAGACGGCCAGGAATTAGGGGTACCGACTTTGGGTGGGGAAATATCTGGAGGTTAGGGGGAGAGACCCTGGAGAGGTGAGGGTTTTTTTTTTTTGTGGGGGGGGGGAGGAACAAAGTCAGCAGGGTAGAATGCCATAGAATCCATCCTCTAAAGCAGCCATTTTCTCCAGGGAAACTGGTCTTGGTTGCCTGAGGAGTCATTCTAATAGCAGGAATACACATTTTACTTTGTGTAACTCTGCCATACAATAAATAAATACAGGGGTGGAATTCTAGCAGGAGCTCCTTTGCATATTAGGCCATACCCCCTGATATAGCCAATCCTCCAAGAGCTTACAAGAAAGAGCCTTGTAAGATCTTGGAGGATTGGCTACATCTGGGGTGTGTGGCCTAATATGCAAAGGAGTGCCTGCTAGCATTCCACCCCTAAATAAATAAATAGTGGGAGATCTCCAGGTGCCCTCTGGAGGTTGGCAACACTACTTGGCACAAAAAAAAGGAAGACCAAGAGTGTGATGGCTTGACACTAAATAAAACACTGCCATACAGATGCCCTGGGAATATTGTTGTTATTGTTCAGTCATGCAGTCGAGTCCGACTCTTTGCGACCCCATGGACAAACTCACGCCATTTTTCACAGCAACCAGACAGGACAGGGTTAAAGATTCTTCCTTCCTCTCTGGAGTGAAAAGGCGGTTGTGCATGTGCGTGGCTGCAGCAAGGCTCTTCCAACGTCATGCCAGGCCCTCCTGTCTTCCACCATCCTCCTGGGAATATATTTGGTCACAAAAGCATTAACTAGTATAAGTTGACTTGTTCAAAATATGGCAAGTTCCCAGTGGCCCCCAACATTTTCAGAGCTGGATTTGAGGGTCAACAAACATGATTGGTAAAATGTGATTTGGATCCTATTACTGTTAGGTGGAGCTGTAACTGGTTGGCAGATCGCACCCAAAGAGTGCTTGTGAATAGTTCCTCATCCTCTTGGAGAGGAGTGACAAGCGGAGTCCCTCAAGGATCTGTCCTGGGACCTGTTTTGTTCAACATCTTTATCAATGATTTGGATGGAGGAATAAAGGGAGTGCTGATTAAATTTGCAGATGATAATAAATTGGGGGGGGGGGTTTGCAAATATAGCAGAAGACAAAGTCAAGATACAAGGTGATCTCAACAATTTGGAAAACTGGGCTAAAGCAAATAAAATTAATGTTAACAGGAATAAATTTAAAGACCTGCATCCAAGTAGGAAAAATCAAATGCATAATTACAAGATGGGGGAGACTTGTTTTGGCAGTAGTCTGTGCAAAAAGGATCTAGGGATCTTAGTGAACCATACACTAAACATGAGTCAGCAGTGTGATGCGGTAGCTAAAAAGGCCAATGTGATTTTGGGCTGTATCAACAGTAGAATAGTGTCCAGATTATGGTATTGTTTTCTCTGCTCTAGTTAGACCTCACCTAGAGTATTGTGTTCAGTATTGGCCCAACAATTCAGGAAGAATACAGACAAGCTAGCAGAGGAAGGTAACAAAGATGGTAATGGGTCTGGAGACCAAGTCCTATGAGGAAAGGCTGAAGAAGCTGGGTATATTTAGCCTGGACCAGAGATGACTGAGAGGTGATGTGATCACCATCTTCAAGTATTTGAAGGGCTGTCACATACAGGATGGTATGGAGTTGTTTTCTATTTTTTTTTTTACCTTTATTGGCATTAATACAAAAATACAGTATACTTTAAAACCAACAGTGACACTATAGAATATAATAAAACCTTAGAAAAAACCAGCAAAAGTTAAATGACATAAAATAGCAGTAGGCTATGCATGAGTAAAAGCCTCTCTGATTTGGATCGCAACCTGTAAAAAGCAAGCAACGTGAGTAGTGACAAAGTTGTGTTTCCCATGGAGTAGAAAACGAACCTTGGCATTGTCAGAAAGGTCCTGATGGTCAGAAAGCAGTGGATCTAGATATCTTGCACGTGGACTGCTATAAAAAGGGCAGTCCAAAAGAACATGAGGGACCGTTTCGATGACTCCTTGACTACAAGGGCATTGTCTAAGATTTGCGGGGGATTCTGTGGTATCTTCCAAAAAGGATGGCCGATGGTAATGCATTAAATCTAGCCAGCATGAATGCTCTTCTTTGGGGAGGATCAGTTAAAAAGAGGAAATAGGGAGCTAAAAGCCCAGGAATCTGGGATAAACCCAGATAGCTTGGGGAGCAAGTTTTCCGAGCTGCCTCAGTTAGATGTTGCAACTGGATATCTAGTAGTCTACGTTTGATGGATTGAAATACCGCGGAAGCAGAGGATAAATAAAATGCATCCAAGGAAATTCCTATGGATGTGATTTTCTTTTGGATCAGGGTCAACCATTTGGATGTTGTTTTCTATTGCTGCAAAAGGTTGGACCAGAACCAAGGAGTTGAAATTAAATCAAAAGATTCTCTTGCTGAACATTAGGAAGACTTTCCTGACAGTTAGAGTGGTTCCTCAGTGGAACAGACTTCCTCAGGAGGTGGTGGGCTCTGCTTCCTTAGAGGTTTTTAAACGGAGGCTAGATTACTGTTATGTCTGACAGCAATGCTGATTCTGTGAACATAGACAGATCATGAGAAGGAGGGCAGGGGGAGGTATTTGTGATTTCCCTGCATTGTGCAGGGGGTTGGACTAGATGATCCTGGAGGTCCCAACTCTATGATTCTATGATTCTGTGATGTACTTTTAACAGTTTCCTCCTTGAGATCTGTGTGTGAGTCAGAAAAAGAGTTTTCCTCCTTGGACAGGCTCCTGAATTGTTTCTTTCCCTTCCTCTGAAGGACTTCCTTTTCCTTCTGGCATCCAAGGAGAAAGTATCGTCCAAGACAAGCCCTTTTCTGCCTCCTATTTATGGACACTTCCTGGGTTATGGCAGAGCTGCAGGTGTCTGGCCATTAAGAAGGGTCTGGAAGTCCTCACCCCAACCATGAAGAAGAAGAAGAAGAAGAAGATATTGGATTTATATCCCGCCCTCCACTCCGAAGAGTCTCAGAGCGGCTCACAATCTCCTTTACCTTCCTCCCCCACAACAGACACCCTGTGAGGTGGGTGGGGCTGGAGAGGGCTCTCACAGCAGCTGCCCTTTCAAGGACAACCTCTGCCAGAGCTATGGCTGACCCAAGGCCATTCCAGCAGGTGCACGTGGAGGAGTGGGGAATCAAACCCGGTTCTCCCAGATAAGAGTCCACACACTTAACCACTACACCAAACTTGCTCTCTGCCCTGCAAATCTGTGTTTTGATTTCCCTTCTCCTTTGTGCAAATGGAACCCAGAGATCCGTATTTTTGCCTCTTATAGATTTTGTCCCGAAGCACGTACACATTTCCCCACATTGTTTGTGAGTCACTAGATCAGCGCTATACATATAAATGATATTCATCTTATGTATAAATACCATACAAACTGCACAAAGGAAAATGTGTACCCGGGAGAAATGAACCTATAAAAGACTGAGAGCAAAAAGCAGAGGCCTGAACCCACCGCCAGAATTACAAATGACTGTATCAAGAAATAAAATAGGGGACATCACTGATTCCTTGTTTCCATATTGAGATCCAGATCGAAACTGGTTGATTTCCACACCAACATTCTCAAAATCACCGACCAATGATGGAAGAGGGTCTTCAGGTGGAAGGACAGTGGGCAGAAAGCCCTGATTGGCTGGCCAGGCAGAGGCAGAAGGCAGGGCTATGCCTGATAGGTCAGGCCCAGCCAATCCAGAGGCTGCATGCTGCTTGCTGAAAGAGGCCAACATTATTTATTTCAGATGTTTTTATCCCACTTGTCTGCTGACAGTCCTCTGGGGCAGCTGATGAAACAAAACACAGAAGTGTCCCTACTAAAAATACCACAACACAAGCCAACATTTAAAACAACACAAGCAGGAGATGGGGCAGAGCCAACAAGCAAATGCACAGGAGAATAAAATGATTTCAATTGAGGGCTCTGAAGATGGGAAAGTTCTTGGGTGCCGCTAGAGAAAAGGTTCTTTCCTGGCCACCTTCAGGGATACACATTTGAGTATCTTTCAGTTTTTGTGCATGGTCCCAAGCCTGCTGCCTTTCTTTCCTCCCCCTCCTTTTTTGGGCTAACCCTGCAGCCACCCCCAGTAGGACAAGCAACGCCAAAGGACATGCTCAGCATATCAAAATGGCCACCTTGTTATCATAATCTCCGGGACAGGTTTTCCCTCCCGAAACGGCCGCTCTGCTATTCTCAGGGAAGGTGCCGATATCTGGCGAGGCGGCTGGCAGGCGCCAGAGAACTAATGAACTCATCATGAAGTGCAGCAGGCAGAAATGGGGAAATGGAAATTGCTCTAAAATAAAGTTGGCAAAGGAATTCACTTCCGAAGGCGTGGCATCCTCCAAGCAATCAGGAGCTGGTGCAAAATCAAATGCAGCCTCTGTGAGGGTCTGCTTTGAAACCCCCCAAGATCAATAAGGAAGGCACGGAACTTCCATGGCTGGTTTATCGGGCCTGGCCAAGGAGGCCTCTGCTTAGGGTTGCCAATCCCCAGGTGGGGGCAGGGGGTTCTGTTAGGGTTTAGAGATACCTTTAGCAGAGTTGTGTGGAGAGAACCACAAAAACAAGCCAGGCAGACGTTTTAGTTTAAGAATAAAGTAGTTTACTTTTACTATGAGGAAAGGGTTACTGGTATTTCTAGAAAACAAATAAGGACTCAATATCCTTTTCTAGCTTCTAAGCTACATCTCGACTCTCTGGAGTCCAAACTCTAACTGCATGGAGATCTGAGGGCTTTACACAAAGGGCAATAAAACTGACCAAATGGTTTCCCCCAGGCCACCTCCCAAATATATGGATTAGCCTATTGGGGCTTTCCTTCAATGGTCACTATGCATATTGACACCCAGCCTGAGCGGGAAATACGTGCACACATTTTCATTGGCTATACCTCTCACTGGCTAAGCATCAGCATGCATATACAGACATTTAATCAACTCATGACAACAGGAAGTGAAATTGCATCAGAAAACCCAACAGATTCCCCGGTTTGGAGGCCCTCCCCCCACTTCAGGTCATCAAGAAGTGTGTTGGGGGAGGGAAATGTCTTCTGGAGACTGATTATTCCCTATGGAGACTGATTCCCATAGGGCAGGGGTGGCCAACGGTAGCTCTCCAGATGTTTTTTGCCTACAACTCCCATCAGCCCCAACCAGCATGGCCAATGGCTGGGGCTGATGGGAGTTGTAGGCAAAAAACATCTGGAGAGCTACCGTTGGCCACCCCTGCCGTAGGGTATGATGGAGAATTGATCTGCAAGTATCTGGGGCTCTGAGGGGGCCAGTTCTTTGAGGTACAGGCACAAAATTTTCAGCATAGCACCCAGTGCCTCTTCCAAAATTACCCGCCAAGTTTCAAAAGGATTGGACCACTGGGTCCAATTTTACAAGCCCCCAAAGAAGGTCCCCCCATCCTTCATAATTTCCAGTGGAGGGAAGGCATTTAAAAGGTGTGCAGTTCCTTTAAATATGATGGCCAGAACTCTCTTTGGAGTTCAATTGTACTTGTCACAACCTTGCTCCTGGCTCCACCCCCAAACTCCCCAGATATTTCTTGAATTGGACTTGGCAACCCTCCCTCTGTTAGAGGATGATGAGAAGGGAACATCAGGGAGCCCTGCCCTTCTCCTAGCTGTCCTCCTGCCTTCAGGCACATGAGTGGGTGCCCGGCGGCCTCCCTGGGGCTGGAATGCCAAAGCATCTGCTGAAATCTTCACATGGAACACTGCTAACATTTTGATTTATGGTATTAAGCTAGCGGGCAATTGTTACAGCTATGCAACAATAAATCCAATGCTTGTATGCAGGGCTTTTCTTGTAGAAAAAGCCCAGCAGGAGCTCATTTGCATATTAGGACGCACCCCCTGACATCAAACCAGCTGGAACTGCGGTCCTGTGTGTTCCTGCTAAAAAAAAAGCCCTGCTTGTATGTTTTTAAATAGCATTGCTTCCAAGCTCTGCCTTGCACAGAAGTCCGAGTTCAAAAGTGAGGACCCCAAAAAGGACATCAACAGAGCCCTGGAGGCTCTTCACTTTCATTGTTCTTTCACTGTAGAGGTGTTTTGCCACTGAGCATGGAGGGGAGCAGGGCTAGATTAACAATTAGGCCCCGGGCTGGCTCCCCCCCCCCCCCCCGGTTTCCCCCCTGCTTGCAGCCCTTCCAGCCTGCACACGCAGCCAGCAACTGATGTCGTCACCTAGTTTGCCTCTCTCTGCCTCTCCCCTGCAGCTTTGTCAAAGGGGCTTTTGAGAAGGTGCTTGCAGGCTGCAGCGGGTGCTGTGGGAGGAAGGGTGGAAACTCCGACTCTGAGATGATTGGCGAAGGGCCCCCCAAGATTTTGACTGCCTCGGGGCCTCCACAGGGTTTAATCTGGCACTGAAGGGGAGGGGGGAGGACAGCTCCAAACAGACACCCCCAAAGGCCATCTTGTTGTAGTAGTTAAGTGCGCGGACTCTAATCTGGGAGAACCAAGTTTGATTCCCTACTCCTCCATGTGCATCTGCTGGATTGACCTTGAGTCAGTCACAAGTTCTTGCGGAGCTGTTTCCCTCAAGAGCAGTTTCTATCAGAGCACTCTCAGCCCCACCTACCTCACAGGGTGTCTGCTGTGGGGAGGTGGAGGGAAAGGAGATTGGAAGCTGCTCTGAGACTTCTTCGGGTAGTGAAGGGCAGGGTATAAATCTTCTTCTTCATTCTCAGGCAGAATTGGTGCATCCATCTCAGCATCATAAGGACACAAGACCACTGCTGGTTCATGTGAAATGCTAGATTTCCAAGCCAGTTTGGTGTAGTGGTGAAGTGTGCAGACTCTTATCTGGGAGAACTGGGTTTGATTCCCCACTCCTCCACTTGCACCTGCTGGAATGGCCTTGGGTCAGCCATAGCTCTGGCAGAGGTTGTCCTTGAAAGGGCAGCTGCTGTGAGAGCCCTCTCCAGCCCCACCCACCTCACAGGGTGTCTGTTGTGGGGGAGGAAGGGAAAGGAGATTGTGAGCCGCTCTGAGACTCTTCGGAGTGGAGGGCGGGATATAAATCCAATATCTTCATCTACCTCAAAGGGTGTCTGTTGTGGGGGAGGAAGGGAAAGGAGATTGTGAGCCACTCTGAGACTCTTCGGAGTGGAGGGCGGGATATAAATCCAATATCTTCTTCTTCAAGTCCCTCTAGTCCAACATCCTGTCTCACCCAGTGGCCAGTGAGTTCCTCTGGAGGTCCAGCAAGTGGACAGACACAGAAGCTGAGGTCTTCCTCTGATGTTGCCTCCTGGTTCGTGGATTTGGAGGCTTCGTGCCTCTGAATGTGGAGGTTCTCTTCAGTCACCGTGGCTCGTAGCCGTTGATAGATTTATCCTTTGTGAGTCTATCTAATCTTCTGCTTTGATGGACAGAGGCTCTCTATGTCCCCAAAATAGGGCTGTCCTGATTCCCAACACCTGCAGTGGAAAAGCCCCTCACCTGGACCTTGTGGCACATGGATCTTGTGACGGGTGGCTGCACTCCCAGGTCCAGGGCAGAATTCTTAGCTGCTCAAGGCCTCTTATTTGGAAATTCCAGGGGTGGAGCTGTGGATCTCTGTAGGTAAAGCAGATGATCTGCCACTGAGCTATGACTTCTCCGAATAAGGCTGCTGGTAGACAATGTTTTAAATTTATTTTATTTTATTAAATTTGTATCCCGCTTTTCTTACAAGCAGGCTGAGTGTGGGTATTCAGCATGGAGAACTGCTCTGCATGCAGAAAGTCCTAGAATCCTAGAGTTGGAAGGGATCTCCAGGGTCATCTAGTCCAACCCCCCCCCGCACAATGCAGGAAACTCACAAACACCTCCCCCTCAATTCACAGGATCCACATTGCTGTCAGATGGCCATCCAGCCTCTGTTTATGAACCTCCAAGGAAGGAGAGCCCACCACCTCCCGAGGAAGGCAGTTCCACTGAGAAACTACTCTAAAGGTCAGGAAGTTCTTCCTAATGTTGGCACGCTACTTAAAGGATCTCTGGTTTCAGGTGCTGGGAAAAAAGAAGAAGAGATTGGATTTCTACCCCTGCCCTTCACTGTCTCAGAGTGGCTTGCAATCTCCTTTCTCTTCTTCTCCCCACAACAGACCCCCTGTGAGGGAGGTGGGGCTGAGAGAGCTCTCTGAGAACAAAATCCTTCCTCCACTGGAGGTTTTGGAGAGCTGCTGCTGGTCTGTAGGCAATGTTTGACATACCCATGATCTGCCTCTGTATAAGACCACTTCATCTGGAATGACACAAGAACATAAGAGTAGCCATGTTGGATCAGGCCAGTGGCCCATCCAGTCACAGAATCATAGAATCATAGAGTTGGAAGGGACCTCCACAGTCATCTAATCCAACCCCCTGCACAATGCAGGAAACTCACAAATACCCCCCCCTAAATTCACAGGATCCAACACTGGAGATCCAGTTTGGTGTAGTGGTTAAGTGTGCGGACTCTTATCTGGGAGAACCGGGTTTGATTCCCCACTCCTCCACTTGCACCTGCTAGCATGGCCTTGGGTCAGCCGTAGCTCTGGCAGAGGTTGTCCTTGAAAGGGCAGCTGCTGTGAGAGCCCTCTCCAGCCCCACCCACCTCACAGGGTGTCTGTTGTGGGGGAGGAAAGGAAAGGAGATTGTGAGCTGCCCTGAGACTCTGTCCTTGAAAGGGCAGCTGCTGTGAGAGTCCTCTCAGCCCCACCCACCTCACAGGGTGTCTGTTGTGGGGGAGGAAGGTAAAGGAGATTGTGAACCGCTCTGAGACTCTTCAGAGTGGAGGGCGGGATATAAATCCAATATCTTCTTCTTCTTCTCTGAGTCACACAGTGGCCAAAAAACACAGGTGCCATCAGGAGGTCCACCAGTGGGGCCAGGACACTAGAAGCCCTTCACTGTGCCCTCCCCCAAGCACCAAGAATACAGAGCATCCCTGCCCCAGACAGAGAGTTCCAACAATATGCTGTGGCAGTGGCTAATAGCCACTGATGGACCTCTGCTCCGTATGCTTATCCATATATATGAACATATGAAGCTGCCTTATACTGAATCAGACTTTGGTCCATCAAAGTCAGTATTGTCTACTCAGACTTTACCTCCCCCCCCCCCCCCCGCAGACATCTCTCATTTAGAATGGGTTCATTTACAGTGGGTTTGTAGAGAGGACTCCTACTGGATATACAACAAAACTAATCCTGTTTTAAATCAGCCTTATTCCAACATGGCAGCCAGCAGGCCCACCGGTGCCCCTGGACTGAGGCCCACTGCTGGCCATTTCTGGGAATGTTCCCTGCCACCTCCGCCTTGGTAATGTTAGGAAAGAGAACCATCGCTTGGGCCCTTGGAGGGGGTCCTTGGGCATTTGGGGGTCATTCTGAGATGGAAGTGGGAGGGAGGAATCCAGAAATCTGGTATCTACCCCTCCTCTTTCAGAGCCTGACCTAATGCTCCCTTAAAACTTGTTATCTACAACTATTACTCTCGGGGACAGAAGCAAGGAAAGTCAAGTTTTGTTTATTCACTTATTTGACTTGGAATTTGAATGAATAGTTTGTTCTTTCAGTCTTGGCTCTGGTTTCTGCCCCACAATGTGACAAGCAGGACCACATTTCTTTTCACTCCCCCCCCCCTTTCTTGTTGAATTGTTGCATTTGTTGCCAATGTGAAATGATGGATTTCCCAGCAATAAATGTACTCATAAAACCATCCATGGAAGGGTCAGATGAGTTGAGTTGAGTTGCTTCAAAGGTCTGCCATGCCGAAGGCACCGTGGAGAATGTTAGGGATTTCTGTTTCAAATTCTATTTCTTTATCTCCAACAGTGCGATGGATCACTGGATCAAATAATCATTGAGAGGCATTTAACATGAAAAAGCAAAAACATATTTATTTCTACAGGGAAAGGGTACTATACTATAGAACTACATCCTCACACTAGAAGATCATTTGCTTAGTGGAGGCTACTTCTTCCTTCTTCTTGACCTCTCTGCCTGAACAAAGGAAGTCACCTGATTAACTGACCAAACAGACAAAACAGGTTTTCCCGCTTCTGGACCTTGATTGACAGCAGTCATTATCTTCTTCACAGGTCATGCAGACAATAGGGAATCAGGCACAGTGTTAACCCTATAATGACTGGAACTTTAGAACTTTGCAAAGGACATACAGAACAGATATATATTTCCAACACCCCTTCTCAATGCCTAATGTGCAAGTCATTATACATTCAAAAGTCATTACTCATTATTCACTGTAACATTTGCATCAACTAGATTCATCATTTCACGTAAACGTTCAAATCTAGCACAAGGTAATGGCTTTGTAAGTATATCAGCTACCATAGCTTCTGTACAACAATATTCTATCTTAATCAGCCCCTTCTGGTGTAGATCTTTCACTAGCTCACGTATAATACCAATAGATCTACTTCTGGCTGTTCTACTTTCCCCTTTACATATAGCAATACATGCTTGGTTATCTTCAAACATTACAATAGGTACAGATTCTTTTACCTTGAAGTCTTTCAGCAGATGAAAAATCCATTCAAGTTCACTGCAGGCACTGGCTGCTGACCCACACTCAGCTTCTGCTGTAGATTGTGCCACTATTATCTGTTTTCTGCTAGTCCATTCTACAAGTCCATTTCCATAAAAGAACAAGTATCCACTGGCTGATCTGTAATTGCACGATTCTTCTGCATAGTTGGCAGCCATGTATCCAACTAGTCTGGGATTCTCAGAAGATTCAATGATCAGTCTTAAGTCCTTAGTCCCTTTTAAGTATCTGGCAAGTTTCTTTACTGCATTCCAATCCTGGTGATTAGGCAGACTTACCTTTCTGCTCAGTATTCCGACAGCAGCTGTTATATCAGGTCTGGCAGTTTTACTCAGGTACAGGAGTTTTCCTATAGCGTCTCTGTACTCTCCAATGTCTTTGAGTGGTTGACCACGTTGAGCTCTCAGGTATGCAGGTTCAAGAGGTATCTTAGATTCTTTACAGTCTCTCATGCCAAGAGAGTCTATAAAGTCCATAATCTTTTGTTTGGCACAGCTGAAAGGTTCCATCCTCAAGTTTCTCAATCTGTATTCCTAGATAGTGTTTAATATCTCCAAGTCTTTTGACTTTGACCTCTTTGTTCAGCTTTTCAACAATGTCTTTAATGTCCTCTTTGTTCTTACAGCTCACAACCAAATCGTCAACGTAAACCAGAATGTATTGATATTCTCCATCTTTGAGTCTAGTGTACATGCAGGATTCAGCTTTCCCTTGTTCAAATCCTTGTTGCTGTAGTAGTCCAGTTATTTTGTCATACCAGCTTTTCACGGTCTGTTTCAAACCATACAGTCCTTTGTTGAGTTTGAAAACATAGTTCTCTTTGCCAGGGACTTGAAAACCTTCAGGTATTTCCATATAGATTTCCTCTGATAACTCACCATTAAGAAATGCTGTCTTAATGTCTAGGTGCTCTACAAGCATATTTCTAGATGATGCCACACTCAGAAGTGTTTTAAGTGTAGCACTATTGATAACTGGTGCAAAAGTCTCTGAATAATCAGTTCCAAATTCTTGTGCATAGCCTTTGGCTACTAGCCTTGCTTTGTACAAGTCTATAGTTCCATCATCTTTATTTAGTAGACCCATTTGCATCCAACAGGCTTTCTTCCTGCAGGTAGCTTTGTAAGAGTCCATACATCTTTTTCATAATTAAATAGTATTTCTTGTTCCATTGCTTGAATCCATTTCTCCTTTTCTTCATTAGGTAGATCACACACTTGTTTCCAGCTGCTGGGTTCCTCTTTAGGTTTCACAGTCTCTATGGATCTCACAGTACCACAGTATCCATATTTCTGTGGTGGTTGACCTTTTGTGCTTCTTTCTGATCATCTTAAAATGAGTGGGGGTTCTGTTGCTCCCTGCGGTGTGGTCCCCATTTCCCCTTCTGGTTCAGTAGAGTCTTCAGAAGGTAAACCTGCCGGTTCACTGGTGCTCACTACAGGTAACCAGGTACACCAATCTTCAGAAGCATCATCAGTAACCTCAGGATCAGATTCAGGTACACAGGGTGCTCTAGGCAAATTATTGTCATCCACAAACACAACATTACAAACTTTAGTCTTATTCAGCTTTGGATCATAGACTCTGTAGCCTTTTCCCACTGAGGAATCCATTCTCAGTCCTTGCATCAAGCTTCCCTCTATTTTCTCTAGGAATATATGCATAGGCTTTTGCTTAATTTTTATTTTTGATTTAATTTAATTTTATTTATATCCTGCCCTCCTCGCCGAAGCAGGCTCAGGGCGGCTTCTTGCCAAACCAAGCCTGGAATGGAGTAATTCCTGTTGCTTTTGAAGGTATTCTATTGTGAATATACATTGCTGCATTTATGGCTTCAGCCCACAGGCTGTTAGGTCATCCAGAATGCGTGAGCATTGCTCTGGTCATTTCCTGTAACAAACGATTAAGTCTCTCTGCACTCCCATTCTGCTGTGGAGTGTATGGGGCAGTCACTTTGTGTTCAATCCCTTCTCCTTTCAGAAATTTCTTGAACTTATTGTTGCAATATTCACCATTTCCATCTGTCAGCAAGCTTTGAGGTGCACGCCCAGATCTGTTTTTAACCATGCCAATATATTCTTTAAATTTATCAAGAGTCTCATCTTTTGATTTGAGCATATAGACAGTGCTATATTTTGTCTTTGACTCTGTGAATACTGAGAAAAATTTATTTCTCCCAATCAAAGCTTTTATAGGCCCAATAACATCACTGAATATGGTCTCCAAAACCTTTTCATCATGCACACTGCTTTTTCCACTGAAGCAAGGTGCGGTTTCTTTTGCTCTCAGACAAACACCATATCTTTCCCTGGATTTATCACAATGCACAACATCAAGTCCACAATCCTTTAGCAACTTCTCAACACTCTGCATGCTTCTGTGTGCTAGCTTTACATGCCAAGCATAAACACATCTCCTATGGTCACACTTTTCTGCCTTCAGTCTGGCAAACAGTCTTTTCCACAACACCAACAGCATCTGACCTTTCACTTAAGTTCATAATATAATGAGCTCCATTTCTTTCATCCAGTTTAAAACTAATTCCAGAATTCGTCTGAATAATTTCACCTTCATCTCCTTTATCAAGTCACCTGACTAACTGACCAAACAGACAAAACAGGTTTTCCCGCTTCTAGACCTTGGTTGACAGCAGTCAGTATCTTCTTCCCAGGTCCTGCAGAAAATAGGGAATCAGGCACAGTGTTAACCCTATAATGACTGGAACTTTAGTCCCACAAAATGAATGCATTTTTAAGTCCCGCTTTTGCATCAACTGCACATAAAAGACAAATTCCAGATACAGGGCCCCAAATGGGTCTGGAATAAACAAAAGAATCATGTGCACCAACACTGATGGGGACGACAACGTTTGGTGTCAAAGAGGAAGGGAAAGGGCCAGATTGAGGTTCCTATGCCCAAGTGTCACATAAAATGCAGCTTCTTACCAGCTGAAGGTGCCTTTCCTGCATATACTTTTTTTTAAAATAAAGATTTTGTTTCAATAGAAAAGCATACAACCAAACTATAAAACATAATAACCAAGAATACCATTAACACTCTGTTACAAACCTTACATTCACAGTTACCAACCATCAAGCTTTAGATGCATCAAGGAAATTATATCCTTATCTCTCTCTAAACTCTGAAACTGGTTTCCATGTTTCGTCATACTCTGATAAGGGAACTACCGCATGAGAGTCCCCCCAAAATGGATTATGCATAATCCTGCCCAACAAAAATTGTTCCCAGAGTTTCTGGTACCATTGTCTAAGTAAGGAACTTGGCAATAACCAAGCAAGCAGAAGCAACCAATGTTGAGACAAAAGTTTTGATGGTTTTAGATAAATTCTTATTATTGGATTTTGGGGCTGATTCACTGATAAATATCAGCCCCAAATTCCAATAATAAGAATTTCAGGGAATAAGGCAATGGAAGACCCATTGATCCTTTCCTGCATATATGATGTTTTGGGTTCTACTGCAGAAACCGTTCCCTCTAAATTTGGACAAGAACCCCTTCTTAGTAGGATTCCCAACTCTGGTTTGGAAAATACCTGGGGCTTATGGAGGGCAGAGTTTGCGGGGAGGGGCTTCAACAGGGTAGGATGCCATATCTGCAAAGGGAAGCTGGTCCCCATTCTGCAAAAGGAAGCTGATCTCCGTCACCTGGGGACTGGCTGTAATTCCAGGAGATCTCCAGATACCTAATATAATAAAAAGGTCAAGGTAGTCCCCTGTGCAAGCGCCAGTCATTTCCGACCCATGGGGTGATGTCACATCAGGACGTTTTCATGGCAGACTTTTTTTACGGGTGGTTTGCCATTGCCTTCCCCAGTCATCTCCACTTCCCCCACAGCAAGCTGGAGACTCGTTTTGCCGACCTGTATGGAAGGCTGAGTCAACTACCTGAGCCAGCTACCTGAACCCAGCTTCCGCTGGGATCAAATTCAGGTTGTGAACAGAGCTTGAACTGCAGTACTGCAGCTTTACCACTCTGTGCCACAGGGCTCTTTTTACCTAATATAATATAATGCTCTTAATATAAATAGCATAGAGAGCATTTTGCCAGCAAATCTGTTTAGAGAAGAAATTCAGGAGTGGCTTGCTTCTAATATAAATAGAATTGTGATATTCAGAGGTAAGTTCTTTCAATATTCAATATTCAATGTTCAATATTTTTTTTTTTTTAAAAACCATTCATTTAAAATTTAAGAATTATTTCCATTCAGCGTTGTGTTGCATCTTGTTATCATTACGATGGTTTATTTCAGGGTGAGAGATTTTGAAGAAAATAAAGATGGTGCAGAGAGCATCAACACTGAATTGTAACAAGAGGCCGATAACCTTGAAGAAATTAGGAAGAGTCCTGAGGAAGTTTTTTTTGACTAAATGAGCCTATATCTGGTGCTCATTGGATGGACCTTTCTTGTAATATTGCAAAGTTGTACTTGAGCTGAAGCTCAAATACTTTGGCCACCAAATGAGCACTCCCTGGAGAAGATGCTGATGCTGGGAAAGACAGAAGGCAAAAGAAGAAGGGGATGGCAAAAGAGGAGATGGCTGGACAGCATTACTGATGTAACAAACACAAATTTGACCAGACTTCGGAGGATGGTGGAAGACAGGAGGGCCTGGCGTGACTTGGTCCAGGGGGTCGCAAAGAGTCGGACTCGACTGTGTGACTGAACAACAACAACAAACTTCTTCATAATGTGTACTAAGAATTACATGACTTTTTTTAAAAAGTAAAGTTTTACTAAATGTTATTAGCCAGGATATCACAGTGTTTGTTTTTTGTATCACCTGGAGGCAGCTCTTCTTAGACAGTTATTTAATTAGAGTATAAATTGCAGAAAGTCACAGAACAACCAGCAAATTCCACAGAACAATCAGCACACTCAACAACCATCTTCCTTATCTTCACACCCCTTCCAACCCTCCCAGCAATTAACACAGAACAATGGTCACATTCAACAGCCAGTTTCCTTATCTCTTCCCTTCCAGGAAGCCCCACCAAACAATGGGCACATCCACAAACCAATTGCCCTTTCGCCACACCCCCTCCAGCCTAGAAATAGCAGCTCTCCAGCAGCCCTGGCCTCACTCAATGCACAGCAGCCAAGAAGGTCAGAGCGCCTGCTCCGGCTGCAACGCCACTGAAGATGTTCTCCGCAGCTGAGAACGAAACGTCTGGAAGGAAAACTTTCTCCAGTAGAACACGGCACTTGAGCTCGAAAGATTCTACAAACCCTAATGATGTTACCAGCCGTGAAAACCTGAAATCTTTGATAGTTATTTAATTCATCAAAGCGATTTCCTCTGATGCAGGAGTCCACAAACTGTTTGCAAGAACAGACCTCTGTTGTGCAAGAGACCCACAAGTGCACAGCCAGAAATCCATTATTTCAATAACAAATGGATCAAGTTAGAAAAAGGTGGGTAGCTGAGTTGGTCTGAAAGTGTGAGTCCAGTGGCACTTCAAGACCAACATAGTTCAATTCTGGATATAAACGTCTGTGTGCATGCACATGAAAGCTTATATCCAGAATTAAACTTTGTTGGTCTTAAAGTGCCACTGGGCTCACACTTTGTTCAAATGGATCAAGAGTCCTCCAAGGAAGCCATCTCTGCAACCCCATCGGGGTGTTGCACTCTGTTCTCCCCCTTGCTTTGGGTGTGAGAGGGCTGTCTCCTCCTCCTTACCTGAAGAAATGCAGTGGGCGAGGAGTTCCCCTTTTCCAGATCCACTTGGCTTGTGCTGCAACTGAAGAGAGTGGCTGAACAAAGCAGGAGTCAAGTTTCACCTTTAAGACCAACCAATTTTTATTTAGAACGTCAGCTTTCGTGTGCTCTTCAGCACACTTCATCAGACGAGGAACCCGGCACAGTGAGCAAAGCCATACAAAGCTGAGCAGAGCCATACAGAGCTGGTAGGCAGTGGCCCAGAATGCAACATGGTACAGATTTAAGAACCAACGACAGTGAAGTAAAATTATCTGGTAGGCAGGGGTTTAGAATGCAAAATGGTACAATGACAGAATAGTAAAATTAACAAATTGAGTAAACCTTTGATCTGAGTAGCATGAGCATGCGAAAGCAACAAAACAGTAGTATGTCAAAATGTGAGATTGTCTGTCATTGACAATGGGAGATGGGTTCAATATATGTAATGGGATAAGCAACCAAAGGCCCTGTTTGAGTGTGTCAATACAGCTAAAAGAGAATACATTGGACAGTGATGTTCTTGTCCACCTAATTTACTTTTTAACATGTAAACATCATTCTAGTTTGCCATAGGAAAAAGGAATACAATAAGATATAGTGAAAATGGGTAAAGCATATATAATGATATACACAGCTAATATCCCTATTTTGAGTATGTCAATACAAATAATTATACTGATACACAATTCTAAAAGAGAAACACATTGGAATACTGTGGATGTATAGCTATACTCACTGAGAGTAGGTTTAGCATCTGTAATAAGATAAAAAACCAGTATCCCTGTTCAGTCCTGGGGAGGTGTTGTTCCAAGTTTCATAATAATTTGTAATTCAGCAATTTCTCTCTCCATTCTGTTCTTGAAGTTCCTTTGCAGTAAAACAGCTACCTTGAGATCACCCATTGAATGCTTTGGAAGGTTAAAGATTTCTCAGTTCTGTGATTCCTAATGTCAGTTTTGTGTCCATTTATCCTTTGGTGGAGGGTTTGCCCTGTTTGCCCTACGTATGAAGTGAGTGGCTGCCACCTACAGGACAAGTTAACCACAAAAGCCTCAGAAGGAAAACTGGTCCTTTCTCTGTGGCTGTGTTTTGACAGACCAGCTTGAGCTCCACATGGAACTGCGGTTGAGGACAGACCTCTGGCAAGCATGCCTGTGGGAGTGGGGTAGGAGGGGGAGATGAATTTCTCACCCCTATTTCAATCCCCAATTCCCGGCTTCTCCTCTTTCTTGGTGCAAACAAAACTCATGATTTGTTGTTTTGGGGTTTCCACATACTAAAAATTCCCTATAAAGCATACACATTTTCAACCCTATTTGTGCATTAGGCATTATGTGTTACAGTATGCATATGATGTCCATTATACATGGAACTACCATGAAAATGCACAGAAACCTCAAGACACTCCAAACAATCAACAGAACCAGCAGCGAAAAGCAGAGAAGCACATCCAGTGACAAGAATATAAAAGGAATGTAAAACTAAATGAAAGAGGGGACATCTGCTCACTGCTACATGCATAATGTCTTGTTTTTCAAAAATGCATCTGCTGTGTATTTAGCATACAGTTACAAGGTATGAATCTAAAAATATTACAGCATTCAGAGGCCTGCAATTAATCACTCGGGAGAAAAATGGGTACAGATATTTAAACAAACAAGCCAGTAAAAACATTAACTAAAGTTGATATGCAGAGATGTTTTCAAATTGTGGTCATTTTTTATATCCCGAGCCTTTTGCTGATGAATAATCATGGGGGTTGCCTGCAACGAGGGTGGGTTTGTTTTTCATTCTGTTGAGTGATGCTGCGTTTACCAGTTTGGCCTCCAATTCCTTTTAAAAAATGCAGATGGATTTGATTTTGCTGTTGTCACAGTTAAGGATTTGGGGGGTTTTCTATAACTTATAATTGTGCCTTTATTGTTTCTGCATTTACTGGATGTTCTGTTAGCAGTTTTCACTGTGGTTGTTTAACAACTTTTGTTGGAAGTGGGGGGGATTCATGTTTTAAATAAATAAACATCACTTATTTTATATTAAGCAAAGTTTTGCCTTCTACACAAACAAAAAGGAGGAAAGAGAAAGAAAGAAAGGGAGGAAAGAAAGAAAGGGAGGAAAGAAAGAAAGAAAGAAAGAAAGAAAAAGAAAGAGAGGAAGGAAGAAAGGGAGGGAGGAAAGAAAGAAGGAAATAAAGAAAGAAAAGGAAAGGAAAGGGAGGAAGGAAGGAAGGAAGGAAGGAAAGGAGGGAGGGAGGAAGGGAGGGAGGGAAGAAAGAAAGAAGGAAAGGAAGGGAGGAAGGAAAGAAAGAAAGAAAGAAAGAAAGAAAGAAAGAAAGAAAGGGAGGGAGGGAGGGAGGAAAGAAAGAAAAAAAAGAAAAAGAAGGAAGGAAGGAAGGAAGGAAGGAAGGAAGGAAGGAAGGAAGGGAGGAATATTTAAAAGGTAAAATTTAGCAGTGTCCCTCTCAGACACAGTGATCTCTGAGGAAGCCGGGCATGCCAGTTTCCCCATTAGCTTTTGCTTCCCCTCTCCTTTACTGGATGCGCAACCGCCCTTCACATTCTGTGTCTCCTGGAGAGCAATGAACATGCTCAGACCTTATCAGGCCATTGGTGGGAGAAAGAGGATTCCTTTTAATTTATGAAGTCATTTCCTCCTTGCATACCTGGAGAGTCTCCCAAGCATGCAGAAACATCCGTGTGGTCTGTGGGCTAGCCCCATTTTATTGCCCTCTTGGTAGATGTTCAGCCAGCAGCTTTGCTCTTAGGAAAAACTTCTCTCTCTGTATTTATTTATGGCTCCCATGTGTGTGTCATCCCAACAGGGAATGAAAAATATATATGCAAAAACCACCTCTCCTGCCCCAGCTGCAAGTGGTAGAATGCTAAATATTAAACGCTTTCATTAGTGTGTGTGTGTGTGTGTGTGTGTAAAAACAGAAAACCAAACTTCCATAATGAGATTATACAAAGTTTCATAAAGGCAGATGATTACCCAATGCAAGATACTTTCATCAGCTGGCTGCCCTACCTTAGATCAAGAATAGAGGAGAAGAAGAAGAACCATCCCACCCTTCACTTGGAGTCTGAGAGCAGCTTCCAATCTCCTTTCCCTTCCCCTCCCCACAACAGATACCCTGTGAGGTAGGTGGGGCTGAGAGAGCTCTTTCAAGGACTGCTCTTGAGAGAACAGCTCTGAATGCATTGGGACAGACTCAAGGTCACCCAGCAGCCGCATGTGGAGGAGTTAAGAATCAAACCTGGTTCTCCCAGATTAGAATCTGCGCTCCTAACAGCTACACCAAAGTGGCTCTCAGATGTACAGAGGTTCAGAGCAACACTGCAGCTACATGAATGGGTTGGGGTGGAGGCCTTGGTGCGACTGAAGCATTGGGAAAGTTTACAATTGATATAACACAGCTGATTCTGTTTATGGAGGGTTTTGGGATATGTATATGTATTTGTGTGTGTGTATCTATCGATCTACCGTATCTACCCTGCTTAACTTCAGAGATCTGATGAGATCATTGGGCTTGCTGCTAGACTCCCATCCAGGTGAGGACAATGCAGCTGGTTCTGGATGGTCTAATTATGTTTAACCTGAGCCAAGCCCCAGCCTGAGAACCTGGCTCAGCCTGACAGCAAGCAAAGAATAGCTCTGGACTGGGTATATACCTCCTCTGATCCAGTCAAGAGCGCCCTTCATGCCACAGTCTGCCTCTGCACACCTAGGAGCAGCATTTGAGCCCAGTGGCACCTTAGCTGGGCCTTCGCTGCCACCCTGCCTCCCCTTGTCCGAGAGGGAAGTTCCAAGCCATGAGGGGAATTGTCCGGCCCATGAGGCAGGCTCGAGAGACAAAACTGTCTTCAGTCTGGAAGAACGAAAGGAGGCAGGTCTGCTAAGGCCGTGAGGAAGGTGATTTACATTCTCTCAAAGAGCTCCAAGAAAGGAATAATAATAATAATAATAATAATAATAATAATATTTAATTTGTACCCACCTTCCCCGCCAAAGCAGGCTCAGGGTGGCTCACATAACATAACATAAAATACAACATTACAACAATAAAAGCACACTGGTTACACAACATATTACATAATACAATTCACTTATATATATTATTACATTAAAACCATCAAATTCAATTCCAGAAAATTAGTTTGGTGCTACAGTCTTGATGTAACTCATCTTACAATTTTACGTGACGACAGTACAATAGGTTCCACTGAAAGAGGGTAGTCTTGCAGGCCCTGCGGAATTGGGCAAGGCTCTGCAGGGCCCGCACCTCCTCTGGCAATTGGTTCCACCAGCGGGGAGCTGTGATCGAGAAGGCCCTTTCCCTTGTAGTTTTCAGTTTGGCCTCCTTCAGCCCAGGGATTGTCAATAGATTTTGCGAACCAAATCTCAGTACCCTCTGGGGAACATATGGGGAAAGACGGTCCCTAAGGTAGGCAGGTCCTCAGCCATATAGGGCTTTAAAGGTAATAACCAGCACCTTGTAACGAATCCGGTACACAATTGGCAACCAGGGCAGTTCCCGCAGCCTGGGCTGTATGTGCTCCCACTTAGGGAGTCCCAATAACAGTCTGGCTGCCGCGTTCTGCACTAGCTGCAGTTTCCGGGTTCGGCACAGGGGCAGCCCCATGTAGAGGGCATTACAGTAGTCCAACCTTGAGGTGACCGTTGCATGGATCATTATTGCCAGGTCGTCGCGCTCCAGGAAGGGGGCCAACTGCCTAGCCCGCCTAAGATGAAAAAAGGCGGATTTAGCAGTGGCTGCTATCTGGACCTCCATTGACAAGGAAGGCTCCAGTAGCACCCCCAAGCTCTTGACCTTGTGTGCCATTTCCAATGGCGCACCATCAAAAGCTGGTAGGGGGATTTCCCTTCCCAGGCCGCCACGGCTCAGGCAAAGGACCTCTGTCTTCACTGGGTTCAACTTCAACCTACTCAGCCTGAGCCATCCTGCCATGGCTTGCAATGCTAGGTCCAGGTTTCTGGGATGCAGCTGGGCCGGCTGTCCATCAGTAGGTAGAGCTGGGTGTCATCACCATATTGGTGACAGCCCAGCCCATACCTCCGGGCAATCTGGGCAAGGGGGCGCATGTAGATGTTAAACAACATCGGGGAGAGCACCGCCCCCTGTGGCACCCCACAATTAAGTGGGTGCCTCTGGGACAGTTCTCCCCCAATCGCCACCCTTTGTCCTCGAACATCAAGGAAAGAGGAAAGCCATTGCAAGGCCAGCCCCTGAATCCCCGCGTCGGCGAGGCGGCGGGTCAGTAACTGATGGTTGACCGTATCGAACACAGCCGATAGGTCTAACAACATCAGCCCTGCTGAACCGCCTCAATCCAGATGCCACTGGAGGTCATCCACCAGGGCGACCAGCACTGTCTCCATCCCATGACCCAGGCGAAAGTCGGACTGGTGAGGATCTAGGACGGAAGCATCATCCAGAAAACTCTGCAACTGTAACGCTACTGCCCTCTCAATAATTTTGCCCAAAAAGGGCAAATTTGAGACTGGCCGGTAATGTGCCAATTTGGTCGGATCTGATGTAGCCTTTTTCAGGAGAGGCAGACCACTGCCTCTTTAAGAGACGTTGGAAAAAGTCCCTCTAAGAGGGATCTATTTACGATGTCCTATAAAGGACACCTAAACTCCCTCTGGCAAGCTTTAATTAGCCAGGAGGGGCACGGGTCCAGATCACAAGTTGTTGGGCGTACAGTAGAGAGGATTCTGTCAACTTCCTCCAAGCTGAGTGTGTCGAAGCGATCCAGAACTGGACCAGAAGACAGGCACGGGGCCTCGAGTTTACATGCTGTATCCAATGTAGTGGGGAGGTCGTGGCAGAGCGATGCAATCTTATCTGCAAAAAATTTCGCAAAAGCCTCACAGCCTATCTCTAATTCCCTAGCATTTGGTCTGCCTTGTGGCAGTGTTGTAGGATTCTGAATCGTCCTAAACAATTGTGTTGGGCGCGAATTTGCAGACGCAATCTTGGCCGCAAAGTAATTCTTCTTTGTGGCTTTGACTGCCATCTCATAAGACCTCATAAACTCTCTATGTTCTAGTCGCTTCATCTCGAGTATGCTGCCATTGCCTCTCTAACTGTCTGAATCCTCATTTCAGCTGTCGCAGCTCTGGGGTGTACCATGGGGCCAGCTTAATGCGAGAGCGCAGAGGGCGTCGAGGTGCGATCTCATCAATGACTCTGGAGAGCCGGCCATGCCAGGACTCAACCAGATCATCAAGAGAATCGCTAGGGGGCCAGGGATCAGGGTCCATCAGACTCCGCGGGCGAGCCAAAATAAGCCCCAAACAGGCTTGGGGTGGGACGACCACACGAGCCTTCAGGGTAAAGTGGTCCTACCAGGCATTGCCTCCGCAGTAATATCGTTCACCAAAACAAAGTGACCATGAAGCAGCCCATCACTTGCAGCTGCCAAGGAGGCTTTCCCCACAATTCAGTGCCACACAAGGAACCCAGGGACCCAGGGGCGGTGCTGTGGTTTTTGCCACCCCAGGCCACCCCGACGCCTGCTCCCTCCCCCATGGGGGTTGGAGTGAGGTGGCAGTGCCTCTTTTATCTGCCTGGGTGCTGGGCAGGCAAAAGGGCCTACGGGACTGCTGTGCCTCACTCTGAGACTGACTCCCCTGCAAGAGGACCATAATAGAAGAAATGTCAGGGTGAAACTATACTATCAAAACATTTATATGTAATAGGGAAAACCCTTTTGGCCTCTGCTTCTGAGTAGACTCTACTTCTAAATAATCTGAGATGAACAATATCAATGTGCACAAAGGTACTCTAATATTCCAAAGCTTCTACCTTAAACCGACTGCAATACGAAGCACAAGAGTGCACACAGGCACTTAGACATAACCTCTTTTCCCAACAAGTTTGCACTAAAATGCATTCAAACAGTCTGCAGAAAAATAAATCAAAGTGCACGCAGGGACTTTTTAAAGGTTAAGAGTCTGCTTTTGACTCATAAACCAAAACCATGAGAAAACAGTCTGTGATGAGTTTTTTTTTTCCATCCAGATTGCACTGCGGTACTTTAAGAAACAAATCATCCCACTTCACAGTCCTGCACGCTCAGCCCACTCTTGTTTCAGTGAGGTGTTGGGATAAAGAATGAGTTCATCCGCATCAAGCCAGTCCACGTTAGCCGGCGTTCATTGCCTTTTTCAAGACTGACGGCTTTTAAGTGGAACCCCCAAATCCTTTCTCTTCCTCACAAGGCTCCAGCTCATTCTTTGCAAAGACGGAGCGGGTCCCAGGATACCTGACAAAGAGAGCTCTGATTCTGGGAAGCTTGCTGGTCTCTCAGGTGCGACAGGACTCTGCTCTAGCTGTTGTATTGCTGACCAAGACAGCTACTCTCTGAAACTATCTTTGTGGTAGGCAGACTGGGCACTGCCCACAGAGACAGGAGCTGGTTAGTTGGCTACAAAAGCAAGGGCCACTCTGTTCACGGTGACTGCTTGCCTTCCAACTGCTTTGCTAATGAGAGCCGGTTTGGTGTGGTGGTTAAGTGCACAGACTCTAATCTGGGAGAACCAGGTTTGATTCCACACCCCCCCCCCTCCACATGCAACCTTGGGTCAATCATAACTTGTGGAACCAACTTCCAGAAGAAGGAAGGGCCTTGAGGAACCTTGCTCAGTTCCGCAAGGCCTGTAAAACAGTCCTATTTCGACTTGCCTTCAGTTGCCCCATGGTACAGAGAGGTCAAGCTGCAGTACTGCAGTTGGAGCCCTCTGCTCACGACCTGAGTTCGATTCCAGCGGAAGTTGGTTCAGATAGCCGGCTCCAGGTTGACTCAGCCTTCCATCCTTCCGAGGTCGGTCAAAGGAGTCCCCAGCTTGCTGGGGGGAAAGTGGAGATGACTGGGGAAGGCAATGGCAAACCACCCCATAAAAAGTCTGCCGTGAAAACATTGTGAAAGCAAAGTCACCCCTGAGTCAGAAACGACTGGTGCTTGCACAGGGGACCTTTCCTTTCCTTTTTTTTTTCAGATGAATTATAGTACAAGAGGATGCCGAACATCGCTGAATATTGAAACTGAAATTAATACTAGCACCAAAACTGTTTTAAATTGCTTTAAATTATTTAATTGCTATTATCAATTGTTAAAACTCCAATGTTTATTCATTAAGAACATAAGAGAAGCCATGTTGGATCAGGCCAATGGCTCATCAAGTCCAACACTCTGTGTCACATAAGAACATAAGAGAAGCCCTGTTGGATCAGGCCAATGGCCCATCCAGTCCAACACTCTGTGTCACATAAGAACACAAGAGAAGCCCTGTTGGATCAGGCCAATGGCCCATCCAGTCCAACACTCTGTGTCACAGAAGAACATAAGAGAAGCCATGTTGGATCAGGCCAATGGCTCATCCAGTCCAACACTCCGTATCACACAGTGGCCAATTTTTTTTTTAAATATATATACATATATATATATACACACACACACTGTGGCTAATAGCCACAGATGGACCTCTGCTCCATATTTTTATCTAACCCTCTCTTGAAGCTGGCTATGCATGTAGCCGCCACCACCTCCTGTGGCAGTGAATTCCACATGTTAATCACCCTTTGGATGAAAAAGTACCTCCTTTTATCCGTTCTAACCCGACTGCTCAGCAATTTCATCGAATGCCCACGAGTTCTTGTATTGTGAGAAAGGGAGAAAAGGACTTCTTTCTCTACCTTCTCCGTCCCATGCATAATCTTGTAAACCTCCATCATGTCACCCCGCAGTCGACGTTTCTTCAAGCTAAAGAGCCTCAAACGGTTTAACTTTTCTTCATAGGGAAAGTGTTCCAAACCTTTAATCATTCTAGTTGCCCTTTTCTGCGCTTTTTCCAATGCTATAATATCCTTTTTGAGGTGCAGTGACCAGAATTGTTAAAGAGCAATTGTTAAAGCAATTGTTAAAGTTAAAGAGCATGGGACCCAGTACTGCGGCACTTCACTGCTTACCGTCCTCCACTGAGAAGACTGCCCATTTATACTCGCTCTCTGCTTCCTATTATGGTAATTAGCCAGTTTTTGATCCACAAGAGGATCTGTCCTTTTACTCCATGACTCTCGAGCTTACTAAGGAGCCTTTGATGAGGAACTTTATCAAAAGCTTTCTGGAAGTCAAGGTAAACAATATCTATCGGGTCTCCTTTGTCCACATGTTTGTTCACCCTCTCAAAGAAATTAACAGGTTAGTGAGGCAAGATCTTCCCTTACAGAACCCATGCTGAGACTTCCTCAATAACTTGCGTTCATCAATGTGCCTACTCATTCTGTCCTTGATAATGCTTTCTACCAACTTTCCCGGTATTGAAGTCAGACTTGACTGGCCTGTAGTTACCCGGATCTCCTCTGGAACCCTTTTTAAAGATGGGGGTGACATTTGCTACCTTCCAGTCCTCAGGAACGGAGGCAGATTTCAATGAAAGATTACATATTTTTGTCAAAAGATCCACAAGTTCAACTTTGAGTTCTTTCAGAACTCTTGGATGTATGCCATCTGGACCTGGTGACTTATTAGTTTTTAATTCATCTATCAGTTGTAGGACCTCCTCTCTTGTCACCTCAATCTGATTCAGGTCTTTCAACACCCCTTCCAATATAAAGGGTTCTGGAGCAGGCAAACACTTCTCATCTTCCACAGTGAAGACGGAGGCAAAAAATGCATTCAGCTTCTTAGCCATTTCCCTATCCTCCTTCAGTAATCCTTTGACCCCTTCGTCATCCAAGGGCCCCACTGCTTCCCTGGCTGGTTTCCTGCTTCTAATATATTTGAAGAAATTTTTATTGTTGGTCTTTATGTTTTTTGCAATATGCTCCTCATAGTCCCTTTTTGCCTGCCTGATCACAGTCTTGCATTTGATTTGCCACTGCCTGTGTTCCCTTTTATTAATTTCACTTAGACTAGCTTTCCACCGCTTAAAGGAGTCCTTCTTACCTTTTACAGCTTCCATTACTTTGTTTGTTAACCATGCAGGCCTTCTCTTATACCTGTTTGTGCCTTTCTTAACTTGTGGTATATATTTTATCTGAGCTTCTAGGATTGTAGTTTTAAATAGCCTCCAAGGTTCCCCAAGGGTTTTGACTGTATTTACCTTTTCTTTCAGTTTCCTCTTCACATGCCTCCTCATCTCAGAGAATTTACCCCTTTTAAAGTTAAACATGTTGTGCCAGTCTTTTGGATCAACTCTGTATTTATACAAATGGTGAAATCAATAATGTTATGGTCACTGCTCCCAAGCGGTGTGATCACTTTTACATGTCTCACCAAATCTTGGGCATTACTTAGGACCAATCCAGGATCGCCCCACCCCTGGTAGGTTCAGAGACCATCTGCTCCATAGCACAGTCATTGAGAGCATCTAGAAACTCAATCTCTTTCTCTCGACCAGAACACATATTGACCCAATCAATCTGCGGGTAGTTAAAATCACCTATGACGACACAGTTTTTACGTCTAGCCACCATCTTTAAGCCTTCCATCATATTATAGTCATCCTCTATCTTTTGATTTGGTGGGCGATAACCAACTCCCATAGTTAAATTGCCTTTTGGGCCCTCTATTTCAACCCAAAGCATTTCTAGAAGGGAGTCTAATTCTCTGACCTCAGTCTTACTGGACCGTATGCCCTCTCTGACATACATAGCCACCCCACCTCCAACCCTTCCCTCCCTATCCTTCTGGTATAACTTATATCCAGGAATCACCGTGTCCAAAACATTGTTTTAGTCTTGACTGTTATGAGCTGCCCTGAGCCTGCTTCGGTGGGGAGGGCGGGATATAAATCCAAGGAATAAATAAATAAAATAACTCTCACAGAGCTGTTCTTTCAAGAGCAGTTTCTGTCAGAGCCCTCTCAGCCCCACCCATACAGAGTGTCTGTTGTGGGGAAGGGGAGGAAAAGATGAATGTGAGCCACCCTGAGTGAAAGCGGAGTATAAATCCAATCTCCTCCTCCTTGGAGAAAGCAGCGCCCGGTCTGAGTGGGAAGATCCCTCTTTGGACAGGACCTTTTTTCCACCTGTGCCGTGCAAGGTGATGCTCCACACGGTGGGCCTTCTGCTCTCCCTTCTGCTGTCCGCAGTGTTGTGCAACTGAATGTTACCCTCCCTGCATCTGCTGGTAGCCTCTGGGTCACGACAACTCCTGCTACAATAAGCCCATTCATCTTTCAGATGCCACAAGATGCTGGGTTATTTTAGAAAACTGACAGCGAGGGAGCCTTCTTCAACACTCACTTTGTGGGACTGGCAGGACTCCTAAACAAAACACTGAATTGTGCTCGAGGTTTAATTCCGCTCTCTTTGCTTCCGAAGCCCCAGAGAAATGCTGAACAGGACACCGGACTTTCCCAGTGTCTGGAGAGAAGGGTGTTTGGTAATAACATCCCTCCCAGAGGACTCTTGAGGAACAGAGGCACTGCCTTGGTTGGGCAACTTTTGACGTACCGAAGGAACTTCCTGGTGGGAGAGGAGGGCATCGGCTCCCCCTACCCTGCCTGCTTTTTGAAGTGCCGCTCCCCGAAGCACTGGCAGACCTCTGGGGCAGCATTCACTGGCCATGTGCCCAGCTGTGAGCTCCAGATCAGTCTTGGTCTATAACTCAGCCGGATCTGGACAAGTGGCGGCAGCAGGTGAAAGCCTTCCGAAGGGCCACGTGGTGTCTCATGGAGGGGCCCTGGGGGGACTGGAAGGGGGGAGATGCTGAATGATCTTGCGCCCTCCTCCTCGATTGTTGGCAGAAAGGCAGGAAAGAGGAGTCAGAAATGAGATGAAGAAATGTGCCAGGAATGCATTGACCCAGGAAGCAAGCACAGGGGTCTCTTTTTTGCAGGCCCCAAAACGGTCTGCTCTGGAAACTTGAGGCCATTTCATTCATATTTGTGCACCACCTTTCTGCCTATCCAAAGGGGCTCCAGGCAGCTTGCAAAAATAAGTAGCAAGCGAGCCAAAGATGCCGGCACATTCCAACTAAGCATGCAATTGCAGCTCCCAACAGCACAAGGAGAGAGTTCTGATTCTAGCCTCTACCAAAGGTCCAATTCAACAGTAGCACCTCCTAGGAGGAGGGAGTTCCAAGGGCCCTTCAGGGGAAAGGCCTGCAACAGACTGAGGGGGTCTAACTGGCCTGGGAGGTCAGAGAGAGATGCAGCATCCCTCTGTAGAATAAAGCTGGTGCCCAGGATGATGGGGGGGGGGGCGGGGAGGGAGGGAGAGGGGTGTTCTTTAAGTCTGAGAGTCCTGAAGTGCGCAAAGCCCTAAAGCAGGGGTGTCAAACTCATTTGTTATGAGGGCCGGATCTTTCTTTCTTTCTTTCTTTCTTTCTTTCTTTCTTTCTTTCTTTCTTTCTTTCTTTCTTTCTTTCTTTCTTTCTTTCTTTCTTTCTTTCTTTCTTTCTTTCTTTCTTTCTTTCTTTCTTTCTTTCTTTCTTTCTTTTTTACATTATATTTAACATCCTGCCCATTCTATGCAGACTCGAGGTGGCTAACAACATAAAACACACAATAAACAATAATAATAATAAGAGGAATTGAAGATTTATACCCCGCCCTTCTCCCTGAATCAGAGACTCAGAGCAGCTTACAATCTCCCATGTCTTCTCCCCCCACAACAGGCACCCTGTGAGGTGGGTGGGGCTGAGAGGGCTCTCACAGCAGCTGCCCTTTCAAGGACAACCTCTGTCAGAGCTATGGCTAACCCAAAGTCATTCCAGCAGGTGCAAGTGGAGGAGTGGGGAATCCAACCCGGTTCTCCCAGATAAGAGTCTGCTCACTTAGCCGCTACACCAAACTGGTTTTAAGCAGTATTAACAACCAAACAATCAAATATTAACAATCCAACAATCATATAAAATTGGAATGGGGCTACTTCATCATGTGATTTTTCCCTTTCTCAGCTCGTCCAGATCCTAGGCAGTTAGTGCTGAAGTGCGATAGATCCAGATGCAGTGGCAGCCCCCTCCCGTTGGGTGTTAGAGGTTATATCTGACATAAATGTGACCTTGTCGGGCCAGCTCTTGCATGTCATAAAATGTAATGCCAGGAAGCAGAGATATAAACTTTATAAAGGACAAAAACACAAAGATTTTGTTTTTTTAAAAAAATCTTAAAACATGCTTAAAACATTAGCAGTCGTTGATCTTAAAGGTGCTTTCTTTGTATCTCTCCTATGAGATCCAGGGAACTGGGCAAAGGAAGCTCTGGCTCTTTTCGTCCTTCCCCAGGGGACCTGGAGGGAGAGGAGCCTCAGCCAATAGAAGGAAGAGAGGTGTGGCTCAGTAGCTCTGTTGTGCCATTGAGATAGCCTGGCAATGCAAGCTATCCCTCCCCCCCTTCCTCCCCAAGGGAGGAGTCTCAGCCAATGGAGAAAATAGAGGTTTTGCTCTGTAGCTCCTGTGCAATTGAGCAAGCCTGGCAAAGCAAGCTGTGATGTAGAAGGAAGCAGGAGAGAGGGAGAAGGAAGCAGATGACAGCCATTTGCTCGGGGGCCTGATAGGAGCCCTGAGGGCCTGATTTGGCCCCTGGGCCGCATGTTTGAGACCCCTGCCCTAAAGGGAAGAACCAGCCCCTGGATCAGAACTCAGAATCCCATGCAGACTAAAACAGTCAGCCTGGTTTGATCAGTCAAGTCCAGGAGGGGACTGGAGGTTCTGCTCAAGTTGTCATTCAAGTGCATGTTTTGACATTGCTTACAATGGCCACTGAAGGAACCAGAGCAAAAAGCAAAACATGATGCTAACACCGACCAGCAGTGTCAAACCAAGGTGGAGGCATTCAACGCAGAAACAGAAAGGGGAGAAAAGAGAGGGACAGAGAGGAAAACCTGGAGCACTCCACTGGAAAACAAAACAGGACTCCAGTGGCCACTTACAGCCGAACACAATTCACTGGTTGTCTCCAAGACACCCCTGGGCTCCTGTTTTATTTTGCTGCTACAGATAACATGGCTTCCTCTCTGGAATGCTCCATTTTAAAGGCATCAACCGGCCAAGTCAGCAGAGACACCAACCCTTCCTGAGAGAGGGAGAGAGAGCCTCACAACAGATCTTGTTCTCCTAAAGCCTAGTGGCAGTTCTGGATTGGGAAATTCCTGGAGATTTGGGGTTGGAGACTGGGGAGAGCTGGGTTGGGGGGGGGGGAGGCATCTCAGGAGGGTATAAACCTCACAGACTCCACCTTCCAAAGCAGCCATTTTCTCCAGGGCAACGGAGGTTTGTAGCCTGGAGCTCAGTTGTCATTCTAGGAGATCTGGAGGCTGGCTGGCAACACTACCTCATGGGCAGAGGAAAAGCCCCAGGTGACATGTAGCAGCCCCCTCTACCACCTGGCAAAGAGCCCCGTGGCACAGAGTGGTAAAACTGCAGTACTGCAGTCGGAGCCTTCTGCTCATGACCTGAGTTCAATTCCCGGCAGAAGCTGGGTTTTCAGGTAGCCAGCTCGAGGTTGACTCAGTCTTCCATCCTTCCGAGGTTGGTAAAAGGAGTAAACACCTTGTGGGGGGGAAAGTGTAATGACCGGGGAAGGCAATGGCAAACCACCCCGTAAAAAGGTTTGCCGTGAAAGCAGCGTCACCCCTGGTGCTTGCACAGGGGACCTTTCCTTTCCTACCACCTGAGCTGTGCTTCTGCCCAGCCTTTCCAGCGTCTCTGCTCAAGGGGATCTGGGGGTGACTGTAGGGCTTTTGACTCCAGGTGAATCTCCTCAGCTGTCCCCTTCTGTGGCCCTGGATCAGCCAGGCTCTCCTGAGAGCATCTCGTTGAGATATTAGTTTAACATTCAGAGGTGATGTGCAGACAGAATGGAGACATGCTTAAGAAAGAAATACAGTTTACTGAAAGAACATTAGGAAAAAGGTGCTTAGGATGAAAGAAAATATTTTAAAAATGCATTCTACTTTGCTAGCGAGTTACATGGCTATTTTTGTAATGGAGGTCCTTGTTGCTTTTTCTTCCCAGCCAGCACAAAGACGAGAAGAACAGCTGTTAAGCTTGCACAGAAGATCAAAGTGTTCTTACAAACAAGGCGCTAACTGACCACAGGTTAGAGGTCCAACACATGGCCTTCTTGGTTGTCCCCAAGCATACTACAGACAGTTTCTAATTGGATACAAACTACATAATACCAAGTCCTGTTTACTAACAAATAAAACCTGTTAACCCCATATTGACTGAAATGAAAGTAAATTGGAATTCCAATACATTGAAGAGTGGGATATCCCAGGGACCAGCTCTGGGATCTCACCCTCTGCAGAATCAGCCTGGGAGCCTCCTCATTCTTCAAGGAGCACCCATCAGATCCAACACCAACACCAGGGGACACTTAGGGGTTAATGGTCTTTGGTGACTTCCATAGATAAAAGGAAGCCCTTCTTCACTCAAAAGGTGGTTAACAAGTGGAATTCATTGCCACAGGTGGCTGCAAGCATAGCTTCAAGAGGGGATTGGATAAAAATATGGAGCAGAGGTCCATCAGTGGCTATTAGCCACAGCATATTGTTGGAACATGTTCACCAGAGAGCACTGAGATCGGGATCTCAAAATCTTTTGGTTGTCCCCGGGCCAAAGGAAGCCCGCTTGAAGATCACAAGGGACCGGGCCTTCTCTGTAATGGCTCCATTTTGGTGGAACCAGCTGCCGGAGGAGGTAAGGGCCCTGCGGGATCTCACCCAATTCCGCAGGGCCTGTAAGACAGTCCTCTTCCGGCTGGCCCACAATTAACGGCCCTGTATACCAACTACTGAATACTGTATACTGTATACTGAATTTGTATCTGAAGCTGAATAGAGTGTAGCTCCACGACCGCTGTCTGTTTTAATGATGTATAGTTATAACAAATGTTTGATTTTAATTATATATTATGAAATGTTAATTTTAAAGTGTAATTTTATATTTTTATGTTAGTTTATATATGTTGTAAGCCGCCCTGAGCCACTCGGTGGGAAGGGCGGGATATAAATCCCAGATAAATAAAAAAATAAATAAATAAACTCTGTCTGGGGCAGTGATTCTCTATTTTCTTGGTGCTTGGGGGGGGGGCACAGTGGGAGGGCTTCTAGTGTCCTGGCCTCACTGGTGGACCTCCTGATGGCGCCTGGGTTTTTGGCCACTGTGTGACACAGAGTATTGGACTGGATGGGCCACTGGCCTGATCCAACCCGGCTTCTCTTTTGCTCTTATGTTCTTATAGTTTGGGAGCTGACAGCCTGCAAGATTTTACAATGGGAAAGCCAGCCAGATCAAAGCATTACATTCCCAATGTATATGTGAAGCTTCATCTCAAATTTCCCTTTCACAAGCATCGTAAAACCAGGCATTTTGGAGCATTTCAAAATATTTGCAAGCCTTAAAAATATCGCTTCAGTTCAGAGCAGCAGCACGTCTCCTGAGCCTTCCTAGGCCTGCCAACTGACCAGAGAATACCAGCCTGGTCTGCTCTTGTGCCTTTAAGAGCAAGTGCGGTTTTGCAGGGATTGCCAGGTGAAGCTTTTAATGGCATGGAGTCAATCGCTGTGTCCGAGGATCAGCACCCCACACTGCTTTTGAAGGCACAGGTGCAGCTGACAGTGGAGAAACTGGCAACCCTGGTTTCACTTTCCCCTCCCAGATACCCAGAGAAGAAAAATCTCCTTTTCTCTACGGTGGAACGGCTCTCCGCCCTCCAAATCACAGAATGTAGTCATTTATCGCCCTCTTGTGGCTACAGGACGCATTTCTTTCTTTCTTTTTTAAAAAAACCCCAATTGCACTGATTTTTAACAGGAGCTATCGGCCCTGGCCAGTATAAGGGTGGGAGACCTCCAAAGAACACCAGGGTTGTGACACAGCAGCAGATAAGGGCAAACCACCCCGAATGCCATTTCTAGCACATTTGCAGTGTCATAGAATCCTAGAATCATAGAGTTGCAAGGGACCTCTAAGGTCATCTAGTTCAACCCCTGCACAATGCAGGGAACTCACAAACACCTCCCCCTAAATTCATAGGATCTTCATTGCTGTCAGATGGCCATCCAGCCTCCGTTGAAAGACCTCCAAGGAAGGAGAGCCCACCACATCCCGAGGAAGAAGCCTGTTCCACTGAGGAACCGCTGTAATGGTCAGGAAGTTCTTCCTAATATCGAGCCGGCAACTCTTTTGATTTAATTTCAACCTGTTGGTTATGGTCCTACCTTCTGGGGCCACAGAAAACAATTCCACACCATCCTCTATATGACAGCCCTTCAAGTACTTGAAGATGGTGATCCTATCACCTCTTAGCCTCCTCCTCTCCAGGCTAAACATCCCCAGCTCCTTCAACCTTTCCTCATAGGACTTGGTCTCCAGACCCCTCACCATCTTCGTCGCCCTCCTCTGGACCCCTTCCAACTTGTCTAGATCCTTCTTAAAATGTGGTGCCCAAAACAAAACATGATACTCCAGGTGAAGTCTTACCAAAGCAGAGTAAAGCGATACCATCACATCATGTGATTTGGACACTATACTTCTGTTGATACAGTCCAAAATTGCATTTGCCTTTTTAGCCACCGCATCACACGGTTGACTCATGTTCAGCGTATGATTCACTAAGACCCCAAGATCCTTTTCGCACATAGTACTGCTAAGACAAGTCTCCCCCATCCTATAACCATGCATTGGATTTTTCCTACCTAAATACAGAACTTTAAATTTATCCCTGTTAAAATTCATTTTATTGATTTTAGCCCAGTTTTCCAGCCTGTCAAGGTCATCCTGTATCCTGTTTCTGTCTTCTTCTGTTTTTGCAACCCCTCCCAATTTAGCATCATCTGCAAATTTAATAAGCATTTCCTAACATAAGAACATAAGAGAAGCCATGTTGGATCAGGCCAACGGCCCATCAAGTCCAACACTCTGTGTCACACAGTGGCAAAAAATTTTATATACACACATACACTGTGGCTAATAGCCACTGATGGACCTGTGCTCCATATATTTATCTAAACCCTTCTTGAAGGTGGCTATACTTGTGGCCGCCACCACCTCCTGTGGCAGTGAATTCCACATGTTAATCACCCTTTGGGTGAAGAAGTACTTCCTTTTATCCGTTTTAACCTGTCTGCTCAGCAATTTCATCGAATGCCCATGAGTTCTTGTATTGTGAGAAAGGGAGAAAAGTACTTCTTTCTCTACTTTCTCCATCCCATGCATTATCTTGTAAACCTCTATCATGTCACCCCGCAGTCGACGTTTCTCCAAGCTAAAGAGTCCCAAGCATTTCAACCTTTCTTCATAGGGAAAGTGCTCCAGCCCTTTAATCATTCTAGTTGCCCTTCTCTGGACTTTCTGCAATGCTATAATATCCTTTTTGAGGTGTGGCGACCAGAACTGCACACAGTACTCCAAATGAGACCGCACCATCGATTTATACAGGGGCATTATTCATCCAAATAATTGATAAAGATGTTGAACAAAACAGGTCCCAGGACAGATCCTTGAGGCACTCCACTTGTCACTCCTCTCCAAGAGGATGAGGAACCATTCATAAGCACTCTTTGGGTGTGATCTGTCAACCAGTTATAGATCCACCTAACAGTAATAGGATCCAAACCACTTTTTACCAACTTGTCAACAAGGATAGTATGTTATCAAAAGCCTTACTGAAATCATGATAAATGATGTCTACAGCATTCCCCTGATCCAGCAAGGTAGTCACTTTCTCAAAAAAAGAGATCAGGTTAGTCTGACATGACTTGTTCTTGCAAAACCTATGCTGGCTCTTAGTAATCACATCCATTCTTTCTAAATGTTCCAGGACCGACTGTTTGATGATTTGTTCTAAAACTTTTCCTGGTATAGACATCAAGCTGACGGGTCGGTAGTTACCCGGATCGTCTTTTTTCCCCTTCTTGAAGATGGGGACAACATTCGCCTGCCTCCAATCTTCCGGCACCTCTCCTGTTCTCTAAGAATTCTCAAAAATAATAGCCAGAGGCTTAGAAATTATATCCACCTCTTTTAGAACCCTTGGATGCAGTTCATCTGGCCCTGAGGACAGTTTCATTTAAAGAAACTAGGTGTTTATGTACTACCCCTATGCTGATCCTAGGTTGGAACTTCATACCCTCCTTATATGTTCTGTTTTTGCCATGTTGAGCACCATTTCCCTCAGAAGAGAAGACTGAGGAAAAGTAAGAATTGAGCAGTTCTGCCCTCTCTTCATTACCTGTTACAATTTCACTTTCTTGCCCTCGCAATGGGCCTACCGTGTCCTTGCTCTTTTTCTTACTCTGAACATAAGAAAAGAACCCTTTTTTTGGTTGTTTTTAGCATCTTTGACCAGCCTAAGCTCATACTGAGCTTTAGCTTTCCTAACTTTTTCTCTACAAGCACTGGTGATTTGTTTATATTCATCCTTGGTTATAAGGCCCTCCTTCCAATTCCTAAAGGAGTCTTTTTTATTTCTCAAGTCTTTAGAGAGCTGTTTATGGAGCCACTTTGGCTTCTTTAGACTTTTTCCATTTGTTCTTCTCACAGGAATCGTCTGCGATTGTGCTTTCAGTATTTCGCTTTTAAGAAACTCCCACCCCTCCTGAACCCCCTTCCTCCTAAGTATTTCTGACCATGCGATTTTGCCCATCATAGTTCTAAGTTTATCAAAGTTTGCCTTTCTGAAGTCCAACCTATAAGTCTGACTACGTATAGCTTTTCCCTTCCCTAAGACTCTAAATTCCAAGATCACATGGTCACTACTCCCCAGGGTGCCCACTATTCCCACTTCTTCAATCAATTCTTCCTTGTTGGCGAGAATCAAACCCAAGATAGCAGGGACTTCAAGGGAAGAACAACTGCAGCTTCCATGCTTGAGAGATGTTGCAAGAAAGGAGAGAGTCCAGAGGTGGAGAGGGAGAGGCTTCAGAGCCTCAGATGAGCTTTGCAGGGCAAGACCAAGAGTTCCCGACGGGCCAGACAGACGCTTCCCAGCAGCCCACGAGCAGAACACGGTGTACTGGGTTCAAATCCCTACTCAGCTATGAAGCTTACTGGGTGGCCGACTGGCCTATCACTCTCTCAGCCTCACCCCCCTCGCAGGGTTGTTGTGAGGTTAATGGCTGGCTTAGCTGGGGCTGCACACATCAGGGCTTGGCTCTAATTGTGCCTCAGTGGAAGAGCGAGAATTGGAAAGAGAGAATAGCCATTGATTAACAAAGGCTGCAGCATACTATTAGCTGACATGGAACTCACTGACCCAGGATGTGAAGAGCGATCGTGTTAAAGAAGACACACATTCATGGAGGATAGGTTTATCAACAGCTGTGAGCAATGAGAGAATAATAATAATAATAATAATAATAATAATAATAATAATAATAATAATAATAATAATTTTTTATTTATATCCCGCCCTCCCCGCCAAGGCAGTTTGGTGTAGTGGTTAGGGGCACAGACCCTAATCTGGGTTTGATTCCTTCCCATGCAGCTGCTGGTGTGACTTTGGGCCAGCCACAAGTTCTCAGCAGAGCTGTTCTCTCAAGAGCAGTTCTCTCAGAGATCTCTCAACCCCACCTACCTCACAGGGTGTTTATTGTGGGGAGGGGAAGGGGAAGGAGATTGTAAGCTATTCTGAGATTCCAAGTGAAGGGCAGGGCATGATTCCAATCTCCTCCTTCTCCTCTTCTTCCTCTTCCTCTTCTTCCTCCTTCATGAACAGATGAAGTATACCTCTGAACTGCAGATCCTAGGGACCAGCGTTCACCTTCATGAAAGCGCTGGAAGCATTCCAGAGAGAACTGGCTGGAAACAGGGTTTCCTTCCGATCCAAGCAGAGGCCATTCTTGTGCCCTGTTGTGAAATCCAGCTTGGGCTAGTGTTGGGAGAGGCACAAGTGGCCCAAAGTGAGCATCCACCGCTGGTGTGTTGGTTTCCCTTTGGAGACCATGCAGACCACCAGCAAGAGAGACCCAGCTTGCTCTCCAGCACCCACTCCCTTTCCAGCACTCATCCCCATTCGACAGTCACAAGACGGTAATTGAATTATACCCTCTCTTCTGACTTGACCTTTCCACAAAAGCCATCACATGCCCATTGAAGTCTCTCCAAATGCACCCCAGCTGGACATACACCGGAACAAGCCTGAGGTGTGTGTGCTGTTTTAGGGTTTGGTCTCCTCCCCCATTCCACTCTTTAAAGGCCTGGGGGCTCTGAGCTTTCCCCTCCAGGTCCAGAAGAAGGGAGGGGTCCTGCCGTCATGGCTCCCTTGGTGACCTTTTTGCCAGTCCTGCCCGAATGTTGGCTCCTTCAGGCTCTCTGATTCTGGTATTTTGCAGCCCTGCTATTTCAACTCAAGAAGCCCCCTTCCATTTCTCTCTCTCTCTAAGAACATAAGAGAAGCCCTGTTGATCAGGCCAATGGCCCATCCAGTCCAACACTCTGTGTCACGCAGGGGCCAAAACCCAGGTGTCTTCAGGAGGTCGATCAGTGGGGCCAGGACACCAGAAGCCCTCTCACTGCTTCCCCCTCCCACAAGCACCAAGAATACCGAGCATCACTTGCCCCAGATATAAGAACATAAGAGAAGCACTATTGGATCAGGCCAGTGGCCCCTCCAGTCCAACACTGTGTGTCACACAGTGGCCAAAAAACCAGGCACCATCAGGAGGTCTATCAGTGGGGCCAGGACACTAGAAGCCCTCCCACTGTGCCCCCCCAAGCACCAACAATAGAGAGTATCACCGCCCCAGACATAAGAAAAGCCATGTTGGATCAGGCCAATGGCCCATCCAGTCCAACACTCTGTGTCACACAGTGGCCAATATATGTGTGTGTACACACACACATATACATACATACATACACACACACACACACACACACACACACATATGTATATACCGTGGCTAATAGCCACTCTCTCTCTCTCTTTTGTGTAAATTGTAGAGACACATCTTCACCCTGGCATTGTTCTATGTTTCCTTGTGCAGAATTCTTCTTGTTCAGTTTCCAATTTTTGAAACTCTATTTTTGCATCAAAGTGTGCTTTAAGTGGCACACACGCGTAAATGGGGAGTGCCAGTGATGAAACTGGGCTCACTGTAACAAAAAGGTTAAAATGGCAGATTGGTGCATCCAGGTTTCCAGTCCAAGCACCCTTGTGGGGAAATTGTCAGGCAAGCCCGATCCCGTCAAATCTCAGAAGCTGAGCAAGGCCAACCCTGGAAAGTCCTTGGATGGAAGACCTCCTTGGAATGCCAGAAGTTGGAGGCAGGGGCAGACTGAACATCCTCCATGCCCCAGTAGGGGGTCACCAGAAGTCAACATGACTTCCAGGCATGCACACACACAAACACAGAAAATACAACAACAGTAATCATCATTGTCATCATCATCAATAATCTTTCAGCACCCAACAGAGGAGGCTGCCTGCTACATCTCTGCATAGCGTGCTGTTCTGGACTGGATTTCCTCTGGGGTGTGCTTAACTATGCAGCTTCTCTAAAACAGGTGTAGGCTGCTCAGTGCAGAGATTCAGTACCATCACCTGCCTTTAGAGGAGGCTGCCTGTTGCTTCTCTGGATGAACGGCTGTGTTGATATTGCTTTCTTTCAATAAGGAGGCAAGTAGCCTTCACTCAGATGCTGGGAAGGGGCTCCTTTAGGGGCAAAAGCTCTTTTGGGTTGGGAGTTGCAGTGCTCACAGACACCCCCCACATCCTTGCTAACCGCACACAAGGCTTGGCCCAGATGCTGCCTTTTCAACACACTGCTCAGGTCATCTTTTGCAGGCGATTTCAACTATCTCATCCCTGTCAATTGACCTGACAACCATCATTTCAATTTCTCATCTCATTGAATCCCTGATTCTTTCGTCAGCTCCTGCAACTGTTTCCTTTTACCATGTTTTTCTTGCCAATTGTCCTGTTTTTCCCAGGTGAATCTGTTCACCAGTAAATTAGCATAAAGCGCATAACCCTTTGAACATGAATCCCAGATAAAGAAATAGACAAATGAATAGAAGAGCAGGATGTTGGTGAGTCTCACACAGAAAGAACAGGCTGTGTGCTTTTCCCTGGAACTGGGTGGCTTTGGGCTGGCTCAGTTGCCCATACGTAAAGAGTGTGCCCAACGTCCTCTGGATGGGAGAAGGCTTGGCAAACTGCTAAAAGATTGCTTCTTTGGAAGCAAAGGAATGCTGAAGACGATAAGATATTACAAGAAATATAAAGCAGTTGAGAATCTTAGCATATGTGCCATTCTTTTAATAAAACAAAAGAGGAAAAAATTGTGTAATTGCTGTTAGTCAAGAGACCCAGGAACTGCTCTAAAGAGCAGAAACTGTTGGCATACAGCTGGGGGGTGGGTGCTGGCATCCTCCCACAATGCTTGTGGATCCCCAAGAGCAGCTGGCTGGTCCCTGTCCAGAGGCAGAGAGTGCTGAAAGAGAAGGGCCTTGGATCTGTCGTGAACGTTTGGAGAAGCCCTTCACCCACGGTGAACTGCACCCCTCTTTTCTGTGGATCCTCAAGGTGCTTGAAAGGGGGCAAAGGTCTTTGCACCTTTCCAAAAAACATTCTGGGAGCCGTGCCTCCAGTTTCACCTGCAACCCTGGGACTGTTTGGGTAAGGGGCAGGCCCCTCGCAGGGTGACGCCCCAGAAAAAGTCACAGCCACCATTTTTATGTGTTCAAATAAGTAACCATGAAGTCATCGTGTAGCTAATATGGCAAGATCAGTGAGAGTGAAGAAAGTTAAGAGCCAGTTTGGTGTTATGGTTAAGTGTGCGGATTTTTATCTGGGAGAACCGAGTTTGATTCCCCACTCCTCCACTTGCAGCTGCTGCAATGGCCTTGGGTCAGCTATAGTGGTTAAGTGTGTGGACTCTTATCTGGGAGAACTGGGTTTGATTCCCAACTCCTCCACCTGCAGCTGCTGGAATGGCCTTGGGTCAGCCATAGTGGTTAAGTGAGCAGACTCTATCTGGGAGAACTGGGTTTGATTCCCCCCTCCTCCACTTGCAGCTGCTGGATCGGCCTTGGGTCAGCTATAGTGGTTAAGTGCACGGACTCTTATCTGGGAGAAGCAAGTTTGATTCCCCACTCCTCCACTTGCAGCTGCTGGAATGGCCTTGGGTCAGCTATAGCGGTTAAGTGCACGGACTCTTATCTGGGAGAACCAGGTTTGATTCCCCACTCCTCCACCTGCAGCTGCTGGAATGGCCTTGGGTCAGCCATAGTGGTTAAGTGAGCGGACTCTTTATCTGGAAGAACCGTGTTTGATTCCCCACTCCTCCACCTGCAGCTGCTGGAATGGCCTTGGGTCAGCCATAGTGGTGAAGTGAGCGGACTCTTTATCTGGAAGAACTGGGTTTGATTCCCCACTCCTCCACTTGCAGCAGCTGGAATGGCCTTGGGTAAGCCATAGTGGTTAAGTGAGTGGACTCTTATCTGGGAAAACTGGGTTTGATTCCCCACTCTTCCACTTGCACCTGCTGGAATGGCCTTGGGTCAGCTATAATAATAATAATAAATTTTATTTATATCCCACCCTCCCCGCCGAAGCAGGCTCAGGGCGGCTAACAAGACATGGTGTGTACCATGATTATTATACAATTCATGATAAGATACAGTTTAAAATACAGTTTAAAAAGTTACATAAAATTTTAAAAACCACAATAAATTAAAGGTGCTACATTCAGCGGGATGTATATCCAGATGGCTAGATGTCACATTCAGGGTTCCCTATAGGCTTGTTGGAAGAGGGTAGTTTTGCAAGCCCTGCGGAACTGGTTAAAGTCCTGCAGGGCTTGTACTTCCTCCGGTGGTTAAGTGAGCGGACTCTTATCTCAGAGAACTGGGTTTGATTCCCCACTCCTCCACTTGCAGCTGCTGGAAGGGCCTTGGGTCAGCCATGGCTCTCGTAGGAGTTGTCCTTGAAAAGGCAGCTTCTGGAAGAGCTCTCTCAGCCCCACCTGCCTCACAGGGTGTCTGTTGTGGGGGAAGAAGGTAAAGGACATTGTGGCTCCTCTCTGAGATTCAGAGTCTGCACACTCAGCAGCTACACTTAACCACTACCCCACTGCATCAGCTTCACTTTTTGTCGGACCCTGGAGGTCAGTTCTGAGGCTCCAACCTTGCATGCCATGTGGGCAACTGAGCTGGCCCAAAGCCAGTCAGGAGGTGGCATGCTGAGGGAAGTTGTCCATCTGAAGAGCAAAAGGCTGATGTTGGTGGTTGAAAGCCTGGACGTCATGAAATGCCAATGCTAGACTGGGGAGTTTGGAATGGGGCAGTGGAGGAGGGCGGATTAAATAATAAAACATCAAGCCTCGGAAAGGAAGTGGGGAAGGCAGGAGAAACTGGAAGAGAGCGGCTCAACTGGTTCAGACTGGAGCGGAGCACAAAGAGCCACAAGCGCTGGTTAGCAGGCCTGCCTTCCCCCCCCTGTGCCCCCCATTCCCCACACGGCCGTCTTGAAGTGCACCGCAAGGCCTCTAGAAAGGCTTGCCAGCAAATTACCATGCTACCCGTCGAACAGACGGCCATTGTGAGCAGCTCGACTTGGCCACTTGAGTGGCAGAAGAACATGGAAAAAAACCACGCCGCATGCTCTGAGAGGAAGCCAGAAAGACCCCGCCACAAGAAAGCTGGCTGAACAGACAGGCCCCCTCACAAATCTCCCCTCGCTCCCATCCACAAAGACACAGGGCCATGTCTGTGTCAAATGTGGGTGCAGGTTTGTTTCGGCTGCCTCCTTATATGGTCGTCACGGGGAGACATCCCGCATGGCGAAACAGCCCCTGTTGGCAACTGTCCACATTCAAAGGCTCAAGAAGGCTTGTCTTTTGAGTTGGAGCCTGCGCGTAAGTGCATTTCTTTGGTATCACCTGAAGGGCAGGGAAGGCCGCTTTCAAAAATCAAAAAGGAGCCAGCTTCCCCGTTTTCCATGCAAGCCACAATTCTGGGTCTTCCTAATTGCAAGAAGCTAAGTAGCAGCTCACGCTGAGGAGGCACAACAGGCAGACTCACCTGAAGTCCTGGCGCCTCCTTGCCTCTGAAGTGCTCATGCAAGGATATGAGAGACCCACTACCCTCACTAAAACTAACCATGCTGAGGTACAACAGGCAGCCTCCTCCAAATAATTACGTCCAAGGACAACAGAGGATTTTTAGATCTGCACACATCATTCCCGAGAAGCCATTAAAAGAACTGGTCCAGACAGGGAAGACAACAAACCAAAGGCGACTGGTTATGCAAATGGCCCCACATGGTGGGAGGTTCATGGGCTCTCTTCCTACCTGGGCCAAGGCTCCCTCTAAGCTGCAGAGTCTTGTGAGCAAAAATTCGACTTTGTGAGCTCCTGGCATTAAAGTGGTGAGCGAGAGACTGGGCTACTGCATCAATGAGCTTGCTCTGGGGCCATTTTTCCTGAGCTAAGACAAAAGTGTGTGAGACAGAGACTAAAAAACTGTGAGCTAGCTCACACTAACTCAGCTTAGAGGGAACGCTGACCTGGGCACCTACAGAGCAGCCAACTCACTTGCAGAACCTGGTCTGCAGACCACACAGGATCTCATCCGACAATCGGAACTGGGGGAGCTGAACAGAACGGCCTCCTGGCTTCTTGTCTCTGCAAGTGAGGGTGATGGCCATGGATGCACATTTCACACCTCCCGTGCTCTGACTCATGATGTCTCCAGCTGGCCAGGGGTGGGATTCTAGCAGGAGCTCCTTTGCCTATTAGGCCACACCCCCCTGACATAGCCAATCCTCCAAGAGCTTAAAAAAAAGAGCCCTGTAAGGTCTGGGAGGATTGGCTACATCAGGGGTGTGTGGCCTAATATGCAAAGGAGCTCCTGCTAGAATTCCACCCCTGGCTGGAACACTATGGGTGTGCTCATAAGACACTACACTAAACAAAGCATTTTGCAATTGGAGTTTTACTGTGTAAGAACAACAAAAATCCAGATGCAAAACACATTATTTGGTGTAGTGTGAACACATCCTTTTGTCTGAGTCTTGCAGGGGTTCATAGAATCATAGAGTTGGAAGGGACCTCTAGGGTCATCTAGTCCAACCCCCTGCACAATGCAGGAAACTCACAAACACCTCCCCCTAAATTCATAGGATCTTCATTGCTGTCAGATGGCCATCTAGACTCTGTTGAAAAACCTCCAAGGAAGGAGAGCCCACCACATCCTGAGGAAGCCTGTTCCACTGAGGAATCGCTCTAACGGTCAGGAAGTTCTTCCTAATGTTGAGCCAGAAACTCTTTTGATTTAATTTCAACTTATTGGTTCTGGTCCTACCTTCCGGGGCCACAGAAAACAATTCCACACCCTCCTCTATATGACAGCCCTTCAAGTCCTTGAAGATGGTGATTCTATCACCTCTCAGTTGCCTCCTCTCCAGGCTAAACATGCCCAGCTCCTTCAACCTTTCCTCATAGGACTTGGTCTCCAGACGCCTCACTATCTTCGTTGCCCTCCTCTGGACCCTCTGGACTGTATCAACAGAAGTCCAGCTTGTCTAGATCCTTCTTAAAATGTGGTGCCCAAAACTGAACACAAGACTCCAGGTGAGGTCTTACCAGAGCAGAGTAAAGCGATACCATCACATCATGTGATCTGGACACTAGACGTCTGTTGATACAGTCCAATATTGCAATTGCCTGACTTCGAAGGATGGTGGAAGACAGGAGGGCCTGGCGTGACTTTGTCCAGGGGGTCACGAAGAGTTGGACTCGACTGTGCGACTGAACAACAACCACAAACTCCTGCTGAACTCCTTTGTTGTCCCTCCACCCCACAGCTCCCCCTCTGAACTGGGGAAGCACTTCTTGGGGGGAAGGGATGCCCTCCGTCACCTTTGTCACTGGGTGATCGCCAGGAAGAGAGTGCCTGCACCAAGCCCCTTGGAGCAAAGGCAGGATCATACATGTGATCAATGTATCAAATTATCTTTCTGTACTCCCAAGGAACATTGGGAGGGGGGGGGGGAGAGGAGCTCCTGGGTTTCCTGCCATGTCAGATGGGGCTGTGCTCCACGGCCTCTGAGGATGTTCCAAGGTTGTCTTCTTACAGCCACCCTCTGAAGGGCTTCCTTCTAGAATGCTCAGAGAAGCATATTCCCCTCCCCCCCAAGGGGTGGAAAAGAGAGTGGAGGCAAAAGAGGGGAGGGTCCCAGAGGTCAGTGGCAGAGCGCCCCCCTCCAAGCATGGTGTGCAGAATTGTTCTCCTGTACCTTTGCTCATGACCTGAGTTCGATTCCAGCGGAAGCTGGTTCAGGTAGCCGGCTTGAGGTTGACTCAGCCTTCCATCCTTCGGAGGCTGGTAAAATGATGACCCAGCTTGCTGGGGGGAAAGCATAGAGGACTGGGGAAGGCAATGGCAAACCACCCCGTGAAAACGTGAAAGCAATGTCACCCCAGAATGGGAAACTACTGGTGCTTGCACAGGGGACGATCTTGACCTTTTTTATTTTTGTTGCAACTCCAGTGTGCATGGCTCATGTAACAACAACAGGCCAGGCCTCTGTCAAATGGAGCTTGACCTGTGAGCTTTGACCCTGGGGGGGGGGGGACAAATGAAGCCTGGCCTTCAGGCCATTTGCACAGACTTGGGCTTGGGGGGACCTCGGCAGAGGATTAAGGGCACCGGGGCTGGAACTAGACCGTTTGGCCCCCTAGGCAAAGCTAACTACTTGTGCCCCTCCCTTCTCTGGGGTCACTGGGGCCCAATCTCTCCATTCTAACCTATGGCTCCAGCAGCAGCCTGATCTCTCCATTCTATTCTATGGGCCCATAGGATAGAATGGAAAGTATAAAACCCCTTCTCTGGGGTCACGCTGCAGTGGCAGCCCAATCTCTCCATTTATTTTAGGGGGCTGATAGCATAGAAAGGAGAGATCAGGCCGCAGCAACCCCAGAGAAGGACTTGCTCCACCACCTGCGCCTCTCAGAGTTTCCAAGAGAAGAAGAAGATATTGGATTTATAGCCCGCCCTCCACTCTGAATCTGAGCGTCTCAGAGCAGCTCACAATCTCCTTTACCTTCCTCCCCCACGACAGACACCCTGTGAGGTGGGTGGGGCTGAGAGGGCTCTCACAGCTGCTGCCCTTTCAAGGACAATCTCTGCCAGAGCTCTGGCTGACCCAAGGCCATTCCAGCAGGTGCAAGTGGAGGAGTGGGGAATCAAACCCGGTTCTCCCAGATAAGAGCCCACTCACTTAACCACTATGGCTGACCCAAGGCCATTCCAGCAGCTGCAAGTGGAGGAGTGGGGAATCAAACCCGGTTCTCCCAGATAAGAGTCTGCGCACTTAACCACTATGGCTGACCCAAGGCCATTCCAGCAGCTGCAAGTGGAGGAGTGGGGAATCAAACCCAGTTCTCCCAGATAAGAGAGCTCTGGCTGACCCAAGGCCATTCTAGCAGGTGCAAGTGGAGGAGTGGGGAATCAAACCCAGTTCTCCCAGATAAGAGAGCTCTGGCTGACCCAAGGCCATTCCAGCAGCTGCAAGTGGAGGAGTGGGGAATCAAACCCGGTTCTCCCAGATAAGAGTCTGCGCACTTAACCACTATGGCTGACCCAAGGCCATTCCAGCAGCTGCAAGTGGAGGAGGGGGGAATCAAACCCAGTTCTCCCAGATAAGAGAGCTCTGGCTGACCCAAGGCCATGCTAGCAGCTGCAAGTGGAGGAGTGGGGAATCAAACCCGGTTCTCCCAGATAAGAACCGGGTTTGATTCCCCACTCCTCTACTTGTGATGGGGGGAGAGATCCTATCCCTGCTTTTGCACCCCAGAGTGCAAAAGCAGGGAGAAAGCCCCACAGCCCGTTCCTCCAGGAGACTCTGAGAGGCACATGGGGGGAACTTCGAGAGGCGCCCAGTTCATCCCTGGACTGCTGGCACCCTAGGCAATTGCCTAATTTGCCTAGTGGACAGTCCGGCCCTGCTTGGCACCAACAGTGAAAGAGCTCAGGCAGCAACAGGGAAGACTTCTGTGTGAGACCAAGGGAGTCTCCACTGATCAGAGCAGGTCGGATCTACTGCTCAGCTGAATCAAAGGTGGCTTCATAGGATAAAACTTTAGACCAAAGTTTCAAGGAGAAGAAGCAGAAGAAGAAGACATTGGATTTATATCCCACCCTCCACTCTTAATGTCAGACTCTCAGAGCAGCTCACAATATCCTTTATCTTCCTCCCCCCACAACAGACACCCTGTGAGGTGGGTGGGGCTGAGAGGGCTCTCACAGCAGCTGCCCTCTCAAGGACATCTCCTACAAGAGCTATGGCTCACCCAAGGCCATTCCAGCAGGTGCAAGTGGAGGAGGAGTGGGGAATCAAACCCGGTTCTCCCAGATAAGAGTCCACACACTTAACCACTACACCAAACTGGCTCTCTCTTGCATTTGGAGACCCTCTTGACTCTTCTCCCCCCTCCCCCATTCTCAGAGTGTGCAAGAGTCAAGACCAGGACTTTTTTTTTGAGTGGGAATGCACAGGAACACAGTTCCGGCTGGCTTGGCATCAGAAGGAGTGGCCTAATATGCAAATGAGTTCCTGCTGGGCTTTTTTTACAAGAAAAGCCCTGGTCAAGACAATTAATGACCTCTTTCTGTCTTGTAGGAACAAACACTTCCCCAGGACTAAACAAGGATATTGGGTTTTTATCTCATTATTTATGCTAAACCCATTTTTATTGAGTATAGCTATATATCCACAGTATTCCAAGGTATTTCTCTTTTAGAATAGTGTATCAGAAGAATGTTTTTTGTATTGACATACTCAAATAAGGGATATTGGCTGTTTATTTCATTATATATACTTAACCTATTTTCACTATATTTTAATATTTTCCTTTTTTTTCTAATGGCAAACTAGAACGATGTTTATAACATATAGAATGATGTTTATAATGTATGTTACATGTTAAAAAGTACATTAGGTGGACTAGAACATCACTAGGAAATACACGTCCTTTTGTTTTACTGAGACTTATAGCAAGAGCCATTCACAGGCAACTTTTATCACCTTTTATTGGTTTCCCACGTAAATGTTATGCAGACCAAATGGTCTTTCAATTTGTTTATCACACCGTTTTGCCCTTGGATTCTATCACTTTACATTCTTAATCACTGCCCACCAGCTATGTGTAAGTTCTTCTCACTGCACCCCATTCCCTTGTCTGAAGAAGTCTGCGTGCATACGAAAGCTTACGTTCTTTGTTGGTCTTAAAGGTGCTACCTGACTCCTACTTTGTTCGACTGCTTCAGACCATGACTGCCCACCTGGATCTGCCTTGGTATGAGTCACTGATCTAATTGTTTTTCCTAACGCAGAGCATGGGCTCATGCAGAGACCTAGTGGGCAGCCTCCTCTTGGGTGGATAAATCAGTCTTCTCCATGGAACGAATTCAGAGTTTGCTCCATCCCATGCAAGCTGATTGGAAGGAGGCAAATTCAGACCCTTGCAGAGATGCAGCGGTCAGCCTCTACTGGGTTTAAATAACGTGGAAGATCCCTTCATTGCAGCCTGAGAATTTGTGCCATTTGAGGGTAATGTCCTTTATTTGGTGGCTCCTTCCCATGTTCAGAGGGGGGCAGAAGCATCCATAGACAGTTGTTTGCCTTGTGCTTTTCCTCCAGCTTCTGAGTCTGGTTTGAACAGGCAAAGCTGAAGCACACATAAAGGGGTCAGCGATAAAACAGAAGCCGAGGGATGCTTCAGAGGCGAAGCCCATTTCCTCCACTCTCCCTCATGGCTAAACATATGATGAGGCTCTTTGCGGAGAGAGAGAGAGAGAGAGAGACGTTTATGTGCCAGCTTTTAGTCACAGTCAAATTTCCCCCCGACACTAATTGGACACATGATAGAAAGATGTTAAGGGAGGCCCATCAAAGTGGACGTGGCAACAGGGGGGTCCTTGTTTCCAGAGAGCGGCTTGTCAAGCCAAGAGGGGAAGTTGAGGGGTTATTTAAGAAAAAAAAATCATTGTCTTGGAACGCTCAAGATCAATAGGATGAAACACGCCAAGCCCTTGAGCCGCTGAATATTTGGGACAGAAAAGGGCTTTTGGTGATTGACGCACTGGAGATCAAACAGCCTTGACCTCAGAAACATTCATGTGGCAAGAAGAGGCATTCCCAGGTGACTTTGGGGGTTCGTCTTTGGTAGCCTTCGGAGTCCCATCATGGCGGGGCCACAAGCCACCTTGTTGGTGGTGAGGGGAGACAGAATGGATTCCGCTCAGAAGAAGACAACCATAGATTTATACCCCACCCTTCTCTCTGAATCAGAGTCTCAGAGCAGCTTACAATCTCCTTTACCTCCCCCCCCCCCATAACAGACACCCTGTTAGGTAGGTGGGTCTGAGAACAATGTTCCCTCTAAGCTGCAGAGTCTTGTTAGCAAAAATTCTGCTACTGGCTACTGGCATTAAAGTTGTGAGCTACTGCATAAATTATTGTGCTCTGGGGTCATCCTTCCTGAGCTAAGACAAAAATGTGTGAGCTGGAGGGTAAAAATCCGTGAGCTAGCTCACACTAATTCAGCTTAGAGGGTACACTGGCTGAGAGAGCTCTCCCAGAAGCTGCCCTTTCAAAGACAAGACTGCCAGAGCTAGGGCTGACCCAAGGCCACTCCAGCAGCTGCAAGTGGAGGAGTGGGGAATCAAACCTGGTTCTCCCAGATAAGAGACTCCACACACTTAACCATGACACCAAACAAAACTAATGCATGTGGAAGGTTTTGAGAGGGTGGAGCCCTGTTGAAACACTGATCTTTGGGCAGAAATGGGGCGCAGAAGCCTTGTAAAGCTTTGCAGGTGGAGAGTGAAATCAGGGCCCTGCTGGGCTGGGATCCTTCCTCATGGCCAATACAGCAGTTACCAGCACAAGAAGCATCCCACAGCCCCGTGTGTTCCACTTCCTTCCAGCTTCTCCTTCCCGCACCCACCATTTGCCTTTCTGGTTTATGGAGAGAAGGAAGAGGATCATCACAGAGGCAAACCAAACAATATGTTTTGGTCGCTCATTCCCACGAGTTTGCCCCTGTTGACCAAAGCCGAAAAGCATCTGTGGAGAACGGCTTCTAAAAATGGAGAGAAGTTCCCACATGGCACTCTGGTGGGGAGGGAAGTCTCCTGCCTCCCCCCCAAAGGTGTTTTCTCACACCAAAACCCCGGGGGGGGGGGCGTGAGAGGCTTATTTTGCAGATTTTATTGCTTCATATAAACAGATGCTGTTTTTTCTCTGTTTAGAAGCTGTTCATGGGAACATGGGCAAACAAGTGTGAGTGAGCAACCAGACATATTGTGAGGTGTGTCTCACAGTCGATCTTTGTGAGCAGGGCTTCTTTGGTAGCAGGAGCTCCTTTGCATATTAGGCCACATGCCCCTGATGTAGCCAATCCTCTTGGAGCTTACAGTAGGCCCTGTAAGAAGAGCCCTGTAAGCTCTTGGAGGATTGGCTGCATCAGGGGGCGTGGCCAAATATACAAAGGAGCTCCTGCTAAAAAAAAAAGCCCAACTTGTGATTATTTCATATGTGATCTCTCCAGCTGAACTTTGTGACTGTATAGAAGTGCTGTCTGCTCACATCCGACTTACAGCAGCCCCAGCAAAGGGCTGTCAAGGCAAGTGAGAAGGTGGTTTTGCCGTGTCCTGCTCTGCAGAGTTTTCCTTGGAGGTTTGCCATCTACCTGATAAGCTTTTGAGATCAGACAAGATCTGACTATCCCTTCCTTTCGTGACTCCTCTGGTTCGTTTTCAACGCTGGAGTTTCCTTTTTTGGTTTCTTCATGTTCGAGAGGAAGTTATGGTCATCTTTTCCTTCCTGATTGAAATAACAAAATTCAGGAGCAAAAGTGATTTCTGGTTTTGTACCCAAATGGCATACAAATAGCAAAGAAGAAGAAGAAGAAGAGGAGGAGGAGGATTTATACCCCACTCTTCACTCTGAATCTCAGAGACTCAGAGTGGCTTACAATCTCCTTTATCTTCTTCTCCTGCAAAAGACACCCTGTGAGGCGGGTGGGGCTGAGAGAGCTCTCACAGAAGCTGCCCTTTCAAGGACAACTCTGCGAGAGCTATGACTGACCCAAGGCAATTCCAGCAACTGCAAATGGAGGAGTGGGGAATCAAACCCAGTTCTCCCAGATAAGACTTCATGCACTTAACCACTACACCAAGAGGAAAAACTAGTAAAGAAAATAGGAGGGACAAAAATGAACTGAACTGAACTGAACTGGCAGAGACTGACCAAGACAGAGATCTTGGGGTCGTGGTAGATAACTCATTGAAAATGTCAAGACAGTGTGCAATTGCAATAAAAAAGGCCAACACCATGCTGGGAATTATTAGGATGGGAATTGAAAACAAATCAGCCAGCATCATAATGCCCCTGTATAAATCGATGGTGCGGTCTCATTTGGAATTCTGTGTGCAATTCTGGTCACTGCACCTCAAAAAGAATATTATAGCATTGGAAAAAGTCCAGAAAAGGGCAACTAGAATGATTAAAGGGTTGGAACACTTTCCCTATGAAGAAAGGTTAAAACGCTTGAGGCTCTTTAGCTTGAAGAAACGTCGACTGCGGAGTGACATGATAGAGGTTTACAAGATAATGCATGGGATGGAGAAAGTAGAGAAAGAAGTACTTTACTCCCTTTCTCACAATACAAGAAATCGTGGGCATTCGATGAAATTGATGAGCAGTCAGGTTAAAACAGGTAAAAGGAAGTACTTCTTCACCCAAAGGGTGATTAACATGTGGAATTCACTGCCACAGGAGGTGGTGGTGGCTACAAGCATAGACAGCTTCAAGAGGGGGTTAGATAAAAATACGGAGCAGAGGTCCATCAGTGGCTATTAGCCACAGTGTGGATATATATGTGTGTGTGTATATATATAATTTTTTTGGCCACTGTGTGACACAGAGTGTTGGACCTCCAACATGGCCCATCCAACATGGCTTCTCTTATGTTCTTAATGTTCGCCATGAAAACACACAGCAAACAACCATAGCATGGAATCTTCTCAAATTCTGAGCCAGTTGAAATTTTGGTCTGTTATTATCAAGACCTTTTGGCCCTGAAGGAACATGGAATCTGACCCGAGGTTATGGGGACCGTTCCATGAATGCCATCATGTGAGCAGAGGGACCAGATGGAGGAGATGGCTGGTGCCATGCACTGTAAGATGACTGCCTCTGTCAGTCCAGCTCTCCCAAGCTGCCCCTTGCCAGCCACTTCACACTCCGGGGTCAAGATGGAATAGCTTTAGGACCACTAGCTCTTTTATCAAACCTGCCTGAACATCCATAGGAAGGTAAATGGCAGGAGCTCTCCAGAGGATCAGGAACTTTGCCCGTATCTGTTGCATGAGGTCCTTCAAGAGGAGAGACGGAACCTGGGTCTTCTGTGGGCAGCACCAGACGTCCTGCCACCCTTTGACAAACCCCGCAGAAGCCCTTAGCAACTGAGCTACCAGAGGGAAGAGAGATCTTGGGGTCGTGGTAGATAACTCACTGAAAATGTCAAGACAGTGTGCATTTGCAATAAAAAAGGCCAACGCCATGCTGGGAATTATTAGGAAGGGAATTGAAAACAAATCAGCCAGTATCATAATGCCCCTGTATAAATCGATGGTGCGGTCTCATTTGGAGAGCTACATGAAGCTACATGAAGACCAGCGAGGCCAAGTCAGACACTGCAACGACCTCTCGGAGCCCTTCCCAATAGGCACAGGTGTAAAGCAAGGCTGCGTTCTCGCGCCAACTCTCTTTATGATCTTCTTTAGCATGATGCTTCAAAGAGCCGCAGTAGATCTAGATGATGACGATGGTGTCTACATCCGCTATCGCACCGATGGCAGCCTGTTCAACCTGAGGCGACTAAAGGCTCACTCCAAGACAATGGAAAAACTCATCCGAGAGTTACTGTTTGCTGATGATGCTGCACTCGTCTCCCACTCGGTATCAGCTCTGCAGCATAAGATGTCCTGCTTGGCAGCCTATTCGGCCTAGAAGTTAGTCTGAAGAAGACAGAAGTTCTCCACCAGCCTGCACCCCAGGAAGATTATCACCCTCCCTGCATCACTGTGGGTGAATCAGTACTGAAGACAGTCCAGCAGTTCAGCTACCTGGGGTGCATCATCTCCTCAGATGCCAAGATTGACAAGATCGACAACAGGCTGGCAAAGGCAAACCGTGCATTTGGCCGACTGCACAAAAGAGTATGGAGCAACAAGCATCTGAAAAAAGGCACAAAGATCAATGTTTACAAAGCGGTTGTGTTGACAACCCTCATCTACGGCTCCGAATCGTGGGTTTTATACCGTCATCACCTGCGACTCCTTGAGCGCTTTCATCAGCGCTGCCTTCGCACCATCCTCAACATCCACTGGAGTGACTTTGTGACCAACACTGAAGTCCTCAAGAGGGCGGAGGTTACAAGCATCGAAGCACTGCTGTTGAAGACGCAGCTGCGCTGGGCAGGGCATATTTCTAGGATGGAAAACCACCGCCTTCCCAAGATTGCTCTGTATGGCGAACTTTCCACCGGCCATCGAAATAGAGGGGCACCAAAGAAGAGGTACAAGGACTCCTTGAAGAAATCCCTTGGCACCTGTCGCATCAACCATCACCAGTGGTCTGACCTAGCCTCAGATCGCAAAGCATGGAGGCACACCATCCACCAGGCTGTCTCTTCCTTTGAGAACGCACGCATAGCTGGTCTTGAGGACAAAAGGAGATTGAGGAAGAATCGCACTGCTACAGCACCAACCCCAAATCAGACTTTTCCCTGCAGCCACTGTGGCCGGATCTGCCTGTCCCGCATTGGTCTTGTCAGCCACCAGCGAGCCTGCAGCAGACGTGGACTACTGCACCCTTCTTAAATCTTCGTTCGCGAAGTCAAGCCGAGAGAGAGAGACTGTGTGCAGTTCTGGTCGCCGCACCTCAAAAAGGATATAGCATTGGAGAAAGTCCAGAGAAGGGCAACTGGAATGATTAAAGGGCTGGAGCACTTTCCCTATGAAGAAAGGTTGAAACGCTTGGGACTCTTCAGCTTGGAGAAACGTCGACTGCGGGGTGACATGATAGAGGTTTACAAGATAATGCATGGGATGGAGAAAGTAGAGAAAGAAGTACTTTTCTCCCTTTCTCACAATACAAGAACTCGTGGGCATTCGATGAAATTGCTGAGCAGTCAGGTTAAAACGGATAAAAGGAAGTACTTCTTCACCCAAAGGGTGATTAACATGTGGAATTCACTGCCACAGGAGGTGGTGGCGGCTACAAGCATAGACAGCTTCAAGAGGGGGTTAGATAAAAATATGGAGCATAGGTCCATCAGTTGCTATTAACCACAGTGTGTATGTATATATAAAAATTTTTGCCACTGTGTGACACAGAGTGTTGGACTGGATGGGCCGTTGGCCTGATCCAACATGGCTTCTCTTATGTTCTTTAGGGGTGCCTCATTTATGGCACCCTCCTCCCCAAAGCTCTCCTTCTGCGGCCTGATAGTCTTTGATGCGGGACAGTGAGCAGGGCTGTGTATAGCCGGAAGGCATCACTATGCAATGCATTTCTCTTTTAGCTGTATTGACATCCTCAAATAGGGATATTGGCTGCTTATCTCATTATGTATACTAAACCCATTTTCCACTATATTTTAATGTATTTTTCTTCTAATGGCAAATTATATGTATGTTACATGTTAAAAGGTAAATTAGTTGGATGGGAAAAACTTCTGAGAAATAAACGCTCTCTCTTTGGCCCAGGCTTATACAACAGAGTGATTAGCAGACATTCTCACATTTTGACATGTTACTGTTTTATTTGTTTTGGAGGGACGGTGGCTCCGTGGTAGAGCATCTGCTTGGGAAGCAGAAGGTCCCAGGTTCCATCCCCGGCATCTCCAAAAAAGGGTCCAGGCAAATAGGTGTGAAACACTTCAGCTTGAGACCCTGGAGAGCCGCTGCCAGTCTGAGAAGACAATACTGACTTTGATGGACCCAGGGTCTGATTCAGTATAAGGCAGCTTCATATGTTCATATATGTTTATTGCTTTCTCACGCTCATGCTACCCAGATCAAAGGTTTGCTTAATTTGTTAATTTTACTATTCTGTCATTGGATCTTAAATTCGTACCATTTTGCATTCTGACCACTGCCTAATGTCAGAACTTGGATGAACTTCAGAAGAGTCCAATACTTGTTGCAAGTTAGGATCTTTATTTGAAGAACTACAGTACTATAGTAACGAAATAACAGTAATGGCGATTCTGGGCAGTTGGTTACATTTTATGCCCACAGCAAAGCATAATAAAACAATAATTCACACGGTCTCAAATGGTTGTCTCTTCTTCCCAGCCTTCGTTATCAGCAAAGGAGGATGCCCCCCTGATGCGAAGGCCAAACGGCCTGGCTTCAAAGGGCACCTGTGGATGTTAAGCAGAGACTCTCTGCCGCCTGCCTTACTGCCCTAAATATTTGGCATAGCAGAGAGGCCCGGGTCAATGACCACTGTTAGGTCGTCTAAGTTACAACATGGAGTCAGTTTGGTTAAAGCAAAGCAATCATAGTTACAAGTTCTGACACCTACCAGCTATATAGGCACCACAGTACCCGATTCCTCGTCTGATGAAGTATGCTTGGAGCACACGAAAGCTTATGTTCTGAATTAAACTTGGCTGGTCTTAAAGGCGCAACTTGACTCCTGCTTTGTTCAGATGGCATCCAAGCGTCAGAAAGAGAAGACTTCAGCTGTGTTTGACTGCGAGATGACATAACGACAGGAGGCCTTGTGACAAAGCTCCACCCTGGACATGTGAACATTCCTTTTGTCGAGAAGGCAGTCGCAAGTCTGGGCCTCCCTGAGCCTTCGACTGGAAGCGTTTTCAGCACTGCAGATGATGATGCGTCATCGCTGTAGCATCTTTTAGCTCTATTGACAGGGATTGAAGAAGGAGACTCTTGCAGCTGAGGTCCTGGCTGTGGGCGAATTTGGCACAGGAAGTCAGTTGAGAGGATCTGCATGCCTGAGGGCCAGTTCTGACTGACTCAGACTTAGTCACAAATGGACTCTGTTGGGGCCCATCTCTGGGTTCTGGTGGGTGGCCACTTGACTTCTCCAAAGAGACCCAGCAGGGGTTCATCCCGCTGTGGATATTTGACAAACTATTTGCCACAGAGAGTGGAGTTTTTGATTCTCCCCACCCAAACCACAGCGGACCCTTGTTGTATTTGTGGATTATGTTCTGTCAGCTGGAGCTTGTGTCGTTGCTGCATGCTTGTAGGGTGCCTTGATCCAGCATGCACTCTATGCGCTGCCCCCCTTCCCTCTGTCGGGGAGGCGTCACAAGACAAAACAAGTTATTTCTGGTTCTCATCATGGAGAGAAAGGAGCGGTGGCTCTGGCAAAACCCATTCCTTGATCTTGGCCTCTCTGAGCCCAGGTTGCCCCTTTGGGGAAAAGCTTGCAAAATGATGATGCCAAATTGAAGGAGGAGAAGAAGAAGACATTGGATTTATTCCCCACCCTCCACTCTGAATGTCTCAGAGCAGTTTACAATCTCCTTTACCCTTCTCCCCCACAACAGACACCCTGTGAGGTAGGTGGGGCTGAGAGAGCTCTCCCAGAAGCTGCTCTTTCAAAGACAACTATGCCAGAGCTACGGCTGACCCAAGGCCATTCCAGCAGCTGCAAGTGGAAGAGTGCGGAATCAAACCCGGTTCTCCCAGATAAGAGTCCGCTCGCTTAACCACTATGGCTGACGCAAGGCCATTCCAGCAGGTGCAAGAGGAGGAGTGGGGAACCAAACCCGATTCTCCCAGATAAGAGTCCGCTCACTTAACCACAATGGCTGACCCAAGGCCATTCCAGCAGGTGCAAGCGGAGGAGTGGGGAATCAAACCTGATTCTCCCAGATAAGAATTTACCCTTATAACTGAGCTGCCCTGACAAGGACTACAGATGCTGGCTGGGGTGGCAGCTTTCATCCTGGGCAGGCACATTCTCCTATGCTGGTGATTGCAGTTTTGCTTCTTAGACACAAAACGTCAGCATCCTGAAAAACACACTTCTCCCCTATAACGTATATGCTCACTCATGGCTGAGTTCTTGCAAGCGCTCTAGTTTCTCCCATAACCCAGATGATGATGAAGAGTTGGTTTTTATATCTTTGCTTTTCACTATCCAAAGGAGTGTCAAACACAACAGACACCCTGTGAAGTAGGTGGAGCTAAGAGAGCTGTGACTGACCCAAGGTCACCCAGCTGGCTTCATGTGGAAGAGGAGTGGGGAATCAAGCCCGATTCTCCATGTTAGAGTCTGCCACTCTTAACCACTACACCAAACTGGTTGATCAGGGTAAATATCTGCAGTCTACACTGAAATAAATTGAGGCAGTGTGGCCTTATGGTTAGAGGTTTGCACAAGGATTGGAGGCTACTGGGTTCAGATTCCCATTCTGTTATGAATCAAACTGGGTGGCTGTGAGGGCCAGGCACTATCTTGCAGCCTAACCTACCTCAACAGACTGTTGTGAGAGCAAAATGGAGGGAGACTATCCCAAGCTCTTTGATGGACGGGTAAAATCATTAGAAATAATATTTTCCCAAGGCTTGTTGAAATTTACTTATTCGTTTAGAATCATTGAATCACAGAATCATAGACTCATAGAGTTGGAAGGGACCTCCAGGGTCATCTAGACCAACCGCCTGCACAATGCCGGAAACCCACAAATACCTACCCCAAATTCACAGGATCTTCATCACTGTCAGATGGCCATCTAGCCTCTGTTGAAAAACCTCCAAGGAAGGAGAGCCCACCACCTCCCGAGGAACCCTGTTCTACTGAGGAACTGCTCTAACAGTCAGGAAGTTCTTCCTAATGTTGAGCCGTAAACTCTTTTGATTTAATTTCAACCCATTGGTTCTGGTCCTACCTTCCGGGGCCACAGAAAACAATTCCACACCCTCCTCTATAGGACAGCCCTTCAAGTACTTGAAGATGGTGATCATATCACCTCTCAGTCACCTCCTCTCCAGGCTAAACATGCCCAGCTCCTTCAACCTTTCCTCATAGGACTTGGTCTCCAGACCCCTCACCATCTTCGTCGCCCTTTATTTGGCTTTCCAGTCCACCCTCCCCACTAGCAGGCTCAGGCTGAATCACAACAGAGTATACAACAATAAGACAGTAATTAAATAATTCAAAAATTAAAACAGTTAAAAACAATTAAAAGTAAACAGCACTGTTGGTAAAAGTACAGCAATCTCAAAGGATTCTGAGGCAACTCTCATACCAAAAGGAATTCGGTGGTTGTAACTGAACTTTCCTCTAAGAGTATTTGATTTCCCAAGAGTTTAAGCAGTCCAATCCGGGAGATTGCAGGAGTCACCTTTCACAGGGCCTCTGAGGTCTCTTCCAGGGGGAAGCTCAAGTTTGAACAGAGAAACTGGCTTGCCCCCCCCCCAGCTCCATCCAAGAGTGGACCAGGATATCCCCTGGCCAGATGTTCCCTCCCACAGGGCCTCCCTTTCAGTCTTTGCTCTTGGAGTGGTCTTTGCCCAGTCATTCTGCCATAGCCCACCTTACAGGGCTGTTGGGAAGACAAAATAGAGAAGCCTCCCATGTATACCATTTGGGCCAACTCAGAGGAAAGCTCCGATACAACACAATCAATACATTTCCCAATTTCCCAGTTCAACTGGGGGTGGGGATATAATTGCATCTTCTTGGAGGTCTTCAGAAAAGGTTAGGCAGGCACTCATCCATATGGGAGGAATATCAGGGGAATGCTGTAGATGTAGCTTATCTTGATCTCAGTAAGGTTTTTGAGAAGGTTCCACACAATAGCCTTGTTGACAAGTTGGTAAAATGTGGTTTGGATCCTGTTACTGTTAGGTGGATCTGTAACTGGTTGACAGATCACACCCAAAGAGCGCTTGTGAATGGTTCCTCATCCTCCTGGAGAGGAGTGACAAGTGGAGTGTCTCAAGGATCTGTCCTGGGGCCTGTTTTGTTCAACCTCTTTATAAATGATTTTGATGAAGGAATAAAGGAAATGTTGATACTAATTTGGGAGGGGTTGCAAATACAGTAGAAGACGGATAGGATACAGGATGATCTTGATAGCCTGGAATACCGGGCTAAAACAAATAAAATGGACTTTAAGAGTGATAAATACAAAGTTCTGCATTTAGGTAGGAAAAATCAAATGCATAATTATAGTATGGAGGAGACTTGTCTTGGCTGTAGAGGAGACTTGTCTGGACACATAGAATGCACTGCCACATGGGGTGGTGACAACTGCCAGCAGAGACATTTCAAGGGGATTGGATAAACATATGGAGCAAAGGTCCATTAGTTAGCCACAGCTTATTGTTGAAACCCCCTGGGGCAGTGATGCTCTGTATTCTTGGTGCTTGGGGGGGGCACAGTGGGAGGGCTTCTAGTGTCCTGGCCCCACTGATGGACCTCCTGATGGTGCCTGGTTTTTTGGCCACTGTGTGACACAGAGTGTTGGACAGGATGAGCCACTGGCCAAATCCAACATGGCTTCTCTTATGTTCTTCTGTGCAAAAAGGATCTAGGAGACTTCCTGGACCAAACAGTGAACATGAGTCAGCAGTGTGATGTGGTAGCTAAAAAGATCAATATGATTTTGGCCTGTGTCAACAGAAGTATAGTGTCCAGATAATGCAAAGTGATGGTATCATTTTCCTCAACTCTGGTTGGACCTTGCCTAGAGTATTGTGTTCAGTTTTGGGCATCACAATTTAAGAAGGATATAGACAGACTGGATGATGTCCAGAGGAGGGCAATGAAGGCGGTGAGGGGTCTGGAGACCATGTCCTACAAGGAAAGGTTGAAGGAGCTGGGGATGTTTAGCTTGGAGAGGAGGTGGCTGAGAGGTGATAGGATCACCATCTTCAGGTACCTGAAGAGCTGTCATTTGAAGGATGGTGCAGAGTTGTTTTCTGCTGCCATAGAAGGTAAGACTAGAACCAACAGGTTGAAATTAAATAAAAAAAGTTTCCAGCTAAATATTAGGAAGAACTTCCTGACAGAGAGATTCCCCAGTGCAACAGACTTCCTTGGGAGGTGGTGGGCTCTCCTTCCTTGGAGGCTTTTAAACAGAGACTAGATGGCCATCTGATAGCAATGAAGATCCTGTGAATTTAGGGGGAGGTGTTTGTGAGTTTCCTGCATTGTGCAGGGGGTTGGACTAGATGACCCTGAGGCCCCTTCCAACTCTATGATTGCATGATTCCATGAGGTTGGCTGAAGGGATCGCCACCCTCTGTTCCAATGTCTGAAAGGCTCTCATTCAGCCAGAAGCTGATGAAGCTACTGGGGTGAATTCAGGACAGCAGTGCCTGTAATGATGAAGGGCACTGTGGAGATGTCCAAGAGCTTGCCATGAAGACGGCCAGACAAAGGGCTAGTGATCAGAAGGCTGGAGAGGGTGGACGTGTGCTCATTCGTGTGCAGGGGGGAGACCGTGGGGCCTCTGTCCTCACCTCCTCCAGTAGCAGCTGCCAGTTTGGTTCAAAGCCTCCTGTGTGATTTCCATATCCCCCCTTTTGGGTGCTTTTCTCGTTCAGCCTCTCCTGGCTGTGCTGAATTCATTTGGCATGCTGCATTTCCTCTGTATGCTTCTCATGCCTTTTATTGCTTTTTGAAAAAGACATCTTCCCCACCCTCCCAATCTGTGTAGCATCTCTTTTCAAGTAATAAGCCCTTTCCTTTACCTTCCCGATGCAATTTAAGCATCGCTATATCTTCTTCCTGTCCCTTTGGCCTTTTGAAATGGGAGACTAAAGTTACTGAGGACTAGCTGTATCTTTAAATATGGCTTTTATTTCTCTGAGGATAGGTAAGGAATAATTTGAAGTTTGGGGGTGGGAACTTTATATATAATCACTGCCACAGGAGGTGGCGGCAGCTACAAGCATAGCCAGCTTCAAGAGGGGATTGGATAAAAATATGGAGCAGAGGTCCATCAGTGGCTATTAGCCACAGTGTGTGTGCGTGCGTGTGTGTATGTATATATCGGCCACTGTGTGACATAGAGTGTTGGACTGGATGGGCCATTGACCTGATCCAACATGACTTCTCATATTCTTATGTGACACAGAGTGTTGGACTGGAGGGGTCACTGGCCCGATCCAACATGGCTTCTCTTATGTGACACAGAGTGTTGGACTAGATGGGCCATTGGCCTGATCCAACATGGCTTCTCTTATGTTCTTATGTGACACAGACTGTTGGACTGGAGGGGCCACTGGACTGATCCAACATGGCTTCTCTTATGTTCTTATGTGACACAGAGTGTTGGACTAGATGGGCCATTGGCCTGATCCAACATGGCTTCTCTTATGTGTCACAGAGTGTTGGACTGGATGAGCCATTGGCCTGATCCAACATGGATTCTCTTCTGTTCTTATGAGACACAGAGTGTTGGACTGGATGGGCCACTGGCCTGATCCAACATGGATTCTCTTATGTTCTTATGTGACACAGAGTGTTGGACTGGATGGGCCACTGGCCTGATCCAACATGACTTCTCTTATGTTCCTATGTGTATACTATACTAATATACTATATATATATAGTGCATGGTATGGTATGGTATGGTATGGTATGGTATGGTATGGTATGGTATGGTATGGTATGGTATGGTATGGTATGGTATAGTATAGTATATTTCAGCAAGCTCTAATGATAGAATCACAGCTGTAGCCATTGCTAGCTGTTCACCTAAGTTCCTGAGAGTCAGGGTGGTGAAGTGGTCAGAATGTCTGACCAGGTTCTGGGAGAACCAGGTTTGAATCCCCCTTCTGCCATTGAAGCTCTCTGGGTCACCTTGGCCCAGTCCCACAATGTTGGCCAGATCTACCTCGCAGGGTTGTAGTGAGGATAAAATGGAGAAGGGTGGAATATTGTAAGACACTTAGGTGCCTCATTGGGATAAAGGTGCGGAATATACGAATGGAAGAAAGAAAAAAAGTTCACTTTCTTGGGAGCAAGTCCTATTGCACTCAGTAGAGCTTGCTTCTGAGGAATTGTGCACAGGATCTGGCTGTAAAAGTACGAGTTGTGGGAGAGGGGCAGTTTCTCAAGCATGTCCGTCTTGGATGACCTGAGGCAAGCCACCACCTCAGCCTCTGGGCTGCCAGAGCTATAAAACGAAGATAACAATGACCTACCTTGCAGGGGTGTCATACAATTCCTGTTACTTTAGAGCTTTGTAGCTGCCATAAGGTTTTGGGGATACTAATACTCCTCTCAGGGCATCCAGGTGGGAGCAAATGAAGCAGGCAGCATCCCTGAAGGACAAAGCACAAAAAGAAGAAGCATCAAGAAGAGGCACTGAACTGCAAGAGAAGGCCCTGCTGGCTTTTCAGAGGTCCACTTACAGCAGAAACGTTCAGTTGGGTCACTGCACTGGTCTGAAGCAATAGAACAGGGGTGTCAAACATACAGCCCGGGGGCAGGATCAGGGCCCTGGAGGGGTCCTATCAGGCCTGTGAGCAAATCAAAAGCAGGTTTGCAACTTACAGATACACACCTGAACAACACCAGAACAGCATACTCAAGATTGCTACAGCACAGACATTGCCTCCAGTTTTTGATGTAGTGATTCGGAACAAGAGAAGAAAATGATATTGGATTTGTATCCCGCCCTCCACTCCGAATCTCAGAGTGTCAGAGTGGCTTACAATCTCCTTTACCTTCCTCCCCCACAACAGACACCCTGTGAGGTGGGTGGGGCTGAGATTACTCTCACAGCAGCTGCCCTTTCAAGGACAACCTCTGCCAGAGCTCTGGCTGCCCCAAGGCCCTTCCAGCAGCTGCAAGTGGAGGAGTGGGGAATCAAACCTGGTTCTCCCAGAAAAGAGTCTGTTCACTTAACCACTGTGACTGACCCAAGGCCATGCTAGCAGCTGCAAGTGGAGGAGTGGGAAATCAAACCTGGTTCTCCCAGATAAGAGAGCTGTGGCTGACGCAAGGCCATTCCAGCAGCTGCAAGTGGAGGAGTGGGGAATCAAACCTGGTTCTCCCAGATAAGAGTCCGCTCACTTAACCACTATGGCTGACCCAAGGCCATTCCAGCAGCTGCAAGTGAAGGAGTGGGGAATCAAACCCAGTTCTCCCAGATAAGAGTCTGTGCACTTAACCACTATGGCTGACCCAAGGCCATTCCAGCAGGTGCAAGGGGAGGAGTGGGGAATCAAACCTGGTTCTCCCAGATAAGAGTCCGCTCACTTAACCACTATGGCTGACCCAAGGCCATTCCAGCAGCTGCAAGTGGAGGAGTGGGGAATCAAACCCGGTTCTCCCAGATAAGAGTCCACACACTTAACCTCTACACCAAACTGGCTCAGAGGTATCAGTTTTCAGAGACTGTTAAATAAACAAAATATTGCAAGAGTGCTAATGCTTTAAGTATGTTGTATTTTAAGTTTTATTTTTTTTTAAATCTTTCATTGTGTTTGTTTGTGTCTTCTACCTGGCATTACATTTCACGACACACACAGCCCGGCCCGACAAGGTCTCTTTTTACGTCCGATCCAGCCTTCATAACAAATGAGTTTGACACCCCTGCCATAGAACATAATTTGAGTCCCCTGTCGCCCTTAAGACCAACCAAGTGTGATGCACACAAAAGCTTCTACCCAGGATTACACTTCATTGGTCTTAAAGGTGCCCATGGGCTCAAGCAGAAACATTGCCGTTGCACTGTATAGCGAGAGTTTCATTTTCACAAAGAGGAAATCTAAAAAGCAAGATTGACAAAAAAACCCCACAAACCCGCCAAGGCAACTGTGTCTTTCATAAGTGAATGGGTGGGTGGGGGAGGGCGCAGCCATGGGAAAACACAGTAAAGCATTTGCAGTACAGTCTGGAATAATTTCCAGCGCCCAATTAAAAGGTAACCTTTCTGAGTGTTCAAGGGTACTGCTCACAAGTCGTGATCAAATTAGCATTTGAAACGAGAAGTACTTTCATATCTCTGATTTTTTTTTCCACCCATAAAAAAGTAGGATGAAATGTTCAAAAGAAGGGAAGAAATCTCTTTTCTGGCCAGTGCTTCACAGCTTTGAGGATCTCGCCTCCGTCCAGGGGAGAGGGATCAACAGGTCAGAGGAGATGGGAGCAGGCAGCTGCTGCTCTCCGTCAGCAGAATGAAACCCCGTCTTCCTCCTGCCTGTCCCCTTGCAGCTGGCGAGTTCCTTTGGGGGTAAATGTGAATTCCACCCCCTCTCCTCTCACAGGGAGAAATATAACAGTCACCCAGAAAAGATGAGTGAAATGAGCTGGCGCCAACCTCACCTTATTTATTACATGCAGTGCTTTTATTGGGAATCATATATTTGGAAAGACCAATTGTGGCATTGAAACTGAGCATTGCAAAGGTATGTTCACATGGGATGAGTGTTTAAAAGATTCTGAGCATTCTGCAATTCAGCCACTGGCCACAGGATGACGCCAGTAGATTACATAAAGACCTCCAAGGGCCTAATATTGGGAGTAAATGAGTAGAAGGGTTACCAGCTCTGGACTGGGAAATTACTGGGTATTTGGGGGTGGCATCTGGGAAGGGCAGGGGTTGGGGAGGGGATGGACCTCAGCAGCGTAGAATGCCACCCTCCAAAAGCACCATTTTCTCCAGGGGAACTGATCTCTGCCTGAAGACCAGCTGTAATTCCAAGAGATCTCCAGGCCCCATCAGTAAGTTGGCAACTCTAAATAGTGGTTAGAACAAACTGAGGCTCACAGTTGCCAGGCATCTGAGTCAGAGAGTTGGTGAGTCCCTTGGGCAGGTGAGGCAAGTAGCATGAAAGCCAGTGGTCTGAAGACACTGGGGGTGGGGAGTGGGGGAACAGGCGTCTTCCATCCATGACAAGCTGTCCAGAGCGGAGATCAGATCCAGGCTGGGTCTTGAATCCACAACCCAAGAGGGCTGCAGGCTCCTGTGCAGACACATCTCTGCAGAAACCACGTCCTGTATCTATGAATATCCAGCTTAGTTATATTTAATTTCCATGAAATTACAGGATGGACACCCAAGCTTCTGGAAAAACCACTCCATGTTTTGTCTCCCAAAGGGTGATTAACATGTGGAATTCACTGCCACAGGAGGTGGTGGCAGCTATAAGCATAGAGAGCTTCAAGAGGGGATTGGATAAACATCTGGAGCAGAGGTCCATCAGTGGCTATTAGCCACAGCCTATTGTTGCCCCATCTCTGTCTGGGGCAGTGATGCTCTGTATTCTTGGAGGGAGAAGCACAGTGGAAGGGCTTCTAGTCCCATTGGTGGACCTCCTGATGGCACTTGGGTTTTTTGGCCACTGTGTGACACAGAGTGTTGGACTGGATGGGCCATTGGCCTGATCCAGCATGACTTTTCTTATGTTCCTCATGGGGAATGGAGGAGGCACAACTGGACCCCAGAATGAGGTTTGGCTCCCCCGAGCAGCCAGGTACCATTTTGGCCACTGGCCCAGCCATGATGCCCACCCAGAGGGAAGCTGTGTTAGTCTGTGGAAGCAAAATCAAGCAAGGGACACCTTAAAGGCTAACCAACAGGTGAAGAATCCAAAGGCTCCATCCTTCTTGTTATGGTTCAGTAAACTATGGGATCAATACGTTATTGAGACCATGGTAATGGAGCAATTCAATTTCCTAAAAACTCAAATTGAATGAAAAATGGTATCTGGTACTAGAATATCTGGCAAATAAAAAAAAATATATCAGACAAACGGTCTCAATTGCAGGAATGGTTATAATTTGTTTGATGTAAGAATTATGTCAGAGTTTAGGATACAGAATACTTATTGTCACTATGCAAATGTTCTGTCTTTATCCATAAAAGCACACTGATGTGAATGAATCGTTACTAATCGTCGCACAGTTACATTTCTTTGTAATAGTTTGTGTCACTCTATCGGATATGGTTTTTGTAAGCTTAATTGCTATTTCAATAAAGCAAGTTTGAAAAGGATAACTAACTTTGACTCCCTCTGGAGCTTTTGCGTTCATCCTGATCGCTCTCCTCAGGTGCAAAGCAGCGCAAGGATCCGGGCCTTTTTTGGGGGGCCTCCTCTCCAAGGAGGGGCCAGGCTTATTCACCAGGGCCCGTAGCAGCCCCTAAAGCAGGGCGCAGGTCGGCTGGGCCAACACAGGAGCTCTCCGTGGTCCTGCAAACCCGGTCGAAAACTTAAAAAAAAATTCATTCTTCCTTGTCTGCCTTTCTCACAGGGACCTGAGGTGATCACACAGAGCGAGTCTGGTACAAACAACACAATGGAACGTTCGGTATCCGATGCATGAAGATTTTAGAAGTCTGGAACTACCAGAACTACCAGAAAGAAGTGAAGCATAGCATGGAAGTAGTTTGCATGACGCATTAAACGGTACAGAAATTACGCACAAAGGTTCCTATTTACAATAAGCTACACGCAGCAGTAAAGACCCCAGTTCCTAATCATTTACCCAAGCAAGTTTGTAAAAGCCATATTGTGCAGGCAATCCGATTACCTTTGCCCCCCCCCCACTTTCTCCAGCTGACCTTCAGTCACAGAAAGGGGGCAGGGCTGGGTGGGTTTGCCACAGATGGGACAGTTCTGCCAGGGACCTCTCCCTCCACCCCCCCCCCCTCCTTTCCTCCTGTGGCCACAATGGGCAGCCACCGCTTTGGTTCCAGAGCTTTGTTGGAGAGGTCCCCGCAGAGCTTTTTTTGAGCAGGGACGCACAGGAATGCCGTGCAGGCTGGCTTGGTGTCAGGGGGTGTGGCTTAATATGCGGATGAGTGCCTGCTGGGCTTTTTCTACAAAAAAGCCCTGTGTGAAACAATGGTGACATGACATCGGGGTGTGTGGCTTAATATGCAAATGAGTTCCTGCTGGGCTTTTTCTGCATAAAAAGCCCTGGGTCCCAGAGCATCCTCCTTGCCCCTTTTCAGTGGGGCCAAATTTGAGGCATGAAGACCTCAGGCAATGTGAACAAGGGGCAAAGTTTGAGTCCAGCCATGGCTTTAAGACCAACAAAGTTTAATTCTGGATCCAAGCTTTTGCGTGCATGCACACTTTGTGCTTCTAGTCGGATTTAAACTTGGTTGGTCTTTAAAGGTGCTCAAACAGAACTCAAACTTTGTTCCCTTGTTTCAGACCAATACCATTACCCCTCTGAACAAGAAACAGTTCATTAAACAGGTATTTTAGCAAGTACAGGAGAAGAGTTGTTAAAGGGGGGGGGGGCAAAATTAATACAGGGCCAAAATCACAAAGAAAGTCATCCGGCAAACAAGGAAGCTTCCTAATGATTGCCTGATTTGGTTCTTGACCCCAGGGTCTACCCACTGCAGGGAAAAGGACCAGCTCCCCCCCAATGCAGCCTCAGGGACTGAACTCCCCTCTGCTGCTCTGGGCAGGGCCTTCTCTCTTGTAGCTCTCTTGTTCTCTCTTATAGCTCTGCCCCATTGATAGTGATTGGCTTCTGCTTTTTCTGCCATTTCCCTCTCGCCCAATCATAGCACTTCCCAGGTGCATGGGGAAACGGCAGGCCTGCTGGGAAATTCACAGGGAGGCCTCGGGGCTTTGGGGCAGAGGGGCTTCCTCCTTCCTCAGCCTTAGGCCCAGAATTGTTTATTTATTTACACTCTTTGTGGTCAGCTTTTCTCCCTGGGACTGAAGGCAGCTGACAGGATGGAGCATTCAAGAAGCAACGGAACAGGATTAGACACGTGGAAGCCTAGAAACAAGTAGAAACCAAAAAGCAAACCCCAGAACTGAAGCAAGGCTAAGTATTACCTCGACACATTCAAGGATGCAAAACTACACAGTAGGATGCTACTTAACGGAAGCTCTGTGCAGTTGTATAGACCACAGCCCTTAATTATTTATCCCAGTAACTTAGACTTGTGGAAGCTTGGGACCAAGTAGAAACCAAAAAGCAAAACCCAGAACTGAAGCAAGGATAAACTGGACACCAGGGTTATTTTTGTAGCAGGAACTCCTTTGCATATTAGATCACACCTCTCTGATGTAGCCAAGACCTTACAGGGCTCTTAGTTCGGGGCCTACTGTAAGCTCCAGGAGGATTGGCTACACCAGGGCCATGTGTGGCCTAATATGCAAAGGAGTTCCTGCTACAGAAAAAACCCTGCCCAACAAATTCAAGGATGCAAAACTACACAGTGGGATTCTACTTATGGAAGCTCTGTGCAGTCGTATACATCACAGCCCTTAATTATTTATCCAAGGAACTTTGTATGCTGTTATGGGCAATGTGAGCTTCTTGCCTGTGTAGGAGAGTCCTCTGGAATAATTCAGTTTTGCATGGCACCTTCATTGACTCCTGCTGCTGGCTTCTACTAGCCACTGCCTTCAGCCTCTGCTGGACTTTGCTCCATCCTGGCTGACCCTCCAGTTGGTCGAGGCGAGAGAATTTCAGGCAAGCTAGACACACTTCTCTGCAACACAAACCACCAACCTGCCTACCTGAAGGACCGTCTCTCCCCACATGTTCCCCAGAGAGTACTGAGATCAGGAACTCAAAACCTCCTCGTTATCCCCGGGCCAAAAGAAGCCCGCTTAAAATCTACCAGGGACAGGGCCTTCTCTGTTATGGCCCCTTCCTGGTGGAACCAGCTGCCGGAAGAGGTGAGGGCTCTGCCGGACCTTGCTCAGTTCCGCTGGGCCTGTAAGACAACCCTCTTCCGGCTGGCTTATAACTAACCGGCACAAGAAACTAAGTGTGGTTCTATTAGACTTCTGTTGCTCTTAATGTTTTAAATGTTTTAAATATTTTAACTGTATTAAATACCTAAACTTAATTTATGTGGGATTTTATGCTGTAAGCCGCCCTGAGCCACTTGGTGGGAAGGGCGGGATATAAATAATAAAATAAATAAATAAATAAATAAATAAACCTCTACCATACACATGTTTGCATTGCGGTCACCCCCTCCCCCGCCACATGTGCACAAACCCGTCCTCACTCTAGTTGCTAACTTCCAGGGGAGGAATTCTAGCAAGAGCTCTTTGCATATTAGGCCACACACCCCTGATGTAGCCAGTCCTCCAAGAGTTTACAAGGCTCTTTTTTGTAAGCTCTTGGATTATTGGCTACATCAGGGGTGTGTGGCCTAATACGCAAAAGAGCTCCTGCTAGAATTCCACCCCTGCTAACTTCTCAGCTGGCCTTGGCACTGGGGCCTTTTACTGTGGCTTGATGTGCAAATGTTCACTCAAGATGGTAATTATCTCCATGCTCAGCAACACAACCCCTGCTGGTTTGGGCACGTCAAAGAGACTTGCCAATCCCCCTAGACAAGCGCTGGACAAGCTAGGCTCCCTTCGCCTGGTCAGGTGCCAAGTGTATTTACAAGGCAGAGATGACTGCCTTTCCCTGGCCTTTCATCCACCACAGCAGCGTTCATTTCCCACTCAAGGAAGCGGTGATGTGTGGAGGGGAATGTTGTGGTTTTATGTGTTTATAAACTACCGAAGACATCCTCGATCCATGCTAGGCAATTTTTATTGGCCATAAATTCATGCACCAGCAGCCTTTTATCGCCCAGCACGCAGACAGGTGGCTGCCCCCTTTTTACAGCCTCTAAAATACTGGAGTTCTCACCAGCCCTCAGCGTTTGTTCCTGTATCTGTCTCCTAAGAAGGTAAACACTTGACTTCCCAGGAGCCCTCGGTCAAGTGCTTGCTTCAGTGATGTGAAGGCTTAGCTGCGTCTTCCAAGAGCAGGACTCCCATCGGGAGGAAGCCAAACTCCAAATCTGCTTTTGCAGCCCTGGAGAAATGGGCTTCCAGGCATCTTAAAGAGACCCCTGCTAGAAATGTAGCGCCAGGAAAGAGGCATGTCATGCAGCTGAGTGGTGCAGCCTTTGCTATGCATACTGACAGGAGCTTGACATTTCCAGCTACAGAAGCTGGGAAAGAATTCGTTTTGCCTCCAGCCCTGCAGGACTTTTCTCTTCAGAGGCAATAATGCAGAAGTACACGCATGTATACACACACACACAAAGCAGCCTCAGAGAGCCAGTTTGGTGTAGTGGTTAAGTGTGCAGACTCTTATCTGGGAGAACTGGGTTTGATTCCCCCCTCCTCCACTTGCAGCTGCTGGAATGGCCTTGGGTCAGCCACAGCTCTCTTATCTGGGAGAACCAGGTTAGATTCCCCACTCCTCCACTTGCAGTTGCTGGAATGGCCTTGGGTCAGCCAGAGCTCTCTTATCTGGGAGAACCGGGTTTGATTCCCCACTCCTCCACTTGCAGCTGCTGGAATGGCCTTGGGTCAGCCAGAGCTCTCTTATCTGGGAGAACCGGGTTAGATTCCCCACTCCTCCACTTGCAGCTGCTGGAATGGCCTTGGGTCAGCCAGAGCTCACTTATCTGGGAGAACTGGGTTTGATTCCCCCCTCTTCCACTTGCAGGTTCTGGAATGGCCTTGGGTCAGCCATAACGCTCTTATCTGGGAGAACCGGGTTTGATTCCCCCACTCCTCCACTTGCAGCTGCTGGAATGGCCTTGGGTCAGCCATAGCTTTCGCGGAAGTTGTCCTTGAAAGGGCAGCTGCTGGGAGAGCTCTCTCAGCCCCACCTACCTCACAGGGTATCTGTTGTGGGAGGAGAAGATATAGGCAATTGTAAGCTGCTCTGAGTCTCTGATTCAGAGAGAAGAGTGGGGTATAAATCTGCAATTCTTCTTCTTCTTCTTCTTCTTCTTCTTCTTCTTCTTCTTCTTCTTCATCATCCTGAAGCAGACTTTTCATCCAACAAGGTCAGTCTTGTCTCCTCAGACTGGCAGTGGCTCTCCAGGGTCCAAGCAGAGGTCTTTCACATCACCTCCTGACCGGTCCTTTTTAACCAGAGACACTGGGGATTGAACCTGGAACCTTTTGCTTGCCAAGCTGAGACTGTTTCCACTGAGCCACAACCCCTCCCAAGGGGCTGGCTCAGGATGCAGAAGTTTCAGAGGTTCCTGTTACCAGAAAGATGCATTTCCCACACCACTCAAAGAACCAGCGGAGGGTGTCCCCAAATGAAATTGATTGGCAATCTACTGGAGTGCTTTGGACAGGGCCCCCTTGATACCCAGTGGGTTGTGTATGATTATGTATGGGCCATCAAGACACAACTGACTCAACGGCAACCCCAGCAAGGGGCCTTCAAGGCAAGTGGGAAACAGAGGTGGTCTGCCATTACTTTCCACTGCTGAGCCTTCCTTCCAAGTAGTGACTTAACGTCTGAATGGTGGAAAGATCAGGCGATACCATCCCATTCCACATCCCAGCCAGTGGATTAGATGGCTTTAAAAGGGAGCTAGAGAAAGCCACATATGGATCTACAGGCAGCAAAGAGAGATAATACCTGGAGTCTTGTGTGCAGTTCTGGATCTGGAGCCTCCCTTCAAGAAGGAGTGGACAGAATGGAGCCGGTGCAGAAGAGAGCAATGAGGATGATCAGGGGCCTGGAGACCAAGAAGCCCTAGGAGGAAAGGCTGAGAGGGACCTGGGAATGCTCAGCCTGGAGAAGAGGCGGTTGAGGGGGAGACGTGGCTTTAAGTATCTGAAGGACTGTCTCTTCAGGGAGGGCAGGGAGCTATTTCTGTTGGCAGCAGAGGAGAGAACTCGTAATAATGGGTTTAAATTAAAGGTGGGAAGGTATCGCCCGGATATTAGGGAAAACTTTTTTTATGATATGAATTGTTCAACAGCAGAATCAGTTCCAGTTTGGAACAGTTCCAGAGAGCCAGTTTGGTGTAGTGGTTAAGTGTGCGGACTCTTATCTGGGAGAACCGGGTTTGATTCCCCACTCCTCCACTTGCACCAGCTGGAATGGCCTTGGGGCAGCCATAGCTCTGGCAGAGGTTGTCCTTGAAAGGGCAGCTGCTGTAAGAGCTCTCTTAGCCCCACCCACCTCACAGGGTGTCTGTTGTGGGAGAGGAAGGGAAAGGAGATTGTGAGCCACTCTGAGGCTCTTCGGAGTGGAGGGCGGGATATAAATCCAATATCTTCTTCTTCTTCCCTTGGGATGGGGTGAGGTCCCCCTCCCTGGCAGTCTTTAAGCAGGGGCTGGATGAACACTGCTCAAGGATGCTTTAGGCTGATCCTGCATGGAGCAGGGGATTGGACAAGATGGCCTGCATGGCCTCTTCTGACTCCTGCGATGCTATGAAATGGAACCTCCATGTTCAGAAGCAATATACCTGTAAACGTGTTGGAGGGCAAAGAGCAGAGGAAGGCTGTTGGCACCAGGCCCTGCTTGTAGGCTTCCTAGAGCATCCAGCTGGCTACTTCAGGGGATACATTGCCGGAATGGATGATCTTTGCATCTAGCTGAGCAAATGCAGTTTCTCTGCTTTCCTACTGGCCTCCCAGCAGCTATCAGGCACAAACTCTAACTGGAGCCTGTGTGATTGAGGAGCAACCACCTGCCTCCCGCTGGCCCTGGATAACCTCCATACTGATCTGTGAAGGTGGAAGTCCCATGGCAAGGATGGTGTCTGAAAGCAAGGGGGACTGCAAAAAAAGAGAGAGAGAGAGAGAGGTAATGGTGGCAACTTTGGGCTGAGAAAACAGGCGCAAGAGAGGTGCAAATGACAGGTATGAACAGCAGGGGGGGCTCCAAGCCTGGGTGAAAGCTGCCGAGAGGGCTTTGCTTCTGCAGACGAAGACACTGAAGCCCTGAAATACTTGCTTACCCGGCAAGGGGTTGGCACCTCTGGTCAGACTCTGGTGTCACAGCCAGACGACGGCTATTAACCACAGTACTTGGTAGGGTGGGGTTTATATTTAAATAATTAGCCATTAGAATTAATTTAAGTATTTTAGCCAATTAATTTAAGGGAGATTGTGGGTAAGGTTTTTAACTGGGTTGATTGACTTGGAAATTTCGTAGCTGGCGGGGCGGAGTGGCTCGGGGAGCTAACCAAGTGTGGTGTGGGAGTCGTGTACTTGTAGCAGATATAACAGAAGTAGCCCCCACTGGGAGATGACCGGCCTAGGGATTCCAGTGCTCCTAGGGAGGGGGAGGTCTGACGGTGGGAACAGACGACACAAGGGAAGGAGACCGAGACCAGACAGTGCTCGACCGCCTTCCAGTCTGTGCCCCATCCCGAGGGTGACAGGTAGAGGGGCCAGGCTGAATGACTCGCCTCCGTCATTGGTGTTATGCAATGCCAGGTCCATTAACAATAAGACCTCTGTCCTCCGAGAGTTTTTACTCGAGCAGGACATGGACCTGGCTTGCGTGACTGAGACCTGGGTTCGGGAGGGAGACACTGTGGCTCTCTCACAAACAGCTCCCCCGGGTTACTCAGTCTTCCACCAATCACGGACTAGCGGGTGGGGGGGAGGAGTGGCCCTATTCATACGAGAGGCTTACTCCTTTAGGGCTCTCCTGGCTCCAGAGATCAAGGGTATTGAATGTGCCAGTCTGGCATGGGGAGGCTGGAGAGGGGTTGGCGATTTGGCTGGTGTACCGTCCACCGAACGCACCAGCCAATGCCTTACCGTCCCTGATTGAGGCTGCGGCAGGTTGGGCATTGGAGTACCCAAGGCTGGTGATCCTGGGTGACTTCAATGTCCATGCTGATGACCCGGCCTCTAGTCAGGCAACGGACCTAGTGTCATCCATGGTGACACCAGGACTCTCTCAGTTTGTTACAGCCTCCACCCACCAGGCGGGGCACATGTTAGACTTGATCTTTGCGGCCGGGGTTATGGTGGATGATATAACTGCAGAAACGGTGCCATGGTCGGACCACTTTGCCCTTAAGGCTTGTGTGGATGCTCCACTCCAAACCCGTTTAGGTGTCGAGCTTATTGTAGCTCGCCTACGGAGTCAGATGGATCCAGAACGGTTCCAAATGGCTCTATGGGATCCCTGGCCCCCTGGTGATTCCCTCGATGACCTGGTTGATGCCTGGCATGACCGACTCTCCAGAGCCATCGATGAGATCACACCTCGACGTCCTCTGCGACCTCACATGAAGCTGGCCCCATGGTATACCCCGGATCTGCGCCAGCGGAAACGAGGTCTCAGACGGCTAGAGAGGCAATGGCGGCGTACTCGGGACGAAGTGACTAGAACATCTTATAGAGAGTTTATGAGGTCCTATGAGATGGCAGTCAAAGCCACAAAGAAAATATACTTTACGGCTAAGATTGCGTCTGCAAATTCGCGCCTGGCACAATTGTTTAGGACAATTCGGAATCTCACAGCACTGCCACAAGGAATTAGAGATAGGCTGTGAGGCTTTTGCGAAATTTTTTGCAGACAAGGTCATGTCGCTCCGCCACGACTTCCCCGCCACATTAGATACAGTATGTGAACTCGAGGCTCCGTGCCTGTCTTCTGGTTTGATCCTGGATCGCTTCGACACACTCAGCTTGTTGGAAGTTGACAGAATCCTCTCTACTGTACGTCTAACAACCTGTGATCTGGACCCTTGTCCCTCCTGGCTAATTAAAGCTTGTCAGGGGGAGCTAAGATGTCCTAATCGGGACATCATAAATAGATCCCTCTCGGAGGGCCTTTTTCCAACATCTCTTAAAGAGGCAGTGGTCCGTCCCCTCCTGAAAAAGGCTGCATCAGACGCAACCGAATTGGCGCATTACTGGCCGGTCTCCAATTTGCCCTTTGGGGGCAAAATTATAGAGAGGGAAGTGGCGTTGCAGCTGCAGAGCTTTCTGGATGACGCTTCCACCTTAGACCCATTCCAGTCCAACTTCCTCCCAGGCCATGGGATGGAGACAGTGCTTGTCGCCTTCATGGGTGATCTCCAGCGGCATCTGGATCGAGCTGGTTCGGTGGTACTGTTGTTATAAGACCAATCGTCTGCGTTTGATATGGTCGACCACCAGTTGCTGACCCGCCACCTCACCGACGCAGGGATTCAGGGGCTGGCCTTGCCGTGGCTTTCCTCTTTCCTTGAGGGTCGGGGACAAAGGGTGGCAATTGGGGGAGAACTGTCCCAGAGACACCTACTTAATTGTGGGATGCCTCAGGGAGCGGTCCTCTCCCCGATGTTGTTTAACATCTACATGCGCCCCCTTGCCCAGATTGCCTGGAGATATGGGCTGGGTTATCACCAGTATGCGGATGACACCCAGCTCTATCTATTGATGGACAGCCAGACTGACGATGTCCCTAAAAATCTGGACCTGGCGTTGCAAGCCGTGGCAGGCTGGCTTAGGCTGAGTGGGTTGAAGTTAAATCCAGCAAAGACAGAGCTGGGGCTCAGTGGCAGAGCATCTGCTTGGGATGCAGAAGGTCCAGGCTTCAATACTTGGTAGAACTCACTACCTGGGACCCTGGAGAGCGGCTGCCAGCCTGAGTAGACAAGACTGACCTTGTGGGATGAAGGCGGTTTGCATCCTTGCGAAGGCATGAGGCAGCTAGCCTGTCAAGGTCCGGGGAGATGTCTGGGGAGATGTCAAGGTCTTGGCTAGGAATGTTACCTTCCAGTTTGGTGTAGTGGTTAAGAGCGCAGACTCTAATCGGGGAGTTCTTGCAGAGCTGTTCTGCTCAAGAGCAGTTCTCAGTCAGAGCTCTCTCAGCCCATCTACCTCACAGGGTGTCTGTTGTAGGGAGGGGAAGGAGATTGGAAGCTGCTCTGGGACTCCTCCCTTTCCTCCTTCCTACCCTCTCCTAGAATCTTAGGTGTCACCAGCCTGCAGAGACCCCCAAGACAGCATGACTATTTTCCTTTCTATTGACACACACCAGTTACTTTCTCCATGTGGGCTTTTGGTCCTGGGGCTGGACTAGATGACCCTGGTGGTCCCTTCCAACTCTATGATTCTATGTTTCCCCAGCCACTCCCAGTTCCTGTCTTCTACTTACTCCTGAGTAGGCCCTTTCTCCCAAGGAGAACTTTACATGGAGGAGGCCTTTCCTCCATAGGGAGTGGCTTTCCCCTCTGCTCAGTCCTTGTCCTGCTGCCTTCCTTGGGGTGGTGCCGCCCCTGCCAACCTTGTGCTCCCAGGAGGTGCCAGACTTGCTCGGGTCTCCTTGTCCCCAGGACTGGAGTGCTCCGGGATGCCTTCTGAAAGCTGGAAGGGCAAGAACTGAAATGGAAAAGATCAAAACGCTGGTTTAGAAAAGGAACCCACCCCAACAAAAATAAAAGGGCAAGAGCTTCAGCGCAGCGTAAAGTCCAGCGTTCAGCCTGCTGGTTCAGGCACCCACAGGGACTCCGTGTTCTCACCTTTCTGCCTGCCACCAGCCCAGAACAGGCGAGAAATAATCCCAAAGGCTTCCATCATTTTAATCATCTCCACTGCGAAAGTGACGGATGCCACGGCCAGCCAGAGACCCTCAGCCCTTGACAGCGAGACAGACTGTCGGAGCTCAGCTGAGCACTCAGGAGGAATCTTTCACCTGCAAGCCAATTTTTATTCTGGGAAGACCAAATGCCCCTCTGGTGACCAGGGCCGAGGATGAGGCCGGAATGCTCGCTGGGTAGGGTTGCCAAGTCCAATTCAAGAAATATCTGAGGACTTTGGGGGTGGAGTCAGGAGACTTTGGGGGGTGGAGCCAGGAGCAAGGTTGTGACAAGCATCATTGAACTTCAAAGGGAGTTCTGTCCATCACATTTAAAGGGACTGCACACCTTTGAAATGCCTTCCCTCCATTGGAAATAATGGATAAGGGCACCTTCTTCTGGGTCTCATAGAATTGAACCTCCTGGTCCAATCTTTTTGAAACTTAGAGGGTGTTTGAGAAGAGGCACTGGATGCTATGCTGCAAAATTTGGAGTTTCTACCTCAAAGAACAGCACCCAGAGCCCCAGATACCCTCAGATCAATTCTCGATTATACCCTATGGGAATCAGTCTCCATAGGGGATAACAGAGCATCCAGCAGTCGTTCCCCTCCCCACCCCTGCTTTCTCCAAACCGGGGGATCCCCTGCCCCCACCTGGGGATTGGCAACCCTCTCTCTGGGTCACAGGCAGCCTGAAGGGGATGGGCTGTCCTTTTTGCTTTCCCCACTGCCCTGGAGGGCCACTGGGTGCCAGGAGAAAGCAGAGCCAAGGGGTCCCTGTGGGACTGATAACCCTGCCACACCCCTTTATCTCAGCTTGCGCCATGGCTGTTTCCACATCCCAGCCAGTCCTTGTCCTGTGGAAGAATCTTCTGGAGATCCTGGCAGAGTGGCAAAGCCAGGCATTAACTTGTCACCCTCCTTCCAAGGAGCACAGAGCGGCATATGTGGCTGGTGCAGCTCCATAACAATCCCTGGATGAGGAGAGCGGGCAGCCCGCCAGCCACCAGGCGCTTTGCCACACCCCTAGCAGCCCTCATTAACCCCTGGAGAAGCCCGCACCACCCTTTCTCCACTTCTGATGTGATTTTGGGCAGCGGGTGGCTTGCTGGCCTTTTGACTGGGGAGGGGGGGATGGATCTCTAGCCAGCCCAAGCAGGCCTCACTCTCCTGGGGCTCTCCTTTCTTGAGTCAGGTTGCTTTTGGCTGGTGGGGGGGAGTGGCAGCATATGCTAATGAGTTACGTTAATGAGCTCCACCACCTATTTTTCTACAAAATGACCTCCACTTGCCACCACCATTGTGTACAAACACTATTGGCTTTTATATGCAAGTGGTACCGACAATAGACACCATTTGTGTGTGTGATGCTATGCTGTGGTACATCATTAGCATTGCATACATTGTGTGGGGGAAATCTGGTGCAATCAAACAGGAACTAGTGTGAAAGTAAAGCACAACGAAGCTGGATTCTAGAGAGGCTCTTTCCTTCCGAGGAAGAGATATCCCCCGGCATATCTTGCGTCTGGGAAAGGCTCCTCCCACCAGAGAAGAAGATATTGGATTTATATCCTGCCCTCCACTCTCAGAGAGGCTCACAATCTCCTTTCCCTTCCTCCCCCACAACAGACACCCTGTGAGGTGGGTGGGGCTGAGAGGGCTCTCACAGCAGCTCCTCTTTAGAGGACAGAGCCCCAGAGCAGCTTACAATCTGTTTTCCCTTCCTCTCCCAGAACAGACACCCTGTGAGGTGGGTGGGGTTGAGAGAGCTCTCCCAGAAGCTGCCCTTTCAAGGACAGAGGCTCAGAGAGGCCTACAATCTCCTTTCCCTTCCTCCCCCACAACAGACACCCTGTGAGGTGGGTGGGGTTGAGAGAGCTCTCCCAGAAGCTGCCCTTTCAAGGACAGAGGCTCAGAGCGGCCTACAATCTCCTTTCCCTTCCTCCCCCACAACAGACACCCTGTGAGGTGGGTGGGGCTGAGAGGGCTCTCACAGCAGCTGCCCTTTCAAGGACAGAGGCTCAGAGAGGCCTACAATCTCCTTTCCCTTCCTCCCCCACAACAGACACCCTGTGAGGTGGGTGGGGTTGAGAGAGCTCTCCCAGAAGCTGCCCTTTCAAGGACAGAGGCTCAGAGCGGCCTACAATCTCCTTTCCCTTCCTCCCCCACAACAGACACCCTGTGAGGTGGGTGGGGTTGAGAGAGCTCTCCCAGAAGCTGCCCTTTCAAGGACAGAGGCTCAGAGCGGCCTACACTCTCCTTTCCCTTCCTCCCCCACAACCGACACCCTGTGAGGTGGATGGGGCTGAGAGGGCTCTCACAGCAGCTGCCCTTTCAAGGACAGAGGCTCAGAGCGGCCTACAATCTCCTTTCCCTTCCTCCCCCACAACAGACACCCTGTGAGGTGGGTGGGGTTGAGAGAGCTCTCCCACAAGCTGCCCTTTCAAGGATAGAGGCTCAGAGCAGCCTACAATCTCCTTTCCCTTCTTCCCCCACAACAGACACCCTGTGAGGTGGGTGGGGCTGAGAGGGCTCTCACAGCAGCTGCCCTTTCAAGGACAGAGGCTCAGAGCGGCCTACAATCTCCTTTCCCTTCCTCCCCCACAACAGACACCCTGTGAGGTGGGTGGGGTTGAGAGAGCTCTCCCACAAGCTGCCCTTTCAAGGATAGAGGCTCAGAGCAGCCTACAATCTCCTTTCCCTTCTTCCCCCACAACAGACACCCTGTGAGGTGGGTGGGGCTGAGAGGGCTCTCACAGCAGCTGCCCTTTCAAGGACAGAGGCTCAGAGCGGCCTACAATCTCCTTTCCCTTCCTCCCCCACAACAGACACCCTGTGAGGTGGGTGGGGTTGAGAGAGTTCTCCCACAAGCTGCCCTTTCAAGGATAGAGGCTCAGAGCAGCCTACAATCTCCTTTCCCTTCTTCCCCCACAACAGACACCCTGTGAGGTGGGTGGGGTTGAGAGAGCTCTCCCACAAGCTGCCCTTTCAAGGACAGAGGCTCAGAGCGGCCTACAATCTCCTTTCCCTTCCTCCCCCACAACAGACACCCTGTGAGGTGGGTGGGGCTGAGAGGGCTCTCACAGCAGCTGCCCTTTCAAGGACAGAGGCTCAGAGAGGCCTACAATCTCCTTTCCCTTCCTCCCCCACAACAGACACCCTGTGAGGTGGGTGGGGTTGAGAGAGCTCTCCCAGAAGCTGCCCTTTCAAGGACAGAGGCTCAGAGCGGCCTACAATCTCCTTTCCCTTCCTCCCCCACAACAGACACCCTGTAAGGTGGGTGGGGTTGAGAGAGCTCTCCCAGAAGCTGCCCTTTCAAGGACAGAGGCTCAGAGCGGCCTACAATCTCCTTTCCCTTCCTCCCCCACAACAGACACCCTGTCAGGTGGGTGGGGCTGAGAGGGCTCTCACAGCAGCTGCCCTTTCAAGGACAGAGGCTCAGAGCGGCCTACAATCTCCTTTCCCTTCCTCCCCCACAACAGACACCCTGTGAGGTGGGTGGGGTTGAGAGAGCTCTCCCACAAGCTGCCCTTTCAAGGATAGAGGCTCAGAGCAGCCTACAATCTCCTTTCCCTTCTTCCCCCACAACAGACACCCTGTGAGGTGGGTGGGGCTGAGAGGGCTCTCACAGCAGCTGCCCTTTCAAGGACAGAGGCTCAGAGCGGCCTACAATCACCTTTCCCTTCCTCCCCCACAACAGACACCCTGTGAGGTGGGTGGGGTTGAGAGAGCTCTCCCGCAAGCTTCGCTTTCAAGGATAGAGGCTCAGAGCAGCCTACAATCTCCTTTCCCTTCTTCCCCCACAACAGACACCCTGTGAGGTGGGTGGGGCTGAGAGGGCTCTCACAGCAGCTGCCCTTTCAAGGACAGAGGCTCAGAGCGGCCTACAATCTCCTTTCCCTTCCTCCCCCACAACAGACACCCTGTAAGGTGGGTGGGGTTGAGAGAGCTCTCCCAGAAGCTGCCCTTTCAAGGACAGAGGCTCAGAGCGGCCTACAATCTCCTTTCCCTTCCTCCCCCACAACAGACACCCTGTGAGGTGGGTGGGGCTGAGAGGGCTCTCACAGCAGCTGCCCTTTCAAGGACAGAGGCTCAGAGCGGCCTACAATCTCCTTTCCCTTCCTCCCCCACAACAGACACCCTGTGAGGTGGGTGGGGTTGAGAGAGCTCTCCCACAAGCTGCCCTTTCAAGGATAGAGGCTCAGAGCAGCCTACAATCTCCTTTCCCTTCTTCCCCCACAACAGACACCCTGTGAGGTGGGTGGGGCTGAGAGGGCTCTCACAGCAGCTGCCCTTTCAAGGACAGAGGCTCAGAGCGGCCTACAATCACCTTTCCCTTCCTCCCCCACAACAGACACCCTGTGAGGTGGGTGGGGTTGAGAGAGCTCTCCCACAAGCTTCGCTTTCAAGGATAGAGGCTCAGAGCAGCCTACAATCTCCTTTCCCTTCTTCCCCCACAACAGACACCCTGTGAGGTGGGTGGGGCTGAGAGGGCTCTCACAGCAGCTGCCCTTTCAAGGACAGAGGCTCAGAGCGGCCTACAATCACCTTTCCCTTCCTCCCCCACAACAGACACCCTGTGAGGTGGGTGGGGTTGAGAGAGCTCTCCCACAAGCTTCGCTTTCAAGGATAGAGGCTCAGAGCAGCCTACAATCTCCTTTCCCTTCTTCTCCCACAACAGACACCCTGTGAGGTGGGTGGGGCTGAGAGGGCTCTCACAGCAGCTGCCCTTTCAAGGACAGAGGCTCAGAGCGGCCTACAATCTCCTTTCCCTTCTTCCCCCACAACAGACACCCTGTGAGGTGGGTGGGGTTGAGAGAGCTCTCCCACAAGCTGCCGTTTCAAGGACAGAGGCTCAGAGCGGCCTACAATCTCCTTTCCCTTCCTCCCCCACAACAGACACCCTGTGAGGTGGGTGGGGTTGAGAGAGCTCTCCCACAAGCTGCCCTTTCAAGGACAGAGGCTCAGAGCAGCCTACAATCTCCTTTCCCTTCCTCCCCCACAACAGACACCCTGTGAGGTGGGTGGGGCTGAGAGGGCTCTCACAGCAGCTGCCCTTTCAAGGACAGAGGCTCAGAGAGGCCTACAATCTCCTTTCCCTTCCTCCCCCACAACAGACACCCTGTGAGGTGGGTGGGGTTGAGAGAGCTCTCCCAGAAGCTGCCCTTTCAAGGACAGAGGCTCAGAGCGGCCTACAATCTCCTTTCCCTTCCTCCCCCACAACAGACACCCTGTGAGGTGGGTGGGGTTGAGAGAGCTCTCCCACAAGCTGCCCTTTCAAGGACAGAGGCTCAGAGCAGCCTACAATCTCCTTTCCCTTCCTCCCCCACAACAGACACCCTGTGAGGTGGGTGGGGCTGAGAGGGCTCTCACAGCAGCTGCCCTTTCAAGGACAGAGGCTCAGAGAGGCCTACAATCTCCTTTCCCTTCCTCCCCCACAACAGACACCCTGTGAGGTGGGTGGGGTTGAGAGAGCTCTCCCAGAAGCTGCCCTTTCAAGGACAGAGGCTCAGAGCGGCCTACAATCTCCTTTCCCTTCCTCCCCCACAACAGACACCCTGTGAGGTGGGTGGGGTTGAGAGAGCTCTCCCACAAGCTGCCCTTTCAAGGACAGAGGCTCAGAGCAGCCTACAATCTCCTTTCCCTTCCTCCCCCACAACAGACACCCTGTGAGGTGGGTGGGGCTGAGAGAGTTCTCATAGCAGCTGCCCTTTCAAGGACAACCTCTGCCCGAGCTATGGCAGAGGAAAGCAGCGCCTGTCCTCTCCATGACGATAAGGAAAAACAAGACATATAGAGGCAGAAAGAGCAGGAGTCCAGTAGAAGCTTAACGACTTAACAAGATTTGTGGCAGGTTTCGGGAGTCACGGCTCACTTCTTCAGATCCAGGTGCAAAGCCAAGAGCCCAGAGGTGGCTTTGATTAGGCACTGACGGAGCTCAGAGGGACAATAAGTAGAACAGAAGATGCCGCTAATGGATGTGGACAGAACATTCCAAGCCTTAAAGGACCTCCCATTGAAGCCAGCTGTGGAGCTTGTTCAGCGGAGGGGGCTCCCTCGGCCATCAGCCCCCCAGTGCACACGGGGCCACTTCTCTCCGTGGGACAAGGGGACGGCCATCGATGGGGGTTAGTTACCTGAAAAAACTGCACAGCATGACCCTGCCTTCTGAGCTTTCAAGTGGGGAGTCTGCAAAGAATTTGAAGGCGGGGGAGTAATTTCATTAAATAGATAAATAAATAAATAAAAATAATTTTTTTATTTATACCCCGTCCTCCCTGCCGAGGCAGGCTCAGGGCAGCTTACAAGACATCTTGGTCTATAAGATACTGGCTGCTGCCGTCTTCTGGGGCTATTTCTAGATGCTTTGTTAACCTTTTAAAGACAGGTAATAGGGCTTTGCTCTGACCCAGATGACCTAGGCTAGCCTGACCTCAGAAGCTAAGCAGAGTTGGGAACATAAGAGAAGCCATATTGGATCAGGCCAATGGCCCATCCAGCCCAACACTCTGTGTCACAGAAGAACATAAGAGAAGCCCTGTTGGATCAGGCCAATGGCCCATCCAGTCCAACACTCTGTGTCACATAAGAACAGAAGAGAAGCCCTGTTGGATCAGGCCAATGGCCCATCCAGTCCAACACTCTGTGTCACATAAGAACAGAAGAGAAGCCCTGTTGGATCAGGCCAATGGCCCATCCAGTCCAACACACTGTGTCACATAAGAACATAAGAGAAGCCATGTTGGATCAGGCCAAAGGTCCATCCAGTCCAACACTCTGTGTCACATAAGAACAGAAGAGAAGCCCTGTTGGATCAGGCCAATGGCCCATCCAGTCCAACACACTGTGTCACATAAGAACATAAGAGAAGCCATGTTGGATCAGGCCAATGGCCCATCCAGTCCAACACTCTGTGTCACATAAGAACAGAAGAGAAGCCCTGTTGGATCAGGCCAATGGCCCATCCAGTCCAACACACTGTGTCACATAAGAACATAAGAGAAGCCATGTTGGATCAGGCCAAAGGCCCATCCAGTCCAACACTCTGTGTCACATAAGAACAGAAGAGAAGCCCTGTTGGATCAGGCCAATGGCCCATCCAGTCCAACACTCTGTGTCACATAAGAACAGAAGAGAAGCCCTGTTGGATCAGGCCAATGGCCCATCCAGTCCAACACTCTGTGTCACATAAGAACAGAAGAGAAGCCCTGTTGGATCAGGCCAATGGCCCATCCAGTCCAACACACTGTGTCACATAAGAACATAAGAGAAGCCATGTTGGATCAGGCCAAAGGCCCATCCAGTCCAACACTCTGTGTCACATAAGAACAGAAGAGAAGCCCTGTTGGATCAGGCCAATGGCCCATCCAGTCCAACACACTGTGTCACATAAGAACAGAAGAGAAGCCCTGTTGGATCAGGCCAATGGCCCATCCAGTCCAACCCTCTGTGTCACATAAGAACATAAGAGAAGCCATGTTGGATCAGGCCAATGGCCCATCCAGTCCAACCCTCTGTGTCACATAAGAACAGAAGAGAAGCCCTGTTGGATCAGGCCAATGGCCCATCCAGTCCAACACACTGTGTCACATAAGAACATAAGAGAAGCCATGTTGGATCAGGCCAAAGGCCCATCCAGTCGAACACTCTGTGTCACATAAGAACAGAAGAGAAGCCCTGTTGGATCAGGCCAATGGCCCATCCAGTCCAACACTCTGTGTCACATAAGAACAGAAGAGAAGCCCTGTTGGATCAGGCCAATGGCCCATCCAGTCCAACACTCTGTGTCACATAAGAACAGAAGAGAAGCCCTGTTGGATCAGGCCAATGGCCCATCCAGTCCAACACACTATGTCACATAAGAACATAAGAGAAGCCATGTTGGATCAGGCCAAAGGCCCATCCAGTCCAACACTCTGTGTCACATAAGAACAGAAGAGAAGCCCTGTTGGATCAGGCCAATGGCCCATCCAGTCCAACACACTGTGTCACATAAGAACATAAGAGAAGCCATGTTGGATCAGGCCAATGGCCCAACCAGTCCAACACACTGTGTTGCAGAAGAACATAAGAGAAGCCATGTTGGATCAGGCCAAAGGCCCATCCAGTCCAACCCTCTGTGTCACATAAGAACAGAAGAGAAGCCCTGTTGGATCAGGCCAATGGCCCACCCAGCCCAACACACTGCCACACAGTGTGCAAAAAACCTATGGGGCCAAGACACTAGAAGCCCTCCCACTCTTGCCCCAACCTAAGCACCAAGGTTGACCCTGGTTAGTACTTGGATGGAAGACCACCAGGGAAGCCCATGGTTACTGCCCAGAGGCAGGCAGTGGTGAAACACCTCCAGTCCTGGATGGTCCAGGATGGCCTGTTCTTGACAGATCTCAGAAGCTAAGCAGGGTTGTTCCTGGTTACTAGGATTTGGATGGGAGACCACCAAGGAAGTCCAGGGTTGCTACACAGAGGCAGGCAATGGCAAATCACCTCTGACCTCTGTGAGGTGTCACCATAAGTCAGCTGCAACATGATGGGACTTTTCACCAGCAAGAGGGCTGTACTGTAATTGGACGGATCAGAAAGATGGTTTGGTAAAAGGTTATGGCCTATGGACTCTACTCCTACATACTGCCTGTTGCTGGAAGTACGCTACTACTGTGCATTTTCTGCATCATTTCACACGTTCTGTTTTGACGCTTATGCATTGCTTCTAGCGTTGTTGCAGCTCCATATCCGATTTCTGCTTGCTTTCAAATTTTTGCAGTTTGAATCCTGCTGCTTTGTTTATGGCAGGTCCCAGCCCTCGATTGCACCGGCTTAAGTTGAGTCATCTGCCTTTAGTTCCAGTGGGAAAAGTGAACTCTAAATATTTGTAAATAAATAAGCAAACCGTAGTGGCCAAAAGCAGCACACCTCCCTACACTGACGTGACACATTTCCCAGAACACACTGCAACACTCCCCACATGGATGGCCGGGCACCCCTAGAACCAGGCCATCTGGCAGGGCTGCCTGCTCTTCTCTGTAGAACAAGCCCTGCCTGCCTCGGGGGTTGGACCTTCCCTCCTAAGGCCCAGGCCAGGTTTGCCCGACAGAACCTGCCAGCTCCAAAGTGCTCCTTTTGTTTTGCAGGTTCCAGGATCTGGACAGCAACCATCTCCAAGCCAGCAGGCCTCCCCCCGGGGCAGGTCAATGGGCAAAGCTGGTTTAATGCTGTTTAATCCAATCAGTGAAAAGGTTAACCCAAAGGCCATTGACAGTCGCCTGAAACGGCACGTTTTAGCAGCAGAATCCTGCTGGTTGCCTGGCAAGGGGTCTCACAGGCTTGTAACACTTGGCGGGATGTTAAATGATGAGCATCAATATCTTTTGCCCATAATGTAGGGTGTGCGTGTGCGTGTGTGTTTGTGGGGAGGAGCTAATGGGAGGGAGTCTGAGGTACCTCCCCCCTTCCTGGCATCCTGATAGATCCCACCCAGATCCCATCCCAAAGCTTCCTTCATTGTCTCCTCCACCCTCTCTCACCTTCTCTTTCTGACCTGGCTCTAACCAGAATCCCTCAAAGAGCCTGCAGCCAGTGATATTGTGACCACCCAGCACTGACTCAGGCATTGCCTAATACAGACCCAAGGCTCCCAATTCTTAGGGTGCCAACGGAGCCTCCAAAAAGCTCCCAAGTGGGGAAGGCAGAAGCCCCTTCCCCCCGTGAAAGCCCCAAACACCTGGAACTCCACATTATTATAGTCCAAATTCTAAACATCATGGCTGCTTCTGGAATGAGTTGAACCCTGGTGTGTCAGGCAAAGGGGCCAGCAATGGGCACCCAGATTCCTCTAGGACACTAACAAACAGGCGAAGAAGATCGCTCTCTCATACCACAATGTTAGCATTTTTGGGGATGGGGAGGTTGTATTTTTCACGAGTGTGTGTGTGTGTGCCTTCACCTGGGAGTTATGGCAACCTCTGGTGACTGACCCCTACTGGGGGCCTGGGGGATATTTAGGGAGATGGCTGAATAAAGCCTGCCCATACCTTTCAACTGGGTATTTCAAGGACAGTCTCCCATCCACATACTAACCAAAGTTGACCCAGCTTAGCTTCCAAAATCTGATGAAATCGGGCTTGCCTGGGCTATCCAGGTCAGGGCTGTGTTAGCAATTTAGGGGTATGCTGCTATGCACATGGAGGTTCTACTCCTAGCATGGCTAAGTCATTTAAGAGCCACGCAAGTTGATCAGATTAAAGGTCCAGCATGCTGTTTCTAACAAGGCTCACACGGAGCCTGTCCTGAAAAAAATCCCTGATTGGCTATGCAACGTTATATTTATTATGTGCTACTTGATTGGCTGGGGTCACTCTGGGAAGGCTGAATTGCCCATTTATTTTATTCTATTTATATCCTTCTCTACCCTCAAGCAGGCTCACGATCGCCTGTTGAACCTCAGAGATACGCCAGGATTTGAACCCTGGCCTCTCCAGCTAGCACTTTCCCCACTGCTCCACAGCGGCTGAACTGGACATCTCTCGATCTTCTCCCGGGGCTGCTGGAATGAGCAGAGATCTCAACTCTGCACAGCTGCAGAGAAAGGGACTGTCCTGGCCTCTCCGCAGACTCAGGCAGGCAGCAGGTGGCAGCTGGAGCCGAGAGAAGGGCTCGCTCTGCAGAACTGGAGGAGGGCCAGGCTGCGAAGCTGCAACAGGCTTCCTCTATACTCCCCAGCTCTGCAAAAGGAAGGAAGGCTCAGATGCACAGCTGGCTGTTATTTATGCTCCGGGCAGAAGGGGCAGGAAGAAGGACCAGGACCGGGAGGCAGAGAGATGGGCAGGCTGCTGCTGGAGGACCACAAAGCCCCGGCGCCCGCTCCTTTGGACCTTCTGCAGTGGCAGATTCAAGGGCTCATTGGCCACACGCTAGCTGGTCTGAATTGGTGCAAAGGAGAACCACCTGCTAGCTTTGAAGCCAAGCAAGAGAAATCCAGATTTCTCTTTTAAAAATAAATGAATAAAAGAAAAATTGCCCCCCCCCCGCCCCCCAGCTTGGTATTTGGGCTTTTCTTGCAGGAAGCCAGCATGTGGTCTAGAGTGGAGCTGGAATGGAGTCTGTGTGAGGCTTCACGGACACCGCTCACAAAACCACTCCCCGCACAGACATCTGGGCAATTTCGAAAAGAAGCGGAGAGGACGTTTGCAGTGCAGCTCCCTCCTCAAACCCTAACACAAAGAAACCACAGAATCCTCCATGACAGCAACCTGAACAAGCTGAAGGCAGCAAGAGACTCAGAAATCCAACAGAAAAACAAGGGACTCTCTCTGCTCCCCGCCCCCCAGAGAAAAGCCACCAAGCCGTCCTTCCCCTCCAGGCAGCCAGAGTCCGCAGTGCGTCTCTTTGTGCTCGCTGACCCTCTTTTGCATCTGACAGCCTGGGTGGCACAGGGCCCTCACCGACACCTCAGCCTCAAAAGGTCGACGCCACCCTCTCTTCCTCGCAGGGAAGCGTCCAGCTCATTTGAATGCCGTTGCGGAGGCGTTGCAAATAACAGCCAACTATCCTCAAAGCCTTTTCCTTTGTTAATTTGATCGGACGCAAGGGCCGTTGCGGGGTCAGTTTATTATCCAAGTAGCATTGGGATTCTAGAGCTGCACGGGGCACCTGGCAGCCCACGAGCAACAGAGAGTCTCATGGCATCGGAACAACTGGCTGGTTCAGGCTGCAACTGAAGCTTCAATTGATGATAGAACAGAGATTCAGACCATAAGAAAAGCCTTGCTGAATCTGACCACAGTGGGCCCCTCTGGTCATAGAATCATAGAGTTGGAAGGGACCTCCAGAGTCCTCTACTCCAACCCCCTGCACAATGCAGGAACTTCACAAATACCTCCCCCTCCACACACAAACATCCCCAGTGACCCCTGCTTCATGCCCAGAAGATGGCAAAATAAGCCAAGAACCCTGCTTCACAGGGTGGGACATCTGATGGCTTCAGAAGGCATGGAGACTGATGCCCCCTCCCACCCACCAGCAACTGGCATTTAGAGATAGACTTCCTCCAGACATGGAGGTTCCAGAGAGTTCTCATGGATAACAGACACTAATAGTCCTAACCCTCTTTTAAAGCCACCTATGACAGTAGTCCTCACTATTTCCTGAGATCCGTGAATTCCACTTGCTGACTTATTAACCCTTTAGCCTCTGCAGAATCTACTGCCCACAAGGTTCAAGAGCTCAAGCACACAGTGGGTTCTCCTCAGTCCTCTGGGCTCTTTGAAGGACCCACAAACCAACTTGCACTGTCATTTTTGTTGGATGTAGATTCAGATTTGCAATAGAGCATGGATAGAGTGCCAAATAGAATTGCACTAATCTTGATCATTTGCACTAACCTGCCTTAACAAAGTATTATATATGTTATCAAAGATTTCAGGTTTTCACGGCTGGTAACATCATTAGGGTTTGTAGAATCTTTTGGGATCCAGTGCCGTGTTCTCCAGTAGAACACGGCACTTGATCCCGAAAGATTCTACAAACCCTAATATTATATATGTGTTCAAAGTATCATGTTTGCAGTGTTATATTTGCTGAGCTCACCTTAAAAGTATTATAGGGCCTTTTCTATGATTTTGGTTCCACAGTCCTAACCAAGAACAATGGACTACTGTTAGGTACGAGAGAAACTCTCCCCTTTAGCAGAAACTCGTTATCTTCATTTTGGTCTGTAAACATCTTTCGGTGGAAAGTAAGCTATCTTTCTACCTCCGGGAGTCACCGGGAGCCTATCTCTTGGAGAAGGTCAAATCTCCCTGCTACAGCAGGAGCTCTGAGCTTACTCATCCTGGAATTGGGCCAGGAGGCCTACACTGGAGTCGAACAGGGAAGGGGGCGAAACCGCAGATATGAAGTATGGGGAAGTGGGGCATGGGGGTCCAGATTAGTGGCCCCTGGGTGATATCTATTCATCTCTCACTTCTAAGTTGGGATATGAGACTTCTTTGACCAATGAATGCAATCAGAATGTCAAAGGCGAAGACCGGTGTAGCCAATCTGTGAGTTGGCCTTTGTTTACAGGAAGGTATAAGATGCTGTGACTATGGGGAAGAATTTTGAAGGAGAACAGAGAAGGGGGTTAAGGGTTTGTTTCTCCTTCCCACATTCAATGTGAGAAAAACAATAAAAGGAATCTGCAAATCAACTCTTCCGTGCCTCTGTCGTTTGGAAAGCCCCTCGATAGGAGAGGAGGGGGTTTCGTTCATTTGCAACATTTTCATCTTGTACAGAATATTCCAGACACCAGGGGCAGCATGCAGGCAACCCGCAGCTGGCATCCCTCACCTTTTCCAAGTTAGCCAGGTGGAAAGACCGCCCGAGGGACCTGCCAAATTTTGGAAGTGGTCTTGTCAATCGGCAGGCTCATAGCTGCAGAGAAAAATCCTTTGTGTGTGTTCACTCATTTGTGTACTTTGTGGTGTGAGACTGGCCCACTTTCCCCTCCTGCTGCAAGCCAGTGAGCTTGGGCCAGCAGACCCCCAAGGACAGTGCAGGGGGCCAGGAGTGGGATCCACAAGGCGAGGAGGAAAACCATCATCCCTCTTCTGCAAATGGGAAGGCCGATTTATTGGAAGAGCTACCTGGATGGATACCTCACAATGCAAACCGTGGGCCCAAAAGATCACAAAAGCAAATGCTTCCAGAAACTTGCTAGCCACCTACAGCAGTGTTTGGGGGAAGGATCAGAAGCAAGGCCATAGCCAGGATTTTAAAAGTTGGGGGGCTTCTTAAGAAGTCAGGGGGCAGCCTTTCCCATCCGCTGCCAGGTAGGAGCAAAAGCTGAAGTATTTGAAAGTGGCTGAAGCAGACAGTGCTAAAACTTTGGACTCAAGAAGAGACTGCATGTTGCATGCAAGCGGGTGTATGTGTGTTTCCTTGCACCTCCCTCTCCCCCATCCTGGCACCCTGCAGACAGCAGCTCTATCCACCCACCCCTTCCTCAGCCCATTCCACGAGGTTTCCTCTGCCTCTGGTCTTTCCAGTTGCTGCTTTTGCTGCTGCATTGTGCGGTGCTCTCCCAGCAACAGTCAGGGGGCAGTGCCCCCACAGCCCCCCCCCCCCCGGTGGCTGAGGGCCTGATCAGAAGCCAAAATTGGCAGATGCCACCACCAAGGCAACTGTACTGGGGGGTTTCCAGAGGGTAGGCATGCTGATCAGCAGTAGAACGGATTTGCATCCAGTTGTAGTACCTGAGAAGAAGAAGACTGCAGATTTATACCCCGCCCTTCTCTCTGAATCAGGGTCTCAGAGCGGCTTACAATCTCCTTTATCTTCCTCCCCCACAACAGACACCCTGTGAGGTGGGTGGGGCTGAGAGAGCTCTCCCAGAAGCTGCCCTTTCAAGGACAACTCCTACAAGAGCTACGGCTGACCCAAGGCCATTCCAGCTGCTGCAGGTGGAGAAGTGGGGAATCAAACCAACCAAGGAGAGACCAACAAGGTCTTCAGTGTTGAAGCTCTCCAGAGTCCAAGCTGCCTTTGCCAGACACAAGTTCCCATGTCAGAGAAGAGAGACAGACCACCTCTCAGAGGCTGGCTGCCCTTCCCTTCGACTTTCCTCGCATGCTCACATCTCTCGCTCCGTCACTGACAGACAAGGCCTGTGGATTGGGGGAGCCCAGTGGGCCTGCCGGTGCCTTGTACTTGATTGTTAGGGATCATCGGCCTGCCGGAGGAGGAGAAAACATGTCTCCGGCTGGCCTGCCCAAGACTCCCACTCTGCCTTCGCAGTGGCTGCCGTGTGACCTTGCACATCATCTCAGGGTCCCTCTGCCTCTCCCCGCTTGCTTACCTGTCTTGTTTAATTAGAAAATAAGCTCCTTGGGGTTGGGAATATCTTTGGTGAGGTGTTTGCACAGCAGGAAGTGGCTGCCTTGTCATTAAGCCTGAGCCCTGAGTGAGCTCTCTTGTTACAAGCAGGCAGGCTGACATGAGCCATGCGGAGGGGGGAAGACGGCTTCATAATGGGGGAAGAGAGCGCTTCCCTTCAGCATCGAGGTGACATCTTCCTTCCTGCCACAGTTCCCAGGCCTTGGGCAACAGGATGCCAGGCAGGAAACCAACAAGTGTGGTGATCTCTATAAGCCAGGGATGGCCAAACTGTGGCTCGGGAGCCACATGTGGCTCTTTCGCATATATTGTGTGGCTCTCAAAGCCCCCACAGCTTGGAGAAGACGTTTGTCTCTTTAAATCACTTCTCAAAGCCAAGCCAACGGGCAGCTTGGAAAATGCATTTAAAGTTGCTTTCTTTCCATCTGGAATCATAGAATCATAGAGTTGGAAGGGACTTCTAGGGTCATCAAGTCCAACCCCCTGCACAATGCAGGAAACTCACAAACACCTCCCCCTAAATTCACAGGATCTTCATTGCTGTCAGATGGCCATCTAGCCTCTGTTTGAAAACCTCCAAGGAAGGAGAGCCCACCACCTCCCAAGAAGGAAGCCTGTTCCACTGAGGAACCACTCTCACGGTCAGGAAGTTCTTCCTAATGTTGAGCAGGAAACTCTTTTGATTTAATTTGTACCCATTGGTTCTGGTCCTACCTCTCCCACTCTGCATCTATTTCCTTCCTTCCTTCCTTCCTTCCTTCCTTCCTTCCTTCCTTCCTTCCTTCCTTCCTTCCTTCCTTCCTTCTTTCCTTCCTTCCTCATCTGACAGTCATGTCTTGTGGCTCTCAAACATCTGACGTTCATGTCTTGCAGCTCTCAAACATCTGATGTTCATGTCTTGTTGCTCTCAAACATCTGCTGTTCATGTCTTGCAGCTCTCAAACATCTGACATTCATGTCTTGCTGCTCTCAAAAATCTGACATTCATGTCTTGCTGCTCTCAAACATCTGCTGTTCATGTCTTGTGGCTCTCAAACATCTGATGTTCATGTCCTGCGGCTCTCAAACATCTGACATTTATTCTATGTGGCTCTTATGTTAAGCAAGTTTGGCCACCCCTGCTATAAGCGGAGCTCTGATGGTCTGGAGCGGGCGAGAAGCTCTCTTTCCTTCCAGCAGCGGCCTCTGAGAAGTCCACCATAGGGATGTGAGGGTAACAGCTGCCCCACCCCTCTAATCCTCCACATCTGGCATGCAGGGGCAGACTACCTCTGAGCATGGAGGCTCCATGCTGCTCTCCTAGCTAGGGTTGCCAATCTCCAGTTGGGGGCAGGGGATCCCTCGGTTTAGAGGCCTTCCCCCCACTTCAGGGTCATCAGAAAGGGGGGGGAGGGAAATGTCTCCTAGGAGCTCCATTATTCCCTATGGAGACCAATAGGGTATAATGGAGAATTGATCTGAGGGTATCTGGAGCTCTGAGGGAGCTGTTTTTTGTGGTAGAGGAACCAAATTTTCAGCACAGCATCCGGTACCTCTCCATAAAATACCACACAAGTTTCAAAAATATTGGACAAGTGTGTCCAGTTCTATGATCCCCAAAAGAAGGTGCCCCTATCCTTCACTATTCCGCTGGAGGGAAGGCATTTAGAAGGCATGCGGTCCCTTTAAAAGTGATGGCCAGAACTCCCTTTGGAGTTCAGTTATGCTTGTCACAACCAAGGTCCTGGCCCCACCCCCAAAGTTCCCTGGCTCCACCCCCAAAGTCTCCAGGTATTTTGTAAACTGAACCTGGCAACCCTCGTTCTGACTGATGATTGTGGCCGACTTTGCCATGGCAAGAGCCCCGCAGACTGTGCAAAGGTCCATCTGACTCAGCACCCAAGGGATGGTGTGAATGTGTTTGTTCACCACACAGCTGACAGCTTGAACAGAGCTCCATGGAGCCTCTGTGTATAGAGGCAGTCTACCTCTGAAGCGGGGGAGAAATGAGAGAAGAGGCTGCTCCTTGCACCAGCCAGTTGAGGTGCTCCTTGGAGGCCTCTGGGGCAGGGCCCTCTGCCCGGATCCTCCAAGTGGAAACCCAGCTGCTGGCCTCCTTCTCCTGTTATTGGGGTTGCCGATCTCCTCCCTGTGGGGCCGGGACTTCTCCTGAAATTACAGCTCACCTCCAGATGACAGAGATCAGTTCCCCTGGAGAAGACAGCAGATCTGAAAGGTGTACTCTATGTTGAGCTCCGCCCACCCATCCCTAAGCCCCGCCCTCTCCAAAACTGCTCTGGAACTGGCATCCCTGTAACCTGCTTCCCTCCAGAGAAGCCCAAGGAAGTCAGCACCCTCAGACACTTTTGGGGAGCTCATTCTACACAAATGAAGTCAAGATGGACACGGAAGGACCAGTCAAAATGAACACAACAGTCCTCTGTTGGCAACAAACCACTAAGGCGAGGCATATAAAAATTCTGGATGGACCAATCAGAAGGCAGGTGGTAATTCTAAAGATGCCTGACCGAGGAGGCGGGGCTTCCGGCCAATGAAAGGGCAGGTCAGGGGGCCAATCTGGGCTGGAGAAGTCCCTGCAGGAACAGGGAATGGCGGCAAGGGGGCAGCTGCCTTGCATGATCCTGAGAGAGGCTTAGCTATCCCCAAGGAGAACTGAGAAACCCGGATGCCGGGTGGATCATTAGCCCACCTGGTGGATCATTAGCCCACAGCCACAAAGGGTGGACCAGTTCAGAGGCTAAATCCGCATCTTCCAGGTGGAACATGGTCTGCGGTCTTGTGCTTGCTGAGCTGAATACTGATGCTCCCTTTAAACAGAAAGCGCCAATTAGTGGATTTGGGAACACAGGTGTGGAATCCTTGTGCTAAGCTGCGGCAAAGCTGAAGGGGAAACTCCTGCCTGCCCCCTTCTCTCCTTTCCCCCTCCGCCGGTTCTCCTCCCTGCACTGCTCCGTGGTCGACTTGGAACATGATAAATATGGGGAAGGGATTTGGTTTGTCCCGCTTGTGACGGCTCTGACTGTTAACTGGAAACAACTGCCTTTGCTAATTGCTCGGTTCATGGGGGAGCGAGGGATGCAGCTGGTATTCCATAAATCACAACTGCATAAAAATCAGAAATTGCTTGCAAAGGGAAATAGGAAATGGGGGGGTTGGGACCAGAGATCCAGCTGAGGGAGTCAAGACCCTAGCGACTGGACCCATCCCCATCTCTGCCCCACTTCTCTTCCACTCCCTGCTGGGCTGTGATGCCATTGTCCTTGGTGAGACGGGATCTCTTCCCACAGAAGATATTCTCCTTTAGCCTGCGACAATCCGCCAAGTTGGTGGTGGGAGCTTCAAGTGATGACTCAGGATGAGGTCAGGTGTTAAATCACCTGAATCCTGGAGACAGAAGCCAAAAAAAAGAAGAAGGAAAGAACATAACAAAACCAATACTCCCACCCCCCAACCCATGTTAATTGATGTTATGGAGAAAATCTTTCTCAAGGTTCTCTGGTGGGCCGTCCGCCTGGGACCTCATTTGCAGAGAAGAAACCCTCCTGAATCTTGCTGAGTGTGCCGGCCTCCTTGGGCTTCTCTGGTGTGTGTGTGTGTGGCGGAGGGGGGGCGGGGGGTGCCAGGGGGGCTACTCTGATGATGGCAGCAGGTAGGACTCCCCAAGACTGTAGAATTGCAAGGATTGCAAGATGAAAGGGTCCACCTCTGGGTTCTGCTCCAGAAAAAAGGATGAAAGGAACGGGATTCTGGCCAGCACTGCTAGGGAGGACAATGGTGCCAGAAAATGGGATTTATTGGGTAGATTAGCAGGGAAATTCTCAGTGTGTGTATGCCAGAGAAGCAGGAAGCGGTGAATGCTCAGAACAGACTGTACCCCTAGAGAAGCAGGGAATGGCTGGACCGCTAATGGGAGTCAAACTCTCAGAGGAGCAGGAAGATGTGGGAGATGTTTCATTCCTAGACAATAAGGAAGCAACGGGAGGTTTTAAGAGACTCGGCTCCTAGAGAAGCAGGGAATGAGGGGGTGGTTGTGAGCCAGTGCGGAATCCTAGAGAAGCAGGAACTACTAGAAGGAAGGGCATCTGGACATGTCCACGCTCCTTTACCATTTTGCTGGCCACGCTCCAGATTGCCAGCTTCCAAGTGGGGACCTCCTGGAATTAGACCTGATCTCCAGTTGACGCGGACTGGTGCTCTCGGAGAAAATGGCTGCTTTGGAGAGTGGGCCCTGTGGCATTATATCCCACTGAAGTCCCTCCCCTCCTCAAACTCTGCCCTCCCCAGACTTTACCCCCCCCCCCCACATCCCCAGGAATGTCCAGGCTCAGAGTTGGCATAATTCAGGCCGAGACCAGACCGACGGAGGCAACCCCCGGCAGAGGTGGCCTTTCCAGCCCTGCCCCGAAGATGCCATGTGCGCTCAATGGGGTGGAGAGAAAAAGAGCACCCTTGGACAAATGCAAATGGGGCTCAAGAATGAAAAACACCCCAGGCGTGAAGGGCTTTGACAGTGGGGGCCCATGAAAAAGATCCCTTCTGCCTCTAGGACTGCGATCACACACACTAAATGAGGCACTTCCAATCCATTTTCAAGGGACTTTCCAACTGGATTTTGCCAGTTCGCACAGTAAAATCCAGCTGGGAAAGTGCATTGAAAATGGATTGAAAGTGCATTAGAGCCAGTTTGGTGTAGTGGTTAAGTGAGTGGACTTTTATCTGGGAGAACCGGGTTTGATTCCCCACTCCTCCGCTTGCACCTGCTGGAATGGCCTTGGGTCAGCCATAGTGGTTAAGTGAGTGGACTCTTATCTAGGAGAACTGGGTTTGATTCCCCACTCCTCCACTTGCACCTGCTGGAATGGACTTGGGTCAACCATAGTGGTTAAGTGAGCGGAATCTTATCTGGGAGAACCGGGTTTGATTCCCCACTCCTCCGCTTGCACCTGCTGGAATGGCCTTGGGTCAGCCATAGTGGTTAAGTGAGTGGACTCTTATCTAGGAGAACTGGGTTTGATTCCCCACTCCTCCACTTGCAGCTGCTGGAATGGCCTTGGGTCAGCCATAGTGGTGAAGTGAGCGGATTCTTATCTGGGAGAACCGGGTTTGATTCCCCACTCCTCCGCTTGCAGCTGCTGGAATGGCCTTGGGTCAGCCATAGTGGTGAAGTGAGCGACCTCTTATCTGGGAGAACCGGGTTTGATTCCCCACTCCTCCCCTTGCAGCTGCTGGAATGGCCTTGGGTCAGCCATAGTGGTGAAGTGAGCGGATTCTTATCTAGGAGAACCGGGTTTGATTCCCCACTCCTCCGCTTGCAGCTGCTGGAATGGCCTTGGGTCAGCCATAGTGGTTAAGTGTGCGGATTCTTATCTGGGAGAATCGGGTTTGATTCCCAACTCCTCCTCTTGCAGCTGCTGGAATGGCCTTGGGTCAGCCATAGTGGTGAAGTGAGCGGACTCTTATCTGGGAGAACCGGGTTTGATTCCCCACTCCTCCGCTTGCAGCTGCTGGAATGGCCTTGGGTCAGCCATAGTGGTGAAGTGAGCGGATTCTTATCTGGGAGAACCGGGTTTGATTCCCCACTCCTCCGCTTGCAGCTGCTGGAATGGCCTTGGGTCAGCCATAGTGGTGAAGTGAGCGGATTCTTATCTGGGAGAACCGGGTTTGATTCCCCACTCCTCCGCTTGCAGCTGCTGGAATGGCCTTGGGTCAGCCATAGTGGTTAAGTGTGCGGACTCTTATCTGGGAGAATCGGGTTTGATTGCCGACTTCTCCACTTGCAGCTGCTGGAATGGCCTTGGGTCAGCCATTGTGGTTAAGTGAGCGGACTCTTATCTGGGAGAACCGGGTTTAATTCCCCACTCCTCCACTTGCATCTGCTAGCATGGCCTTGGGTCAGCCATAGCTCTGGCAGAGGTTGTCCTTGAAAGGGCAGCTGCTGTGAGAGCCCTCTCAGCCCCACCCACCTCACAGGGTGTCTGTTGTGGGGGGAAGTAAAGGAGATTGTGAGCTGCTCTGAGACTTTGAGATTCAGAGTGGAGGGCAGGATATAAATCCAATATCTTCTTCTTCTTCCTCCTCCTCCTCCTCCAACACAGGGGAACTGGTCTCTGAAGTCCACAGATCAGTTGTAATTCCAGGAGATCTCCAGGCCCCAGCTGAAGGTTGGCAACCTTCCTTGCAGGCAGTCCCACATTCCATCCTGGCATTTCCAGTTCAGGAGCTGGGGAAGATCTCTGTTGAAAGATCAGGCGCAGCTGACTAGAGCCTGCTGGAAGGCGCCATGGCCCCCCTCAGTCTTGCTTCCCCTCTAAATGAAAGGGGAGGGGAAACATCCCTCTTTGGATGGGCTGGGACTTGCCTGAATGTTTTGCTCAGAGATTCTGAAGCAGCTGGGTGTTCTCAGGTTTGACCTTTAAGCTTAATGATGCCGGGCGAGCTTGCACCGCGAGCTGTTCTGTAGAAAGCGAGGCTGCTGCTGCAGCTACAGGTGTAAGCGAGACCCCCGCCTGCATCAATGGAGTTGTGAAGAAGAGAAACCTATGAGAAGGGACGGCTCTGCTGAGACGGTGGCGGCCTCCTGCAAATCCCCCATTGTGCTGGCTCCTCGGCAAGCTGGCCACTCGTCCAAGGGACGCCATCTAATTGCTTTCCTGTCTTCTCTTTTCTGTTCTCAGCAAGCGAAGCCAGGGGCTGGCAAGGAGGAGTAGAGGCAGGCGATCTGCTGGGGAAGAAGCATGCTGTTTCAGTGGCAGGGACTCTTGTGGCACTTTGGGGCCCGGGTTCCACTCGTGGGATGATGATGAAGAAGAAATTGGATTTATATTCCGCCCTCCACTCTAAAGAGTCTCAGAGCGGCTCACAATCTCCTTTCCCTTCCTCCCCCACAACAGTCACCCTGTGAGGTGGGTGGGGCTGGAGAGGGCTCTCCCAGCAGCTGCCCTTTCAAGGACAACCTCTGCCAGAGCTATGGCTGACCCAAGGCCTTCCAGCAGGTGCCTGTGGAGGAATGGGAAATCAAACCCGGTTCTCCCAGATAAGAGTCCACTCACTTAACCACTATGGCTGACCCAAGGCCATTCTAGCAGCTGCAAATGGAGGAGTGGGGAATCAAACCTGGTTCTCCCAGATAAGAGTACACACACTTAACCACTATGGCTCCCAGTTCAGGGGTACAACCACAGGTGGGTGGGGGGAGGCATCATTTCTCTGGGCCTCCTTCCTACTTGTCACTCTCTGTATAATCCCAGTCAGGACTTTTTTAATAGCAGGAACTCCTTTGCATGTTAGGCCACACACCCCTGATGTAGCCAATTGTAGTTATAAAGTGCTGTCAAAAGACCGCACTGTGACCACAGATATGGAGACTGAGCTTCCCTGGAGCTCTAGAAGGTGGTACCTAAAGATTTCCTGCCATAAGAACCTAAGAGAAGCCATGTTGGATCAGGCCAGTGCCCCCTCAAGTCCAACACTCTGTGTCACACAGTGGCCAAAACCCCCAGGTCCAATCAGGAGGTCCATCAGTGGGGCCAGGACACTAGAAGCCCTCCCACTGTTACCCCCTCAAGCACCAAGAATACAGAGCACCACTGCCCCAGACTTAAGAACATAAGAGAAGCCCTGTTGGATCAGGCCAATGGCCGATCCAGTCCAACACTCTTTGTCACACAGTAGCCAAAAAAACCAGGAGGTCCATCAGTGGGACTAGGACACTAGAAGCCCTCCCACTGTGCCCCCCCAAGCACCAAGAATGCAGAGCACCACTGCCCCAGACATAAGAACATAAGAGAAGTCCTGTTGGATCAGGCCTATGGCCCATCCAGTCCAACACTCTGTGTCACACAGTGGCCAACCCCCCCCCCCCCCAGGTGCCATCAGGAGGTCCATCTGTGGGGCCAGGAAACTAGAAGCCCTCCCATTGTTGCTCCCCCCAAGCACCAAGAATACAGAGCACCACTGCCCCAGACATAAGAACATAAGAGAAGCCCTGTTGGATCAGGCCTATGGCCCATCCAGTCCAACACTCTGTGTCACACAGTGGCCAACCCCCCCCCAGGTGCCATCAGGAGGTCCATCTGTGGGGCCAGGACACTAGAAGCCCTCCCATTGTTGCTCCCCCCAAGCACCAAAAATACAGAGCACCACTGCCGCAGACATAAGAACATAAGAGAAGTCCTGTTGGATCAGGCCTATGGCCCATCCAGTCCAACACTCTGTGTCACACAGTGGCCAACCCCCCCCCCCCCCAGGTGCCATCAGGAGGTCCATCTGTGGGGCCAGGACACTAGAAGCCCTCCCATTGTTGCTCCCCCCAAGCACCAAAAATACAGAGCACCACTGCCCCAGACATAAGAACATAAGAGAAGTCCTGTTGGATCAGGCCTATGGCCCATCCAGTCCAACACTCTGTGTCACACAGTGGCCAACCCCCCCCCCCCAGGTGCCATCAGGAGGTCCATCTGTGGGGCCAGGACACTAGAAGCCCTCCCATTGTTGCTCCCCCCAAGCACCAAAAATACAGAGCACCACTGCCCCAGACATAAGAACATAAGAGAAGCCCTGTTGGATCAGGCCAATGGCCGATCCAGTCCAACACTCTGTGTCACACAGTAGCCAAAAAAACCAGGAGGTCCATCAGTGGGACTAGGACACTAGAAGCCCTCCCACTGTGCCCCCCAAGCACCAAGAATACAGAGCACCACTGCCCCAGACATAAGAGAAGCCCTGTTGGATCAGGCCTATGGCCCATCCAGTCCAACACTCTGTGTCACACAGTGGCCAACCCGCCCCCCCCCCCCCAGGTGCCATCAGGAGGTCCATCTGTGGGGCCAGGACACTAGAAGCCCTCCCATTGTTGCTCCCCCCAAGCACCAAGAATACAGAGCATCGCTGCCCCAGACATCAGAGAAGCTATGTTGGATCAGACCAGTGGCCCATCCAGTCCAGCACTCTGTGTCACACAGTGGCCAAAAAACCCCAAGTGCCATCAGGAGGTCCATCAGTGAGGCCAGGACACGATGTCCAGAAGGCAGAGATCAGTCCCCCTGGGGAAAAACTACTGCTTTGGAGGGTGGACTTTGTGGCATTGTATCCTCTGGAGGACCCTCCCTTCCCCCAAACCCGCCCCCCAGGCTCCGCCCCCCAATCTCCAGGTGTTTCCCAACCTGGCCAACATACTGGAGGCCCTGAAGGGCTTCCCTTGGCTTGGGCTGTGGGGAGAACAGCAAACAGATGGGAAAGATTTTTGGCTCAAAACCCTGGGGAGAAGCTGCTGATCTGCAGGCTGCGGAAGAAGGGCCCAGCGCATCCTGCAGCAGAAGGCAGCTTCCTGTGTGAAGTGGAAGGAGACAACTTTTCAAAAGAGACATTCAGCTTTAATTATAACTTGTTTTTAAAACCATTTGTGCAGATGAGCTGCGTTGCGTTTCTGACTCTTCTCCTCCCCTTTCTGCTGAAGATGCTTCAGGAGGCGCCCGCAGGTAGTGGGATGCCCAGCTGCGAACAGAAGGCAAGATAGCAGGGCCCCGGCTCTTGCGCCTCTCTCTGCTCGGGACTCCCGACCGGCAGCAGCCTGGAAATGGAGGCTTGGCAGCTTCCAGCCAGTCCTCCACATTTGTTCTGGGCACGACGCTGGGCCCATCCGGCAGCCGTTCCTCACTTTGTCTCCATCCTTCTTCCCTTGCCCAAGCTCTGGAGAGGTTGCGTGAGAGTGATGAAGAATCGCTGGCACCGGCTCCGGGACAGCTGCCGCTGAGCTGGAATTTGCATAGCAGTAAATACAGCTCACCTGCCAGGCTGCGGGGACCTCTCCCTCCTCTCCCGCCTCCCAAACGTGACAGCTGCGAAGATCTGGAAGATGATCCCAGCATCCTCGTCAAATTCCTTCCCTCTCCCCATCTTGCCTCCTCTACTTTTTTTTGAAAAATCAGCTCGCATCCCCCGTGGTCCACCAATATGTTTTAAACTTGCAACGCAGGATCTCTGCACAGTTATGGCTCTGCTCATCTGTGTTTTGTGCGCCTGTATGTACATTCCTTCTTAAAAGAAACATAATTATCACCCTGCTGGAACAAACCAAAGTCCATCTGGTCCAGCATTCTTCATTAGCATCTGAGTCACCATCAGGCATCAGATGGTCCGCCTGAAACAGAACAGAAGCCTGTTGTCTGAGGAAGGGAACCGGGACTCTCGAAAGTTCATCCCCTGAAACGCGTGTAGGTCTCTGAGATGCTTCTGGATTTAAATCTAACTGCTCTACTGCAGAACAAAACAATTAACCCTCTGGAACATCCAGCTCAAGGAGTCTTTGAGAAGGAAGGCTGCATTCTGATCTGTCCTTGATGGCTTGGAGGGCAACGGAAATAGCGTTCGATGTCCCTCTTTTTTGCTTTCATCATCCCTGAAGTGTGGGACGGCCTATGTTTCAGGTATCACCAAGCTCTCACTTTGGGAATCATAGAATCACAGAATCATTGAACTAGAAGGTACCTTCCAAGGTCATCTAGTCCAGCCCCCTACACAATGCAGGAAATCCACAAACACCTCCCCCTAAATTCCCAGGATCTGCATTGCTGTCAGGTGGCCATCTAGCCTCTGCTTAAAAACCTCCAAGGAAGGAGAGCTCACCACCTCCTGAGGAAGCCTGTTCCACTGAGGAACCACTCTAACAGTTAGAAAGTTCTTCCTAATGTTGAGCTGGAAACTCTTTTGATTTAATTTCAACCCATTGGTTCTGGTCCTACCTTCTGGGGCCACAGAAAACAATTCTGCACCATCCTCTAGATGACAGCCCTTCAAGTACCTGAAGATGGTGATCATATTACCTCTCAGCCGCCTCCTCTCCGGGCTAAACATGCCCAGCTCCTTCAACCTTTCCTCATAGGATTTGGTCTCCAGACCCCTCACCATCTTCATCGCCCTCCTCTGGACCCGTTCCAGCTTGTCTATATCCTCCTTAAAATGTGGTGCCAAACACAATACTCCAAGTGAGGTCTTACCAGAGCAGAGTAAAGCGATACCATCACTTCAATGATCTGGACGCTATACTTCTGTTGATACAGCCCAAAATTGCATTGGCCTTTTTAGCCACAGCATGACACTTGCTGGCATCACCCTGTTGACCCAGGGGAAACCCCAGAATCCTGCACGCTCTGATCTCCCTGCTGAGGTTCCTTCAGGTGACCATGCACTGCTTGATGCAGGATTACCTAACCCTTTGGAACCCACGGGCACCTTTGGAATCCTGACAGGGGGTGGTGGGCACAGCTACAAAAAGGTTGTGGCAAGACGTAGAGCCACACACACTGAGGAAGCCCACATGCAGGGAAGAAAAGGATAATTTAAAAAAAACACTCTGGGGAAGAGGAGTGAGAGAGATTAAAGCGGTGTTAGCAGCAGCCACTAAAGCAATGTTATTTTCGTCTGCTCTGCCAATTGGATCTCCAGTGGCCAATCAGAAGCCCTGTTGGGTAAGTGCCTCCCCTGGCCCCACTTACTTTCTAAAAACCCCTTCAGGGGTGCCAGGAAAGGTGTTAGTGGGTGCATTGGTTGCCCTGGGTGCCATGTTGGGTATCCCTGGTTTGATGCAAATGCAGAGCTCTGATCTTGCTCTGGGAGGCAAAGTTTCCAGCACTGCCACCACAGTCACTGGCCAAGGCGCCACACCTACAAACTCATTGAACAGGAAGCTGGAGACAGTGATGGGGCTTCCTCCCATCCTTCAGCTGCTATCCAGAGATCTGGGGCAGGTAGGAAGCCTGCCCCGGCAGCGGCAGGATATCTTGGCAACCCCAGAAAGCAGCCCCGGCTCCAGCAGCCTTTCTCAGCAGTTTGGCATTAGTAAAAAAACGAGTCCCCTGTGCAAGCACCAGGTCATTACTAACCATGGAGTGACAGCACATCAGAACGTTTTCAGGGCAGACTTTTTGTTACGGGGTGGTTTGCCCTTGCCTTCCCCAGTCATCTACACTTCCCCCCCAGCAAGCTGGGGACTCACCAGTGTTCCCTCTAAGCTGAGTTAGCGTGAGCTAGCACACAGTTTTTTAGCCTCCAGCTCACACATTTTTTTGTCTCAGCTCAGGAAAAATGGCCCCAGAGCAAACTAGTCTATGCAGCTGCTCACAACTATAATGCCAATAGCTCACAAAGTAGTATTTTTGCTCACAAGACTCCACAGCTTAGAGGGAACATTGGTACTCATTTTACTGACCTCAGAAGGGTGGAAGGCTGAGTCAGCCTCGAGCCAGCTACCTGAACCCAGCTTCCACCTGGATTGAACTCAGGTTGTGAGCAGAGGGGAGGGACAGTGGTTCAGTGGTAGAGCATCTGCTTGGTAAGCAGAAGGTCCCAGGTTCAATCCCTGGCATCTCCAACTCAAAAAGGTCTAGGCAAGTAGGCATGAAAAACCTCAGCTTGAGACCCTGGAGAGCCATGAATGGGGCTGTGGCTCAGTGGTAGAGCATCTGCTTGGTAAGCAGGAGGTCCCAGGTTCAATCCCCGGCATCTCCAACTCAAAAGGGTCTAGGCAAATAGGTGTGAAAAACCTCAGCTTGAGACCCTGGAGAGCTGCTGCCAGTCTGAGTAGGCAATACTGACTTTGTTGGACTGAGGGGGGTCTGATTCAGTAGAAGGCAGCTTCATAAGTTCACAGGGAGGGATGGTGGCTCAGTGGTAGAGCATCTGCTTGGTAAGCAGAAGGTCCCAGTTTCAGTCCCCAACATCTCCACCTAAAAAGGGTCCAGGCAAGTAGCCATGAAAAACCTCAGCTTGAAACCCTGGAGAGCCGCTGCCAGTCTGATTAGACAATATTGACTTTGATAGACCGAGGGGGATCTGATTCAGTAGAAGGCAGCTTCATATGTTCACAGGGAGGGATGGTGGCTCAGTGGTAGAGCATCTGCTTGGTAAGCAGAAGGTTCCAGGTTCAATCCCTGGCATCTCCAACTCAAAAGGCTCCAGGCAAGTAGGCCTGAAAAACCTCAGCTTGAGACCCTGGAGAGCCGCTGCCAGTCTGAGTAGGCAATACTGACTTTGTTGGACCAAAGAGGGTCTGATTTAGTAGAAGGCAGCTTCGTATGTTCATAGCTTGGACTGCAGCTTCCACTTACCGCTCTGTGCCATGGGGCTCCGTAAGGCGGCATGTTTATCTAGGCTGCAAAAGGCCTCCCCTGGTCCTTGTGGCTCATCAAGCTGTCACTGAAAGCGCCTCTCAGTCTTCTCCAGGTGACCTGGAAACCCTGCTTGAGAGGAGGTAGGCGGCACCGGGGTGCTCAAGGAAGCCTGGTGGGGAAATTCCTGGAAATTTGGGGGTGCAGCCTGGTGGTGGGAGGCTTCAGCAGGGTATAATGCTATAGAGCCCCCCCCCCCCTCCAAAGCAGCTGTGTTCTCTGCAGTCTGGAGATCAGCTATAATTCTGGAAGAACTCAGGCTCCACCTGGAGGCTGGCAAGCCCTTCCGGAATGGCCCTTTCTCCATTTGGTGGACACTGTTGTGGCGGGTGTCCTGACACAAAGGCCGTGGTCGGCTCCTTGGCAGTGACGTCTCCGCAGGGCCCCCATGAACATCCGCCCGGTGGGGCTTCTGTTTCCTGCGAGTCGTTGGGAGCGCAGCGGGTCAGGGCTGTCGATGCTTTCTCTGTCAAGTGATGTTGATTAGCGGTGGATTTGTTTGACTCCCTGGCAGGAGCAAGGATTTGGGCTGGGCCGGATCCAGCCCTCCCACCTCCCGGGATTTTGCTCCGAGCCCCTCCAGTGCTTGGCATCTTTCCTAAACCTGTTATCAGCGGTGGCCAGTCTGAGAGTTTCTCTAAGCTCTTCCATTCCCTGGCCAATCTGCCGGCTTGTCTGTTTCGCTTTCCGATTGGATTGACATTTTTTCTCCGGCAGATAATGCAAAAGGGAAATAAGGGCTTTTCTTTCCATCTCTCCCTTATAAGCCCCAATTCACCTGGCCCTAGGAAGAAAGCTTTGTATGTTGGATGTCTGGAAACAGAGGCATGAAGATAGAGTGAAAACTGCATGGCTTGACGGACGGAGAGGAGGAAGGGTTTGGCCCCAACCCTCCAATGTTTGCAAGAAACGTTTTCCTTGCTAGGTACAGAGGTCAATGTGACCCCCAGTTTAGTGGAAATGAGACTTATCTGACCGTGAGTCCCATTTAATGTCATTAAGATATATGGGATTGTATTAACAAGCAACACTATAAATTTTGACAAAGATTGGGAGACCCAGGTCTAAACGCTTGCTCGCCAAGATGTTCACTGTGGTCTAGGGTTTATATGTATAATTTATTGACCCATAAATAACGCTGGATAATGTGCACATTTTATGAGGGAAACCTGGCAAGGGGAAGCAGAAAATGGTGTCAAAATAACAATTTGTGGCGTTGGATCCAGAGGTCTTGTTCAGGTAGTGGAGGCAGGTTTCTCTGCCACAATGATCCTTCCTTGGATGTGAGATGCTCAGAATGGGGGTTTGAGTCAGGGAAGGCTCCTTCACTCTGTGGAAAGTGAAGCCATTAGTGCGATGGCTCTGCAGGATCCAACCCCAGGGTTCAATTATCTGCACAAGGGAGAAATGAAATCAGAACGGGGATTTGCGGATGGGCATCGCAGGCATGAGAAATGCAAAATCGTCCGGTTCCTGGCTCCTCTTCTGCCGGCTGCCTGAAGGGCCGCAGAGTCTGAGACCCAACCGGACTGCATCGAGAAGACGCCAGGCCGCAGAAAGGCAGCCATGGGCAGTAATTACCCGTGAAGCAGATTGCTCTGGCTGGGCGCCTGCCACTCCAGTGAATGACTGCCCAGAGGCCTCTCCTGGAAGCCATGCCCTTTTGGCCGCCACACTTTATGAGCTTGTAATGGAAAATCACAACCCTCCCCTGCCCCTCTGCAGGTGAGGACTTTAATCTTACGCAGCCCAGTGCCAGTTGTAGCTGGGCTGTTCACAGGCACTCGATGGCATCCATTGAAAGCGCTGCAGGGGCTGGCAACGGTACCCCCCCCCCAAATCCTTTTGCAGCCACCTTTGCCAATGGACCAGGGGCTGGGTTCTTCTCCATTTTCCCTCAAGCTCCTGAAGGTCTCTTTTGCAGCATGTGAGACGCAGCCAGGGATATATGGGATGGTATTAACAAGCAACACTATACATTTTGCCAAAGATTGGGAGACCCAGGTCTAAACGCTTGCTGGCCAAGATGTTCACTGTGGTCTAGGGTTTATATATATAATTTATTGACCCATAAATAATGCTGGATAATGTTGGGGCACGAAACTGGCATTCTGCAGTCATCCAGGTGAAATCCAGCCAGTGCCAGATTAAGCCCCGTGGAGGCCTCTAGGCAGTCAAAATCTCGGGCTCCCCCTAGCAGATTATCAAACCGGGTTCTCCCGGAAAAGAATCTTGGGTCACTCATAAGTCTATCAGAGCTGTTCTCTCAAGACCGGTTTCTGTCAGGGCTCTCTCAGCCCCTCCTACTTCACAGGGTGTCTTTTGTGGAGAGGGGAAGGAAAAGAGACTGTAAGCCACTCTGAGATTCCCAGTGAAGAGCGAAGAATAAATCCAATCTCGCCTCCTCCTCTTCTTTTGTTGGTCCCTAAGGTTCTACTGGACTCAAATTGAACTATGTCTGCCTCCCAGAGCCTCCGGTGGGGCAGGAGAGAGGGGGATGCAGGCTCCTGGAGGCAGGAAAGCAGTGGGAGAGAGTTTACATAAAGGAAAGGGGGAGAAAGCATCCCTGTGGGCTGAAGGGAAGAGAAGCAGTGGCCAGCAAGTCACTCTAAGCATCCTGGACAAAACTGCCAAGCAAAGAAGGCAGGGACAATTCCTAAAGCAACTTGGGAAGGTGGAAGGGAAAAGGCTCACTCGTGCAGAGCTCCAAAATCTGTAGAGAACTTTGGAGGAGGGTCACTCAACCTGAAGTCAGTTCCCGAAAGCTCCCGCTGCAACCAAGCAAGCCCAGCAGGGACTTATTTGCATATTAGGCCACCCCCCAATGCCAAGCCAATGGGAACTGCATTCCCGTGCGTTCCTGTCCCCAACCCCCCCCTGCAAGCAAGAGAGATCATGGCCTTGATCCAAGGGGGGTCATCGATCATTGCAGGCTTCCTGGATGTGAGGCTCCCACTGGGTCATGTTTCTTCTCTGGCTTGATGACTCCTGCCTCAGCATGCTGAGAGGCCCCAGCTCCTTCTCCTCCTTGACCCCGCGCCCCCATGTCTCCCCCGCCCCTTCTCCAGCTACGCGCTGCCACTGCGAAGGAAGGCCCGGCCCCTGCCGCTCCTGCAAGGAAGGCAGCTGGGAAATCGGACTGCTTTGACGCAGAGATGCGCCCATCTCCCGGGATCTCATTTAGGCTGCTGATGGTTGCAGATACTCTTGTTCCGAAATGTTAATGCTGAGGCATCAGCGCTCGCTTCTCCGCCATTGTCCCACCGGGCGGGTGATGAAGGGGGTCCCATTTAGGCTACAAACTGCTTCCAATTAGGTGATTGCTGCTGCCTCGGTGGCTGCCGTCTCCACGTTCATTTATATTTCATTGGAAGCGGATGAGGGAATTGTCTTGGACTCTGAAGGGATGGTCTTACAGGGCTTTGGCCCTATATGGGCCTTCCGCACACCAGTGCTTCTCTTTGGGAAAGCCAAGCAAACTGCACCATGGTCAGTTACGTTGCATGCAGGGAAATGCCTGCAGATCAAAGAGCCAACAAAGGGCAAATCCCGGAAAACCTGTGGGAGGAATTTCTTTTTACATACATGCACCATCAAAGTTTGCAAAATTAAAGGGAAAGAAATGGTAGCTGGCAAAACCTCCAAGGGATTTCAAGAGAAGTTACGAAAGTTTTGATCAGATGCGCAGCAGTCCTCAAGGGAGGGAGGGGGGGGCAGTATCTGCATATCCCTATGTCAGCACCAACTTTTGTCTAAAGCACAATTCAGGCTATTTTAATGGAGGCAAAATGTCAAAAGGAATTTCAGGCTCTTAGATTTGAGCAATTTCTCAAAGGAGTGTTGCCCAACTGGAGAGGAACATAATAATCAACATCCAGCCCGAATGATTCCCATCCTTTAATATGGTTCATATACATGGACTGACTGCAATAATTTTTAACATTCTGTAACAACTAGAAACACTCCAATCTGACCATCATTGTGGCATCGTGCTGCCTGCTTTCCATTCCCTGAGTAGCAGGACAGGCAGAGAGGAGAGTCACTAAGCAGATGTGTGTGTGTGACAGGTTCATTGTCCAACCAAAAGAGCTGGCCAATGTCTTCACCTAATAGAATCATCTCAATTAGCATTTTGGTGCTCAGCGTTTCCACTAATCACAGCATCATGTCATTGGGCTTGAAAGAGCAAGTTGGTGTGAGCGATTTCATTCTTTAGGGCTATGCTTGCTAGAAGAGGGCACAGCTTTGCTTGTACCACTGGCAAACTGGCAGGGCTGCAGATGGAAGGAAGGGACAAAAGGAGAGGTCTAAATTACAGACCCTGGAAACAGGCAGTGCCCCTGACAGATGCTAACACTTATCTTATACTAGGGCCATGCGGAGGGGCGACAGAGACAGTGATTGAGGGCTTTGCCCCCACTGAAGTGAGAGCACACATCTGGGGCCAGGCATGATGTGAGAGATGAGGAAGAACCAGAACTCTTGATATGAGAGAGACCTGCAGATTTGGGATCTGAGATTGCTCTCTGTGTCTGTAATTCCATGCAAAAGCTGCTTCCCTTATTCCCTGTGTGGTTGAATCTCTTTTAAACAAAGCAGAATGTAAGTGACCTCTAACCCCTCCTTCTGCGCCTTCCCTTGCTTTGTTTTCCGCCTTCTCTTCTTTCAGATGTAACTTTTCTATTCTCTGTGTGACCTCAGTTTTAACTGTCAGCGCCCATTTTGACTTAGAGATTAAAGCCATGAGAGAGGGAACTTCTCATTTTAGAGACACCCCCCCCGCCTCCTCCCCCCCTCCTCACCTGCCGTTCTTGAAAGCATGTATTTAACTTTGCTTGCCACTTGGTCTTCAGCAGCGAAGACCGTTCCTGGAGGAACGCACACGTTCGATGCACACCGAAAGCACAAGCTCTATTACACGAATGCACATTTTATGGCCGATGGTTTTTTGTGGGCTTATAAATATTGGTTAGTTGTGTCCTGATGTGGGTTTTCTCCTAGGACGAGAGAGATCTCTTTTTAGCCTTTGAATTTGGTAGTGTGATTAGTGTTGGGTTGTTGTTTTTAACAAGCTTAGTGGCTCTCAAAGATTTCAGGTTTTCACGGCTGGTAACATCAGTGGCTCTATTTAAAATAGTGGCTCTATTTAAAATAGCTGGACTGTGGTTACATTCTTAGATTGGAGCCCATAGACGGATTAACATTTACTGCTCCCCGTGAGTGTTACGGGTGATGCATTTCCTTGTTTCTTCCCAATATTCATATCCTGCCTCTCCACCACAAGGGCCCAACGGACTTCACAACAAGGTCATTCAATTAAAAAATGCCCGTCTAATGATGTGAAGTGGGAGGGTCTGCGGTTTAGGGCTACAGGGCCTGCTTTGCATGCAGACAGCCTCATGTTCAATTGTCCTCATGATCAGGGGTTTTTTGGTAGAAAAAGCTCAGAGGGAACTCATTTGCATATTAGACCACACCCCCTGACGCTAAGCCGACCGGAACTGCGTTTCTGTGCATTCCTGCTCAAAAAAAAAAAAGCCCTGGTCATGATCCAACATTGTGTTAGCGGTCAGCCTGATGGTTTTTGGCAGGACTTTTTGGGATGGGACTTTTTTTTTGGCAGGACTTTTTTGGCAGGACTTTGCATGATAGGCCACACCCCCTGGCATAGCCTGTCCTCCTGGAGCTTTCAGTAGGCCCTATACAAAGAGCCCTGTAAGCACCTGGAGGATTGGCTACATCAGGGGTGTGTGGCCTAATATGCAAAGGAGTTCCTGCTACAAGAAAAGACCTGGTTTCTGGACACCCCCGAGCAGGGCCTGAAGACAAGGACCCTCCTCTGTTTCAGTTCCTGCCTCTGGTCTTCACTGCTTCTGAACATGGAGGTTTCATTCCACTCCAGCAAAACACGCCAGAAGAAGAAGAAGAAGAATTGCAGATTTATACCCGCCCTTCTCCCTGAATCAAGAGCAGCTCACAATCTCCTATATCTTCTCCCCCCACAACAGACACTCTGTGAGGTGCGTGGGGCTGAGAGGGCTCTCACAGCAGCTGCCCTTTCAAGGACAACCTCTGCCAGAGCTATGGCTGACCCAAGGCCATCCCAGCAGGTGCAAGTGGAGCAGTGGGGAATCAAACCTGGTTCTCCCAGATAAGAGTCCACACACTTAACCACTACACCAAACTGGCTCTTTGTGATAGCCATGGCTGACCCAAGGCCATTCCAGCAGGTGCAAGTGGAGAAGTGGAGAATCAAACCTGGTTCTCCCAGATAAGAGTCCATTCACTTAACCATTATGGCTGCCCCAAGGCCATTCCAGCAGCTGCAAGTGGAGGAGTGGGGAATCAAACCCGGTTCTCCCAGATAAGAGTCCGCTCACTTAACTGCTATGGCTGACCCAAGGCCATTCCAGCAGCTGCAGGTGGAGGAGTGGGGAATCAAACCCAGTTCTCCCAGATAAGAGTCCACTCACTTCACTACCATGGCTGACCCAAGGCCATCCCAGCAGGTGCAAGTGGAGGAGTGGGGAATCAAACCTGGTTCTCCCAGATAAGAGTTCGCACACTTCACTACTATGGCTGAGCCAAAGCCATTCCAGCAGCTGCAAGTGGAGGAGTGGGGAATCAAACCCGGTTTTCCCAGAGAAGAGTCCGCTCACTTAACCGCCATGGCTGAGCCAAGGCCATTCCAGCAGCTGCAGGTGGAGGAGTGGGGAATCAAACCTGGTTCTCCCAGATAAGAGTCCGCACACTTAACCACTACACCAAACTGTGTCTCTGTGATAGCCATGGCTGACCCAAGGCCATTCCAGCAGGTGCAAGTGGAGGAGTGGGGAATCAAACCCAGTTCTCCCAGTCCGCAAACTTCACCAGTACACCAAACTGGCTTCTTTGAGCCATGTTCTCCTCTAGCCAGGGTATTTTTCTGTCTTCATTACTTATGTCACACTTGAGTTTATGGCTGGATGGGTCAGTATTTCATACCTGCTGTATTTCACGGAGTTTTATCCCCCCCACACTGTCTCAGCGACCTCCACAGGCCTGCAACAATAAGGTTGGGATGCTGTGGGGAGGGGGGGGGGATGGATTTCCACCAGACTCCTTTGTGACAACAAGAAAGATGACAAGATTATTCATCTAAGCAGGCGAGAGAAGATTGAACTGTAAAAAGCTGGGCTCTTCTGCTGAGGCTGCAAATTCTGGCAGTGTCGGCGGCGATCACTGACAGTTTCCACCAGGATTAACACTGCTGGAAATGACCGGTCCAGGGCCTTTCCCTGCCACCTGCAGGTGTGTCTTTTCTTTCTCCTCCCTCCCCATGGGGCAAGCTGGCCCCAGTGCCCTTGCCTGCATCTCCAGCACTATCTTGGACCCAGCTAACAGGTATCGGGGTCCAGAAGGTGAGGGGAGGGAAAGCCGCACCCATTCCCTCCTCCTGGGCTTCTGCGAGCAAGCTGAGTGCCAACAGCATGGCAGTGCCCTCTCCTCATCAAGCCACTGGAGCAGGGAACAGGCCATGGCCCTTTCTGGGACTGAAGGTCAACTCACACTTGACCACCGTGGACCCATTTGGGGGAGTGTTGCCAAGTCCAATTCAAGAAATATCTGGAGACTTTGGGGGTGGAGCCAGGAGACTTTGCAGGCGGAGTCAGGAGACATTGGGGTGGAGCCAGGAGAAAGGTTGTGACAAGCATAACTGAACTCCAAAGGGAGTTCTGGCCATCACATTTAAAGGGACTGCAACCTTTTAAATGCCTTATTGTTTCCAACAGAGAATGACAGATAGGGGCACCTTCTTTTGGGGCTCATAGAATTGGACCCTCCGTCCAATCTTTCTGAAACGTGGAGGGTCTTTTGAGGTGTTGGATGCTATGCTCCAAATTTGGTGCCTCTACCTCAAAAAACAGCCCCTCCAGAGCCTCAGATACCCATAGATCAATTCTCCACTATACCCTATGGCAGGGGTGGCCAAGGGTAGCTCTCCAGATGTTTTTTTTGCCTACAACTCCTATCAGCCCCAGCCAGCATGGCCAATGGCTGGGGCTGATGGGAGTTATAGGCAAAAAAACATCTGGAGAGCTACCCTTGGCCACACCTGCCCTATGGAATCAGTCTCCATAGGGAATAATGGAGTGCAGCAGACATTCCCCCCCCCTTGTTTCTGATGACCCTGAAGTGGGGGGAGGGCCTCCAAACCAGGGGATCCCCTGCCCCCACCTGAGGATTGGTGACCCTAATTTGGGGTCAGGCTGGAGTTGCCACCAGTGGGTTGGGAAATTCCTGGAGATCTGTGGGGTGGAGCCTAGAGGAGATGGTGGGATTTGGGTCAGGGAAGGGCCTCAGTGGGGGAAGGGATAACATATGCAATGCTGAAGAGTCCACCCTCCAATGCTGCTGTTTTCTCCTGGGGAACTGATCTCTACTGCCTGGAAATCGGTGGTTATTCCAGGGGATATCCGGGCAGTGATCTGATAGCAGCTCCATTTCTCCCTTGTCTCAGGGTATTGAGCGAGTTCTACCTTCGCTTTTATGTTCTGCAAAGCACAGCTACATCTACACCAGATCCATGCTAGCAACAAAGTGTTGCGTTTCTTCTTAAGCATCTCATCTCTAGACTAGATCCTGCCGGCTGCCTTGGATGTGTCCCTGGCTGGGTGGACTGCAGCTCTGTTTCCCCTCCCAGTTCCCATCTAAAGGAACTTGACCCCACTGCAGGTGGAGGGAGAACTAAGGGGCCCCTTTGGGAAATAAATGGCCCTGATCCAGGCAGTCAGTGGCACTGGGTTGACCTCTGGCCAGGGTTGGGGCCAGGCTTTCTGGCTCCCGAGGCGAATCACCCACTAGCGCCCCCCCCCCATTAAAAATATAGGTAAATTGAAGTGTGCCGAACTTAAAACTTTTCACATTTTTAATTTACTGATTTTTAATTTTAATTTTTCAAAAAAAAATGTGATGTTATAAAAAAAATGGTGAGAAGAAGTGCTTGCCGGCCACGCCAGGAAGGAGGGTGGCAGGATAGGATGAGGTGGGAGACCAAGTCACACGTCGGGGAGACGGGGGTGGCTTGGCTTTGTTGAGGGCAGCTTGGTGATGGGAGCGGACAAGGGGACAGTGGTCAGGAGCCAGAGTCATGTGTCGGGGAGGGGAGGGGGCGCCCAGTGGTGCTCCCTAGGCCAGGTGGCGCCCTAGGCAACAGCCTACTTCACCTACTCCCGTGCACTGGTCCTGCCTTTGGCGTCACCTGACTTCCCAAGCCAAGAGGATTGCGGGATGCGCTGCTGTTCCTTTCCTTGGCTGGTTGTCGCTGGAAGAATGAAGACCCAGTCCCCAGTGTGATCCAGGGAAGCTCAACAGCCTCAAAGCAGAACCTTTCCCCGCTTTTTTAAAAAAAGCAACGCAACATGAAGCGCAGAATCCTTCTGACCTTCCTGTGGGTTAAAAACGACCTTCACTGATTGCACAGGAGGAAAAAGGAAGAAAAGAGGCAAAACTCAGCAGAAATCATCCCCTCGCCCAGCCCAGAGTCCTCTCGATTCAAAGAATAAATAAATGTCGGGCTTGGAGCGCGTTTTAATCACCCGGCGGATTGTATTTCTGACACTGCAGGGCCTTAAACTGCCGCGTTGCCATAACCCTTGGGGTGGGTGGGAAGGGGGGGGGCAGTGGCAGAATGAAAGCTCTCTCTCGCTCTTTAATGACAGCCAGTGAATCAGATGCCGGTGATGACTCTCGGAAAGCGGGTCAGCCAGCAGCCAGCGCATAAAACATCTGCCAGATCCTGCGCGTGTTTTACCGCTGCGCTTATTCACTCTCTGTCCCAGCGCCAAGCAGATTTTAATTAAACAGTCACCCGCCTGGCCATTTCTGGGCCTTGGAAGCTTTCCAAATGGTTCTGTTTGTTCCAAAATCAGCTCAAGGGAGGGGCCCACGTTCCCTTCCCCTGCTCCTCTCTTCTCCCCCCCCCCAGTTTGGTCCCTGCTCCCCCCCTTGTGGCTCTCCAAGGTTCAGCTTCCACAAATACAGCTAATTATGTTTGCCTGGCAGCGTTCCAGCCTCCCCGATAGCATCTTTTCATTAACACTGACCTCACCCGCTTGCAAGGTGCTGGCTCACATTGCCAGAGAAGTTCCTTCATGTCAGGAGGCTTTCTGCTCTCCTGGGCACCACCGACACTGCTGACCACCAAAGTCTGGACAAAGGAGAGGCAGAGGCAGCTGGTCGCAGGGAAAGGGCAACTGTTCCTGGTTTCTACCAGAGAGGCTGTGGTGGGCAAGTGGCACCAGAGGAGTCCCACATCTGCCTCTTATGCAGCAAGCACGGAGGGCTGGCTCACGCAGGCCTTCCAAGATCCTTATGCACACCGCCACGGCCTCAGGCAGAGAAGGCTAGGCGCCAGACACACTGTGCACCTTCTCTGTTTGGGGGAGGCTCTGATTGGATTGTGGCTGCTCTGCAGCGCCACTACAGCAGGTGGCTGCACAAGGTACTGCAGGGATGAGCTGACCTGAGGGCCCCAAAACAGCCTTCTCCCCCGGGCCTTAGATGACTCCCAGCTCTGGCCTGGCTCTTCACTCTGAGAAGTGTGTCGCCCAGAATGAGCAAATTCTATTTTTTGTAGAAAAAGCCCAGGGTGAACTCATTTGCGTATTAGGCCACACTCCCTGACACCAAGCCAGCTGGGACTGTGTTCTTGTGCATTCTTGCTAAAAAAAAAAAGCGAGGTAGGAGAAAACTCAAATCAAGTAAATGGATAAGAGTACTGCTCAGGTGGGTAGTCGAGGGGGGATCTTCTGAAGAACTATTCAAAGAATCCTACCTGCTTTGGTGAATGACCGAACGGGCAAGGAAGGCTGCATGAAGAGGCGAAGACAGCCACAGTCCTCTAGCAGCTTCTCCAGCCTGTCTGTACAGCAAAGAGCTGCTTGTGAATTACAATTATTTGCCTTATCGAAGTGGAAACCTCTCCCCAAATGCGGCGCCGTCTTTGCTTTGTGCCGTCGGAGCCATGTTGTGATTCTCCTTGCGTAATTGGCTTGACATTTTAATGGGAGCAGCTCACTTAGCTTGGCGCTATTTATTGTATTATTTTCACCATTCATTCTTGTTTCAACTTGTTTGGGCAGGCTTTGAAGACATTTCTGGGGCTGTGAGATACAGGCGAGAGGACCGCACCAGCCGTTGGGTGGAGCTGGAGGCTGGCAAGACGGTGGGAACGGGAATATGGCCTCCTGGGGTAGGACACTGTCCGCACCTTTCCCACCAGCATGAAGCAAAATTACCTGGCCAGACAGTGGAACAGAATCTGGGGTGTGTGTGTGTGTGTGTGTGTCTCCCCCACAAAATCTGCCACAAATGCCTCCTCTTGGGGTCTATTTGAAGCCTCCTGTGAATGCACCCAGACCCTCTCTCACAAACCCATGTCAGGGATGAGGGAACAGTCCCCATTTTATCTTTTCCTATCAATATGTCTATTTCCAAACCATGCCATAGAGGATATGACTGACTGAACTGCAAAAAGGGAGCTTGGGACAGAATGAGGGGATTTCTCTACAAACCTGAAAGAAACCCCAGGGTTGCAGGAAAAAAATATATCTGAGATCTAAAAAACAAACCAACCAACAGCAGGGAATTAAAACTCCCCAGAAGAAGAGAAACAAGACCTGCAGCTTTAAGAAAAGAATTCCCAATGAACTCTCAGTGGCTGTGGAGGGTTCCTGGGAATCCAAAATATCATCAACTCTTCCACGACTTAGTTTCTGAAAGGAAAACATCTCTGGAACACAAAGGAAGCTGCCTGATACAGAATCAGACCATCAAGGTCAGTATTGCCTACTTTGGCTGGCAGCAGCTCTCCAGAGTCTCAGATGGGGGTTTCACATCACCTACTGCCTGGTCCAGGGGTGTCAAACATGTGGTTTGGGGGTCAAATCAGGCCCTCAGAGGGCTCCTATCAGGTCCCTGAGCAACTGGCTGTCATCTGCTTCCTTCTCCCTTTCTCTTGCTTCCTTCTGCATCACAGGTTGCTCAACCACACAGGAGCTACAGAGCAAAGACTCTGTTTTCTCCATTGGCTGAGGCTCCTCCCTTGAAGAGGAAGGTGGGGGGGGGGAGGCAGAGGTTGTTTTGCCAGGCTCTCTCAATCGCATAGCAGAGCTGCTGAGCCAAACCTCTTGTTCTTCTATTGGTTGAGGATCCTCCCCCTTCTGGTCCCCTGGGGAAGGAAGGAAAGAGCCAGAGCTTCCTTTGCCCAGTTCCCTGGATCCCATGAGAGAGATACAAAGAGAGCACCTTTAAGACCAACAAGTGCTAACATTTTAAGAATGTTTTTAAGTTTTCTTTTTTAAAAAAATCTTTGTGTTTGTGTCTTTTATAAAGTTCATCCCTCAGCCTAATCTTAAATAGGCACACGCACAGCCCACCCTGACATGGCTCAGCCCAACAAGGTCTCATTTATGTCAAACCCGGCCCTCAGAACAAATGAGAAGAAGAAGAAGAAGAAGAAGAAGAAGATGATATTGGATTTATATCCCGCTCTCCACTCCGAAGAGTCTCAGAGCGGCTCACAATCTCCTTTACCTCCCCCCCCCCCCACAACAGACACCCTGTGAGGTAGATGAAGATACTGGATTTATATCCTGCCCTCCACTCCGAAGAGTCTCAGAGCGGCTCACAATCTCCTTTACCTTACTCCCCCACAACAGACACTCTGTGAGGTAGATGAAGATATTGGATTTATATCCCGCCCTCCATTCCGAAGAGTCTCAGAGCAGCTCCCAATTTCCTTTCCCTTCCTCCCCCACAACAGACACCCTGTGAGGTGGGTGGGGCTGGAGAGGGCTCTCACAGCAGCTGCGCTTTCAAGGACAACCTCTGCCAGAGCTATGGCTTACCCAAGGCTATTCTAGCAGGTGCAAGTGGAGGAGTGGGGAATCAAACCCAGTTCTCCCAGATAAGAGTCCACTCACTTCACCACTATGGCTGACCCAAGGCCATTCTAGCAGGTGTAAGTGGAGGAGTGGGGAATCAAACCCGGTTCTCCCAGATAAGAGTCCACTCACTTCACCACTATGGCTGACCCAAGGCCATTCTAGCAGGTGCAAGTGGAGGAGTTGGGAATCAAACCCAGTTCTCCCAGATAAGAGTCCACTCACTTCACTACTATGGCTGACCCAAGGCCATTCTAGCAGGTGCAAGCGGAGAAGTGGGGAATCAAACCCGGTTCTCCCAGATAAGAGTCTGCACACTTAACCACTACACCAAACTGGCTCTCCTTTTGACACCCCTGGCATTGTCCCTGGGGATGCTGGGGATTGAATCTGGAACCTTCTGCATGCAAAGCAGATATTCTCCACGGAGCCTTAGCCCCCCCCCCAACCCTCTTGATTAAAGGGGCCAGGCTGAGAAAGACCTTTCTCTGCCTGAGACCTTGCAGAGCAACCACTGATGCTGGGCTGGATGAACCAATGGTTAAGTTCCATGCAAGTCATTTGGATATGTGCAGAGCCTTAATGGGTGGTCAAGAACCTTCTTTGCATGCAGAAGGTCCCTAGCTGGCTTGGCTTACTCCTGGGCCTGTTTAACATCCCAGTCCGGCTTTTTGGAGGCATCTGGCAGGTCATCGTTGCAAGTGGAATGCTGGATCAGCTGGGTTTTGGGTTCCAATCCAGCAGCACCTTAATTAGACAATCAAAAGCCCCCCCCCCCCCATTACAGAGTCTTGATGAGGATCCTGGACTTATCTGTGAGAAAAAGGGGTGGGGTGGGGGGAATGGCAGCTGCTGGAATCAGAACCCTGGATGAATAATTGGTGGTGCTTTGATGAAAATGCATCCTGAGACCCTTGGATGTAAAATGCATTAATGATTATGGCAGGTTCTGTGTCTTAATTATCCAATCTCAGTCACTTACAGTAATGGAGGAAATGAGGGTGTGTGTGTGTGTGTGTGTGTGTACGCAGCAAAAATTTAGATTAAAGGATGCAGTAGAAGCTGTTTGCTTTTTAAAAAAGAGGGCTCTTTGTGGTGTTAATTGTTTTATTTTCACAGGCAAACTCTTTACAAAAAGACCAAAAAATTAGATACCAGTAACAGGTTATAAGCCCTTACCTGGGTACTGCCCAGGCTGGCCTGATCTCATCAGATCTTGGGAGCTAAGCAGGGTCAGTCCTGAATAGTATTTGGATGGGAGACCATTAAAGAAGTCCTGGGTTGCTGTGCAGAAAAAGACAATGGCAATCTTCTGTTTGTCTCTCACCCTGAACTGGATGGCCCAGGCTAGCCCGATCTCATCAGCTCTCAAAAGCTAAGCAGGGTCAGCCCTGGATGGTATTTGGATGGGAGACCATTAAAGAAGGGTGGCAGGAAAGGGTTGCTACGCAGAGGCAGGCAATGGCAACCACCCCTGTTTGTCCCTTGCCTTAACCAGGATGGCCCAGGCTAGCCCGATCTCATCAGCTCTCAAAAGCTAAGCAGGGTCGGCCCTGGATGGATTTGGATGGGAGACCATTAAAGAAGGGTGGCAGGAAAGGGTTGCTACGCAGAGGCAGGCAATGGCAACCACCCCTGTTTGTCCCTTGCCTTAACCAGGATGGCCCAGGCTAGCCCGATCTCATCAGCTCTCAAAAGCTAAGAAGAGTCGGCCCTGATCAGTACCTAGATGGGAGACCACTCAGGAAGTCCAAGGTTGCTATGCAGAGGCAGGCCAGGGCAAACCACCAGTAGACGTCTCTTACCTTGAGAACCCCATGGGGTCACCATACATCAGCAGTGACTTGACAGTAAACATAATACATTAATTATGAAGCTTGCTTGTACCCTGCAGTTCCCATCACCCCCACTGGCTGAACTGTTGTGGAGCCACAGGAAAACGAAGAGACTTCCTACTGGTGGGGCAGGGTAGGGGCCGTCAGCAATAGAATATGTTCAAACACTGCGGTTCCCCCAGAACTGAAAGGTCTATGGGAAACTTCACCCAGTGGTTAGATCCTGGACGGCAGGCTTTGCAGGTGGAAGGCTGGTTCAACAGAAAGGGGTACTAAAGCCCTAAGAGACACCGTTGAATTCCACGTATTGATTTCAGGTAGACAGCCCAATCTCTACCTACAAATCTTTCATTAAGCTTGTACTATTGACAATGAAAACAAAAGCATTACTAAATTAGTTTTCTAGGCCTTTTTGTGGGGGATTTCTGATTTAAGAAGCATTAATTAATTAAGCCTGTCATTGCATGGCAGGTCATTTAAACAGATCTCCCTTTTAATCTAGTGCTTGTTGTAATTCCTCGAAAGGGGGGTCAAGAAGGCTAGAAAGTCACACACGTAAATTCAGAAGACCATGACAAACTGGGCAATCCCAGATCCAATGAGCAGGGTTTGGTTATTTGGGTGGAAGGAAAGGCACTCTGAACATGGACACAGAATCATTTTTCTTACCCGGAAGTGTGTATATGTCCCCTCCACTGAATTGAATTGAGGGGAGGGGCCCTTCCTTGCACCCCCATGGGAATTCAGAAATGTCACGGTAGAGTCCAAAACAAAAAGCTCATCCTGGTTTGGATTCTCGGAGGGGGGGGGGGGTCCTTCGCCAAATTGCTGTAGAATGATAATCGAATCCAAAAGTTGTATTTCAGACCTGGGAGCAAGAGGGTGGAGAATTTTTAGAAACTGTGCGTTGCGCATCCAAAGTGTTCCAGATCATGACAACATGTGGCAGCATCGTGCCATCCGGCTTATACAGAGTTTGTCTAAGTTTGCACTAACGAGGTCTGTATTGGCGACTGTCCAAGACCCCAAAGGCTGCGTTTAATTTGCATGCAAATTTACAAGGATTTAAGTATCTTAAAATAAACAGACGCTGCCAACCCGCTTGTAGCTCCATCTCCCTTGACAGATGCGTGGAAATCAGCTAGCGGGAGGAGACCGTCGGCACGGAACCCGTGGAATTAACCGGCTTTGCCTCCTGAGGGCCCTCCGGCAGTTCTGCCATCGCTGTCAGACTCTTGTTTGGGCCGCCCCTCTGTCGGGCAGCAAAAGCGGCACGGGGAAAAGAGTCCCTCTCGGGGAAGGGAAGTTTTGTAATTCCTTGGTCCCGAATCGCGGTGAGACATAATCCGCAAGGAAGCGGATATTGAACTGCCGGCTGATGCAGTACACCAGATTATCGACAACGGCACACTGAAAGCAAGCTGGGAAAGGCATGGGGTGGGTGGCACACTCGTACCAGAGCTTCGCCTTGGCGCTGCAGCGGTAGACACTGATGCCCATGCTGCGGTTCAAGTCGAACCGGTAGATGAAGCCATTGACGGTTACCATCTCTGTGGTCCTGTCCTTGCTCCCCCCCGTCAGGCTGACCTTCCAGGTGTCTGAGCGGCTGACGTACCTCAGCAGCATGTACCGCAATGTACCCCCTGTCACATAGATCTCCCCATCACACACGGTGGCCGTGTGGGCCACGGCAAAGGTGTCATTGGGCAATGGGGCTGCAAAAGTCCAGCGATCCAACCGTGGGTCGTAGCGCTCCACAGTGTAAAGGCATTCCCCTCCAATGGCGTAGAGGCAGCCGTCCAAGGCGACCAGCTTACAGTGAGGCCTGGCTTGGTTCAGCGGACAGATCTCTCGCCAGATGTTCGTCAGCGGGTTGTAGCAGAAGACCCGGTTGGAAGGCTTCTGGTTCTTCCCTTGCCCTTCACAGCCAGCCACCACAAAGAGATAGTTGAACATGTTGCACACTGCGCAACCCCTGGAGACAACTTCCATAGGCACGTGTGTTAGTGGGTGCCAAGTGTCGCTCTGGTCATCATAATAACAGAGTCTGCCTGCGCCACGGCTGTGATCCTGTGAGCTGACATCAGCAACAGCCACGTACTTCTTCCCCCGCATCCTCCTCTGCAAGATCAGGTCCCTTTCCAGGGCGTTGAGGCGCCCGTAGATCGCATGGGTTCGGAGCACTTGAAGGTAATTCTCACTCATGACCTTATAGGCTGCTTCCTGAACTCTCTCTAGCTTCTGCTTCTTGGCCATGCACAGGACCTCGTAACAGTTCCCCAGATCCAAACGGATGTCTACGGAGGACTCTGGATTCAGTGGGATGTGGCAGAACCTGGCACCAGCCACCAGCTCCACGGTGGGCGCCACAGTCGTGTCAGCCGAGAGGCTCTGCATAGATCCGACCAGGGAAGAAACTGAGGGGGAGCGGACGGGACTGAGATCTGGAGTGCTACAGCTTGATTCTCCAGGTGCCCAAGAACCAAACCCCTCCATCTGCACCTGAAACTCTGGGTTTTCTGCAATCTGATGGAAACTGCCTTTCCGGCTGAAGCCGTGTGCTAGTTCTGGAGGCTCCCGGCATCCACTTGCTTCTTTAGTCATCTCTTTAGGGTCTACATGTTGAGTGGCATTTGCATTATCCTGTGGGAGCAGAGCACCAGAAGATGGGGCTGGCCCTTCCTTAAGGGTGGTTCTGTTCTCCTCGTCTTCTGTTGTCGAAGTCTGATGCAGGCATGGCTCTGGCTCATGGGGTGGGTCACTGGTAGATGGGCTGTGGACCATTTGTGTGACTGCAGTTCTATGGGAGGGGCTTGCATCCGAAACGGACTGGGAGACGGACTGGACATAGTAGTCATAGACTTTGCCTCTCAGGCCGCTCCCTGATAAGGACAGTTCCCCGCAACTGCCTTCTTTCGGCTGCCTCTCTTTAATGATGTTCTCCTCCACTTGGACCTTTGCCACAGAGGAGAAGTTATAGGCGGTGTTGGAGTGCCCATTGCACTGGTTTATAGCCAGGCCCATGTCAGAAGTTGCACGGAAGGACTGGATTGCCTCTCGTCCCACTTGCACCTCTTGCATCTGGGCTAACTTCTGATCCATGTCTTCTCCCCACACCTGCCCCTTCTCTTTCTCTAAGGGGGTCCTGTTCCCATTTGCAGGAGGATCGAGCCCTGCTTGCTCATCGGGAGGACCAGGGCGAAGGTCGGCTTTCAGGCATGGCCCCTTGTGGCCACTGTCAGAACTGCCCACGTCACAACCTTGACTCAGCAGACCTAGAGAAGTTGGCCTCCCCCTTGGCTGCGTCGCTGCTAGCCCATCCGCTGCCCCAGCCCTACTTGCGTCGCTCAAAACCGTACCTGCAGTTTCTTCTTCCTTTTCTGCCTCCTCCTCTGTCTCCGGCGGGGACTGCTTTTTGTCAGGTTGCAGGCCGGTTCCTAGATGACTCATTTCCTTTCTCTGCTTCCCCTCCTCCTTCTCTGCTTTCCCATTCAGAAACTTCACCTCTCTGCCAACAGGTGCACTTTGCAGCCTGGACTCCACCACGGCAGCAGGTCTGCCCAGGTGCGCACTCGGATAGGCCGCCTCGCCATTTGCCTTCGCCCCTTTGCTGAAGACGTGCCTGTACCTCAGCTCCTGGCCCACTGCCTCTCTGTCTGTCCCATCGCACGCCAGCTGTTTGCTTTGCCCCGCTTCCTTGCCAGCCTCGCTTCTGACACTGCCACCTCCCACGGTGCCGGCAGATACCCGAGACCGATAGTACTTGTATGCCAAAGTCAGCAAAAGCAGAGCTGCGGCCGAAAGGGCCAGCTTCCCGGCCAGCTGCATTTCTGGAGGCTGATCCCCGCTTCCCTCTTCACCGTGGATCATTTTCCCATCTCACGCAGGTGCTCAGGAATGTAAAAAATCTGGGATTAATGATTGCCAAGCAAGGACCGGCGCGGGGTGGATAAGACTTGCCTCCTTCGACTCCCTGGAAGGTGACTTTTACCTGTTGGCAGGTAAAAGAGAACACCGTATGCTCCCAGCTGGTAACTCAGCTCGCCAGGTGTCCGCTTACCATAGGTGGTTTGCATATTTGAACAAGGTAGGCTGACCCGGACACAGGCAAAGGAAAGCGCAGCAACCAGACAGACTACCAAGAGCTGGCAAATGAAGGGGGTGGTGGTGAGGAAGCTCTGTAAACAAGGGAAACTTGGAAAACCATACGGAAGTCCAAAGACAAAGGGGGCGTTTTCATAATAGATTACCTAACAATGTTATGAGCCGCTGTTCTTCCATACAGATTTCTCCCAGTTGCCCTCCTCTCTCACGGCCCATGCAATTCTGGTTCACTGTTCATAGTCTGCTATTAATGATATTCATTACTGAACTGGAGCTGAAAACCCACATCTTAAGCTAGGCCTTTCCTGTCACTTCATAGAATCATAGAGTTGGAAGGGACCTCCAGGGTCATCTAGTCCAACCCCCTGCACAATGAAGGAAACTCACAAACCCCTCCCCTAAATTCACAGGATCCTCATTGCTGTCAGATGGCCATCTAGCCTCTGTTTAAAAACCTCAAAGAAAGGAGAGCCCACCACCTCCTGAGGAACCACTCTAAAAGTCAGGAAGTTCTTCCTAATGTTGAGCTGGAAACTCTTTTGATTCAATTTCAACCCATTGGTTCTGGTCCAACCTTCCGGGGCCACAGAAAACAATCCCACACCGTCCTCTCGATGACAGCCCTTCAAGGACTTGAAGATGGTGATCCCATCACCTCTCAGCCGCCTCCTCTCCAGGCTAAACATGCCCAGCTTCTTCAACCTTTCCTCATAGGACTTGGTCTCCAGACCCCTCACCATCTTCGTCGCCCTCCTCTGGACCCATTCCAGCTTGTCTAGATCCTTCTTAAAATGTGGTGCCCAAAACTGAACACAAGACTCCAGGTAAGGTCTTCCCAGAGCAGAGTAAAGCGATACCATCACCTCATGTGATTGGGCCACTAGACTTCTGTTGATATAGGCCAAAATTGCATTTGGGCTGCACCAACTTCATAATGGCGATGTGACTCTGGGGCTGTCATTCCAAAGAAGCCAGCTCGCAGGGGAGCCCATTAGACCTTAAGACCTCTGATTCAAATCCCTGGTGAGCTTGGCCAAGCTACTTGCTCTGGTTTTGAAGTTAACAGGGAGCAGGGGTCTGCTGCTGCCCTGAGCTTGGAAGCAGGACGAAACAGAGATGTAAGTTTTCTGTGGATCCCTGCCTAGAATGAAATTAGAAGGCTATCATGATGCCCCCCAAATTGTTAAGTCTGGGCCTGGGAGATCAGTGGTTCTGCATGCATACAGGTACAGATTTAGAAGAGGCAAGATCCAATCCTGGAAAGTGAGAGTCATTCCCTATTTCATTTTCTCTCCCATTTTCTCACAAAACTTTATTCTGAGGACCAGGGTGAAAAATCTTTCAAATGGCATCTAGATACTCCCACCTGAATTTCAGTAGCCTCCATTTGGGCTGTTCTTCCTGATATATTAAAAATGGCTTGTTTCATCTTCTGGAGCATACAAGCCGCCACTCATACTGCATCATAGGCTTTTGGATTCTCCACCCTGCACAGAATAATTGTTTGTTAAATTCAACTTTAGACTGCCTTCCCCAGAAAGACCAGGCTCAGGGCGGTATACAACACAGTATCATGTAAACATCGTTAAAAACAAATTAAAACCAATAAAACACAGCAGTAGATGAGGAGCCCTGTGGTGCAGAGTGGTAAAGCTGCAGCACTGCAGTCCAAGCTCTGCTCACAACCTGAGTTCAATCTCGGTGGAAACTGGGTTCAGGTAGCTGGCTCTAGGTTGACTCAGCCTTCCATCCTTCCGAAGTCGGTAAAATAAGTACCCAGCTTACTGGGGGTAAAGTGTAGATGACTGGGGAAAACCACCCCATAAAAAGTCTGGCAAGAAAATATCTTGATGTGACGTCACCCCACGGGTCAGTAATGACCCGGTTCTTGCTTTACCTTTAAGCAAAAGATGGAATTAATTTTTTTTCTTAATGGTGTCACTGGCCTCATGGGGAGGGAGGGGGCGGAATGCCAGAAGGGTGGGGCCACTGCTGCCTCAACCAGATGTCTTCCAGGCCTTGCAGAAGCGTCTCAGGTCCTGCAAGGCACAGATGTGATTTGGCAGAGAGTCCTACCAGGTTGGAGCCAGAGTGGAGAACATCCTGGCTCTGGGTGGGGGCAGCCAGATATCTCTCAAGCCAGGGACCACCGGCAGATTTTGATCTATTGAGCACAGTGCTCTCCTCGAGGTGTACCAGGAGAGGTGGTCCCGAAGATGTGTGGGTCCCGGTCTATTAAGGACTGTTGTTCTGTTCTGGATCTGTTGTTCATTGCAAAAAGAAAAAAGAAATCGGGGGCAAAAAACATTAACATGGTACAAGAATGCTGACAGGAGGGGGATACGTAGAGCTCAGCCCATGGGAGAAGGACGCAGAGGCCCGCTGACGGGGGCAACAACACTTCTGGACATTAAATAAGGAATAATTGAGCAGAGCCAGAGGAAAGCCTTCCACTTCCTTCCTTCCCTCCTTCCTTCTTCCCTCCCGCTCTCCAGCTCAGCAGCATCGGCTAGTTCTCTGGAGCCACCTTGGTCAATTTGCAGTAAATTAAAATGGTGCTTTAAAAGGCAGGGGGGAGGCGCGGGGTGAAGGAGACCATCAGGACCAAGTGAAATAAACAAACGAAGACGGGAGTGAAACGTCAAAGATAATTGGAAGTCCATCTTGTGCAGGGCGTACAGTACAGCGAGGACGGCTGGGGAGTGCGATGGTTTGCTCACGGGGTGGCGGATCCAAAAAGTTGAGTCTGAAGGCAAACACGGGAAGTGCAAACAAGCCAGGCAGGGGCAGCGGGCAGGGGAGAATGTCTTAAATGGGATGAAGTCCTCATGGGTGGTTGCCAGGTTGCCTCGGTGCCTTTCCTAAGCCGTCAGAGGAGAGGAACTCATGGGCTCCAGAAGCATGTGCAAGTTTTCAGGAAGAGTGGATAGGTGAGGGAGCAAAGGAGACCATCTCTGTATACGCCAGCCACAACCATCCGAAGCTCCTCTATTTGTGTAGGCACAGTGAGGATGTGTAGTGGGGAGCGGCTGGCACAGGAACTGCAGAGAAATGTGGAGTCCTTTACTGTCTGGAAAGTGTAGTTTGGTGTGGTGGTTAAGTGTGCAGACTCTTATCTGGGAGAACCAGGTTTGATTCCCCACTCCTCCACTTGCAGCTGCTGGAATGGCCTTGGGTCAGCCATAGTGGTTAAGTGAGTGGACTCTTATCTGGGAGAACCAGGTTTCATTCCTCACTCCTCTACTTGCAGCTGCTGGAATGGCCTTGGGTCAGCCATAATGGTTAAGTGCATGGACTCTTATCTGGAAGAACCGGGTTTGATTCCCCACTCCTCCCCTTGCAGCTGCTGGAATGGCCTTGGGTGAGCCATAGTGGTTAAGTGAGCAGACTCTTATCTGGGAGAACTGGGTTTGATTCCCCCCTCCTCCACTTGCAGCTGCTGGAATGGCCTTGGGTCAGCCATAGCTCTCGTAGGAGTTGTTCTTAAAAGGACAGCTGCTGTGAGAGTCCTCTCAGCCCCACCCACCTCACAGGGTGTCTGTTGTGGGGAGGGGAGGGGAAAGGAGATTGTAAGCCACTCTGGGACTCCTTTGCACGTTTAGATAGCGAAGGGTGGGGTATAAATCCAATCTCTTCTCTTCTTCTTCACTTGTTAACGAAAAGAATGTAAGAAATTGCCTGGCTAGGTCAATGTCTAACCTTTCTTCCTTTTGACAGTATGGCATTTCAGGGAGTATCCATGCAGTCAAAACTATATTCCTATCACTGTTTTATCCCATCTCTGCTCCAAGGACCTCAGGGGGGAGGTCTTTGTGGGTTTCTCTTCCTCCCTTTTATCCTTGAAGCAGTCCTGGGACAGAGGAGGGGTCAAGAGAAGATGGCTTGGTAAGAGCTACCTATGGAACCCCGATTTCTCCAGTTCTCTCCCAACACTCTCTAAATCATTGCAGTGCTTTAATTCTGTTTAGCCACGAAGCAATTTGTGGCATGGTCAAGCCTACCAAGTTTAGCTGGCAGAATCTTTCAGGAATCCAAGACCACTGTGTCAGATGCAGGCAAAGGCTTCTGAATGCTCCAGTGCATTATACAAGCCAGCATTCGCTTGATCCATTCTCCCATTTTAGTTGCATTGAAACATGCTACCTTCTGGAAACTCATCCCAAACTATTCTGTCCTCATGAGAATTTCTGCACTATGACAAAGGATTCTGAGAGTTTTCTAGCCTACGCATGCAGGCTTCATTTTTGCTCAGGTGACTCACCTGAGTCTAAGTCGTACTATGGTAGAACATGAGATGGGGAGGGCTTTTGCAGTGGAATGCTCCTTCATGGGAAAATATTCCTTGCATAAGGAAATCAAGCATTTCAGGGCCCTTCCTTTCTCCCTGGCATGCTTTCTACACAGAGATTTTTTTCTCTCTCCCAGGGTAGAATTCTCTCCCACTACAGCCTGAAGTGCTAAAGCCCCAGATAAATGTGAACTCTGCCTGCCTGTCTGCGTGGAAGAGAGGCAGAGACGGATTCATATTAGAGGAACATTCCTGCAGTCTTAGATGGAAGGGTCTTCAATCGTTTGCTCGTCACGTAGGTGGACAGTTAACGAAGGGATGTGAACAAACTCTGGACTGCTTTGTGTGGGCACCACATCTTGCAGCCCATGAACGTCACACCATCCTGATGACAGGGATGGATGCAGTGTATGACAGGACCATGTGAGATGCAAACTTGGCGTTGACAAAGGCACACAGATTTTGAGTACATGCTTCTGCCAACCTACTGCCATGCTCCAGTCTTCAAAACAAACGTGTGGGTGTCTCAAAAGGGACATTGAGAAAAAGAAGACTGCAGATTTATACCCCGCCTTTCTATCTGAATCAGAGACTCAGAGCAGCTTACAATCTCTTTTATCTTCTGCCCCCACAACAGACACCCTGTGAGGTGGGTGAGGCTGAGAGGGCTCTCAGAGCAGCTGCCCTTTCAAGGACAACCTTTGCCAGAGCTCTGGCTGACCCAAGGCCATTCCAGCAGCTGCAAGGGGAGGAGTGGGGAATCAAACCCGGTTCTCTCAGATAAGAGTCCGCTCACTTAACCACTATGGCTGCCCCAAGGCCATTCCAGCAGGTGCAAGTGGAGGAGGGGGGAATCAAACCCGATACTCCCAGATAAGAGTCCGCTCACTTAACCACTATTGCTGACCCAAGGCCATTCCAGCAGCTGCAAGTGGAGGAGTGGGGAATCAAACCCGGTACTCCCAGATAAGAGTCCGCTCACTTAACCACTATGGCTGACCCAAGGCCATTCCAGCAGGTGCAAGTGGAGGAGGGGGGAATCAAACCCGGTACTCCCAGATAAGAGTCCGCTCACTTAACCACTATGGCTGACCCAAGGCCATTCCAGCAGCTGCAAGTGGAGGAGGGGGGAATCAAACCCGGTACTCCCAGATAAGAGTCCGCTCACTTAACCACTATGGCTGACCCAAGGCCATTCCAGCAGGTGCAAGTGGAGGAGGGGGGAATCAAACCCGGTACTCCCAGATAAGAGTCCGCTCACTTAACCACTATGGCTGACCCAAGGGCATTCCAGCAGCTGCAAGTGGAGGAGTGGGGAATCCAACCCGGTTCTCCCAGATAAGAGTCCGCTCACTTAACCACTATGGCTGACCCAAGGCCATTCCAGCAGGTGCAAGGGGAGGATTGGGGAATCAAACCCGGTTCTCACAGATAAGAGCCCGCTCACTTAACCACTAGGGCTGACCCAAGGCCATTCCAGCAGGTGCAGCTGGAGGAGTGGGGAATCAAACCCGGTACTCCCAGATAAGAGTCTGCTCACTTAACCACTATGGCTGACCCAAGGCCATTCCAGCAGCTGCAAGTGGAGGAGTGGGGAATCAAACCCGGTTCTCCCAGATAAGAGTCCTCTCACTTAACCACTATGGCTGACCCAAGGCCATTCCAGCAGGTGCAAGTGGAGGAGTGGGGAATCAAACCCGGTACTCCCTGATAAGAGTCCAATCACTTAACCACTATGGCTGGCCCAAGGCCATTCCAGCAGCTGCAAGGGGAGGAGGGGGGAATCAAACCCGGTTCTCCCAGATAAGAGTCCGTGCACTTCACCAGTACACCAAACTGGCTCTTCTATAGGGAGATATAGTGCTGCCTTCACTCCTCTTCCAATACGTAGTGCTGGGAAATGTAATGTAATAATAATAATAATAATAATAATAAATTTTATTTGTACCCCACCCTCCCCTGCCGAAGCAGGCTCAGGGCGGCTAACAGTGCGGTGACCAATGGTGCACCAAGCAATAAAACAGTTACATTATGAACAGTTATGTTATAAACATTAAAATTAAGCATTAATTAACCTTAAAACCCATTAAATCAATTAACTAAAACAAGTATAATACTATCATTGACGCTATCTGATTAGTACTGATGGCGGATTTTCTTCGTTGTTGATTTATACTTCAATCATTCATAAAAGCTAATTTAAAAAGGGTGGTCTTGCAGGCCCTGCGGAACTGAGCAAGGTTCCGCAGGGCCCGCACCTCCTCTGGGAGTTGGTTCCAGAGATGTGGGGCTGCGGCCGAGAAGGCCCGAGAGCGGGTATTCTGTAGTTTAATTTGTCTTGGCCCAGGGGTAGTCAGTCTGTTCTTTCCTATTGACCTCAGTGCTCTCTGGGGTTCATACGGGGAGAGACGGTCCTTCAGGTAGGCTGGTCCTCGGCCATATAGGGCTTTAAAGGTGATAACCAGCACTTTGTACTGGACCCGGTATACAATCGGCAACCAGTGCAGTTCGCGTAGCCCCGGCCGTACGTGCTCCCATCTTGGGAGACCGAGCAGTAGCCTGGCCGCCGCGTTCTGCACTAGCTGCAACTTCCGGGTCCGGCACAGAGGCAGCCCCATGTAGAGGGCGTTACAGTAGTCCAATCGTGAGGTGACCGTCGCATGGATCACCGTTGCTAGGTCCCGACGCTCCAGAAAAGGGGCCAACTGCTTTGCCCGCCTCAGATGGAAGAATGCTGACTTGGCAGTTGCTGTTATCTGGGCCTCCATTGATAATGAAGGCTCCAGCAAGACACCCAGACTCTTCACCTGCTGCGCCGCCTTTAGCTGCACACCATCGAAGGTCGGGAGAGATATTTCCCCCCCTGGAGCGCCGCGACCCACACAGAGAACCTCTGTCTTTGCCGGATTCAACTTCAGCCCACTCAGCCTAAGCCACGTTGCAATAGCCTGTAACGTTGCAATAGCCTGTAATGTATTGTGCTCCTGATGCCCACTTTCTCTTAAGTAAAGCAGCCCACGCACTTGTAAGGAGCATTTGTTTGCAGCTGACACTGAGCAGAACTGTACATCACTCATCATCACTACGCGTTTTTCAAAGTGTTTTTCGAGCCGGTTGCCAGACTGGTGAACTTCAGGCCTGGGCCATTCTCCGCAGGCTAGAGAAGTTCAATCGCGGAGCAGCGGGCTTGTGTCTCACACACACAGATGCACATTAAGCCACTCGGTAGCGTTCAGCTGGGCATCTCACATAACGGGGGAGCTCATTTTGATCTGCTGATAGCCAATCGTTATGCTTTTATAGCAGATCTTGAAGCAGAAGAACAAACACCCTTTTGGCTTTTAAAGCCCGGCAGCAGAAGCGAAGCAGTGAGCAAACAGAGCAGCGCCGGAGTCCTCAGGAACGCATAAAGGGGGGGGGGTGAGGGCTGCTCACTCAGCGATCTTTGTTCCGAGAGTAATGATTTCATCATGTCACAAATGTGTCCTTATTTCCATCGGAAACGTTGGCAGGTAGGACAGAGTCTCCGGCTTGTGCTGTCAGCTCTCCCTTTTACAGGATCTGATATGATGAAGGGTGGCAGGGCTTCTGAAGCAGAAAGGGCCAGATCCGGGGCTGGAGCCAGGGGAACATGGGGTGGGCCTAGTGGAGAATCACACTCAGCCGGGAAGGCATGAATTGGCCCTTTTCTGACACCTTTAGATTTCCTGCTTGACTGTCATAAATCATATCAGCCGTTTTCATTGCAGGCGTTCCTCCATTGGCTTCTTTGCAGCGTTTTATTTCCAGTTTTGTGCCTTTTTAAAATGCAGTCAATACTTAATTGATGCAAAGCTAATTTTACAAATTGCACTAATTTAACTGCAAAATTCAGCCCAGGGAAACAGCAAAGGACGGGGAAACGGAGGTTCAGGGGATCAGTTTGCACAAGACAAAAGCAACCCCACCCCAAGGATTTTCAAAGTCAAAACAGTGAGGGTGTCAATTTCACTTGTGCGCCTCGCTGGAGCTCTCTTTCACGTGGCAGCTCACTCACTGCTTGCAGCAATGTTTCTCTGATGAAATACGAAACGGCAACACCCTTGCTGCCCTCCTCCACCAGTAGGGTTGCCAAGTCCGACTCGGGAAATATCTGGGGACTTTGGGGGTGGAGCCAGGAGACTTTGGGGGTGGAGCCAGGAGCAAGGTTGTGACAAGCACAATTGAACTTCAAAGGGAGTTCTGGCCATCACATTTAAAGGGACCACACACCTTTTAAATGCCTTCCCTACACTGGAAATAATGAAGGATAGGGGCACCTTCTTTTGGGACTCACAGAATTGGACTCTCTGGTCCAATCTTTTTGAAACTTGGGGGGGGGGGCGTTGAGGAGAGGCCCCAGACACTATGATGAAAATTTGGTGTTTCTACCTTAAAAACAGCCCTCCCCCTAAGCCCCAGACACCCTCGGATTGATTCTCCATCACATCTTATGGAGACTGGCCTCCATAGGGTGTAACGGAATGCCCAGTTGACATCCCCCCATTGCTTTCTGATAACCCTAAAGCAGGGGGAGGGCCTCCAATCCAGGGCACCCCCTGGCCTCAACTAGGGATCGGCAACCCTATCAAAACTCCTTCAAGGCAATGGAGAGGCCCTTACAAGCAAATTGAAATCTGCCTGGCAAAAATCCCAGTTTCCAGCCACCGCTGGAGTGGCTGCAAAACTCTGTAAGGATGCAGCCTCCTGTGCAGCACAGCACCGCACAGCAGCAAAGTCACAGTCTCTCCTTGGTTTGACTCCCGTCTCTGTTCCAAACTCCCTCCCTGGCCTTGTGCAGTGTTGTATATGCGGTTGGAATTGTACCTAGTACATGGAGTTCTTGCCTGGCTCACTGGGGCCAGGAGGACCGAGCTAGGGGACTCAGGAACAATAGGCGGTAGGATCCAAATCCCTGCTGCCCTGCTCCAGTCACGAGCCCCCTGCTGGTTTGGATGGTCCAATAGCATGCTAGTGCAGGAACTTTGTGGCCCAGTCTTCAGTCTTTTGAGGCAGCGCTATAGTATGCTGTATTCGATAAAAGAGTTATGTTTACTACCACCTTGCCTCATCATTGCATAGAACCCACTATATTCTATTCAGGCTGCTTTCACCGCAGTCCCTCTTCCTCCACCAATTACAATATGGGAGTGGCGATAATGGCCTACCTCACAGGGTGGCTGAAAGGATTATGACAGGGCAAGGACACAGTTTGCAGTGGCCTTTGGTGGTGGTGGTGGGGGGGACGAAGCTGCAGCTGCCTGTCTTGGGTGGAGAGGAGGCGGGGGGTGGGGGGGAAGAGCTGTTTGCTGTAATCTCACTCCTGAGCACTGGAGCTAGAAAAACGGGTTCTGATAAACCACAAGCAAACATGCAAGTTCGGTCTCAGATTTCCCCCTAGGATTCTGGCGCTCAGCTCCCCAGGCGGATGTATTTATTTTAATCCTGCCCCGGTAAGAATGAGGGGCCGTGGCACGCACCACTTCTCAGCACTCGGCGCACTCTGGATGCGCAGCTTGCCTATTCAGGTCAACTTGATCAACCTTGCAAAGCTCGAAGTCAAACAAAGACGGAGTTCGGAGGCTGGGAGAAAACTTGCTCGGAGCCTGGGAATGTTTTCAAGACTGAAGCTGACAGGCAAACAAACCCCATCCATTCTAGCTCAAATTCACGCTGAAATAACCTGGCTGTTTCCAAGCTGCAGCCTGTTTTGCAGGGAGGTCGCCACAACACTGAAACAGAGAAAGGGGATGTCCTAGAGTCACGGAAGAGTCCCTGAAGCAGACACCTTTCAAATTGGTTTAGCTGACAGCTGAATCAACTATAGCAGAGGTGGCCAACGCTAGCTCTCCAGATGTTTTTTGCCTACAACTCCCATCAGCCCCAGCCATCGGCCATGCAGTGTCAGACAGAAGGAGAGGTGAGAACCTTTCTTTCAAGCAGAGTGTGGCAGCTCTCCTTGATTAAATGATCCAGAGTTAGTCTGTTGCTGCAAAATAGCAGAGAGTCCAGTAGCATCTTTAACAAACTTTATTGTAGCATAAGCTTCCAGAAACACAGCTCTCTTCGACAGATGCATCTGATGAAGAGAGCTGTGTTTCTCAAAAACTTCTGCAATAAAATTTGTTAAAGGTGCCAGTGGACTCTTTGCTATTTTGATGATGTGATCAACTCCCTCCCATCTTGTCAGGTTGCCAGTCTCCTGGTGGTAGCTGGAGATCTCCTGGGGATTATAGCTGATCTCCAGGTGACAGAGATCCGTTCCCCTGGAGAGACGAACACTTTGGCAGGTGGGCTGTAGGGCATTCTACCCCACCCTACTCAGGTTCCACCCCCAAATCTCTAGGTATTTCCCAACCTGGAGGTGGCCACTCCTAAATGGAGGGTGTGTTTGCGTCCCTATTCCTGCAGAAGGAATGGAATGTGCTCCAGATGACTCTACCTGCTGCCAAGCCAGTCCCTTGAGATTGGCTACCGTGCTCTGCTGGCTGCATGCAGCTCTGCACCCACCAGACTGCTGGCAGAGCCACCAGCTACTGCCCCAGAGTTATTCTTGTCTCTGCTGCTGCTGCTGGTGGTGGCATTTCCTTCCTTAAAGGCTGAGGCATTCTGAGGCTTCACCCTCCCCACAAAAGTGCTTCTGCAGGAGCATCTCCATCACGGAGCACACGGCCTCCTCTGTTGCCTGCTGTTTTTTCAAGAGGCAAAATGGCTTTGATGCCTTTCACTTGCTCGCTTTTCCCCAAATCCCCACGCAAGAAGTCAGCAGTTTTGTTCTTTGCTTGAACTGGAGGAGAAAAATGTCTGTTGTGTAAAAACGAGAAAATAAAAAAAAACCCACAAATGGTCCTTTGATGCAATGTGCAAACAAGGCAATTCTTGCTTGCTGATGGGCCGGCTGTTCCTCCCTCTGCCTCCCCCCAACAAGAGGCAAACAAAGCCAAGAGCCAAAGGAGCCTTGGGCCCAAAGAGTCTCTTCTCCTCAGCCATTCCAATCTAGACACCTGGGCTGCTGGGGGCGGGGGAGGCCTGTTGGCACCCAGGCCTCGACATTTATGCAGCAGCCTGTCCAACAGGTAGAGAGGCTGCTGGAGCTGCTTGCATTTGAACCTGCAAAGACACACCTAGGCAGCCGTTTTCCTCCTGTTATTGATGGAGGAACCTTCTCAAGAGCTAGAGAAGGACGTGGCTCAGTGACAGAGCATCTGCTTTGCATGCGGAAGGTCCCTGGTTCAATCCCCAGCGGCATCTAAAAGTTTTAGGGCCTTGGATGCCAGCTGGTGCTGGAAAAGCCCCACAGCCACCAGGAGCCTCTCAGCTGGACTGTCGCCCCAATGGTTCTGAGTCATCAGCAGCCAGGTGCTGGGAAAGACCCTTTTCTGAACAAGGCCCAGGAGAGCTGCTGCCAGAGAGAGGAAGATGATAATATTTGGCTGGCTGGACCAAGGCTTTGACTCCACAGAAGGGATCTCTGCTCAGGATCAGATCCAGGGAAGTCAGTTGGGACAGGATTATGACCATGGAACAGACTGAAGAAGCTGCTGGGACTTGAGTCGGCTCCAAAGCAATTACTGCTGCGCTGGGAGAACAGTTTTGTGAAGTGTTTGCTCCCCAAACTATCCTTACTGGAAGAACTGAGAGAAAACTTAGATGGGGAAACAAATTGCCAGAATTTCCTGGCAACGGCCCCTCCTGCATCCTTTATGTGCAAAGAGGAAGCGGAAAGCAGGGCATCACTCTCTGGCACAGGACCCAAAGATAGAATATATTTTTAACTAGTTGGGTCTTGGGACTGATTCACTTTTCCTGCGATCACACAGCAGCTGCAGAGAATATCATTTTTAAGAACCCAGTTTGGATCAAGAGAGTGGTCTGAGGCCCTGACCTGGTTTGATAGCCCAGGTGCAAGCCCAATGATCTCATCAGATCTCAGCTCAGCAGGGTTGACTCTGGCAAATACTTGGATAGGAGATCTCCTGGGAATACCAGCAGCTGGGAGGAAGGGCAGGCTTTATTCAGCCACTACCCTGAATCTCCTACCTGCCTCCAGTAGAGGTCAGTCACCAGAGGTCACCATGACTTCCAGGTATGCATGTGCACACACAACTCCCCCCCCCCCGAAAATTAAAAGAGACAGTGCCATGGGGGCTGGGGGCTTTTACCAGTTTGAGAGCCAGTTAGGTGTAGTGGTTAAGTGTACCGGCTCTTATCTGGGATACTCAGGTTTGATCCCCCACTCCTCTGCTTGCAGCTGCTGGAATGGCCTTGGCTCAGCCATAGCTCTTGCAGAGTTGTCCTTGAAAGGGCAGCTGCTGTGAGAGCTCTCTCAGCCCCACCCACCTCACAGGGTGTCTGTTGTGGGGGAAGAAGATATAGGAGATTGTGAGCCGCTCTGAGACTCTGAAATTCAGAGTGGAGGGTGGGATATAAATCCTATGTCTTCTTCTTCTTCACCTCTTTCCTGAGTCAAATTGGTCTTCTTCTGAGTTTAAAACTGACATTCTGTGCTGCTGTGACTGCAGGGCAAGGGGGGGGGCAGCTGCTGTGAATGCAGGGCAAGGGGGGGCAGTTAGTGAGTCATTTCTGTTATGTATTGAACTGGGATACGTAGTTCCTACCTGGCTCATTGGAGACAGGAGAGCAGAGCTTGGGGACTTGGGAAAAGTGGGCAGCAGGATCCAAAATCCCTGCTGCCCTAACCCAATCACAGACCTCGTGCCTGTCTGAATGGCCCAATGGCAGGTTAGTGTGGGAACCAGAGCTGTATATATGTTGGGCCTGCAGGCCTCTTACTCAGTCTTGTTGGTGTAGCCAGTTGCCATGCTGCTTCCAATAAAGAGCTGTTCTTTCTGTGAACCCACTATAGAATAATTTCTATGAATTCCAGACCCAACCAGTTAGAAAATGTATGAAGCTGCCTTCAAATCACTCCCCACTTGGGCCACTTCAGCTTTGGGGAAAGGCTTGGTGGGGAGGCAGGAGGCCCCTCCTCCCTCCAGGCCCTGCTTGATCCAAATTGGGCTTCTGCAGGATTTAAAAGGGACATTCCCTACAGCTGCTGTGTGCTTGCAGAAAAGGCCAGTCCATCCTGGAAAACTGGACCCTTCTAGTTAAAAGTTAGGGTTGCTAGCTGCTGGGTGGGAAATACCTGGAGATTTTGGGGTGGAGTCTGAGCGGGGTGGGGTTGGGGGGGGGAGGGAGTTCACAGGGGTATCTTGCCATAGAGTTCATTCTCCAGTGCAGCCATTTTTCCCAGGGGAGCTGATCTCTGTTGCTTGGAGTTCAGTTGTAATTGATCCAGGTGGGCAGCCGGCCTGGCCTGAAGCAGTTGAACAAAGCAGGAGTCAAGTGGCACCTTTTTAAGACCAACTAAGTTTTATTTAGAACGTAAGCTTTCGTGAGCTCTTTAAGCACACTACCTGATCCCCTCGTCTGATGAAGTGTGCTTAGAGAGCACACGAAAGCTGACGTTCTAAATAAAACTCGGTTGGTCTTAAAGGTGTCACTTGACTCCTGCTTTGTTCAGTTGTAATAATGGGAGATCTCCAGCCAGCCCCTGGAGGTTGGCAACTCTGTTAAAAGTCCTGTTGCGACTTTTGGCCTTCAGTGTAGCAAAATGGCTGCAAATTGGCCATAAAGCATTCTGCAGGGGGAGGCAGCGAGATGGGAGAATGGTGAGGTTTGTGAGAGGATGGTTAGAGGTTGGCCAAAGGAACGAGGCAAGGCAAAGAGGAAGAGGAGAAAGGATGAAGCAGAGCAGAGGAGGTCAGCGAGGGGAGAGCCCTCATTTTCTCCGGTTTCCAGAGGGGCCCCTGATCACCTGTCTGTGAGCAACTACGAGGAGCCCTTTAAAAAGAATGCTCTCACACACACACACCCACCCACACCCACACTGCTAGGAAAAGAACAAAGTTTGAGTCAAGGGGCACCTTTAAGACTAACAATGCTTTTATTCAAGGTATAAGGTTTCGTGTGCATGCACACTTCTTTGGATACAATGCTTGCACAGGAAAGCTTATACCTTGAATAAAACTCTGTTGGTCTTAAAGGTGCCCTTTGACTCAAACGTTGTTCTGCTACTTCAGACAAACACGGCAACCCACCTGGATCTATTAGGGGAGGGACGGTGGCTCAGCGGTAGAGCATCTGCTCGGTAAGATGAAGGTCCCAGGCTCGGTCCCCGACATCTCCAACTAAAAAGGGTCCAGGGAAGTAGGCGTGAAAAACCTCAGCTTGAGACCCTGGAGAGCCGCTGCCAGTCTGAGTAGACAAGACTGACTTGGATGGACCGAGAGTCTGATTCAGTAGAAGGCAGCTTCAGATGTTCATATATCTACTGCTAGGAAAAGCTGAAGGTAGCAGGAAAAAGGGAAGACCCAACATGAGATGAACAGAGTCAGTTAAGGAAGCCAGGGCTCTCCATTTGCAAGACTGGAGTGAGACTGTCAAGGATGGAATGTTTGGAGGTCATTGATTCAGAGAGCTGCATTGGTCAGAATTGACTTGATGGCACATCAACCCCGCCCCCCACAAATGACAGGGCTTTTTGCCCCCACCTCTGGCTTGCTAAGAGTTCAGCTGCCAGAGCCAGGGGTCTGCGTGGCTGCTTGCTTTCCTGTTCCCAAGGGGAGAGCAGCCATTTATTTTTGCTTATCTTCCCTGGTGGCCCATAGCACATCTTTCAACCTTGTTTGTATCCAGCTCCACCTAATCCAATTAATGCTCCCACCACACACATTTGTTTTGCTGCATCGACTGGACTTCCCGCCTGACGAAGCCATCTGGGGAACTCTCGAACAGTTGCCCACCCAGCTCAGCTGCCCTCAAGAAATTTGAGCAGTGGAAGAAGCCCTTTCCAAACAGCTGCTCCGCAAGACCATGTCAGGAGTTGATGACTGAAGCCGGCACTCTGCACGGAAAACATGCGCTGTGCTAGCAAACATGGATTTTTCCCCCCCAATTGCGGAATTACATCTGAATCCATCCATTGATCCCCCGAGCCCAGTATTGTCTCCTTGGCCTGGCAGCCTGCCTTCAGGTAGAGGGAACCATCCACAGACCTTCCAACAGGAAATGCTGGCTATTGAAGCTGGGACTTCCTGCTAAATGGTGCACAACCAGTGAGCCCCTACTAATTTCTGGCTTTTGAAGAAGCTATTGGATTTATATCCCACCCTCCACTCCAAAGAGTCTGAGAGCGGCTCACAATCTCCTTTATCTTCCTCCCCCACAACAGACACCCTGTGAGGTGGGTGGGGCTGGAGAGGGCTCTCACAGCAGCTGCCCTTTCAAGGACAACCTCTGCCAGAGCTATGGCTGACCCAAGGCCATTCCAGCAGCTGCAAGTGGAGGAGTGGGGAATCAAACCCGGTTCTCCCAGATAAGAGCCCGCTCACTTAACCACTATGGCTGACCCAAGGCCATGCCAGCAGGTGCAAGTGGAGGAGTGGGGAATCAAACCCAGTTCTCCCAGATAAGAGAGCTATGGCTGACCCAAGGCCATTCCAGCAGGTGCAAGTGGAGGAGTGGGGAATCAAACCTGATTCTCCCAAATAAGAATCCGCACACTTAACCACTACACCACAATGGCTCTCCACACCAAACTGGCCCTTTGGGGTTCATCCTACATGAAAACATCTTACGCAACTGATGCCTTGGGGATTTTTCTGTGGCTCGTCAGCAAAGCCCCATGCAATTGTTATCTAAGTCTGTATTCCCTCTAAGCTGAGTTCATGTGAGCTAGCTCACAGTTTTTTAGCCTCTGGCTCACACCTTTTTGTCTTAGCTCAGCCTGCTCAGGAAGGATGACCCCTGAGTGCATTAACTGATGCAGGAGCTCACCGCTTTAATGCCAGGAGCTTCCAAAGTAGAACTTTTGCTCACAAGACTCCGCAGCTTAGAGGGAACATTGGCTGACTATCTGCATGCACTTGCGGGGAGGCAGGGGTGCCTCTTGACTCTAGAACACACGCCTGGTAATTTCATGTGGAGGGACCCAGAATGCCAGAGCGTGGCTTCCCTTCCATCACCCCTCCCCCCCCCGGTCCCATCCAGATAACAGATGAGGCCAAAGATGCTTGAATTGCAGCCATTCTGTACCCCACTCAGATCTGTACTGAGATTAGTAAACTGGCAGTCAAGCACTTAATGACCAAACAAGCCACTGAGGCAGATGATCTTTGGAGGGGGTGTTGTGGTGAGGGTGTCTGTCTAGGATCCAGGGGACCCAGGTTTGGGCCTGGCCAAGGGTGAGCGTGTCTGATAGGGTTGCCAGTCCTCAGGTGGGGGCAGGGGAACCCCTAGTTTGGAGGCCCTCCCCCGCTTCAGGATCATCAGAAAGTGGGGGTGAAGGAGGGAAATGTCTGCTGGACATTCCATTATTCCCTATGGAGACCAATTCCCATAGGGTAAAATGGAGAATTGATCTGTGGGTATCTGGGGCTATGGGGGGGCTGTGTTTTGAGGTAGAGGCACCAAATTTTCAGCAGAGCATCCGATGCCTCTCCCCAAAAGACCCTCCAAGTTTCAAAAGGATTGGACCAGGGGGTCCAATTCTATGAGCCCCAAAAGAAGGTGACTCTATCCTTCATTATTTCTAATGGAGGGAAGGCATTTAAAAGGTGCACGGTCCCTTTAAATGTGATGGCCAGAACTCCCTTTGGAGTTCAATTGTACTCGTCACAACCTTGCTCCTGGCTCCACCCCCAGTGTCTCCTGGCTCCACCCCCAGATATTTCTTGAATTGGACATGGCAACCCTAAGGTCTGACAGGCTCATGCCATGGAAGCTCATCTGGGGGCCTTGGGCCAATCACAGACTCTCTGCCTATCCTACCTCACAGGGGTGTTGTTGTTATGAGGGCAAAATAGAGAATGATGCAGGCTGCTTTGTGCCCCGCCCCCGGGGCAACGAAGTAAGAAAATGAATAAATAAATGTTTCTTATAAGCTTATCTACTGCACTCCAGTTTTCTAACACTGATTGCCCCATGGGAGAAGCAGATGGGGCCTGGTAGAGTAGCAAATGTTTCCTCCACCTGGGATTTGTACTGGGGCAATGGAACGGGGCTGGGGGAGGGTCTGTGGCCCCAACACAAACTCAGTCCCCCCCTCCAAGGCAGATTTTAAAACAACTGGAGGGAGAGACCCCTGCATGTGCTCTGTCCTCGAGATCCGGCTACGCCGCCTGTGCCAGGGTGTCTATCACAGAGGTAATCAAATATCAGTTCAGTTGCCAACTTTTCAAGGAGCTCTTGCAACTGAACCGCTAATGAAAGAGGGCTGCTCAGATGTTAGCAGACAAATTTAGCTATTTCTCTCCTAGCCGTTAAGAGAACAAAGTGTGAGCCCAGGGGCACCTTTAAGGCCAATCGTGATTCATTCAGGGTAGGAGCTTTTGTGTACCTGCACTCACATTAGAGCAGGGGTGTCAAACTAGCAATTTGGGGGCTGAATGAGGCCCCCGGAGGGCTCCTATCAGGCTCCCCGAGCAACTGGCTGTCATCTGCTTCCTTCTCCCTATATCTTGCTTCCTTTGGCATAGCAGCAAGGCTTGCTCAACTGCACAGGAGCTACAGAACAAAACCTCTATTTTCTCCATTGGCTGAGGCTCCTCCCTTGGGGAGGAATAGCTTGCTTTGCCAGGCTGTCTCAATCGCATAGCAGAGCTGTTGAGCCAAGCCTGTCTTCCTTCTATTGACACCCCCCCCCCCAAGTCCCTGGGGAAGGAAGGAAAGAGCCAGAGCTTCCTTTGCCCAGTTCCCTGGATCCCATGGGAGAAATACAAAATCTTTAAGACCAATAAGTGCTAATGTTTTAAGCATGTTTTAGGTTTTTAAAAATATATATTTGTGTTTGTCTGTGTTCTTGATAAAATTTATCTCTCTGCTACCTAATCTTAAATAGTTACACACATGGCCTGGCCCATCAAGGTCTCTTTTATGTCAACTCTGGCCCTCATAACAAATGAGTTCGACACCCCTGACTTAGAGGACAGTGGTGCTGTGTTAAGGGTGGGGTCTTCTTGCCAAAATAGAAACAGCCCCAGGGTGTCCCTCAGACATGCACCTGTCCTAATAACAAAGACAAGCACTCACAGGAAACCATGCCGAATAAAGACTATCCCAGCCCCATGTCCTACAGGGTCTGTGGGGCTCTTTCACTGGGACAAAAGCTTCACTCCTTCCAGCTTCCCGATAGCAAGCCAGAGAAGAAGAAAAAGAAGAATTGCAGATTTGTACCCCGCCCTTCTCTCTGAATCAGAGACTCACAGCGGCTTACAATCTCCTATGTCTTCTCCCTCCACAACAGACACCTTGTGAGGCGGGTGGGGCTGAGAGGACTCTCACAGCAGCTGCCCTTTCAAGGACAGGGTCTCAGAGCAGCTCACAATCTCCTATGTCTTCTCCCCCCACAACAGACACTCTGTGAGGTGGGTGGGGCTGAGAGAGCTCTCACAGCAGCTGCCCTTTCAAGGACAACTCTGCCAGATCTATGGCTGACCCAAGGCCATTCCAGCAGCTGCAAGTGGAGAAGTGAGGAATCAAACCTGGTTCTCCCAGATAAGAGTCCGCTCACTGAACCAATATGGCTGACCCAAGGCCATTGCAGCAGCTGCAAGTGGAGGAGTGGGGAATCAAACCTGGTTCTCCCAGATAAGAGTCCACTCACTTCACCATTATGGCTGACCCAAGGCCATTCCAGCAGCTGCAAGTGGAGGAGGAGGGAATCAAACCTGGTTCTCCCAGATAAGAGTCCACTCACTTAACCACTATGGCTGCCCCAAGGCCATTCCAGCAGCTGCAAGTGGAGTAGTGAGGAATCAAACCCGGTTCTCCCAGATAAGAGTCCACTCACTTCACCATTATGGCTGCCCCAAGGCCATTCCAGCAGCTGCAAGTGGAGGAGTGGGGAATCAAACCCGGTTCTCCCAGATAAGAGTCCACACACTTAACCACTATGGCTGACCCAAGGCCATTCCAGCAGCTGCAAAGGGAGGAGTGGGGAATCAAACCCTGTTCTCCCAGATAAGAGTCAGTCCGCTGACTTAACCACTATGGCTGACCCAAGGCCATTCCAGCAGCTGTAAATGGAGTAGTGAGGAATCAAACCCGGTTCTCCCGTATAAGAGTCCGTGCACTTCACCGCTACACCAAACTGGCTCTCCCAGTTCCCTCACAGACTTTGGAGCACAGAGAGGAGCTGGGCTGAATCCTCAGTAGCTGGAAAGAACCTGCCTTCCCCCATTTCAAAAGTGAAGGCTTCGCCTTCCAGACTTGAAAGAGGAGATGACATCAAAGGACCGATGGCTGCTTTTCATGGGCGTCCAGATTGGGGGTGGAGGAAGAAGGCTTTGAAGACTCCAGAAGAGGATTAGTCTTGCTTTTGCTGACAAGTGTTTTGCTAAGTGAAGGAGAAGCGGAGAAGTGTTTGTGCCACTCTGGCAGGTGGGATGAGCAAAATGGCAGCGCTTTGAAGTGGTGGTGATGTGCCATGGGGGGCGGGGGGGCGGGGAAGGGAGGGCGAGCTACTAATTCAATTTCGAAACTGAAAGCCACAAAGGCAGAAGCCTTCTCAGCCATCAGAATGGGCATACTGGACACGCCATACCCCCAGATGTGAGCTGGCTAAGCTCTGCATATGCTCAGAAGCACCCTTTCTTGCCCCTCCTTACCTTCTGAGCCCTTCACTGGGTGAATACTGCACCCCCACCCCCATCCAGGGCCAGGGCTGGGGGTTTTGGTGCCCTAGGCGGGATGCCCACTAGTGCCCCCCCCCAGAAAAAAGTAAAAAACCAGAAAAATTAAGAAACTTGAAATTATTTACGTTTTTTATTTTAAATTTTAATTTTTTAAAAAATAATCGTGAGAGTAAGCAATAAGCTTGCTGGGGGGAAAGTGTAGATGACTGGGGAAGGCAACGGCAAACCACCCCGTAAAAAGTCTGCTGTGAAAACGTCATGATGTGATGTCACCCAGAGTCAGAAACGAATGGTGCTTGCACAGGGAAATGCCTTTACTTCTTTAAGCAATAAAAATTGTGAGAACGCTACTTGAACCTCTTAGCTGGAGGTGCCAGGGACAGGACCTTCACACGACCGTTTCTACTTGATCCTTTTAGCTGGAGGTGCCGGTGACAAGACCTCATGCATGCGAGAAAGATGCTCTACCATTGTGCTAAGGCTCCCACCCCAGGGCTCTGTTCAAGTAGGATAGGAAGGGTGAGTGGCAGTAGACAACTGCAACAGGAGCCCATTTTTAGAAACTGTCATTGGCTCTTCTTCACCTTTTACAATTGGTTAATTTATCCCTGATGGGCTCCAAGAAGCGCACTGTGCAGGCGCTGTCTGCTTTTCATGTTTCAGAACGTGAAACTGGCTGGGCAGCGTCTCTGCCCCATGGAGCCCGCTTTCCATTGGGGAAGGCAGGCTGCACATGGCCCTATAGGCCAGGAGGTGTCCCAGGCCGCTGCCAATTCCTAGCCACAGCAATCCATGCAGCGGTCACCTCCAGACTAGACTACTGTAACTCGCTCTATGCTGGCCGACCCTTGAGTCTGATCCGGAAGTTCCAACGGGTCCAGAATGCAGCAGCACAAGTCCTGACAAGAACACCACGGATGGCACATATTCTATTTGTGCTGCGCCAGCTACACTGGTTGCCAGTTGAGTTCTGGGTCAGATTCAAGGTTTTAGTTATGACCTTTAAGGCCTTGAGCGGTCTGGGACCGATGTACCTACGGGACCGCCTCCTCCACTATGTCCCTGGAAGGGCATCGCGCTCCAGTAGTTGAAATCTGCTGGGGATCCCTGGCCCGAAAGAAGTCCGGCTGTTTTCAGCAAGGGTCAGAGCTTTTTCAGTCCTGGCCCCAACTTGGTGGAACGCTCTGCCAGAAGACATCAGGGCCCTACGAAATCTTTTACAGTTTCGCAGGGCCTGTAAGGCAGAGATGTTCTGCCAAGGCTTTGCATGAGGACAGTGACGGTTGCCATCCTGGCACCTTTTCCTCTCCACCCCCTCTTGGGGGATTCCCCCACCCCTGATGTGATCTGATAACTGAATAAGAGCACTTTAAAGATGCCATCAGGGTTTGTAATTTTGAATGTAATTGATTTTATACATATATTTTTTAATGTAACTGATTTTACTGCTGTACATCGCCCTGAGCCTGGCGCTGGCCAGGATAGGGCGATACATCAAATATAATAATAATAAATTAATAATAATAATAATAATAATAATAATAATAATAATAATAATAATAATAATAATAATAATAATAATACTTGGCCCACTCCCACACACCGGCCATGCCCCATCCCCTCTCATCCTGCTAGTGCTGTGAAGACCCCCCCCCCCTCTGAGCAAACTCCAGAAATGAATTAGCCCCCGACAATTCTCCTCTCCAGCTTTTGATATCTTGGCGGAATATTCGATTTGATCTCGGACCTCCTGCCTTATCTGACAGCCCTTCTTTGGCAGCATTTGAGAGCTGATGGCGCTGAGCAGCTCTTGCTGATAGCATTGGACACCTGCCATATAAAGGTATTCAGATCAGATTGGGTGAATTTGACATGCAATGGCCTTTAGCAGTTTAGGAGAGTTTGAATCTCAGGCCCGCTGCTGCTGTTGCTATCTGGATGAACGAAAGGTGCAGAGTGTGGGGCAGGGGTTCGTGCAGAAGAAGACCTGGGAGGCCTGGGTTCAAATGCCTGTACGGCCATGAAGTTGTCATGAAGTCGCAACTCCACCTTACAGGGTTGTTGTGAGAACAAACTGGGGGGAGGCCTGAGTTCTTTTGGAGATTAAAAATGTGTATGCTCTAAAATACTTTTGCAAAGTTTGCATTCAGAGTCTGACACTTTTGCAAACAGCAAAATGTGACATTCTGATGAATATTTGTTCTCGCGATTCTCCCTAGAAAGGCAGATCCAATATTGCATCCTGCTGGGTGTCTTCTTCATGCAAATGTCACGTCCTGGTATGTTTGGGGACGGTGCTAATTGGCTGAGCAGGGCTGGCTACCTTGGGGAACCGGTTTTCGTTAACATTTCCTGCGAATTTCCCTTTCCTGGTACGTGGCCTTTCATACTTAAAAAAAAAAAAATCAGCATGCAGACTCGGACTGGCTGCATCTTCTTCTAGGAAAGCCATGAATTATGCATCAAATTGTTAGTGCCCCCGTGAACTTAGCCTGGCATTTGCTGCTCTTCATAATTATATCGTGGAGGTGGGGAAAAAGGAGAGAGCGAGAGCGCACCCCTCTTCCTTCTTGAAATTGTGGCTAATGTTTTGAACAATAACTGGCTTCAGAGGCAGGCAGCTGGTCTCTGAGATCACGCGTGGCAGAGCGGCTAGATGTCTTCTATGACAATGCCAGCTCTTTCAAAGTCAAGGATAGGGGGTGGAGAAGAGAGGGGGGAGGTTCCTGATTCTCACCCCTGCTATTTCAATCCACCCCTCTCCCCATCTCCATTTGGATTTTGCTTCTCTCTTCTGCAGATTGAAGTTGTCACTGTCACGCTTTATTTCAGCACTGATTTTTGTTTGGTTGCATTGGCATTTTTCTTTTTTCTTTTGCAAAAATGTACTCATCTTCCAGTGTTCATTGTGTGTCAATAGATCAACATGAGGCACGTATTATGTATACAAATTAAACGTACTGAATAACTAAAGTATGCAGAAAGAGCCTAGAACATGCTAGCAGAATACAAACAGATCTCCAGCACCTGTGGTGAAAAGTGGAGAAATTACTTCACTAATAAAAATATAATTTTTTAAAAAAATGAAATGGAGGGCATTTTCTCATCCTGAGCATAGAGATGTAACAGTTAGTCAGAGAGACATTTGCTGTTTTGGGTTCCACGGAACGTTTATGGCTGAAAGAGACTCTCTTGTTTCCAAATCGTTGCTGAGGAGCTTGCCTGCTTTAAAAAAATGGATGGAACAAACTTTGAGGCAACTCTTCTCAGACTGGCATGGGGGTGGGGGGTTCCAAGCAGATCCTCCTGAGGGGGGGCGGGTCTATGAGATCTTCCCAGGGCTTTTTTTGTAGCAAGAACTTTGCACATTAGGCTACACACCCCTGATGTAGCCAATCCTCCTGGAGCCTACAGTAGAAGAAGAAGAAGACTGCAGATTTATACCCCACCTTTCTCTCTGAATCAGAGACTCAGAATGGCTCACAATCTCCTATATCTTCTCCCCCTGCAACAAAAGATGATATTGGATTTATATCCCACCCTATGAATCTCAGGTTTACCACTCTGCCCTGTGGCGCAGAGGGTTAAAGCTGCAGTACTGCAGTCCAAGCTCTGCTCACGACCTGAGTTCGATCCCGGTGGAAGCTGGGTTCAGATAGCCAGCTACAGGTTGACTCAGCCTTCCATCTTTCTGAGGTTGGTAAAATGAGTACCCAGCTTGCTGGGGGGGGGGGGAAGTGTAGATGACTGGGGAAGGCAATGGCAAACCACCCTGTAAAAAGTCTGCTGTGAAGACATTGTGAAAGCAATGTCATCTCAAAGTCGGAAATGACTGGTGCTTGCACAGGAGACTACCTTTACCTTTTTAAAATGAATCTCAGAGCGGTCACAATCTCCTTTACCTCCCCCCCCCCCCACAACAGACATCCTGTGAAGTGGGTGGGGCTGAGAGGGCTCTCACAGCAGCAGCCCTTTCAAGGACAACCTCTGCCAGAGCTACGGCTAACCCAGGGCCATACCAGCATCTGTAAGTGGAGGAGTGGGGAATCAAACCCGGTTCTCCCAGATAAGAATCTGCACAGTTAACCATGACACCAAACTGGCTTTGGACAATGAAGCAAGCAGGCAGGAAGAAAGTTGATTCCTCTGAAATGTGGTGTTAGAGGAGAGTTTAACAGATACTGTAATACTCCCTCTGAGCTGTGGAGTCTTTGCAAGCAAAAATTCTGCTTTGTGAGCTCCTGGCATCGAAGCTGTGAGCGGGTGATTTGGCTACTGCCTCAATTAGTTTGCTCTGGGGCTATCCTTCCTGAGCTAAGGCAAAAGTGTATGAGCCGGAGGCTAAAAAACTGTGAGCTAGCTCACACTAACTCAGTTTAGAGGAAACACTGTGCACCACCAATAAGAAAAATAAATAGGTTCTAGATCAAATCAAGCCTGAATTCTCCCTGGATGCTCAAGAAAGGTCACTGTATTTGGTCACATTATGAGAAGACAACAGCCACTGGAAAAGATAGGGTTGCCAATCCCCAGGTGGGAGCAGGTGATCCCTTGGTTTGGAGGCCCTCCCCCCCACTTTAGGGTCATCAGAAAATGGGAGGGGGAGGGAAATGTCTGCTGGGCACTCCGTTATTCCCTATGGAGACTGATTCTCATAGGGTATAATGGATAATTGATCTATGGGTATCTCTGTGGGAGGCTGTTTTTTGAGGTAGAGGCACCAAATTTGCAGCATAACATCTGATGCTTCTCCTCAAAAGACCCTCCAAGTTTCAAAAAGATTGGACCAGGGGGGGGGGTGTCCAATTCTATGAACCCCCAAAGAAGGTGCCCCTATTCTTCATTATTTCCAATGGAGGGAAGGCATTTAAAATGTGATGGCCAGAACTCCCTTTAGAGTTCAATCCTGCTTGTCACAACCTTGCTCCTGGCTCCACCCCCAATGTCATCTGGCTCCACCCCCAACATCCCCAGATATTTCTTGGATTGGACCTGGCAACCCTAGGAAAAGACAACAATGCAATGGAAGGCAGTAGGAAAAGAGGAAGACCCAAGATGAGATGGATGGACTCGTCTGAGGAAGCCATGAGGGCCCTCCCTTTGCAAGAGCTGAGCAAGGCTGTTAATGAAAGGACATTTTGGTGGCCATTCATTCATAGGGTCACCAAAAGCCAGAAGTGACTTGATCACACACACAGAGATGCAGAGGAGCTACAGTCCCATTGTATCACTGTTCCTTCTAGTACAAAACTGAACTGATTTTACTCAAGCCAAGAGAAGGAGAGTGTGCATTCTGAATCCACAACCAATAAGAGCCCTTGGTGGCTTTCAACTGAGTCCTGGAAGCTCAGGTTTGGAGGGGTGTGTGTGTGTGTGTTGGTCTTCCCCTATTTTGTTAAGCGACTCTGGAAGTTTGTTCCGGACTCCTCCTTGCACCTGTTTGGCTGGCCTCTTCCCAGAAGTCATTAATCGGTAAGGAAGTTTCTTGCTGTCTCTGGTGCAAAGTCTCTTCTAATCTAGAGATAAAATGGATTAGAGCTTTATACAATCAGCTGCCCTGTGAAAGCTCAGCTTGTGGCTTCAGGCACAGTCAATGAGGATATTTTTCTTACACTTGGTTTTAAAGTGTAGCTGGTAAAGGTCTTGCTGAATTGTTGGGGAACATGAGAAGGTGGGAGCTTCCATGGAGCATATGTGGCTCGCTGTGCACACACTAAAAAGAAATTATCTGGCCTGGGAGGGGAGGGAGGTTAGCAAGGCAGGAGAAGAGGGCACAAAGGGATTGTTCAGATTCTTAAAATCAAACTGCACTGGGTTTACTTTTATCCATCTGAGGTTAGAGGTTAGTAGATTTTGTCTTAGTGCTAATATTAACATTATAAACCAGGTTTAGAGGCTTTTTCCTTGGATGGTATTTGCCAACCTGTATTAACATATTGGTTTTATATATTCTTTGCTTTTTAGTATCTCTGTTTTTATCTGTTATCTCCTGTATTTTAGTCATGGACTATAATAAATTATTTGATTTGGTTTCATTTGAAACTGCAGTGGGTTGGCCAAACTTTAAGCACCCCTGTTTTATTTTGTTTTATTGGATTTATATCCTGCCCTCCCTGCCCGTGGGGTCAGGGCGGCTCACAACCATGATGGTGAAAAAAAACATAGAATCATAAAATAATCAATTACAAGTACTATAAAAAGGTAAAAGTGGTAAGCTGCAATACTGCAGTCCAAGCTCTGGCCATGACCTGAATTCGATCCCGGTGGAAGCTGGGTCCAGGTAACTGGCTCATGGTTGACTCAACCTTCCATCCTTCCAAGGTTGGTAAAATGAGTCCCCAGCTTGCTGGGGTAAAGTGTAGATGAATGGGGAAGGCGATGGCAAAGCACCCCATAAAAAGTCTGCCATGAAAATGTTGTGAAAGCAATGTCACCCCTGAGTCAGAAATGACTGGTGCTTGCACAGGGGACTACCTTTACCTTTTCAGTCCTTTGGTCCATGATTGAAGAAGATGAAGATATTGGATTTATATCCCGCCCTCCACTCCAAAAAGTCTCAGAGCGGCTCACAATCTCCTTTACCTTCCCCCCCCACAACAGACACCCTGTGAGGTGGGTGGGGCTGGAGAGAGCTCTCACAGCAGCAGCCCTTTCAAGGACAACCTCTGCCAGAGCTATGGCTGACCCAAGGCCATTCCAGCAGGTGCAAGTGGAGGAGTGGGCAATCAAACCCGGTTCTCCCAGATAAGAGTCCACACACTTCACCACTACACCAAACTAGCTCTCCACTAGATGAACATTGCCAAGGTCAGGGGGAAGAAGACGGTCAAGGCTGTCCCCGAGGACCTGCTGGCATGCACCCAACAGTTCCTTATTGAATTACGACTTGGCTGTGTGCCAGAGACAGAAGTGCTTATCCATGTCTTCTTTCAGCGCCCCCAGCTAAGTGGGGGAAGAGGGGTTTCAGTCAGGTGAATGTCATTCAGCTACGGTACGTGATCATTGACAAAGTTCTGAGGTTGGACCATATAAAACCAACTCTCCCTCCTTTATCTCCTGGAGAGGAGACCTGGTTCCCTGGGGGAATTCCATTGACTTGAAAGAGAAATGGTTGAACTCCACAGGAGAGTGAAGGGAGGAGAGACAAAGAATGTATTTGTTTCCCCCAGATACAGCATCTGCAAGGCCATTTGGGGAGCATGGTTTTCTGTGGCATCAAAAATATGATGCTGAAAAGTTCAAGAAAAGTCAGAAGTTGTTGCAAGGTGATATCCAAGTTGGTACCCAACTTGTCCAATAGATAACCTTCTGCATGCCTGCAGCTAGTGCAGCATGCTGCAGCGCGGTTGTTAATGGGGCTTCCTCGATGGGAGCACATTCAACCGGTGCTGAGAGAGCTGCGCTGGCTGCCTATAGTGTACCAACTTTGGTGTTGGTACTGACCTATAAAGCCTTACATGGCCAAGGATCTGTCTATCTAAGGGACCGCCTTTCCCCATATATACCCCAGAGAGCACTGCGTTCAGGAAGTCAACATCTGTTATCCATCCTCGGACCAAGGGAGGCCAGATTATGCTCTACCCGGGTGAGGGCCTTCTTGGTGGCAGCCCCTAATTTATGGAACGCACATCCAGAGGCCACGAGAGCCCTGTGGGATCTCTCCCAATTCCACAGGGCCTGTAAAACCGAGAGAGAGAGAGCTGCGCTGGCTGCCTATAGTGTACCAACTTTGGTGTTGGTACTGACCTATAAAGCCCTACATGGCCAAGGACCTGTCTATCTAAGGGACCGCCTTTCCCCATATATACCCCAGAGAGCACTGCGTTCAGGAAGTCAACATCTGTTATCCATCCTCAGACCAAGGGAGGCCAGATTATGCTCTACACAGGTGAGGGCCTTCTTGGTGGCAGCCCCTAATTTATGGAACACACATCCAGAGGCCATGAGAGCCCTGCGGGATCTCTCCCAATTCCACAGGGCCTGCAAAACTGACCTTTTCTGGCGGGCCTACAGTAACTAACGCGTGAGGAGCTGCCACTGCTTTGCCGTTGAATACTATCCTCTATCTATATGACACCCAATAGAGCTATACAGAGAATTAAGAGCTGAAATGAAGCTGGACCAACTTTGTTAGAAATGTTATAGCACCATTTTAAAGTTTTAAACTATAAATCGTTTATATGTGTTGATTTTATAATCATAAAGTATTGTTATCGTTATATTATGACTGTGAGCCGCCCAGAGTCCGTATGTGGAGTGGGCAGCGTACAACATTTAAGGTAAATAAATAAATAAAATAAAAATGCCAAGAGGAGGATGGAGTGGAAGAAGACATTCCAACCAGTTCATACCCAGGTGTGGAGCTCCCTTCTGGTTCAGGTTAACTAATTTTCACACTTCTAGAGATGACTGCAAACATTGCGGAGGTGGGGGTGGGGGGTGGGGAGGGGACAGGGTCTCCTTTATGTGAATCTGGATCGTGCCTGTATGTTAACTAGGGTTGCCAAGTCCAATTTAAGAAATATCTGGGGACTTTGGGGGTGGAGCCAGGAGACTTTGGGGGTGGAGCCAGGAGACATTGGGGTGGAGCCAAGATCAAGGCTGTGACAAGCATAACTGAACTCCAAAGGGAGTTCTGGCCATCACATTTAAAGGAACGGCACACCTTTTCAATGCCTTCCTTCCATAGGAAATAATGAAGGATAGGGGCACCTTCTTTTGGGGCTCATAGAATTGGACTCCCTGGTCCAATCGTTTTGAAACTTGGGGGATATTTTGGGGAGAGGCACTAGATGCTGTACTGAAAATTTGGTGCCTCTACCTCAAAAAACAGCCCCCCCAGAGCCCCAGATACCCGCAGATCAATTCTCCATGATTTTCTATGGGAATAAATCTCCATAGGGAATAATAGAGTTCCCAGCAGATATTTCCCTCCCCTGCCCCCGCTTTCTGACGACCCTGAAGCGGGGGGAGGGCCTCCAAGCCGGGGGATCCCCTGCCCCCACCTGGGGATTGGCAACCCTAATGTTAACGGCATTATCTGAATGAATGCATATCAGCCCCGATAGCAAGACTTTCCTTCCAAGGATAAATTTGTTGCTTCTAGACGGAGCGTGAGAGAGGGAATGCAGGGAGAGGGTCAATGCAGAGGGAAGGGTCCCCAAGCCAGGTCTCCCTTAGGCGAGGGCATGGCCTCACGGGATGTATTAGCGGCTCATGCAGCAAAGCATCTCCAACTGTCTCTGATCCTCCCGGGACTGGCGACTGTCAGACCTCCCCTTTCCTTCGTCCTTCGCCGCCTCCTGTTCTTGCAGTGACATTTGGGCGCTTGTGATCCTAATTGAATTTAATTGTCTTCTCAACATTTTGCTAAAACCTTTTCAAAGTCCTCTGCAATAAAGGTACATCGATAATGCCGTTCATCAGGGGCACGCACATATGTGTGTGCGTTTCATCCCCGTCTTCCCAAAGAGTGGCGATTAATTTTTTACAAGCTAATCATCTCACCAAGGCAGATTGTCAGTGGAGGGCCTGTCATCTCTCATCAATAATGGAACAATGGCAGCAGTCCCTCACGCCCCCCCCCCCCTGCCATCTTCTGCATTATTCAATTCTAGGACTTCAAACATTGGGGACAGTGCCGGGGCTTTAATTGATGTCCTTCGTAATTACCCAGTGAGGCTCACGGCAGGGGGAGGGGACAGAAGACACCTGGCTACCTGAGGAAAGGTCTGCGGCTGGTGTGAGACCTGAACCTCCCCTGGAATGAGGGGCAACCTCCTTTGCTGCTGGAATAAAAAGGTAAAGGTGGTCCCCTGTGCAAGCACCAGTTGTTTCCGACTCCAGGGTGACATCACATCACGTTTTCTTGGCAGACTTTTTACAGGGTGGTTTGCCATTGCCTTCCCCAGTCATCTACACTTTCACCCCAGCAAGCTGGGTACTCCTTTTACCAACCTTGGAAGGATGGAAGGCTGAGTCAACCTGGAGCCAGCTACCTGAATCCAGCTTCTGCTGGGATCAAACTCAGGTCACGAGCAGAGAGCTTGGACTGCAGTACTGCAGCTTTAGCACTCTGCACCACGGGGCTCCTTGCTGCTGGAATAGCCGGTGTCATTTTGGACTGCAGATGGGAAGGATAGTAGTGGTAGAAAGTGCCATCAAGTTGCAATTGATTTATTGCAACCCTGTAGGGTTTTAAAGGCAAGGGAGGCTCAGGGATGGTTTGCCGTTGCCTGCCTCTGCGTAGCGATCCTGGCACTCCCATCCAAACACTAACCAGGGCTGACCCTGCTTCACTTCCTAGATCTGATGAGATCGGGCTAGCCTGGGTCTTAAGAGATGATCCTGCACATTAAAAGCAGGGCTGGATTAAGAATTAGGCCAAGTAGGCACTAGCCTATGGACCCCATGCCTTTAGGGCCCCGGTCTGGTTTTTCCTCCTGGTTTCTCCCCTGCTTTGCAGCCCTCCCAGCCTGCATGTGCAGCCAGCCTCTCTCTGCCTCTCCCCTGCAGCTTCGTCAAAGGGGCTTTTGAGAAGGGGCCTCCAGGCTGCAGTGGGGCTGTGGACGGTGGGGCAGGCGCTCAGACTCTGAGATAATTTGCAAGGGGACCTCTCCCCCCCCCCCACAAGATTTCGGTTGCCTAGGGGCCTCCATAGGGTTTAATCCGGCACTGATTAAAAGCTCATCCCAGCAAGTAGAGTATTAGCTCAACAGGGGGAGATGCCCCTCCCTTCTCTACTCATGAGCAGAGCAGAGCCCAAAAGTTCTCCTTGGTTTTTAGGAACACCTTTTCAGAATCAAAGGCAATTCTTTTTGCTGGATTGCCTTGGAAGACCTCACCAATTTTGATCTTCCCTCAGCCTTGCATTTAGTTATTTTAAAGACCATGCTAATCAAATTCAGCTAATCAAATTGTCTTTGGGGATGCTATCTATCTATCTATCTATCTATCTATCTATCTATCTATCTATCTATCTATCTATCTATCTATCTATCTATCTATCTATCTATCTATCTATGGAGAGCCAGTTTGGTGTAGTGGTTAAGTGCGCGGACTCTTATCTGGGAGAACCGGGTTTGATTCCCCACTCCTCCACTTGCACCTGCTGGAATGGCCTTGGGTCAGCCATAGCTCTCTTATCTGGGAGAACCGGGTTTGATTCCCCACTCCTCCACTTGCACCTGCTGGAATGGCCTTGGGTCAGCCATAGCTCTGGCAGAGGTTGAAAGGGCAGCTGCTGTGAGAGCCCTCTCCAGCCCCACCCACCTCACAGGGTGTCTCTTGTGGGGGAGGAAGGTAAAGGAGATTGTGAGCCGCTCTGAGACTCTTCGGAGTGGAGGGCGGGATATAAATCCAATATCATCATCATCATCATCATCATCATCATCATCATCATCATCATCATCATCTTCTTCTTCTTCTTCTTCTTCTTCTTCTTCATCTATCTATCTATCTATCTATCTATCTATCATCTATCTATCTATCTATCTATCTATCTATCTATCTATCTATCTATCTATCTATCTATCTATCTATCTATCTATCTATCTATCTATCTAATTATCTATCTATCTATCTATCTCATCTATCTATCTACTGAGTCCATTTGGGAAGGGCGGGATAGAAATGTGAAGAAATAAATAATTTTTTTAAAAAAACGTTAATGCCAGAAATCAAGACCATAAAGGCAGCAACCAAGAATTCAAGAGCCTACAACTGTCAAGTCAAACCCATCAAAAGCAGCAGCATGAAGAGCAGGCAAGAGAGAATCAGAGAGAGGCTCCCAGGACTTTTTTTTTGTAGCAGGAACTCCTTTGCATATTAGGCCACACCCCCTGATGTAGCCAGTCCTCCAGGAGCTTACAGTAGGCCCTGTACGAAGAGCCCTGTAAGCTCTTGGAGGATTGGCTACACCAGGGGTGTGTGGCCTAACATGCAAAGACGTCCCAGCTACAAAAAAAACCCCTGGAGAGAGCCAGCCACCAGCGGAAAACCTCTTCCCTCCTTGCTTCTGTTCTGACTGCAGCTCAGAAAAGCGAGACAGGCCCCCCCCACTTAAGGCCAGGGACCCCGGAGACAGAGTGGCCCCCCACTCTTCCTCCTCTCCCTACCAGATATCTTTTCAGGCATCTGCGGCAGCACAGGAAACCAACTCAATCCGAAGCTGATTTTTTTCTAAGTTCCCATTTAGGAGAACTTGATTTGATTTGACAGGAGACTTTCAGCTGCATTGTACTTGCTCTTATATCTTTTTTTAAAGAAAGGAAATTGAGCTTTTCTCTTTTTCCTTCTCTGTTTCAGTTTAGTTTACAAAAAATCCCACTGGGGGAGTCGGGGCTGGCTGCTTATGCTGTTTCTAGGGTTGCCAGCCTCCAGGTAGCTCCTGGAGATCCCCCACTATTACAATTGGTCTCCAGATGATCAGTTCCAATTCCCCCCGCAGCTTGGGAGGCGGGGGTGGACTGCATGGCAGTTCCTCCCCTCCTCAAATTCCACCCTTCCCAAACTCCACTCCCCAACCCCCAAAGCTCCAGTTATTTCCCAACCCAGAGCTAGCCACCCTAGTTATTTCCCAGGAGAGAGGAGGACTGAGTTAACTAGGCAAGCAAGTTAATAAGTAAATTAGGGTTTGTAGAATCTTTCAGGCTCAGGTGCCATGTTCTACTGGAGAAAGTTTTTCTTCCAGACGTTTTGTTCTTGAAACGTCTGGAAGAAAAACTTTCTTCAGTAGAACACGGCACTTGAGCCCGAAAGAGTCTACAAACCCTAATGATGTTACCAGCCGTGAAAACCTGAAATCTTTGACAATAAGTAAATTAATCTCATGCCCAGAAATTGAGAAAGAGGCTAGGCTTCCCAAACCTCAGGTCCCAGAGGGGGACCCCCCGGTTTTACAGGCTTCCCCCCGCTCCCCCAGCCAGCTGGCTGGCGGGGGAAGCCCCGCCCCCAGAGCCATCATGCACCTCCATGAACGATTCCCATAGGGAATGATGGGGAATTGATCCGCGGGTATCGGGGGCTCTGGGGGGGCTGTTTTTTGAGATAGAGGCACCAAATTTTCAGTATAGCATCTAGTGCCTCTCCCCAAAATACCTCCCACGTTTCAAAAAGATTGGACCAGGGGGTCCAATTCTATGAGCCCCAAAAGAAGGTGCCCCTATCCTTCATTATTTCCTATGGAAGGAAGGCATTTAAAAATTTGTGCAGTCCCCTTAAATGTGATGGCCAGAACTCCCTTGAAGTTCAATTATGCTTGTCACACCCTTGCTCTTGGCTCTACCCCCAATGTCTCCTGGCTCCACCCCCAAAGTCTCCTGGCTCCACCCCCAAAGTCCCCAGATATTTCTTAAATTGGACTTGGCAACCCTAAAAGAGGCTGATGGGATCGCTTATCCTCCTTGGTAAATATCAGAAACAGAAATAAAGGAAATCACTGCTAAACCATCTTTTGTCAGCCCCAGGAATTTCAGAAACACGGGGTTATTGCCACAATGGTTTTCATTTTTTTTCATCCAATGCTGTTCCTGAACTCCTTGAGCTGTGAACTTGCCAAGTAGAGATGCTGCTACTGGATTCCTCCTCCCTGCTGTTTATTCTCAAAAACCCATGTTTCCACTTTGCTTCTCCGTGGTGCGATTTGAACTCATGGATCTGTTCTTCCACCATGGCCTGTTATTTTTCAACATGGTTTTTAATGTCATACAAAACTGTGCAAAAAGGAACAGCCCCATTTACCGCTTTTCACTGCAGCTCTTTAAAAAAAAGAAAGAAATGGTACACGCTCTCACCCTTTCTCCATAGAGTTGCACTTGCAGCTAGGTGTAAGACACCGCTAAATACTATTCCCAGCTGATCAGGGCGACTGCGCTGGATTCATGTGTTGCTTCGCTTTGTAACTTGGATGGCAAGATTAAACCCCGTCTCTCCAAGGCCTGGGAGACAAAGCAAGAGACGGTTCACGATGGTGCCGCAGCCGTAATGTGCCTCATTTCCATGGTTCCAGGCTAAAACTGCCACATTTGCATTTAAATGGAGGTCTGGGAGTCTGTAAATCTCCATTTTCTTAGCGAGTGGGCATAATGGCGGTTTAATCACGTTCAGATGAGACCCCCTCGGAGCATCAATCCAGAAAAGAGGAGGATGAGGAATATCCAAGCTCAGAGAGAAAGAGAGGGAGAGCACTATCTCATCACAGGCTTGGCTCAGTTCCCCCAGGCCTAAGAGAAGACAGCAACAGAGAATTGGAAAAAAAAGATGCTACTTCTAGGCTTGGCGGCGCTCCAGGGATCTGACTTGGAATGTCAACTTTGAGCAGAACTGGATATTTCTAAAGACGCAGGACTGCCCTGGAAGATGGCAGCCCTGTGTCTATTTCCCTTCTCCGCAATGTTTGCAAGTTAGGAGGACTGTGCTATGACTGTAGAAACGTGCTCTGTGCTGTAAGCCCTTGAAGGAGGTGGGGTGTTGTGTGTGTGGACTCTGCTTGGACCAGTGTTCCTGCCTGGCTCATTGGAGCCTTGAGAACTGAGCTTGGGGACTCTAGAACAATCCCTCTTCAGTGGCAGACTGGGTCTAAAAATATTGGTTGACAGGAGACAAAGGGGGCCCACCCACAACTATAAGGCTATCATTTAATTTTTATAAGAAACAAATAAAAATTTTCAAAAAATACATAAGTGGAAAAAAGGTACAATTAAAACTTTTGAGAAATAAATGTATACATATTTTTAGTAATTACAGTGTACACATATTGTGCATTTCACTGGAAGAATGCAGGAGATATTAAATGTAAATCCAGATTGCATTTTCTCCAGGGGGGCCGATCTCTGCCAGCTGGAGACCAGTCGTAAAAGCGGGAGATCCCCAGGCCCCACCTGGAGGCTGGCAACCCTACATACAATGTCAATTTTAGTTGCATGACAGTAATAACATTGGAACTTCTATTATATTTCCAAGCTACTAAAAGGACATTAACATTTTGAACATATTGTCTAGTGTTTAAGGGGCCCACTTGCCATTGGGCAAGCTGACACCTGGCAGGTCAGTAGGCTTCCCAACCCTCCCGCCCTGGTGGGGGACCCCAGGATTTCCAGCCTCTTCCCCTGCTTCCCAAAAAAACGGAAGTGGGGGGAGGGGGGAAACGGCGCCAAGGAGCGTGGCGAGCTGCCCCATCTCGGAGCGGGCGACGCCGCTGTGCTGCTGCCACCTCTTCTCCGCTTCACCGTAGCTGCTCCTCCGAGATGGGCTCAGGCTGAGCCCATCTCGGAGGAGCAGCTACAGTGAAGCGGAGAAGAGGCGGCAGCAGCGCAGCGGCATCGCCCGCTCCGCCTCTGAGGTGAAATCAGAGAAGGGGAGGGTGGAGGGAAGGAAGGCATTTAAAAAGTTGTGAGGTCCCTTTAATTGTGATGGACAGAACTCCCTTTGGAGTTCAATTGTGCTTGTCACACCCTTGCTCCTAGCTCCACCCCAGTGTCTCCTGGCTCCACCCCCAAAGTCTCCTGGCTCCACCCCCAAAGTCCCCAGATATTTCTGGAATTGGACTTGGCAACCCTACCAGTCAGCCACTGCTTATTGCCCTGGTCCAATCAGAAGCCCCCTGCTGGTTCAAATGACCCAATGGCATTCTAGTACGGGAACCAGGACTGTGTATAGTTGACCCCAATGGCCCAGTTAACCAGTCTTCTAGTTCAGCAGTTACCATGCTGTAACTTAATAAAGAGAGCTATGGTCACTGCAACAGCATGTCTTCTATGTGTTGAGCTCACTATATTAGATGGGGAAATACGAAACATGATGAGATCACAGCATGTGTTTTCACTCACCAAATATAACTGGGAAGAAAGGGATACAGGCTGTCAGTTTCGGTTGCACCCGTGAGTGTAAAGGCAGCACAGAAATGGTTTCAAACAATTAATCAATCACAGACTCTTTCTGCTTCAAAGATCCAGGATGCCATTTTTTGTGCCTGTTCAATATCAGCTTTCATCACGAAGGGAAGGAAAGGAAAGGTCCCCTGTGCAAGCACCAGTTGTTTCCGACTCTGGGGTGACGTTGCTTTCACAACGTTTTCACGGCAGACTTTTTATGGGGTGGTTTGCCATGGCCTTCCCCAGTCATCTACACTTTCCCCCCAGCAACCTGGGGACTCATTTGACCAACCTCGGAAGGATGGAAGGCTGAGTCAACCGTAGGCTGGCTACCTGAATCCAGCTTCCGCTGGGATCGAACTCAGGTTCAGACCACAGTACTGCTGCTTTACCACTCTGCTCCACTTTCATCAGGAAAGGTCCCATCAAATCAAGTATAAACTCTTTGCCATGGGATTGCTGCACTCTGTATGATTGGGAGGGGCGAAGGTCTGTTATTAATCTCATCTTGTTTTCTGATATTTTTTCAATTCAGAGGATGTAAAACTGAAATGGGGTTTCATATAAGTCTTGACATTCCATTTAAACAAAAGCAAAAACTCATTGCATAGTTAATGCCCTGTAAATCCCAAGAGAATAATCTCCAGGTTTCTGGTACAGCTTACCAATCGAAGCAAAACAGCCTTGTGTCTACGTAGAACCAGGATGGATACGGTTGCCAGCTCTGTGTTGGAAAATCCCTGGAGCCTTTGGGGGCGGAGTTGGGAGAGGGCAGGGTTTGGGGAGGGGAGGGGCCTCAGCATGGCGCAATGCCATAGAGTCCACCCTCCAAAGCAGCCATTTTCTCCAGGGGAGCTGATCTCTGCCAGCTGGAGAGCAGGTGTAAAAGCGGGAGATCCCCAGGCCCCACCTGGAGGCTGAGCAACCAAAAGAGCAACGTGGGAAAGTAAAGCAGGGGTAAAGCACAAAAGCATCCACAAACGACCAACCGCTCTGGAAAACGTGTGCAATAATGTATTCAGTACAAAAACACATACTCTTTCACCTCTTTCTTCTGCAGAAAATGTACTCAGCTATTGCTTGTTATGAACTTTTAAGAATTTGTGAAGCTTGTTAAAGCCTCTGGTGAAACAGGGTTATAAGCACCTCCCTGTCGCTCAAATGCGCTCTGCTGCTGTTGTGAAATAACGATTTATCGCTTTCTGTTTAATATCTGCTGCTTCAAAAACTACGAAGTTGCGCTGTATTCAAAAACTTTTGCCGCTTCAAAAACTACGAAGTATTCGCCTTAGCGGAATAACATTCTACATCCATTCCGACGGAAAAGATCGTTCTTGGAATCCCTGCTCATGGCTTTTCGGGAAAGTCTTCCCCGGACATTCACTTTATTTATGAACTTTGCACTTATAAGTTAAGACTGTGTCTTGGGGAATGTTTTTTGTAACTTTGCATCTATTATATGTGTTTTTGTATTGAATATATTATTGCACAAGTTTTCCAGAGTGGTTGGTCGTTCGTGGATGCTTTTGTGCTTTCCCCCTGCCCACCTGGAGGCTGGCAATCCTAAAATAGAAGATATCTTGGGAGAAACCAATAATAACTGAGTAGACAATACTGACTTTGATGAACCGAGGGTCTGAGTCAATATAAGGCAGCTTCAACTCCAATAATGCCCTGATTTACAGTATGTCTGTAGCTTGCTGTTTTGCACCCCACCCTGTGCTGTGGGTTGTCTGGGGAAGTTTGAGTTGGAAAATTATCTGTAAAGTCTTTCTATTCAAATTCAAATTTAAATTCATAATTTAATATTTAAATAATCTTAGCAAGAGGAGGCGAATGCACCATATTCAAGCACCGTTTGTTCATGCTTCATACCACTCATTTAAGCCGTCTAACATGATTGATTTGCAGTGTAACAGCCTCAAGAACTAGAGATAAACAGAGACTGCACCTACATAGGGCAGAAAAGTTTCCGCAGCAAAATATAGCACTGGATAATTATCCGGAACATTTTCTCCGCCGCTTCACTAATACTGCCTGCATGAAAATATAGATCTTCTTCTACGGAGGTATTTCTCCTTGCGGCTTGCAGCTGAAGGGTTAATGAATGATCACTTCCAACCTCAAAAAGGATATTATAGCATTGGAGAAAGTCCAGAGAAGGGCAACTAGATTGATTAAAGGGCTGGAGCACTTTCCCTATGAAGAAAGGTTGAAACGCTTAGGACTCTTTAGCTTGGAGAAACGTCGACTGCGGGGTGACATGATAGAGGTTTACAAGATAATGCATGGGATGGAGAAAGTAGAGAAAGAAGTACTTTTCTCCCTTTCTCACAATACAAGAACTCGTGGGCATTCAATGAAATTGCTGAGCAGAAAGGTTAAAACGGATAAAAGGAAGTACTTCTTCACCCAAAGGGTGATTAACATGTGGAATTCACTGCCACAGGAGGTGGTGGCGGCCACAAGTATAGCCACCTTCAAGAGGGGTTTAGATAAAAATGTGGAGCACAGGTCCATCAGTGGCTATTAGCCACAGTGTATGTGTGTATATAAAATTTCTTGCCACTGTGTGACACAGAGTGTTGGACTTGATGGGCCGGTGGCCTGATCCAACATGGCTTCTCTTATGTTCTTATGTTCTTAACAGGGTCTCCTCAGCAGTGGCACCAAGGCTAAGGAACTCTGTCTTTCATGAGGTTCGCCTAACACTGTCTCATCCATGCTTTTGGGAGACGGTTTAAATATTTTTTTTTTACATTGATTGAAAATAAGTGTGTGTCAAGCTGGTAGCTGGTTTGATCTTATGATTATTGATATTAGTAGATGCGGCCAAGGAGCTCCGTGGCGCAGAGTGGTCCAGCTGCAGTACTGCAGTCCAAGCTGTGCTCACGACCTGAGTTCGATCCTAGCGGAAGCTGGGTTCAGGTAGCTGGCTCAGTAAAATGAGTACCTGGCTTGCTGGGGGTAAAGTGTATACGATTGGGAAAGGCAATGGCAAACCACCCTGTAAAAAGTCTGCCAAGAAAATTTCATGATGTGACATCACCCCATGGGTCAGTAACAACTTGGTGCTTGAAAAGAGACTACCTTTACCTTTACCAGTTTGGTGTAGTGATTAAGTGTGTGGACTCTTTTCTGGGAGAACCGGGTTTGATTCCCCTCTTCTCCGCTTGCACCTGCTGGAATGGCCTTGGGTTAGCCATGGCTCTTGAAGGAGTTGTCCTTGAAAGGGCAGCTGCTGTGAGAGCCCTCTCCAGCCCCACCCACCTCACAGGGTGTCTGATGTGGGGGAGGAAGGGAAAGGAGATTGTAAGCTGCTCAGAGACTCTGATTCAGAGAGAAGGGCAGGGTATAAATCTGCAATCTTTTTCTTCTTTACCTAGATGTGGCCAGCCAGAAGCATCCTTTGCCCACCAGTCACTTGCTTGCACATTCCTGATTTCCAGAAGAGCGCTCTGTACACACGCAGTCCCTTGGGTAGGTCTCAGCCTCAGGCCAAGAGGTTGCTGGTTCAAGGCCTGGCGTCTCCCGACACCTGCATTAATTGCACACACTAAATAACTCCTGCCTGATGGGCAAACAAGCACCCACAACTGTCACACACAAGCCCCTTGTCTTATTGACTCCCACAAGGGTTTGATCCTGTAGGATTAGTCAATGTTTGCCGAGCGCTTTTGAAAGATAAGGCTCTTGTGCAAACACTCCCTCTTGATTAGGACCCCTGGCAGGGTAGGAATCCTTCCTTGCTGCATTCCTCTGGCCAACAGCTCCGAGGATGAATGGCGAGGGGTCAAACCGTGTCAGTTGGCTGATCAAATAGAGGTCTGACAAACCTATTAGGCTCGGCCCTTTCCTCCTTCACTGCGCAACACAGCCTCTTTCGGAAGGCTCAGTTCCTTCCTTGATATGACTCAAGACTCAACAGGGGCTTAGTTGAGAGCCTGCATTCATGGATCAGACCTAGAAAACATGTAGCTCTGTGCATGTGCAGAGTGCTTTCCCCTGCAGAGTAATCCTGAACCAGCTGACTTTCCTCTGGGTGAGCCCTCCATATCTGTGTCTTGAGAGCCAGTTTGGTGTAGTGGTTGAGTGGGTGGACTCTTATCTGAGAGAACCAGGTTTGATTCCCCACTCCTCCACTTGCACCTGCTGGAATGGCCTTGGGTTAGCCATAGTGGTTAAGTGAGTGGACTCTTATCTGAGAGAACCAGGTTTGATTCCCCACTCCTCCACTTACAGCTGCTGGAATGGCCTTGGGTCAGCCATAGCTCTTGTAGAAGTTGTCCTTGAAAGGGCAGCTGCTGTGAGAGCCCTCTCCAGCCCCACCCACCTCACAGGGTGTCTGTTGAGGGGGAGGAAGGTTAGCCATGGCTAACCCAAGGCCATTCCAGCAGGTACAAGCGGAGAAGTGGGGAATCAAACCCAGTTCTCCCAGATAAGAGTCCACACACTTAATCACTACACCAAACTGGTAAAAGTAAAGGTAGTCCCTTTTCAAGCACCAAGTCGTTACTGACCCAAGGGGTGATGTCACATCATGAGGGGGAGGAAGATTGTGAGCCGCTCTGAGACTCTTCGGAGTGGAGGGCGGGATATAAAGCCAATATCATCATCATCATCATCATCATCATCATCATCATCATCATCATCATCATCATCATCATCATCATCTTCTTCTTCTTCTTCTTCTTCTTCTTCTTCTTCTTCTTCTTCTTCTTCTTCTTCTTCTTCTTCTCCTTCTCCTCCTCCTCCTCCTCCTCCTTCTCCTGTGCTTTGGACTAATTCTATTTGTCAAGTGCAGCCATTCTGCTCCCCTGTCTTTTAATATCTCTGCCATCTGGGTTTTTTTACTGCAGATTTTATACAGTGATGTCAGGATCAACCCATTGGTGGGGAATCTGCAGTCAAGAACAAGCTGGCAGAATCAGACCAAGGGATCACCTAGGCCAGGGTCCGGTGGGCAGCCGTGTTGGTCTGAAGCAGCAGAACAAAGTTTGAGTTCAGGGGCAGCTTGAAGACCACCAACGTTTAATTCTGGATATAAGCTTTTGTGTGCGTGCGTATGAAAGCTTACCCCCAGAATTAAACTTTGGTGGTCTTCAAGCTGCCCCTGAACTCAAACTTTGCCCTTCTAATCTAGCATCCTATTTCCAACTTTGGCCTGTTGGGTGTTTCCTGGAAGACTACAACGACTACGGCAATTTGCTGACACCCTCTGAATTCCCTCACTATCCAGTTCTCTGAGGTAGACTGCCTCTGACCAGGGAGCTCCCGTTGCTAGTTAGCACAAGTGATTGGCACGGACAGATCAACTCTCCGTTGGTTCTCAGTAGCTCTCCACAACATTCTCTAGCAGGGGGTAAAGGTCATATACAAGAGACACAAGTAAGGGAAGCCAACAGGCCCACCCCCCATTTGGAGCACTGGTTCATCCCACCCGAGTCCTTTCAGAGCACAGAGGAGGCTGCCTCAGACTACCTCAGAGTCAGACCCTCCATCTATCCAGGTCAGTATTGTCTATTTAAGTTGGCAGCAGCTCTCCAGGGTCTCAGGCAGAGGTCTTTCTCATCTTCTCAATTGGAGTTTCCAAGTATTGAACCTGGGACCTTCTGCATCCCAAGCAGATACACCACCACTGAGTCACAGCCTCTCCCCTAATGTTGTGTATGCGGACCAAAGTGAAGACTGTATCTCCAGATGTTTTTTTGCCTACAACTCCCATCAGTCCCAGCCAGCATGGCCAATGGCTGGGGCTGATGGGAGTTGTAGGCAAAAAACATCTGGAGAGCTACCATTGGCCACCCCTGGTATAGGCTGTTCCTGCCTGGCTCATTGGAGCCGTAGAATGGAGCTTGGGGACTTGGGAACAATGGACAGCAGGATCCAAATCCTGGCTGCACCAATCATGAGCCCACTGCTGGTTTGAATGACCCAATAGCGTGCTTGCGTGGGAACCCTGAGTTGTATATAGTTGGCCCCATTGGCTCAGTTCCTCAGTCTTGAAGTGCAGCTACCTAACGCTGTATCTAATAAAGAGCTGATATTTACTACTGCTTCGCCTCTTCAATGCATTGAACCCACTATATCAGGGGTGGCCAACGGTAGCTCTCCAGATGTTTTTTTGCCTACAACTCCCATCAGCCCCAGCCATTGGCCATGCTGGCTGGGGCTGATGGGAGTTGTAGGCAGAAAACATCTGGAGAGGTACTGTTGGCCACCCCTGCACTATATTAGACCTAACATGCTTTGATTTATACCCACTGAACTGGAAACATGCCTTCATCTTCTCTTTAAGATGCTTCAAATTCTACCTACCAAGATCTGCATTCCTCCCTCCCAGAGACTCCCCCCCGCAGCTCAAAGTGGATTTCTCACCATCACTGTCATGCCCAAGTCATCTGGGGAAAAGAAGTCTCTTTTTAGCAATGACAACGTGAGCATGGAGTGCTGCTTAAACTGGGATCAAGGGCAACTCAAGAAAAAGGTTTTTATTTATTTAAGAAAGTAGGTAAAAGCTTCAGAACGTAAAAATAACTGTTCTTATTTAATTTATGACTGTACCAATTCATAGACTCTAAAATAGACAGAAGAAAAGAAAAAGAGGGGAATAAACAGATGTGTTTTTTTCCCCTTTACAATTCTGCCTTTTTTCTTTAAATGATGCATAGATAGCTTTCAGAGAAATTAAGCACTGTTTATAATTAATAAACAGATGCTTGGCTGATGTTGATTAATCACAGGTTTTCTATACATTTATTTAATGCTCCACTGGACAATGTGGCAAATCCCCCCCGCCCTCCCCTGAAGGAAGACTGGGCCTGCTCTGGCATCAGCCTCAGGGATGCCCCACCTCCAACTCAACCTGTCCTCTCTCCATGAAGTGGTCTAACGCAGGGGTGGCCAAACAGTGGCTCAGGAGTCACCTGTGGCTCTTTCACACATGTTGTGTGGCTCTCAAAGCCCCCACCGCCCTATCGGCCAGCTTGGAGAAGGCATTTGTCTGTTTAAATCACTTCTCCAAGCTAAGACAGAGGGCAGCTTGGAGAATGCATTTGAAGTTAAAGTTGCTTTCTTTTCACCTCTCCCCCATTTATTTGATTTCCTTCCTTCCTTCCTTCCTTCCTTCCTTCCTTCCTTCCTTCCTTCCTTCCTTCCTTCCTTCCTTCCTTCCTTCCTTCCTTCCTTCCTTCCTTCCTTCCTTCCTTCCTTCCTTCCTCCCTCCCTCCCTCCCTCCCTCCCTCCTTCCTTCCTTCCTTCCTTCCTTCCTTGCGGCTCTCAAACATCTGATATTTATTCTATGTGGCTCTTAAGTTAAGCAAGTTTGGCCACTCCTGGTCTAACCTTTCCTCCTCCGAATCCATTTCCTTAAAGCCATTTGATCTGGCTGTGATCTTAAGCACGGAGCAGCGAATTTTCTTCCCTCTGTTGAAGCAGCAGCCTGGGGCCGTTCAGTGGTTTGGGTTGGCTCCCATTTGATATTTAGCAATCCGACCGCCCCCCACCCCAACTGGCTCCAGAAGATAAGTCTCCAAGTATTGACAGCAGGGTCTTTTATACAATGACAGGGTGGGGGCAAATCCTCTTCTGTTCAAACTGCAGTTGTGCCGCTACTGGTGAGCATCAGTTCCTCTTGGATCAAACTCTCAGAGCGGTTCTCATTTGCTTTGCAAACATTCTACACAGGTGTGCTCCTTTCTGATCCTTTCCCCTGCCTTCCTCAACACACCTGACAGAGCAAACAACAGAGGCGGTGTCCTCCCTTGGCTTGAACTCTCTGGGCTGGGGGCGGGGGGGGGGCAAAGATGGAGTCTGAACAGCTCCTCATCTCACCTTGCCTACTCCTGTGGTTAACTGGCCAGCTATCACATTCAATGACACTAACTGTTCAGATGAGAAAAGGAGGACAATGAATGAGCTCGTCTTATATTGTGCCCATCTATCTGATGTGTTTTGGTTCCTCAAGGAGCTCAGGGACTTGGAATACCTGGTCCTTTCTGCTAGCCTCACACCGACTTTGTGAGGAAGGTAAGACTGAGGAACCAAGGTTACCCAGTGAGCTTCACAGGCGAGTTAAGATCCGACTCCCAATTGCCCAACCCTAGTTGACATTCTTAACCACTAGGCTGCCCTGCTTTGCAAGTGCAAACAAATGCTTGGTGCAGTTCCATGGGGAGCGCAGCTGAGGAGGGAATGGACATAAGTATCATAATGCCCCTGTATAAATCGATGGTGTGGTTTCATTAGGAATACTGTGTACAATTCTGGTCACCGCACCTCAAAAAGGATATTATAGCACTGGAAAACGTGCAGAAAAGGGCAACTAGAATGATTAAAGGGTTGGAACACTTTCCCTATGAAGAAAGGTTAAAACGCTTGGGGCTCTTTAGCTTGGAGAAATGTCGACTGCGGGGTGACATGATAGAGGTTTACAAGATTATGCATGGGATGGAGAATGTAGAGAAAGAAGTCCTTTTCTCCCTTTCTCACAATACAAGAACTCATGGGCATTCGATGAAATTGCTGAGCAGTCGGGTCAAAATGGATAAAAGGAAGTAATTCTTCACCCAAAGGGTGATTAACATGTGGAATTCACTGCCACAGGAGGTGGTGGCAGCTACAAGCATAGACAGCTTCAGGAGGGGGTTAGATAAAAATATGAAGCAGAGGTCCATCAGTGGCGTGTGTGTGTGTCTATATATATATATATATATATATATATATATATATATATATATATATATATATATATATATATATATATATATATATATATATATATATATATATATATAATTTTTTTGGCCACTGTGTGATCCAGAGTGTTGGACTGGATGGGCCATTGGCCTGATCCAACATGGCTTCTCTTATGTTCTTATGACATTGTGGGCAAAGTGCATTCAGCTTCCTAAGGCCTGATTTGCAAAAGCCAAGTCCTTCCTCTTCGCACTCTCCATGTGCACACTTCCCCTTTGCGTTGGTGGTGAGCCTTTGCATGCACAGTCCATTAGAACACAGCAGGTGGGTTCACCAACTCTTGGTATGGGACTTCCTGGGTCTTTGGGGCAGAGCCTCTGGAGGGTGAAGTTTAGGAAGAGGGGGGTGTGATGCCATAGGATCTCTGTAGTCTGGAGAAAAGCTACAGTTCTTGCAGAACTCCAAGCCCCACCTGGAAGTTGGCAACTTACCAACCTGGCCTAGCATCTGGGTTCAAGCCCAAATACAGCTCTCCATCTCCCTTTGGGGAAAGGTTTCTCTTCCAACCAATTTGCCGGTTTTGCTGCGGAGGTACTGATGTTGGGCTCCTAATAACCACAGGAAAAAAAAATGCAAAGCAATCGGCTATTTTCAGCAAATATTTGCATATGCAAATGTATGCAAACAAGCAGCGGAGAAAGGCCCCAGGGAAGGGAGCTGGAGCCAGCGCATCTATCTCCCGGCATAGAGACGTCTGAGGGCACGTCCGAAAAATTTGAATGAACTAGGTGAGGGAGAGCGTCCAAATGCAGCAGCGCATCGAAATACATCCGGCTGGGCACTGAATTAATTGCAGGAGGATGGTGCTTTTCTGGCTGCATGAATGGCAGGCCTTGCACAGGCATCAGAGGGAGAGAGAGATATTGCTCCTTTCTTACTTGTTTTTATCTCCTTGTCCAATTTTTCCGATTCTCCTCCTTTGACTAAGCAAAACATATTTTCAGTTGTCTGAAGACTTTGCGAGAGCTACGAAAGATGAGATGATCCCAGATAAATATTTGATGATATTACAGCAGCTGCCAGTCGGCCGGCTTGCAGCATCGCTACAGCTGTAGCAGCCGGCGGTGGTGCTTCAGTGCATCCAGCGCAAGCCCGCCCAGCTTTCTCATGAGGAGCTCAGTCGAGTTTACTGTGGGCCAGAACTGGCTGCGCTGCCTCCTCAGAGCTGGAGAAAACGGCGGGGGCCGGCAAAGGACAGAGCTGTGCTAGCTGTTGCAGCTGCTGTGCACTGAGGCCACTCTGTACATGCTCAAGAGCATGATTTACCAGCTACAGTGTGAAGCTGTGATGGGCAGGCACCCCTGCGTTGGATCTGAAGTGGCCTGCATTTTGGCACTCACTCCCAAACATTTCCAAATGTTGTGGCCTTTCCTGAGTATCTAGGAGATGCTCAGAGATGTTCACCCACATTCACCGCATTCACCCACACATACGGAAGACCCCAATCGCATCCTTCCAGTTGCCCCCTCCTTCCAGGTCATGCATCATTCTGTGCTAAAGGGGGGGGGGCAGAAATGGGGCCCATCCAATAGGTTTTTGGGAGGCCAAGGAGCTACGGGTCTTACCAACCCCAACAGGATACGTAGCTGGGGAATTTGGGGAAGAGCAATTGGATAGTGGGGACTGATCCTGGTGACTGCCACTCTCCTGCCTTTGGAATGGAAACTCTGTGGCTGAGGATGACCCAAATCCAGATCTTCTAGCTGAAGAATCCTTACCACTATTGGGTGCCCCTTCCGCTCACCTTCCGGCTCATGTCTGAAGCAAGCAAGGCTCCCTCTAAGCCAGGATTCCATGTTTGGGGGGGGGATTTGTTGTTTTAGGGGCTGGGAGGCCCCCTGGTTTGGCAGCCCTGGGCTCGCAACACTGTTAAGTTGCCTTGAGCTCCACAAACTAACCCCCTTCACCTAGGCAGTTGCAGAAGCTCCACTCTCCCCCCCCCCCCCCCCGTTCTTATGTGCGATGCTGCTGCTTGTTCAGAGTGGCAGTGAGCAAAGGAGACAGACTGGGGGTCCTCCAGTGGACGGGTCGTACAGATGGAAGGGGAGGTTGAAAGGATGGGCCTGCTACACACACACACACCCATTGTAGCTACGGGCCTGGCGTGGAGTCTTGTGAGCAAAAAAATCTACTTTGTGAGCTACAGGCATTAAAGCGATGAGCTATTGTATACATTAGTTTGCTCTGAGGCAATTTTTCTTGAGCTAAGACAGAAATGTGTGAGCCGAAGGCTAAAAAACTGTGAGCTAGCTCATGCTAACTCAGCTTAGAGGGAAGATTGGTCTGAAGACCCCCAGCCACAAAGCAGGAAAACAGTGGCGCTCCCAGCAGACCCTCTTCCTGCTGTCTGGGATCACTTCCTGGCCCCACCCAGATTCTGCTGTGGATAGGGTTGCCAACTCTGGGGAGGGAAATTCCTGGGTGCAAAGGGAGCCCATCAGCGATGTGATGCCAGATCTGGAGCCTTCCCTCTGCTCTGAAATTCCCATTTCCTCCCGGGGAAGTGAGTAGGGCTGCCATGTCCGTGTTGGAAAACAGCTGGAGTCTTTGGGGGTGGATCTGGGAGAGGGCGGGGTTTGGGGAGGGGAGGGGCCTCAGCAGGGTGCAATGTGACAGAGTCCACACTTCAAAACAACCATTTTTTCCCAGGGGAGCTGATCTCTGCAGGCTGGAGAGCAGTTGTCAAAGCAGGAGATCTCCAGGCCCCACCTGGAAGCTGGCAACCCAAGAAGTGACCAGCAAGGATAGTGTCCAGATCACGTGATGTGATGGTATCTCTTTACTCTGCTCTGGTAAGACCTCACCTGGAGTATTGTGTTCAGTTTTGAGCATTTTAAGAAGGATCTAGACAAGCTGGAACGGGTCCAGAGGAGGGCGACGAAGATGGTGAGGGGTCTGGAGACCAAGTCCTATGAGGAAAGGTTGAAGGAGTTGGGCATGTTTAGCCTGGAGAGGAGGCGGCTGAGAGGCGATAGGATCACCATCTTCAAATACTTGAAGGGCTGTCCTAGAGAGGATGGTGTGGAATTGTTTTCTGTGGCCCCGGAAGATAGGACCAGAACCAATGGGTTGAAATTAAATCAAAAGAGGTTCCGGCTCAACGTTAGGAAGAACTTCCTGACCATTAGAGCGATTCCTCAGTGGAACAGGCTTCCTTTTCGGGAGGTGGTGGGCTCTCCTCCTTGGAGGCTTTTAAACAGAGGCTAGATGGCCATCTGGCAGCGATGAAGATCCTGTGAATTTAGAGGGAGGTATTTGTGGATTTCCTGCATTGCGCAGGGGTTGGACTAGATGACCCTAGAGGTCCCTTCCAATTCTATGATTTTATGATTCTAAGGATGACAGTGGGTGTCTTCTCCTTGCAGCCATTGTCCTCATGGCCACAGCCGCCTCCCCCCACCACCCAATCCCAGGGAGCGTTCCAGTGGCGCTGCCAGCACCCAGGAGCAGCTTGGCTCCAGGGCAGTTTGAAGGTGCCATTTCGCCCCTGCCTGTACAGTGGACAGCAGCCTCTTCTGTGTGGGGCCTCCTCCCGAATTTGCTTCCCTTCTTTCTCAGGAAGGGGCTCCAGTTCCCAGGTCAGGCACCTCTCCCCGTGACCACACGAAGCTGCATATTGTTGACTCAGCCCATTGGCCCGTCAAGGTCAGTATTTGCAACTCAGACTGGCAGCAGCTCCCAGGCTGCTGCTCCTTTAACTGGAGATGCCGGGGATTGAACCTGGGACCTTCTGCATGCCAAGCAGATGGACACATGAAATTGCCTTACACTGGATCAGATCACTGGTTCATCAAGATCAGTCTTGTCTACTCAGACTGGTAGCGTCTCTCCAGGATCTCAGGCAGACGTCTTTCGCATTACCTACTGCCTGTTCGTTGAACTGGAGATGCCAGGGATTGAATCTGGGACCTTCTGCATGCCAAAGAGATGCTCTGTCACTGAACCATAGGCCCCCCACTCCTGCGGCTCTTGCCCAGACTGAAGGCCATTCCTCCGTCCTGCCCCGCATCCATTTTTCCTGCTTAGAAAGGAGGCGAGACTCCAGTGAATCAGAACGGCACACCACCTGCTCTCCGGCGTCCTTGACACAATGGCATTCTCTTCCATCTCAAATGGCACGAGGACCTTTTTTTCCACACCAGGTGGGGAGGGGAGAGTAAGGCTGCATTTTAATATTTAAAATGTGTTTTATACACTTTCTGATGTATCATCTGGATATAAATGGCAAGCATTTTATGAAGCACATAAAAATTTTATGGCACATCTGCACCATGCCGCAGCCATGTTGGAGAAGTTGCAGGCATTAGAATTAAGTGGCAGGGTCTGCAACGCAGGCCTGGCGCATCCTTCATCTGTAATAAAGAGAGGCTTCCGTCACGCGCAGCCCTCCAAAGACCTCTTTCAGCTGAGCCGTGGGGGAGCAGCGCAAGAATCTGGCTTATGATTCTGGCAGAGGAGTGTTCCTGCACCACTTTAATTTTGAAGTTAACACATCATTCTGAACAATCCAGGCCTTTGGGAGACTGAGAGGACAGCAAGCCCCCTGCGACCCGGCTCCGCCACTCTCAGCTGACAGGATGGAGGGCCTTGAGAAAGAGGGAGACCTCAGCAGAGTCTAAATCCATAGAATCAGGGCTTTTGGGGGGAGCAGGAACCTTTTGTATAAGGCCACACACCCCTGATGTAGCCAGTCCTCTAAGAGATTACAGGGTGCTTCTTACAGGGCCTACTGTAAACTCTGGGAGGATTGGCTACATCAGGGAGGTGTGGCCTAATATGCAAAGGAGTTCTGGCTACAAAAAAAAGGCCCTGCATAGAACCCAGCCTCCTCGGCAGCCATGTTCTCCAGGGGCACTGACCTCTGTTGACTGGAGATCAGCTGTGATTCCAGCAGACCTCCAGTCTCTAGTGGGCCAGATTAGCAATTAGGCCAAGTAGCCACTAGCCTATGGGCCCCCATGCCTTTAGGGGCCCTGGGCTGGCTTCCCCCCCTGCTTGCAGCCCTCCCAGCCTCCATGTGCAGCCAGCAACTGAGTCGTTCTTTGCCCGACTTGCCTGGTGCAGCTGCTTCCAAGTTTGCCTCTCTCTGTATCTCCCTTGCAGCTTTGTCCAAGGGGCTTTTGAGAAGGTGGAGGCAGGTTGTAGCAGGGGCCACGGGCGGTGGGGGGGCTGCTCCAACTCTGAGATAATTTGTGAGGGGGGCCTCCAAGATTTGGACTGCCTAGGAGCCTCCACAGGGTTTAATCTGGCCCCGAGTCTCTACCAGGAGGTTGGCAAACCCAACGGATGCTATCTATTTAGAAATATTAAATAAGGAGTGGGGAGCAAAAAGCTGATGAGACCCCTGCATTTTATGTGGAGGGGGAGGAAAGTGGCATGGGGTCTCGAATGGCGCCATGTGTTTAGAGGGACAAGAGTCTCGCTTCGGAACATTTGGACAAAATTTGAGTCCAGGAGCCCCTTGAAGACCAACACAGTTTAATTCCAGGTAGAAGGTTTGGTGTCCATGCACACGTCTTCAGATACATGAAAAATTGCTACCTGGAATTAAACTTTGTTGGGTCTTCAGGACGCCCCTGGACTCAAACTTTGTCCAAATGCTTCAGATCAACACAGCAACTCACCTGAACCTCTCTACAGAATATCCGACCACCTCTAGAATGGGCCCTCCACCCCAACTGCCATTGAATCCGATGACTCTGCAAGTCCCCGCAATGGTAAGAGCAACCTCGTTTCTAAGCTGCCCTAAAACTGTTCAAAGGTCCATGACCTTCCTGACACTCACTCCACAAGGCTGGCCACCATTGTTATCCTCTCATGCTGGGAGCTGCTGCGTGAGATCACTGCAAGCACAGATGAATGTGAAAGGCAATTAAGCCAATTCAAGAAGAGGAGGAGGAGTTGGTTTTATGCTCCCCTCCTTCACTACCCAAAGGAGTCTTGGAGCAGCTTCCAATCACCTTCCCTTCCTCTCCTCACCCGAGGCACCTTGTGAGGTAGGTGAGGCTGAGAGAGCTCTGAGAGAACCGGGACTGCCCCAAGGTCACCCAGCTGGCTGCATGTGGAGGAGGAGTGGAGAATCAAACCCGGCTGTCCAGATTAGTCCCCCTCTGGGGGGCTGGGGGAGCAGCAGGGAGAGTTCTCGTTTCTGAACTGGAGGCCTGCTTGTGGGTCTTCTGGGGCACCTTCTTGTCTACTGTGGGGAACAGGATGCAGCCTCAGAGGGACCCTCTTGGGTTTCATCCAGCAAGGTTCCTCTGATGATCTTAGGAAGGGCTAGGGAAAAATACTTTTAAAAGGCGCAGGTAGTCCCCTGTGCAAGCACCAGTCATTTCCGACTCTGGGGTGATGTTGCATCACGACGTTCTCACGGCAGACTTTTTACGTGGTGGTTTGCCATTGCCTTCCTCAGTCATCTACACTTTCCCTCCCAGCAAGCTGGGGACTCTTTTTACCGACCTCGGAAGGATGGAAGGCTGAGTCAACCTTGAGTCAGCTAACTGAACCCAGCTTCTGCCAGGATTGAACTCAGGTTGTGAGCAGAGAGCTAGGACTTTAGTACTGCAGCTTTACCACTCTGCTCCACGGGGCTCTAAGAATACCTTACAGAGATGATACTCAAACCAAGGACTTCTTGATATGTTCCTAGGTGTATTGATATTAATGGCTTCTATGCTAATCGAATTCTTCCTGTTGCCACTCTCTTTTGCCCTCTCCCCTCCCTCCATTATCCACTCCCTGTCTATATTAAGACTGCAAAATCCTTCAGGCAGGAGCCTTCCCTTTTGATATTCTGTCAAATGCCACCCCCGCCCCATCCCTTATGCCATAAATTTGAACAGGCAAGTCTTGGGAGAGAGCAGAGAGGGCCAAACTGGAGTGTTTGATAGAGAGAGGTTTTGGTCTCCCAAGAATTTTGCTCCATCTTTACCAAAATGCGTTTGACTTCCCTCAACATTCTTTGGATGCTTTGCCTGAGGAAGAGCTTCAGGCTTTGCTTGAGGTAAATTTTCAGCAAAATCTGAACCATTCTGGGAGACGTGAGGTTTTACTGCTGAACTGTTGACTCACCTCTCTTGAAATTCCTCGACTGTTTTGCCTGAGGAAGAACTTCCAGTTTGCTTCAGATTTTTCCCCCTAGTTTGCAATTTCAGTGGCAACACTGAATTATTCGGCTTTGCAAGGGGACTTGCTGAGAAGCGACTGCAGGTCATACCAGACTGGCCTTCCCCGCCAGTTCAGGCTCCCGCAAGTGACCAGCTGGCTGCTGCATTCCGGCCGGTAAAGCCTGGGCCATAAAAGCTCCTAGTGCAGTGCAGTAAAACCCATATTTTGCCTAATATATGCTAATTTGATTTTAATGGGATTCAGATTTTTCAACAGCAGCAGAGAGTTAGCTGCGGTAAGTTATAATCATATCTAATTGGTAATTCTAACATAACAAATTTCCAGGATAAATTATTCGTGGTTAATAGCCCCTGGAGAACAAGTATGGGGTATGTGTGTGTATGAGAGAGAGCTTTATATATATATTTGAGTGTGTCTGTAGAGTAAAAAAAAGAGAAAAGCCCGAGAGATGAATGAGTTCAAGGTGAAGGCAATTTTTAAACATATTAAGTATATATTTCAGGTGCAGAATGGAGGAGGGCGAGGAAGGAGGGTTGAACAAATTCAGGCTACAGGATATGGAAACAAGGCAAGGCTGATGGATAGGTCTGTCACCGGCTAGTAGCCTTAATAGCAAAAGAACAACTGCCATGTTCAGCAACGGTCTCTCTCTCAGTACTAGATTCTGGCAGTGCGGCGGAATTATAGGCAAGAAGACAGGCAGCTCTGTATACTCTTGCCAGAGCAACTGGAATGCATTCCTAAATAGATACTAATCCCTAAATGACTAATAAGCACATTATTGGTTTATAGTATTGGTTTGTCTTGGGAGAGTCAGTTTGGTGTAGGGGTTAAGTGCGCAGATTCTTATCTGGGAGAACCAGGTTTGATTCCCCACTCCTCCACTTGCAGCTGCTGGCATGGCCTTAGGTCAGCCACAGCTCTCACAGAGTTGTTCTTGAAAGGGCAGCTTCTGAGAGAGCTCTGTCAGCCCCACCCACCTCACAGGGTGTCTCTTGTGAGGGAGGCAGATAAACGAGGCTGTGAGCTGTTCTGAGACACTGATTCAGAGAGAAGGGTGGGGTATAAATCTATGGTCTTCTTCTTGTTCTCCCTTCAGTTAGATGAAATTGCTTTGTGCTTGAAATTGCTTTGTGCTTGAAAATTTGTGCAGTATGGGTTTCTTTCAATAAATCATAGACACTTTGGAATAGTTGTTTTTCCTCTCTCTCTCTCTCTCTCTCTCTCTCTCTCTCTCTCTCTCTCTCAAATTATGTGGTTCCTGCCAGTTTTACTCCCCCCCTTGTTGAACTGAGTGAGATGGGAGTTCTAGAAAGTTTCCTGTAATCCTAAAGTAGTGGTTAAGTGTGCGAACTCTTATCTGGGAGAACCGGGTTTGATTCCCCACTCCTTCACTTGCAGCTGCTGGAATGGCCTTGAGGCAGCCATAGTGGTTAAGTGTGCGGACTCTTATCTGGGAGAACTGGGGTTTGATTCCCCCCTCCTCCACTTGCAGCTGCTGCAATGGCCTTGGGGCAGCCATAGTGGTTAAGTGAGCGGACTCTTATCTGGGAGAACTGGGTTTGGTTCCCCGCTTCTCCACTTGCAGCTGCTGGAATGGCCTTGGGGCAGCCATAGTGGTTAAGTGTGCGAACTCTTATCTAAGAGAACCGGGTTTGATTCCCACTCTTACACTTGCACTTGCTGGAATGGCCTTGGGTCAGCCATAGCTCTGGCAGAGGATGTCCTTGAAAGGGCAGCTGCTGTGAAAGCCCTCTCAGCCACACCCACCTCACAGGGTGTCTGTTGTGGGAGGAGAAGATATAGGAGATTGTATAAGCCGCTCTGAGTCTCTGATTCAGAGAGAAGGGCGGGGTATAAATCTGCAACTCTTCTTCTTTTAACAGGCAGATAACATAAGAGAAGCCATGTTGGATCAGGCCAGTGGCCCATCCAGTCCAACACTCTGTGTTACACAGTGGCCAAAAAAAATTATATGTATGCACACACACACACACTGTGGCTAATAGCCACTGATGGACCTCTGCTCATATTTTTATTTAACCCCCTCTTGAAGCTGGCTATCCTTGTAGCCGCCACTACCTCCTGTGCAGTGAATTCCACATGTTAATCACCCTTTGTTGAAGAAGACTTCCTTTTATCTGTTTTAACCTGACTGCTCAGCAATTTCATTGAATGCCCATGAGTTCTTGTATTGTGAGAAAGTGAGAAAAGTACTTCTTTCTCTACCTTCTCCATCCCATGCATAATCTTGTAAACCTCCATCATGTCACCCCGCAGTCGACGTTTCTCCAAGCTAAAGAGCCCCAAGCGTTTTAACCTTTCTTCATAGGGAAAGTGTTCCAACCCTTTAATCATTCTAGTTGCCCTTTTCTGACTTTTTCCAATGCTATAATATCCTTTTTGAGGTGCGGTGGCCAGAATTGCACACAGTATTCCAAATGAGACTGCACCATCGATTTATACAGGGCATTATGATACTGGCTGATTTGTTTTCAATTCCCTTCCTAATAATTCCCAGCATGGCATTGGCCTTTTTTATTGCAATTACACACGGTCTTGACATTTTCAGTGAGTTATCTACCACGACCCCAAGATCTCTCTCTTGATCAGTCTCTGCCAGTTCACAACCCCATCAACTTGTATTTGTAGCTGGGATTTTTGGCCCCAATGTGCATTACTTTGCACTTGGCCACATTGAACCTCATCTGCCGTGTTGACGCCCACTCACCCAGCCTCAACAGATCCCTTTGGAGTGCCTCACAATCCTCTCTGGTTCTCATCACCCTGAACAATTTAGTGTCATCTGCAAACTTGGCCACTTCACTGCTTACTCCCAACTCCAAATAATTTATGAACAAGTTAAAGAGCATGGGGCCCAGTACTGAGCCCTGTGGCACCCCACAGCTTACCGTCCTCCACAGCGAAGACTGCCGATTTATACTCACTCTCTGCTTCCTATTAATTAGCCAGTTTTTGATCCACAAGAGGACCTGTCCTTTTACTCCATGATTCTCAAGCTTACTAAGGAGTCTTTGATGAGGAACTTTATCAAAAGTTTTCTGGAAGTCAAGGTAAACAACATCTATTGGGTCTCCTTTGTCCACGTTTGTTCACCCCCTCAAAGAAATGTAACAGGTTAGTGAGGCAAGATTTTCCCTTACAGAACCCATGCTGAGTCTTCCTCAATAACTCATGTTCATCAATGTGCCTACTCATTTTGTCCTTGATAATGGTTTCTACCAACTTTCCCGGTATTGAAGTTCCGGGAGTGGTCGGGGCGGATGGCTTCCTTATCACTGCTCAGTGAGACTGTATATTTTATCTTTTTATTTTATTCATCCTTTCATTTAACTACATCAATTTGTTCTTAGTCTGATAAGGAAGTCAGACTGACTGGCCTGTAATTCCCTGGATCTCCACTGGAACCCTTTTTAAAGATGGGGGTGACATTTGCTACCTTCCAGTCCTCTGGAACGGAGGCAGATTTCAATGAAAGATTACATATTTTTGTCAGAAGATCCACAAGTTCAACTTTGAGTTCTTTCAGAACTCTCGGATGTATGCCATCCGGACCTGGTGACTTATTAGTTTTTTTAATTCGTCTGTAAGTGGTTCTGGAGCAGGCAAACACTTCTCATCTTCCACAGTGAAGACGAAGGCAAAAAATGCATTCAGCTTCTCAGCCATTTCCCTATCCTTTTCCAGTAATCCTTTGACCCCTTGGTCATCCAAGGGCCCCACTGCTTCCCTGGCAGAACAAGTTTCCTGTGGGGCTTTGTTCACCCCCTCAAAGAACTGTAACAGGTTAGTGAGGCAAGATCTTCCCTTGCAGAACCCATGCTGAGTTAATTGCCTGGGGGGTCTCTTGTCATAAGACTGTAAGATAGGGCCCGCCCTGGCTTGTCCAGCAGCAGGGGCCATCCAAATGCTTCCCTGCTGGATGCTGCCCAAGAAGGTACACTGCCTCTGAATAAGGAGGTTTCATTTATCTGCAAATAGATAGATTTCCCATGAGTTTGTTTAATCCCTTTTTAAAAAGCCATCAAAACGAGCGGCTGTTGCTTTCATGTTCCGCCAGCAAGCCTTCAGATGCATCCGGCTTCTTGACCATTCTTTGAAACCGGTCTGATGAAGAATCAAATATTCTGTCTCTGCGCCATGGTGTGCAACAGGTGTGCAGAAATTTCCCCCGAAGCAAAACAAATCTGCATTTCCCTCTGTATAAAGAGAGGAAGAGTTTGCCAACCGCCCCCAAATCCACTGGCCCATTTGGGACTTCTGGCTCTCTGTACGCCTTCCTCCCAGAGGTCGTTTGGTGTAGTGGTGAAGTGAGCGGACTCTTATCTGGGAGAACCGGGTTTGACTCCCCACTCCTCCCCTTGCAGCTGCTGGAATGGCCTTGGGTCAGCCATAGTGGTGAAGTGAGTGGACTCTTATCTGGGAGAACCAGGTTTGATTCCCCACTCCTCCCCTTGCAGCTGCTGGAATGGCCTTGGGTCAGCCCTAGTGGTGAAGTGAGCGGACTCTTATCTGGGAGAACCGGGTTTGACTCCCCACTCCTCCCCTTGCAGCTGCTGGAATGGCCTTGGGTCAGCCATAGTGGTGAAGTGAGTGGACTCTTATCTGGGAGAACCAGGTTTGATTCCCCACTCCTCCACTTGCACCTGCTGGAATGGCCTTGGGTCAGCCATAGTGGTGAAGTGAGTGGACTCTTATCTGGGAGAACCAGGTTTGATTCCCCACTCCTCCCCTTGCAGCTGCTGGAATGGCCTTGGGTCAGCCCTAGTGGTGAAGTGAGCGGACTCTTATCTGGGAGAACCAGGTTTGACTCCCCACTCCTCCCCTTGCAGCTGCTGGAATGGCCTTGGGTCAGCCATAGTGGTTAAGTGCGCAGACTCTTACCTGGGAGAACCGGGTATGATTCCCCACTCCTCCCCTTGCAGCTGCTGGAATGGCCTTGGGTCAGCCCTAGTGGTGAAGTGAGCGGACTCTTATCTGGGAGAACCAGGTTTGATTCCCCACTCCTCCACTTGCAGCTGCTGGAATGGCCTTGGGTCAGCCATAGTGGTTAAGTGTGCACACTCTTATCTGGGAGAACCGGGTTTGATTCCCCACTCCTCCCCTTGCAGCTGCTGGAATGGCCTTGGGTCAGCCATAGTGGTGAAGTGAGCAGACTCTTATCTGGGAGATCCGGGTTTGATTCCCCACTCCTCCCCTTGCAGCTGCTGGAATGGCCTTGGGTCAGCCATAGTGGTGAAGTGAGCAGACTCTTATCTGGGAGAACCAGGTTTGATTCCCCACTCCTCCACTTGCAGCTTCTGGAATGGCCTTGGGTCAGCCATAGTGGTGAAGTGCGTGGACTCTTATCTGGGAGAACCGGGTTTGATTCCCCACTCCTCCACTTGCAGCTGCTGGAATGGCCTTGGGTCAGCCATAGTGGTGAAGTGAGCAGACTCTTATCTGGGAGAACCGGGTTTGATTCCCCACTCCTCCACTTGCAGCTGCTGGAATGGCCTTGGGTCAGCCATAGTGGTGAAGTGTGCGGACTCTTATCTGGGAGAACAGGGTTTGATTCCCCACTCCTCCACTTGCAGCTGCTGGAATGGCCTGGGGGCAGCCATAGTGGTTAAGTGAGCAGACTCTTATATGGGAGAACCGGGTTTGATTCCCCACTCCTCCACTTGCAGCTGCTGGAATGGCCTTGGGTCAGCCATAGTGGTTAAGTGAGCAGACTCTTATCTGGGAGATCCGGGTTTGATTCCCCACTCCTTCACTTGCACCTGCTAGCATGGCCTTGGGTCAGCCATAGTGGTTAAGTGAGCGGACTCTTATCTGGGAGATCCGGGCTTGATTCCCCACTCCTCTGCTTGCACCTGCTGGAATGGCCTTGGGTCAGTCATAGTGGTTAAGTGTGTGGACTCTTATCTGGGAGAACCGGGTTTGATTCCCCACTCCTCCACTTGCACCTGCTGGCATGGCCTTGAGTCAGCCATAGCTCTGGCAGAGGTTGTCCTGAAAAGGCAGCTGCTGTGGGAGCCCTCTCCAGCCCCACCCACCTCACAGGGTGTCTGTTGTGGGGGAGGAAGGTAAAGGAGATTGTGAGCCACTCTGAGACTCTTTGGAGTGGAGGGTGGGATATAAACCCAATATCTTCATCTACCTCACAGGGTGCTTGTTGTGGGGGGAGGGAAGGTAAAGGAGATGGTTAGCCGCTCTGAGACTCTTCGGAGTGGAGGGTGGGATATAAATCCAATATCTTCATCTACCTCACAGGGTGTCTGTTGTGGGGGAGGAAGGTAAAGGAGATTGTGAGCCCCTCTTAGATTCTTCGGAGTGGAGGGCGGGATATAAATCCAATATCTTCATCTACCTCACAGGGTGTCTGTTGTGGGGAAGGAAGGTAAAGGAGATTGTGAGCCGCTCTGAGACTCTTTGGAGTGGAGGGTGGGATATAAATCCAATATCTTCATCTACCTCACAGGGTGTCTGTTGTGGGGGAGGAAGGTAAAGGAGATTGTGAGCCGCTCTGAGACTCTTCGAAGTGGAGGGTGGGATATAAATCCAATATCTTCTTATCTTCTTCATTTTGAAGGAAAAAAGGTGGTGGAGTTCATCCAGGGATTGTTATGTAGCTGCAACTACTATTCAATGGACAAAGTAGGAAGAAGGAGGTGGAATTCTCAGAAAGGTTCAGGAGCTGTGCTCCTGTGAGCTCTCGCTGAATCCAAGGCCTGATTCCTCCACAACCAACCCTTCTAGATACCCTTTGTGTAGGGGGGGGGGGGACTGCAAATTGCTGAGCACTGAGCCACACTGGAGGACTCACTCAAACCCAACATTTTCTTTACCATCTTTGGAGAGCTGGTTCCAAGGTCAAGACCAGCCATGAGCCAAAGCCCCACAGGAAACTTGTGCTTGCATCCCCTTTGCTGTTTTGGGGAAGGAGGCAGGTGGCCTTGCTCTGTCAACAGCAGTTTCTCTTTCTTACATACCTTTCAGGTTTTGTCACCTGCTGGCAGGGTGGGGCTGATTCATGGCTTGAAGAGCCTTCTGGTAACCAAGATCAGGTCATGTTCTGGGCAATGTTCTAATCCCCCCCACTCACATCCTGAGCAGACCACATGGTCAACGGGCAGTGGAAGACCCCATGTGGCTCCAGATTGCTGCTAAGTGGGGCTTCCTGTGTTAAGGAGTGACCAGTCATGCGCACAGCTCCAAGGGCACACTGGCTCTGGGCTCAGAACACTGTCAGCAAAGCCTCTGCTTTCATAACAATGTCTTTCCTTGTGGGGTCATCACAAGGCAAGTTCATCAAGCAAAGCACCCTGTTTCCCACAGTGAGTCAGTCAAATGTTTCTAGGAAACCCACAAATAGAGCATGCCCTCTCACACCAGTGAGAGCCCGTTTGGTGTACTGGTTAAGCGTGCAAACTCTTATCTGGGAGAACCGGGTTCGATTCCCCACTCCTCCACTTGCAGCTGCTGGAAGGGCCTTGGGTCAGCCATAGTGGTTAAATGAGCGGACTCTTATCTGGGAGAACCGGGTTTGATTCCCCACTCCTCCACTTGCACCTGCTAGCATGGCCTTGTGTCAATCATAGCTCTGGCAGAGGTTGTCCTTGAAAGGGCAGCTGCTTTGAGAGCCCGCTCAGCCCCATCCACCTCACGGTGGGGAAGAAGATGTAGGAGATTGTAAGCTGCTCTGAATCTCTGATTTAGAGAGAAGGGCGGGATATAAAGCTGCAGTCTTCTTCTTCTACCTAGCATTCCAAAGAAAGTTTCTTCTGCATATGGATGCTCCATTTTGCTGGTAGTGATCAGTAAAGCATTCCCTTCTGATTTGTTTCTTTCCCCATTTTTCTGTTAGGCCATTGGTATAGCCTGTAAATTCTCCCTCTCAAGAGAGACTCGGGGTGCTGGGGGTTTACAACTGCTCTATGTGGGGTTGTCCTTGAAAAGACTGGAAGCTTCAGTCTGTACAAAACAAAGTTGCTTACCTACTGGTAGAAGAAGACGACATTGGATTTATAGTCCACCCTCCACTCAGAGTGGATCACAATCTCCTATATCTTCTTCCCCAGAGACACTGTGAGGTGGGTGGGGCTGAGAGGGCTCTCACAGCAGCTGCCCTTTCAAGGGCAACTCCTACAAGAGCTATGGCTAACCCAAGGCCATTCCAGCAGCTGCAAGTGGAGGAGTGGGGAATCAAACCTGGTTCTCCCAGATAAGAGTCCGCTCACTTAACCACTATGGCTGACCCAAGGCCATTCCAGCAGCTGCAAGTGGAGGAGTGAGGAATCAAACCTGGTTCTCCCAGATAAGAGTCTGCACACTTCACCACTACACCAAACCGGTAAGCGATAGTTGTTCTTGCAGATTAAGCTGTCTTTTCTTTTCTTTAAAATCTCCATGGGTCTCCTATGTGCTTACCTTTAACATTGTGCTGTGTGCAATCACGTTCCTGCTGGATCTTCATGAGCCACCCATCAACAGAGAGCCTCAGAATAGTCCCACTAGACTGGATCCTCTCCATCAGTCGAGTTCATAGATGATCAACAAGATCTTAAGTGTTCTCAGTGGTGGCGCCAATCCTTGGTGGGTTGGAGGGTGCTTTGGAGGGTGAGCTCTCTGGTGTTGCACCCCACTGTGCTCCCTGCCCTCCCCAGACTCCAGCCCCAAATCTCCCTGCCTGCGCCTGGTAGCCCTGCCCCTCCATACCCTGCTGTTGGCTGGGGGTGGGGGGACATGGATACACTCATATAAACAAAAAGGGACCACCCCTCCTCCTCTGCCCCTGCATGCATCTGGAGAAAATGGCAGCTTGGAAAGGTGGGCTTTATAGCATTATATCCTGCTGAAGTCTGCCCCTCCCTCATCCCTGTCCCCTTCCCCTCCCCTGGTGCCACCCCCAAATCTCCAGGAATTTCCTTACCTGGAGCTGGCAACACTACCTCACAACCAGGGCTTTTTTGTAGCAGGAACTCCTTTGCATATTAGGCCCCACCCCCCTGATGTAGCCAATCCGCCAAGAGCTTACAAGGCTCTTCGTACAGGGCCGATTGTAAGCTCCTGGAGGATTGGCTACATCGGGGGGGGGGGTAGCGCAATATGCAAAGGAGTTCCCACTACAGAAAAAAAGCCAACCCCAACCATGGCTCTCCTGATGGTGAAAGCAGCTGGGGAAAGACCCCAAGGTCTCTGGTCCTAGCTCAGGAAATGCTCCCTCCTTGCTGCTTCCCTCCCCTTCCTCTCCACAGCACCCGCCAGATCCGGAGCTCTGCACCCGCCTCTCCATGGAAGCTGCAGCACACATCCATCAACTCGACTGCCTTGGAAATGTGGTGCGTTTAAATGCAAGGCCTGGGGGGCCAGCTGCCCCTGAAGAAGGATGGGCTGCCCTTCTGGGGGGCTACTCAGAGGAAGAGCGATCATCCCAAGGAGGCTTCCCCCCCCGTGACAAACTCCTTCACCGCCAGCTGAAAAGGGACGCCAAGTGGCACAAGAACTCACAGGGGAACAGTTGAGGGCAGTGACTGAGCAACCAGTGCCCTCCAAGTGCTTGGGCTCCTGTTTGCCTAACCCTCGCTAACAAAGGCCTGCTTTTTTTGCCCCAATTTTTAAAAAAAGGCACACCTGGCAGCCCCAACGGCACTGTTGTTTCTGCAGGAGTCACTGTTCTGGGCATGCTCCCTGGAGGGGAGCGGAGGAGCCCAGAGCAGGGGACTGTTCAGAGATGCAACGAGCACCCTCCTCTGAAAATGGGTGATTCTGTTGTGCCTCTGCATGAAGAATTGGACAACCCCGTCCTAGCTGATGTGGAGATGTGGACAGAGTGACCCTTCTTGCCACGGAGGATGCTCATCAGAACTAGCTGGATAGAAAGATGAAGAACTGTTTTGTGTTTCCCAACAAGGGTGCCTCCAAGCTCCTCTAATCTGTGCCCAGACATGCCATGCACGGCCTGTGTTTCCTCTGAAGCATCTCTACGGGTATGTATTTTGTCTGTGATGGAACAAAGGATGCTTCATGGACTTCCTTGGGTTTTCATGAGTACCTTATGAGAGCCAGTTTGGTGTAGTGGTTATGTGTGCAGACTCTTATATGGGAGAACCGGGTGTGATTCTCCACTCCTCTACTTGCAGCTGCTGGAATAGCCTTGGGTCAGCTGTAGCTCTCGTAGGAGTTGTCCTTGAAAGGGCAGCTTCTGTGAGAGTTCTCTCAGCCCCCACCCTCTTCACACGGTGTCTGTTGTGGGGGAAGAAGATAAGGGAGATTGTGAGCTGCTCTGAGACTCTTATTCAGAGAGAAGGGCGGGGTATAAATCTCTGGTCTTCTTAACATTTGAATCGAGTTCTTTCCACCTTCCCTGCAGAAGCAGCCGACGCTCCACAATTTTAAAGCTTAGATTGGTATACCAGAAGCCTCTCTCCCTGATCCTCCATCCCGCGCCCCCCAGCAAACTCACAGGTGTTGGGATATGAAAGGGAATCTGAATTAATATGCACTCCACCACCGCTGCTTCATGTGGCCCAAGAGGAACTAGCATGAATAAACAATCCGGGAGCCAGATTACGGCGTTTTGTTGGCTTGTTAAAAAGAGCAGGCGAAGGCCAAAGTGGTGTGTGTGTGTGTGAAAAGAGTGACCTTTGAATTTCCAGCTCCTTCTCAGAAGCATTGATGCTGGGGTGGTGGTGCCATTTTAATATTCTGCGTCTCAAAGTCGGAGCCGCTTACCAGGTCTCTTCCACTGGCAGCGGTTTAAAGATGAGTCCTGCCACTGGCTGGCAGGCGTCATAGAAACGGAGCACGTTTGTATCGTTTCATCTTATGCTGCATTATTTATTCTAGAATCTTTTTAAAAAATAATATTTTGCATAATTTCTGCAAGGGAAGTAACAAGGAGAAGGGACCTGGATCTCTAGCCTCATTCAGCCCCCCTCTGCCCCCCCCCATTTCCCGGCACATCTTTGCAGCCCGAAGGCCTCCACACTGGACTGCAAACAAAAGCCGGCGTGCCTTCTGCGTTTCTTGCATAGGGACACACAACTCCAAACGCCCGGGCAGTCTGGACAGATGGCACGTGGGTGACCCCACCAGTCCCCACCAGGGGTCTCCCTACACCTGCCACGGAACGGCCATCTTGTCCAGCAGCCAGCAGTGGCTTCCATCCACCCCGTCCGGGGCTCCTGGGGACTCCAGGCCAATTCTGCATGGTTCCAACCACTCCGTTTTATGGCAGCTCCGGCAGTTTGGATGTATTGTGACCCCAGAGAGGGAAGTCTTTCTGTTGACCCCGACTCCAAGCATGGCGGGGTGAAGGGGAGCAGAAGTGCTTTTAGGGTTGCCAATCCCCAGGTGGGGGCAGGGGATCCCCCGGTTTGGAGGCCCTCCCCCCGCTTCAGGGTCGTCAGGAAGTGGGAGGAGGGGAGGGAAATGTCTGCTGGGAACTCTATTATTCCCTATAGAGATTTATTCCCATAGAAAATCATGGAGAATTGATCTGTGGGTATCTGGGGCTCTGGGGGGGCTGTTTTTTGGGGTAGAGGCACCAAATTTTCAGTATAGCATCTAGTGCCTCTCCCCAAAATACCCCCCAAGTTTCAAAAAGATTGGACTAGGGGGTCCAATTCTATGAGCCCCAAAAGAAGGTACCCCTATCCTTCATTATTTCCTATGGAAGGAAGGAATTGAAAAGGTGTACCGTCCCTTTAAATGCAATGCCCCGAAGTCCCTTTGGAGTTCAATTATGCTTGACACAGCCTTGATCTTGGCTCCACCCCTAATGTCTCCTGGCTCCACCCCCAAAGTCCCCAGATATTTCTTTAATTGCTTTACCAGGGGCCAGGTGGTTGGGCAGGGCTTTACCAGGGCTTTAAGTGCTTTACCAGGGGCCAGGTGGTTGGGCAGGGCCCTTGGGGCTGCGAGTCCATGACCACATTATGCTCAGGGCTTTTTGGGTAGAAAAAGCCCAGAGGGACTCATTTGCATGTTAGGCCATACCCCTGATGTCACCATTGTTTCACACAGGGCTTTTTGGGAAGAAAAAGCCCAGCAGGAACTCATTTGCATATTATACCACTCCCCCTAATGTCACCATTGTTTCACACAGGGCTTTCTTGGTAGGAAAAACCCAGCAGGAACTCATTTGCATATTAGGCCACACCCCTGATGCCAAACCAGCCAGAACTGTGTTCCTGCTCAAAAAAAGCCTTGGTTGTGCTTCAGAAATGTTGCTTTTTTTCTCCTTTTACAGCTCATGGGCTTATAAGGCTGGGATGAGATCACTGGAAGGTGGGGCTGCCTGGCTGGTAACAGAAGAAACGGTGCCTGAGCTCTGTGGGGCGCCTCCCTTCTGTGGCAAAGTGCCCACTGGCCCACCAATCAGCCTGCACTGACTTCAGCCTCACGGAGGCGAATGGCTACCTGCAGGAGGGAGGATGGGACTCCCCTCTTACAGTGGCCATTTACAAAAACCACCTACCTGATAGTGAGAACATTACGTTAAACTGGGCTACAAGGTCCTGCCTCCGTGTTCCTGCCCTCAGAAGCAGAGATCCCTCTGCGCTGGGGAGTCTTGTGAGCTCCTGCATGATCAATTTGCTCTGGGGCCATTTTTCCTGAGCTGAGAGAAAAAGGTGTGAGCTAGAGGCTAAAAACACTGAGCTAGCTCACACTGACTCAGCTTAGAGGGAACGCTGCTCAGACGTGGCCGGCAGGATCAAGCTTGGTGGAGCCGCATTTCTTGCAAGATGCCCCATGGTCCACCATCCGGCCAGCTTCTGTCCAAAAAATGCATGCCAGGCAGCAAACAGAGAGCTCCCCCCTCCACACTGCAAAAAGTCTGCGAGCCCCCGTTCCTGAAACATTCTTTTCTGTACACCTGGCCATGATTGTGCAGAGACTCAGTGCTTCTCAGCCAGGGCCACAGCCAGGATTTGGAAGATCAGGGGGCACTTACATTTTTTGGGGGGCACTGATGCCCCCCAGCACCCCACATGACCTTCCCTCTAGTGGTTCTCCCCCTCTGACACTCTCCCCTCCCCCCCAAGGAATGGAGGGTGGCAATGAGAGTGACAGGCAGGAGAATGGGCAAGGATCGGGGCTGAGAGAGAGGGGAAGGAGGCGAGAAGGCTGGGAGGGAGGGGAAGAGGCCAGGAGAAGCTGGATCAGGGCTGGAACTGGGAGGGAAGGGAAGGAGGCGGGGAGAATGCGGTGATGGGGCGTGGGAGGGAGGGGAAGAGGCCAGAAGAAGCCGGCAATCCGGGCAGAAGCAGCCCCCCACCTCCCCGCCAGTTAAAGGGCCCGATGATCAGCTGTTTCGCGGGCCCTTTAACTAGCAGGGGGGCTGGGGCTGCTTCTGCCTCCAGCCCCGCTGTGCTATTTTAATGGCGGGCAAGGGAGGGAGGGCGGTGGCAAGGGCCCTCGGCAAGGAAGAGCTTCCCTTCCCTCCTCTCCTCTCCCTGCTGCTTTCCCGCCAGCACCCTCCCTTCCTTCCCCACCATGAAAACAGTGCAGAGGGCTGGAGGCAGAAGCAGCCCCAGCCCCTGTGCTAGTTAAAGGGCTCACGAAACAGCTGATCGGGGGCCCTTTAACTCCAGCGGGAGGCTGGAACTGCTTCTGCCCTCGCCTGCCAAATGCTCACGGGCCCAGTGGCAGCCCCCAGAACCATGGCAGAGGCCCCGGGGGCTGGTTGGGGCCTCCAGTCAGGGGGCCTCGCCCATAAGTCGGGGGGCTGTGCCCCCACAGGCCCCCTCATAGCTACGGGCCTGTTCCCAGCCCCCCTTTTGGGAAGAGCCGGGAGTCCTGCTCCCGCCTGCTGGCAACGCAAAAGAGGGAAATAATCGGCTTGAGCCTCGTCCCGGGCACCAACTCTTTTGGTCATTGTTTTGTTTTTAATTAAACTGGATGATAAAGCCAAGACACAGACAGAAAGAGACTGATAACAAGACTGTAAATAGTTCAGAAAAGGGGAAAGGAAAGCAAAGCAAAGAAGAAGAAGAAGAAGAAGAAGACAAAGAAGAAGAAGAAGAAATAATAATAATAGAAAACCGATCCAGGGAGATGTGAGTGCTGCCAGAAGGGCAGGGGACTTGGTGAAGGCTTCACGTCACTTCTAAGATCACTGTCAAGACGAGGGCCAGAACAAGCCTGAAGCTGGCGAGGCTGGGTGCTGCACCTGGGGTGGGGGGAAGGAAAGAAGAACAACCTGTTGGGGGGAGGCAGGCAGCAAGACAATCCGTTCCACACGAAGCCTCCCTCCTCTCATGCTGAAATTCATAATCCAGCACAACCCCCTTCTAGAGGCTTCTACAGAGTGGACCGCATCTGCCACCGGATTAACACGCTTGTACCCTGGGGGTGGGATGGGGGCAGGAAATACTCCTCTGCCACCGGCCCACCGAGCCCAGGCTTGCCTGCTCTGGCTGGCAATGGATCTCCCAGGTCTCAGGCAGAACCAGATTAACAATTAGGCCAAGTAGGCACTGGCCTATAGGCTCCCACTCCTTTAGGAGCCCTGGGCTGGCTTCCCCCTGGTTTCCCCCCTTGCTTGCAGCCCTCCCAGCCTGCATGTGCAGCCAGCAACTGAGCTGCTCTTTGCCTGACTTGTCTGTTGCTGCTGCTGCTGGCATCGTTGCCAAGTTTGCCTCTCTCTGCCTCTCCTCCGCAGCTTTGTCAAAGGGGCTTTGGAGAAGGAGCCTGCAGTGGGGGCCATGGGTGGTGGGGCGGGCACTCTGACTCTGAGATAATTTGCGAAGGGCCCCCCAAGATATTGACTGCCTCGGGGCCTCCACAGGGTTTAATCCTGCACTGGTCTCAGGCAGAGGTGGAGGACGTTTTCTTGGCCTGCGTGGAACAGGGAACACTGAGGACTGAGCTGAGGATCTCCTTGTGCAAAGCAGACAGTTTTGAGAGTCCTCCTCCAAAGAAGCTGCCTTCAATGGATGCAGCCGCTTGGTCTGCCTGCCTGCAGCAGAGAGAAGCCATTCCAGGGACTGTCTGCAGCCAGGACAGTGCTCTCCCACCAAGCAAGAGGAAACATCGGTGTTCTGAGAAGAGGTCTGGGCATGAAGGGAAGCCAGGGAAAACAGGCAGAGCTTCTGCAGAGCATGGAAGGCAAGGGGCCATGAATCCTGGAGGTGGAGGAGTGGAAGTCCCAGCCAGAAGTTCAAGAGGCAAAAGAACAGTGGCAGCACAATATATGAAATACAAAAATACAAAAATACAAAATATTGTGCACAAATACTCTTAACTGGTGTAAATAAAGTTCTATTATAATGAAATGAACAGCCTACAACAGTGGGCATACATTCATACAGTATAAATAGAAATAGAAAACAACAGTCTCAAAACAATATTCCAAGGAGGACCCCACACAGTCACAGAGTTTTCAAAATGAGTACAATGACTCAAAAATAAAGTTCCACAGGAGTCCCTCCGTTGTTTGTTGACTTCTGAAGGACAAATTCTAGCCTTCACGCAAACCCCGGATTTGATTGCGTTCCGCTGCTCCTGCAGCTTCCTCGTAAGTCAACTGAAAAATCCAGCCTAGTTCTTTCTCAAACGCCCATTTTGATATCTTAATTTGCAGCTAATTAAGATATCAAAATGGGCGTTTGAGAAAGAACTAGGCTGGATTTTTCAGTTGACTTACGAGGAAGCTGCAGGAGCAGCGGAACGCAATCAAATCCGGGGTTTGCGTGAAGGCTAGAATTTGTCCTTCAGAAGTCAACAAACAACGGAGGGACTCCTGTGGAACTTTATTTTTGAGTCATTGTACTCATTTTGAAAACTCTGTGACTGTGTGGGGTCCTCCTTGGAATATTGTTTTGAGACTGTTGTTTTCTATTTCTATTTATACTGTATGAATGTATGCCCACTGTTGTAGGCTGTTCATTTCATTATAATAGAACTTTATTTACACCAGTTAAGAGTATTTGTGCACAATATTTTGTATTTTTGTATTTTAGAAGTTCAAGAGGGGCTGAGTGATGGCAAAGGGGTTGGGTGAGTTCTCGCAAGAGAATTCCACAGAATAGGCAGTTTCTTACCATTTGAATCTTCTGTTCCTCTTGGGATATTTGGATTTTCTAAGGAGGAAGAGGGGGAAAAACAGTAATAATCAGATAGCAATTCTATATGGGAGGGGGAAATCACCCGGGTTCCTATTTTCTTCATGCATCATCTGATATGACCACACTTAGAAGCTAGGTGGGTTCAGACTGTCAGGTGGAAGTTGGGGTAGAGACCACACTGGTCAAACTTCCCATCTTGCTATCCCTGTTCCAATATCATTTTAAGATAGTGTAAAGGTGGTGGGGAAAAGGCGGGGATAAATGGTGTCATATGACACCACGCCATTATTTCTGGCCAAAAAACCAGACGTGATGTCTCCATGTTGCATGATGCTCTAGGAATCCTCTAGAACTCTACGATAAAAATCATAGAGGTCAGAGGGATTTTTAGAGCGTTGCACAACACAGTGCAGCCACGTCCGTTTTTAAAGTCAGAAATGGCATTGAGACATTGCTTGGTGCCACCCTCCTGCCTTCAACTCCCCCGGCCCTCCTGCTAGTGCTCAGCCCTCGTGCGCAGTGAGGTGTATGCAGGGTGGGGGAGGTGTCTGGAGGGCCAAAACCAGAGAGATTTGTGGCCTAGAGGGGGTCAAGCGAAGGCTGGCAATTGTCCCCCTACCAAATACGATCAGCCTGGTGTGGGTGTCGGTGGAGCCAAGTGGGTTCTGTGCCGTGCAGCGGAACATGGAGCCGTTGAGTTCTGCAGGCACTCGTTCCAAGACCAGCTCTTTCCCATCATGCTCAGCGCTCCCGTCCAGAAGTCGGCTCCCCACTCGGGTCCAGGTGAACATGGGTTCCGGGAAGACTTCGTTCTGCAGTCCAAGCCAAGAGGGTAGAATAAATAGGCCCAGGAGGGCGTTTTCAGACGTAACTGAGCTCAAAGCATCTTTAGTGTCATTAGGATTGGGCCCCCAAACATGACCCGGCCAAGTCTCCTCAACGTAGTCCTTTCTACCCGGGCAAAGGAGTTCCTATAATTCAGGCCAGGGCAGGCCAAAAAGAGAGCTGGGCAAAGGATTCTCTGCCTCCTTTGCAGTTTTGCTTTCAGGTATCCAAAAGGCATGCTGTGGGAATTTTCAAATTGCAGGACATTATTCCAAACTGATTTCCGGACACAGACAGCCTGCCTGTTGGGGAAAGGGAGGCCAAGGGGCCCTCTGGATCTCAGAAGCTGCCTTCTGCTGAGTCAGACCTCAGGTTGCCAGGTCCAATCCAAGAAATATCTGGGGACTTTGGGGGTGGAGTCAGGAGACATTGGGGGTGGGGCCAGGAGCAAGATTGTGACAAGCATCATTGAACTCCAAAGGGAGCTCTGGCCATCATGTTTAAAGAGACTGCACACCTTTTAAATGCCTTCCCTCCATTGCAAATAATAAAAAATAGGGGCACCTTCTTTGGGGGCTCATAGAATTGGACCCCCTGGTCCAATCCTTTTTAAACTTGGAGGGTATTTTAATGAGAGGCACTGGATGCTATGCTGCAAATTTGGTGCCTCTACCTAAAAACCCAGCCCCCTCAGAGCCCCAAATGCTTGTGGATCAATTCTCCATTATACCCTATGGGAATCAGTCTCCTTTGGGTATAATGGAGTGCCCTGCAGACATTTCCCTCCCCACCCCCACTTTCTGATGACCCTGAAGCGGGGGGAGGGCCTCCAAACTGGGGGATCCCCTGCCCCCACCTGGGGATTGGTAACCCTAGTCAGACCTCTTGGGTTTATGAAGCTCAACATTGTCTGCTCTGGCTGGCAGCAGCTCAGCATGGTCTCTGGGCTCTGCTGGCAGAGGAAGGTCTTTCCTACCGACTGCAGCCTTCAAGCGGGGCCTGATCCCAGGGGCTTTCTGTATGTAAAGCCGGGGTTCTGTGCCCCCTCCCTCCCTGGAATCTTTGTTGTCCCTTGAGTCCCCAGGAGCACAAATTGCTTTCCCCCCTCGCAGAAAGCCCGCACCCATCACTTTGCACTTAACACGCTCCGTGCGCTGCACAGATTAAGTGGCAGCTACTTCGCAGTCTGCCTGCAATTGCCTCCTAATGACAACAAACGTGGCTGCTGATGAGAAGGCAGCCGAGAGCACACAAATCCCGAACAAGGCGCTTGCACGGAGTTAATGGGGCGAGAGGCTGCACACCGGCCATGCCAAATCCCCCCACCTTGGGCCTTGCGCGGGGCAGGGGGGGGAGAAGCAATCTGGAATTGCTTGGGGGGGGGCCCTAACTATTATGTCACCCAACTGCTGGTGGAAGCGCCTCTGAAATTGAGTGGCCAGCCCAGCTCACTCTGGACTGTCCGCTCCAAATGGCCACTTTCCCCAGACCTGTATCTTGAGGTCATTTTGATGGGTTTCATGCAGGGACCTTTTGCCATGGCCCCTCCCTCCCACTCTCCAGAAAATTTTTCATGCACTCAGAGCCCCCCTTCAGCCTCCTTCTGCATTCAAGGTGCTCTTTTTCGCTGAGCAGAAGGTAGCAACCTCCTCCCTGTTTCTTTGCTAGTTTGATGCAGGGATTAGGGTGTCGAGGAAAAGGTCAGGGAGACACATATTCAGTCCCCACTAACCCATGATGCCTCAGGTCAGTCGATCTCAGCCTAACCTGCCTCACAAGGCTGTCGTGAGGCTGAATTCTGGTGGGGACCCCCCTGTATGCAACCATGAGCTCCTTTGAGGGAAGGTGGGACAAAAACGTGATGTATAAAATTTCTTCTCAAGGAGATCTGAGCTCTTGTTCACCAGACCAGTGTTACAGGGAAAGGTGCCGTTTCCTGATCTCTCCTTCACCCTCCCTTGGGTTGCCCACATTTCATCTCCTTCCCTGATTGCTCTCCATTTAAATCAAACTCTCAGCAAGACACAAACCCAGATGCCCATCTGCCCTGAGAGGCCCTGGCAAAGCCAACCGGAGGCACTGTTACACACCTGAAAGCCATGAACCAGGATGCGGACTGTGTCTCCCACTCGGGCCCTCGTCGGGGTCATCATGATCTTGGGTCCCTTGGGAGCCACTGCAGAAAAAGAGAGCTGGTGGGTGGGTCTCCCCAAGCTCAGATTCACTCCTCCCCAGCCCCACCCTCCCTGCCCCCCTCTCAGCCACTGCTCCTGCTGGCCCCGTCCGGGCTGTTTCCAGGGGTTTTATCATCTCAAGCAAAACACAGCAGCACCATCCTCTCCTGAGCTTGTGCTGCCAGCAGCCACAGGAGGTAGGCGTGGACTTGGCCAGATCCAGGAGGGAGCCTGAACCAGCAAAGGCACTATGGTGCAACAATGCCCACCCTCACCCAAGCCGGGGCTCAGAGGAGTTGGCTGGGCAAGAGAACTTGGCCTTCTAATTCTCTGGTTCCAGGTCCAATCTTGCTCCCTGGAGCTGGAGCTCCCAATGACCAAATGCTAAATGAGAATGACTCGAAAATCTGAGCTGGCCCCCCCTGAGCGCAGTTTGCTACCCCAGAATATTGGCTGGGTGGGCTTGCAAACATACGCTTGATGTGCATCTAACTGAAAATGCAGAATGCAAAGGTCAAGGTTAATCAAGACCCCTGGAGTTAAAAACCATGTCTAGAAGAAAGGTGCTGGGGCTCATTGTCCAACATATGAAGGTGCCTTCTACTTAAATTAGACCGTTGGTCCATCAAGGACAGCAGTGTCCAGTTCTCCAGGTTGAGGACTTCCACTTCACCTACTGCTTGGTCCTCTTGCCTTGCTTCAGAGAGAGCCAGTTTGCTGTAGTGGCTAAGTGTGCGGACTCCTATCTGGGAGAACTGGGTTTGATTCCCCACTCCTCCACCTGCAGCTGCTGGAATGGCCTTGGGTCAGCCATAGTGGTTAAGTGACCAGACTCTTATCAGGGAGAACCGGGTTTGATTCCCCACTCCTCCACCTGCAGCTGCTGGAATGGCCTTGGGTCAGCCATAGTGGTTAAGTGAGCGGACTCTTATCTGGGAGAACTGGGTTTGATTCCCCACTCCTCCACTTGCAGCTGCTGGAATGGCCTTGGGTCAGCCATAGTGGTTAAGTGAGCGGACTCTTATCAGGAAGAACCGGGTTTGATTCCCCACTCCTCCACCTGCAGCTGCTGGAATGGCCTTGGGTCAGCCATAGTGGTTAAGTGAGCGGACTCTTATCTGGGAGAACTGGGTTTGATTCCCCACTCCTCCACTTGCAGCTGCTGGAATGGCCTTGGGTCAGCCATAGCTCTCACAGAAGTTGTCCTTGAAAAGGCAGGTGCTGTGAGAGCCCTCTCAGCTTCACCCACCTCACAAGATGTCTGTTGTAGGGGAGGAAGATAAAGGAGATTGTGAGCTGCTCTGAGACTCTAAAATTTGGAGTGGAGGGTGGAATATAAATCCAATATTTTCTTCTTCTTCATGTGGAGATGCTGGGGATCACACCTGGAACCTTCTGCATGCCAAGCAGCTGTTCTTCCACTGAGCCATGCCCCTCCCACAAACCTAGAAGCTTTTCCAGGTGTGTACTTTTCCACCCAGGAAAGAGACTTAGTACCTGCTCCAAAGTGTTCCATTCCTCATTCTCTCCACCACCACTCCTTCTAAGAGCGGGCTTGATGGCTGAGTACTGATCAGGAATGCAACCCTCCAAGGGCAGTCCCCAGCAAGGGGGAGGGGTTCTGCACACTCCATCAGGGGACTCCCCAGGCAGGCAGGAATGTCCCTCTATCAATTACAGAGACTCCCCCTCCCCACATTATCCTCCAGGAACACCAAGTGTTGTAGGAGGTGAAGCATCTTTTTAAAGGAAAGGAAAACAGATGGTGGTGGAAATTGGACTGCTCTCGCTGCAAACAGCTTATAGTACCCTTCAGAGAGAGAATACACCAATCATCCTCTCACCTCTCCTGCTTCCCCCACCCCTCCTCCCCCTCCCACTACTTAACATCTCTCATTTCTAGAGCTGAAAAAATGGTAGGAGAGATGAAACTCCTACAGCGAACTCTTATCTGGGAGAACTGGGTTTGATTCCCCACTCCTCCCCTTGCAGCTGCTGGAATGGCCTTGGGGCAGCCATAGTGGTGAAGTGAGCAGACTCTTATCTGGGAGAACCGGGTTTGATTCCCCACTCCTCCCCTTGCAGCTGCTGGAATGGCCCAGGGTCAGCCATAGTGGTTAAGTGAGTGGACTCTTATCTGGGAGAACTGGGTTTGATTCCCCACTCCTCCCCTTGCAGCTGCTGGAATGGCCTTGGGGCCGCCATAGTGGTGAAGTGAGCGGACTCTTATATGGGAGAACCTGGTTTGATTCCCCACTCCTCCACTTGCAGCTGCTGGAATGGCCTTGGGTCAGCCATAGTGGTTAAGTGAGTGGACTCTTATCTGGGAGAACTGGGTTTGATTCCCCACTCCTCCCCTTGCAGCTGCTGGAATGGCCTTGGGGCAGCCATAATGGTGAAGTGAGCGGACTCTTATCTGGGAGAACCTGGTTTGATTCCCCACTCCCTACTTGCAGCTGCTGGAATGGCCTTGGGTCAGCCACAGTGGTTGAGTGAGCGGACTCTTATCTGGGAGAACCGAGTTTGATTCCCCACTCCTCCACTTGCAGCTGCTGGAATGGCCTTGGGGCAGCCATAGTGGTGAAGTGACCAGACTCTTATCTGGGAGAACCGGGTTTAATTCCCCAATCCTCCCCTTGCAGCTACTGGAATGGCCTTGGGGCAGCCATAGCTTTCCTAGGAGTTGTCCTTGAAAGGGCAGCTGCTATCTCAGCCCCACCTGCCTCACTGGGTGTCTGTTGTGAGGGAGGAAGATGAAGGAGATTGTGAGCTGCTCTGAGACTTTGAGATTCAGCGTGAAGGATATAAATCCAGTATCTTCCTCCTCCTTCACCACACGAGCCCTGCTTTGGATGGCCCAGACTAGTCTGATCTCATCAGATTTTGGAAGCTAAGCAGGGTTGGGCCTGGTGGGAGACCACCAAGGAAGTCCAAGGGTTGCTACGCAGAGGCAGGCCATGGCCAACCACCTCTGCTCACCTCTGCCCTGCCCTGGATGGTCCAGGCCAGCTAGATCTCATCAGATCTCAGAAGCTAAGCACAGTCAGTTCTGATTAGTACTTGGAAGGAAAGCAAAGGTCCCCTGTGCAAGCACTAGCCGTTTCCGACTCTGGGGTGACGCTGCTTTCACAACGTTTTCACGGCAGACTTTTTACAGTGTGGTTTGCCATTGCCTTCCCCAGTCATCTACGCTTTCCCCACAGCAAGCTGGGGACTCATTTGACCAACCTCGGAAGGATGGAAGGGTGAATCAACCTCGCGCCGGCTACCTGAATCCAGCTTCTGCCAGGATCGAACTCAGGTCATGAGCAGAGAGTTTGGACTGCAGTACTGCAGCTTTACCACTCTGCGCCATGGGGCTCTTAAAGGATGACTAAAAGATGCAAGCACCAGTTGTTTTCACATTTTCACAGCAGACTTTTTACGGGGTGGTTTGCCATTGCCTTCCCCAGTCATCTACGCTCCCCCCCCCCCCCCCCAGCAAGCTAGGGACTCATTTTACCAACCTCGGAAGGATGGAAGGCTGAGTCAACCTCGACCGGCTACCTGAAAACCCAGCTAACGCCGGGGATTGAACTCAGGTCGTGAGCAGAGCTCAGGACTGCAGCTTCAACGCTCTTTGCCACGGGGCTCTTTCAGTACTTGGAAGAGAGACCACCCAAGAAGGCCAGCGTTGCTACACTGAGGCAGATTAATTTCGCTTGCCTTGAAAACCTTGCCGGGATGGCCTAAGTTGGCTGCTGCTTGATGGGACTTTGCCTACCACACAAGCGTTATCCTGATTTGCTGCCCATCGCAGTTTTTCAAGGGTTCTAAGAAGCACCTGGCAACTGTTACAAAATAAGACTTTGGGGTTCCCTGTTTGACAGCATGGCTCCAGATTGGGACCAAAACCATTTCTCATTTCCTAAAACCACCTCTGAATGTCTCTAACCTCACCGGGATGGTCCAGGCTAGCTAAATCTCATCAAATTTTGGAAGCTAATCAGGGTCAGTTCCAATTAGTACTTGGAAGGGAGACCACCAAGGAAGGCAGAGGCAGGCAGGGGCAACCCATCTCTGAGTGTTTCTTGCCTTGAAAACCCGACGGGGATGCCCTAAGTCAGCTGCCGCTTGATGGGACTTTGCCCACCACAAAAGAGTTATCCTGATTTGCTGCCCATCGCAGTTTTTCAGGGGTGCTAAGAAGCACCTAAGAGCCCCGTGGCGCAGAGGGGTCAAGCTGCAGTTCTGCAGTCGGAGCCCTCTGCTCATGACCTGAGTTGTAGCCCAGCGGAAACTGGTTCAGGTAGCTGGCTCCAGGTCGACTCAGCCTTCCATCCTTCCGAAGTCGGTAAAGCAAGTCCCCAGCTTGCGGGGGGGGGGGGGAATGTAGATGAATGGGGAAGGCAACGGCAAACCACCCCGAAAAAAGTCTGCCGTGAAAACGTTGTGAAAGTGACATCACCCCAGAGTTGGAAACGATTGGTACTTGCACAGGGGACTACCTTGACTTTTATGAGCTTTTGAGATTCACTCCTCCTTTCTTCAATGACTCACAGAAGCTCCTAAAAAGGTAAAGGTAGTCCCCTGCGCAAGAGCCCCGTGACGCAGAGCGGTCAAGCTGCAGAATTGCAGCCAGAGCCCTCTGCTCACAACCTGAGTTCAATTCCAGTGGCAGCTGGTTCAGGTAGCCGGCCCGAGGTTGACTCAGCCTTCCATCCTTCCGAGGTTGGTCAAATGAGTCCCCAGCTTGCTGGGAGGAAAGTGTAAAAGACTGGGGAAGGCAATGGCAAACCACCCCGTAAGAAGTCTGCCGTGAAAACGTTGTGAGAGCGACGTCACCCCAGAGTCGGAAACGACTGGTGCTTGCGCAGGGGACTACCTTTACCTTTTAAGAAGCTCCTCCACCTATTACAAAATAAGGCTTTGCGGTTCCCTATTTGCCAGCATTGCTGCAGATCGGGACCAAAACCATTTCTCATTTCCGAGAAGAGTCGGCAGGTGTCCGGCCCTCTGCACACAGGAGGCAGCAACCAGCTCCGGAAGTTGTAGCTTCCACCAAGATCAAGCCAAACAGGCCCCATTAAGGAGTGACTTTCAGCTGACTGCTGTCTTCGGGGAACAAGGAAAGATGTGCCAGAATTGATAAGGGTCACAGCCGATTGGATGAGAGTGGTTACCTTGGCAACTGGAGGAACAATATATATTGCCAGTTTGTGCAGGCAAGGGTGGGGGGTGACTCGGGGAGGGGAGGGGAGGGGATAGGAGCGCATTCAGGCACTCTAGACTTCCCATTCCTGTCACCACATTATCGTCACCAGAACAGCCCATCATATCTCTCATCTCATCTCTGACAGTCTCTTGCTGGGCTGGTCCTTTCTGTCCTTCGACAACTCATCTTAGTGCCTGTTTTCACAAGCAGGAGACCTTTCAGAGACTGATACAAACATTGCTTTTGACAGGAGAGAAAAACCAGGCCCAGTGGAGGAGGAAGGAGGAGGAGGAAGAGGAGCAGGAGGAAGGGGAAGAAGAGGAGCGGGAGGAGGGGGAAAAGGATCACCAGACTATTGTCCATCTCTCCCCCCAGCCCTGCACGCACATGTGAGTTTCAGATACAGATGGGCCAAGGGAGGTGAGATCAGAGCAGGTTTGGTGTCAGAACCAACGGGACTACCTAGGTGGTCCTCAGAGTTCAAAGCTGGGTCTACTAAGGTGGGACTCATTGATCAGGAAATTAGTTCAGGAAGGTATCTGGAGAGGAGAAAGGAGAGCCTGCATGTACAAGAGCACTGTATCTCAGAACTGTCAGCTATCTGAGACAAACAACAGAGGGGTGTCACTACCATTCCTGGCTCACAAGTCTCCAAAAGCAGTAGGCCAAGCATTTCAGGAAACCAGATGCTGGACTGTTGGATCCAATCCAGCTGGGCTCTTTTGGTCACTTCTTACTTGTGACAGTTAAGAATGGAATTATCCAAGACAGTATACCTCAAACCCCCAGGATGGTGTTGTGGGGGAACAAAAGCGCACATCTTGCAGAGGAGACTGAGTAGCTGATGTCAGAAGCCAAATGGTGAATGTGATGGACCCAATCCAATGTTTATTGGCCTGACTTGTCCGGACAAGCCCTAGAGCAGTGGGCAGAACCTCCATGGTTAGAGTCAGTCTACCTTTGGTGCTGGGGACAAGCAATGAAGAAGACTTTGGCTTTTAAGATCTACTGGTGGACTTGCCAGAGACATCTGGTCGGGAAATCAAGAAAAACAGACTGCTGGATACACACACAAATGAAGCTACTGAATCAGCCCTTTAGTCCACCAAGGTCAGTATTGTCTACTCAGACTGGCAGCGGCTCTCCAGGGTTTCAGGCAGAGGTCTTTCCCATCACCTTCTGCTGGTTCTGGAGATGCCGGGGACTGAACCTAGGACCTTCTGCAGGCCAAGCCATACCACTGAGCCATAGCCCCTCCCAATTAAACGCCCATTGGCTTTCTCCAAGTTCTGGAGAGAGATTGGCAGCAGGATGGGTTCTGAAGCCCAGACGTCTTCCCCAGACACAGGCAGACAAGAACAGGGCAAGTTCAAGTAGCTGTCTGGGACCCATCCTGGTAGCACTGCAGGCCCAGTAGGCAATGTCAGCCCCATCCTGTGGTGCTCAACGGGCCCCTACGGCATGTCTATCTCTATCCTCCCCCCCCCTCACGTCACCCCCAGCAGTTACCTGGAGCGCTTGGCCAGAGAACCAGCTTCTGGGACTCCAGGCCAGCTCCTGAAATTGGGGCACCCAGCACAGAAGGACAGCTGGTAGAAGACGACCAGTGTTTCTCTTCACACAAGAAGAGCAGAGAATAAACCGAGAGGACAGTAAAACCCTCCGCTTCCCCCAGCCGTGTTCCTTAATACCAGAGTGTTGGCCAAGTCCGTTAAATTAACGACCGTCAGCTAAAAGAGAAAGATTTCTCAGTGCAGCCAGTGAGGGAACTCCCCAGAGTCACATACCTTCCTTGGGCACTTTTTTAAAAAAGGAGATGACTAATTTTTATGACCCTTAATAAACACCAGCAGGGCGGTTATGCCTGTTAATAAAAGGAGGTAATCAAATCCCACGCTCCGGGTCGTAACCTCGAAGGAGGAGTAACTGGGAACTGGGCGCCTCTCGATCCCCCCCCTGCGGTCCCAGGAAGCAACTGGCAAGGAGGCCCCAAGGATCCAGGCTTAGCAAGCGGCAGGCCCAGGGGAGGGGTCATCTCAGGTCCAGGCTGCAGGTGGGAACTCTGTTCTCAGGGATGAGGCTAGGACAGGCCACTCCCCCTTATGTGCTAGTTTCCTTTCCAAAAGGACTTTCCGTTCTTAGGTCTCTCCCCACAGTTGTCACCAAACAGGTTTTGCAAGCACTGAATGCTCTCCCTTCAAAAAAAGAATCTGTGGACCAGGAAGCTACCAAGGTGGACACGGGAAGCTGCTGCATACTGAATCATACCAGTGGTGGACCTCCCTCAGGTCTCCTCTGACTGGCAGTGGCTCCGTTAGGGTCTCGGGCAGAGCAAGGCCCTTCTCAGCATCTCCAAACTGAGACCCCAGCTGGGAACTGCAGGCAGAACTGTAGAGCTCCTTGCTGGTACCCAGAGGCCCTTTGTGGGTAAACCAGTGACGCCCTCCAGACCCATGAACAGAACATCCGGGTATCCCGATGTGGACTGCCTTTGAACACGGAGGTCCCACTAAGCCACCGGAGTGGATAGTCCTTGATGAATTTGAACTGAGTTTGAATTTGACTAATCTTTTTGGAAAGCCATCACACCATCGTTCTGTCCACAGGCCATGAGTTCCACAGGTTAAAGGGGAAGAGAATCGGGTTTTCTGTGTTCCATCTGCCAAAGATGAGAAGATCTACCTTCTTCCTGTGATCTGGCTGTGAAAACATGGATGGGTGAACACTCCCAAGCGAATTGCCACAATCCCCAACACAAAAATCAGCCAGTGCTCAGCTCCAGCTAAGAAACAGAACCCAGTCGTGTGTCTCCGGCGTCCCATCTCATTCCATCACTGAATCTGCCAGACTGGTGAAGGTGCTCCTTGCCAGAGAGGGTGGTGCCCTCCACTCCCCCCACCCCCAATGCAGCCCCGGGGCCTCTGATCCAACAGCCGTCCTCTTCCCAGTAAAGCAGCCATACAAGCAGGAAAGGGACGGGCAGTGTGCTGAGGATTCAGCATGTGGAATCTCTTCTCTGCAGCTCTATAAAATAAAAAAAGGCAATTTCTCCTCAGTCCACCTGCCGCACAAACACCTGAAGGCACGCAGAGCTTTGCCCGCCCGGCAGTAAATCACGTCTGCCAGGGGAATCGGTGCCCCATCAATTATTCAGTCTTATTTACAGGTGCCATGGAAGTCTCTGCGCACAAAACTCTCTGGTTGTTAGCATGGCCCCGGGCTGACAGGACAGTGCCGGGAAGCGATGGATCTTGGTGTTTGTTGCTGGAGCTTTGCCTGTCTTTGGGTGAACAAGTTCCTGTCACGAGGCATCAATTCACCCAGAATGGAGAATGTCGAGATCAGAGGAAGAGGCCCGTTAGATCTTCAGACTTGCCAGAGCTCTGACAGGCAAAGGATGTTTTCGCCTCCAAGACAGCCGGCTGGTTCACACGCACTCGCCCATCACTGGCATGCTCACATCGAGAGATGTGCTGCAGATCGTCTTCTTCCATCCTCTGGACTTGCCCAAAGCTCCGCGTCCCATTCCTCTTGCATTCCACTTCAAGGAGCAGAATTTGTCTCATTAATGCCAGAATTGGACAACACCTTTTTTTCACGTGATTCACATCTCTTCTTCTGTTCTGCATGGTTGATGCTCAAACAGACACACTGACAGACCACTGCAAGAAACAGCTAGATTTGAATCCATGAGCACAGGGGGGGTAGAGTGGTTATGAGATTTCAAAAGTCTACACTCCTTTCAACAGATGCAAAAAACAAACTCTCATACAACGGCTCTTTTCCAGCAGTGTTTTCCTGCTATGCTGCGGTGTTTGGGCAAAGCACCATCCATAAAGAATCCTTCCTGATACAACACAAGCGCATTGGCAATGTGGTACAACAGTTAAGAGGGTTGGACACGGACTTTGGAGATCTGGGTTCAGATCTCTTCTCAGCCATAAAGACCGCTGGATCACCCTGCCCAGTCACTTTCTCACAGCTTGGCCTATCTGATGAAGTTGTGGTGAGGTTCAAATGCAGGAGAGGAGAACCATTTTTGCTCCCCAGGCCCTTTGGAAGATGATGTTATTTCTAGTTTGTTCTGTTTTTGGTAATGTTTCATCAGCTCACACTTCTGCAGTAGCCATGTGGAGAGTAGAGAAGATGTAATAGCATCTAGAAGAATCTTGAGAGTCCCTTGGACTGCAAGAAGATCAAATCAGTCAGTGCTAAGGGAAATCAACCCAGACTGTTCCCTGGAAGTTCAGATGCTGAACCTGAAGCTCCAATACTTTGGCCACCAAATGAGAAGGGAGCACTCCCTGGAGAAGACCTTGACGCTGGGAAATACAGAAGGCAAAAGAAGAAGGGGATGGCAAAAGAGGAGATGGCTGGACAGCGTTACTGATGTCACTAACACGAATTTGAGCAGACTTCGGAGGATGGTGGAAGACAGGAGGGCCTGGTGTGACTTTGTTCATGGGGTCGCAAAGAGTCAGACTTGACTGTGCGACTGAACAACAACAAAGTCAGCATTTACAGCTTGCTTTCAGTGTGCCAAGTGCTTGACATGTGCTATCTTGTTAGGACAGCCCTGACGGGAAGTGGAAATGCTGAGCTCCAAACCACCCAATGGGAGAATCCTGTCCTCAGAGTCCCTGCCATGTCCCTCTCTGCTGATCCGGAGTTGCTCTTTCCCCTACACCGTAGCTGGGAACTTGAAAGCAAATGGCAAATTGCCAGAATGAACATTTGATTGGAAAGCTGCTAATCACTCCCGGATGTCAGATATAATTTATTTACAATGTTTGTGGACAACTGTTATTCAGGTAGGATCCATTTCTGTCTTCTGAGTCAAAGGAGCGGATTCCCCTTAATTCACATTAGCATTCCTGGTGGGTGGGGTGTGTGTGTAACAACTCTCCCATTATCCTCATTGAGAAGGAGGAGGAGGAAGAAGATGATATTGGATTTATACCTCATCCCATGCTCTGAATCTCAGAGTGGCTCACAATCTCCTTTACCTCCCCCCCACAACAGACACCCTGTGAGGTAGATGGGGCTGAGAGAGCTATGACAGAAGCTGCCCCCTTTCAAGGACAAGCTCTGCGAGAGCTATGGCTGACCCAAGGCCATTCCAGCAGGTGCAAGTGGAGGAGTGGGGAATCAAACCCGGTTCTCCCAGATAAGAGTCTGCTCACTTAACCACTATGGCTGACCCAAGGCCATTTCAGCAGCTGCAAGTGGAGGAATGGGGAATCAAACCCGGTTCTCCCAGATAAGAGTCTGCTCACTTAACCACTATGGCTGACCCAAGGCCATTCCAGCAGGTGCAAGTGGAGGAGTGGGGAATCAAACCCGGTTCTCCCAGATAAGAGTCTGCTCACTTAACCACTATGGCTGACCCAAGGCCATTTCAGCAGCTGCAAGTGGAGGAATGGGGAATCAAACCCGGTTCTCCCAGATAAGAGTCTGCTCACTTAACCACTATGGCTGACCCAAGGCCATTCCAGCAGGTGCAAGTGGAGGAGTGGGGAATCAAACCCGGTTCTCCCAGATAAGAGTCTATTATGAACATATGAAGCTACCTTATACTGAATCAGACCCTTGGTCCATCAAAGTCAGTATTGTCTTCTCAGACGGGCAGCGGCTCTCCAGGGTCTCAAGCTGAGGTTTTTCACACCTATTTGCATGGACCCTTTTTTGGAGATGCCAGGGATTGAACCTGGGACCTTCTGCTTCCCAAGCAGATGCTCTACCACTGAGCCACCGTCCCTCCCCAAAAGTCTGCTCACTTAACCACTATGGCTGACCCAAGGCCATTCCAGCAGCTGCAAGTGGAGGAGTGGGGAATCAAACCCGATTCTTCCAGATAAGAATCCGTGCACTTAACCACTACACCAAACTAGCTCTTTTTCAATGTACGATTTGGGGATCTGGGGCACAAAGGGCTCTCGCTCTCTTCTCCAGCGTTTGATTGATGGTGATCCCAACCCACAGATCTTTGTGTTCTCTCAGCCGGTGGCTCCATGAACACCTTTGTGCTTGTTGTGGGGATGGAGGGGTCAGTCACGAGAGCAAGCAAGTCCGATGAACAGTGACTTAGCCACGGAAAGCACCTTCGTGCAGCAGCCTTGGCAACGCTGGGAAGGTGGGATTGTTTCTATTTTTAAAAATATGTCTCCTGCCACACACAGTTCTCTGCTGCAGTGATATATTTTTTGAAGGAGGAGGGAACTAAAAAATGGGGCAAAAATATTCTCCTGCTCAGAATGTCAGCAAGAAGGCATCCCTTCCATGCTGGTTTTGCTTTACGGTGCTGATCATGTAGCCAGATCTGATTGGCTACATCCTGCCATGACATCACCACCTAGCTTAGGCGGTTCCTGATTGGTCGGTAAAAATGGCACCTACAGCAGCAGCAGAGAGATGCTGCCAACGACAGTGGAACTGAGCAGGAGTGGGATGGAAAAGTCACTTTTTAGTGGAGTTTTCTGGAGAAGATCTTCTGTTCACAGAAACTCCCCTTTTTGTGTCAGAAAGTGCTTGCCCAGCACAGCTCAGCCCTGACTCCTTCCCCTTTGTCTGTTGCTCCAGAGACGCCCCAAACTGAAAAATTACATGGGAGGGGGCTGGAGGAGGTTTTGAGCCCCTCCCCCCCAAGCGGAGGGCCTCTTTGACAGTGCCCATATCTGGCAAGTGCAAGATTTATGTCTCTCTCAGCCCAAGGCGGTTTTTCCTCTGGGATTAACATAAAAGGTATTTTGTCTTTAATATGTAAATGCTGAGTTTGACAGGAAAAGAGAAGCTCTTTGCAAAGACACAACTCAATGAATTGTTTGATCAGGACACCCTTCCTGGGATTAGCTCCTTACAGAACACTGGCTAATCTTCCTCCAGCCTGCGAGAGGAAGAGAGGGGTCCACGGCAGCCTTGGATCAAGAAATGGGAGTTTAATGACTTCTCTAAAGTGATTAAGGCCTCCTTTGACAGAGAGTTTTTGCTAAGGCCCCAGATCAGCTCTCAAGTCTGTCTGATCCACCGCTGGCTAAGCAGCTCTGGAATGAATCCGAGGCCTCCCAGCCGCTTCGGACCAAGGCATGGAGGCGGCTTCTTTAGCCATCTTCCCACACACCCCCCCCGCCCATCCACAACTGGAAAACTTCAGGGGTGAGGCAAACTCGGGGGGGGGGATTGGACCCCAAAGCCAGTTTCTGAGACCCAGCAATGCCAGTCGTACCCCATCTCCCTCCTGAAGCACGAATCAGTGGGTGTTACCTGCTGCCTTTTTAACTGTCCTCTTTATAGCTCCCCTAGTATTTTGGTTCTTGTAGTTGGTTAGATGGGCAGTTGGTTTAAAAAAAGGCAAGGAACCAATGCACCATTTAATTACCTGATCGTTTTACTGTTTTAATATTGTTTATTATATGTTATTTTATGTTGTTAGCCAACTTGAGTCTTTGTAGAATGGGTGGGATATAAATCTGTTGGAACATGGAAAACCACCGCCTTCCCAAGATTGCCCTGTATGGCGAACTCTCCACCGGCCATCGTAATAGAGGGGCACCAAAGAAGAGGTACAAGGACTCCTTGAAGAAATCCCTTAGCACCTGTCACATCAACCATCACCAGTGGTCTGACCTAGCCTCAGATCGCAAAGCATGGAGGCACACCATCCACCAGGCTGTCTCTTCCTTTGAGAACACACGCATAGCTGGTCTTGAGGACAAAAGGAGATTGAGGAAGAATCGCACTGCTACAGGACCAACCCTAAATCAGACTTTTCCCTGCAGCCGCTGTGGCCGGACCTGCCTGTCCCACATTGGTCTTGTCAGCCACCAGCGAGCCTGCAGCAAACGTGGACTATTGCACCCTTCTTAAATCTTCGTTCGCGAAGCCAAGCCGAGAGAGAGAGGGGATATAAATCTTAACATAATGAATGAATGAATGAATGAATGAATGAATGAATGAATGAATGAATATCCATGCTGAATTCATGGCTAAGAGATGCCGATGGCCACATGCTTAGATGGCTTTGAGAACAAATCCCATAAACTCATGATGCCTAGGGATACTCTTGGGTATTGGCTGTGACAGAGAAATGGAACCTCCATAGTCAGAGACAGTATATCCATGGATACCAATGGCTGGGATCAAGCAGCAGAAGAGCACTGGTGCCTTCAGGCCTGCCTTTCCTGGAGGCCTCTGGATTGGTGCCATTGGAAACAGGAAGTGGGGGGAACTCTCAGTTTCACCCCACCAGTTAGCTCCCAGGTTCTTCACAAGATTGGTCTCACCCAGAATTGGGAAATCATGCAGGCTGCGGGGTGCTGCCAGGAGAATTCTGAGACAAAGAGGTGTCTCGTTTCCTTCTTGATTCTTTCCAAAAGAAGGTGCGTGATGCATTTTTCACGTTTTGGAGGTGTAGTTCTAGCAAACTTAAGCTGCTTGAATGAAGCCGAGGACGAGCGCAGAGAGGTGGAGAGGAGAAATCCCTCTGTTCCCTTGTTTCCGGCCCCACCAAGCCTCGTTAGCTTGGATGCTGAACACAAAGGATGGGAAGGAGCAACCAGAGCAAAAACAATCCCCCAATTGCCCTCCAGATAACCAGCTCTTAAGCCAGGATTTCTGCTAGGGAGAGACAGAAAGGACAGAAAGAGAGAGAGAGAAAGAGAGAAGGAACTGCCTGGGGAGGAAGAAAGGAAGGCAGACAGGGACATCATTTCAGTGTGACAAGAGAGCTCAGTCGGAAGGCATGTTCTGCTCCTCAGACGGCCACTAATGGCCTGCAGAGCCCATTAGACATAATGAAAGTGCAAGCAGGCAGAGCTGAAGGGGGAAAAGGAACTTCATTAATTCGGGAGAGCGAGAGAGAAAGAGAGAGTCCCAGGACTGGATGCCTGGAAGAACACCCCGCCTCCCACCCGCCACCCGGGTTCCTTCCTGTCATTGCCCCAGTTTGCTTCCCTGGAAACCTAGCTTGCAAATAGGGTTGCCATCTCCAGGCTGGGGAATTCCTGGAAACTGGGGAGTGAAGCCTGGGGAAGGAGAGATTTGGAGAAGGGGAGGGACCTCAGCAAGGTATAAATGCCAGAGTCTCCCGCTTCTCCAAAACTGCTGAGTCCTGTAGTCTGGAGATAAACTGTAGTTCTGGGAGACCTCCCTGGAGGTTGGCAACCTAGCTTTCTAACCTCTTCCCGCTGGCCTAGCAGGACTAGATAGGAAGAGGCTGGCTTAGAAGGCTTTGAAAAAGGATTAGACAAAGTCCTGGAGCGCTCTACCAACATTTGATTCTGCCATGATTGCTCATTGGAACTCCATTTTCCGAGACAGTCTATCTCTGAGGGCAAAGCTGCTGCCTTCTTCTCCTGCTGGCAGACTGCCTGGCAGCCTCTGGTGGAAACAGGATGATGGGCCAGCTGGCCCAATGGTTGCCAATCTCCAGGCAAGGCCTGGAGATCTCCTAGAATTACATTCCATCTCCAGACTACAGAGATCAGTTCCCCTGGAGAAAACAGGTCCCTTGCAGGATGGACTGTGCTGAGGTCTCTCCCCCTCCCCAGACTCCCCCTTCTAGAGGCTCCACCCTCAGATCTCCAGGAATTTCCCAACCTAGAGTTGGCAAGCCTAGCAAGGGAGCTCTTGGGCTGAGCCTGAGCAAATTTCGCTGGCTAAACAGGAAAGAAACAGCATGGTAACACTTCAGGTTCTCCCAGGTTTGTGCAGTCAGCTGATGAAACAATTCAAAGTTGATTAATTCAAGGCACACGATGAACTATTAATGTGCAAATAAATTCACGTATCCCGCCACACATCTGTAGGGGTGTTTTTTGGGGAAAACTGAAAAGAAGCCTTTTCACTGGAGCTTTTAATGAGGGTTTTTCATCTTTCCCAGATGCTTTATCACCAGCTTCTGGGCTGAGGTCTGTTTTACAGACAGTTTTATTCTGTTGGGTTTTTTTTTAATGACCCTAGGCTTGCTTTACTGGCTTGTTTTTATATTGGTAATCTATTATTTTAATTGTAAACCGCCTTGAGCAGGATTCTGGAAAGGTAGCAAAGACATCTCCTAAAGAAATGAACAGACAAGTGTGAATAAATGTAGGATTCCTTGGACAAGAGACATGAGTCCATGATGGGGGTGACTGGCTGCCTCTCCTCTTTCCTTGCCTGATGCCCACCCGCTCTCTCAGCAGAACAGCCTGAAATCATGAAAATCCTCTAAAGGCAGGTTAAGGGGGCTGACACTTGTGGCTCAGTGGTAGAGCATCTGCTTGGGAAGCAGAAGGTCCCAGGTTCAATCCCCGGCATCTCCAAAAAAGGGTCCAGGCAAATAGGTGTGAAAAACCTCCGCTTGAGACCCTGGAGAGCCGCTGCCAGTCTGAGAAGACAATACTGACTTTGATGGACCCAGGGGGGTCTGATTCAGTATAAGGCAGCTTCATATGTTCATATTAATACATGTTGGTCTGAAGGAGCAGAATAAAGTCTGAGTCCAGTCGGGACCCTTTAAGAGCAACATAATTTAATTCATGTGCTGTGGGCACACAGAACCAGACCTCATTTGGGGCAGGAGCTCACAGGAGCAGAGCTCCAGAACCTATAAATTTTATTGTGCTCTTTCTCCCCCCCCCCCCCTAAAAATACTTGCTTCTGGATTCCATTCTTCAAACCCCCTATGAGAATTTTGCTGAACTCTAAGATTTGATTTTCTAATATTTTTCCCCATGAAAAATGGGAAAATAATCAAAACATATAAAGCAAACAGATGGAAATCTTCCTCATGGCCACATAGGAGAAAGTCATTTAAAAAGTATGATGGGAGCAATGTTCCCTCTAAACTGTGAAGTTTCGTGAGCAAAAATTCTACTTCGTGAGCTCCTGGCATTAAAGTTGGGAGCTGCTGCATGAATTAATTTGCTCTAGGGCCATTATTCCTGAGCTGAGACAAAAATGTGCGAGCTGGAGGCTAAAAAATTGTGAGCTAGCTCACACTAACTCAGCTTGGAAGGAACACTGGATGGGAGTCAGGTTTGGTGTAGTGGTTAAGTGTGTGGACTCTTATCTGGGAGAACCGGGTTTGATTCCCCACTCCTCCACTTGCAGCTGCTGGAATGGCCTTGGGGCAGCCATAGTGGTTAAGTGTGCGGACTCTTATCTGGGAGAACCAGGTTTGATTCCCCACTCCTCCACTTGCACCTGCTGGAATGGCCATGGGGCAGCCATAGCTCTGGCAGAGGTTGTCCTTGAAAGGGCAGCTGCTGTGAGAGCCCTCTCAGCCCCACCCACCTCACAGGCTGTCTGTTGTGGGGGGAGAAGAAATGGGAGATTGAAGACATGGGAGATTGTAAGCTGCTCTGAGTCTCTGATTCAGAGAGAAGGGCGGGGTATAAATCTGCAATTCTTCTTCTTCTTCTTTTATTATGACAATTATAATTCAAGAGGCATTTTAAGGTAGATGCTGAGCTGATATAATTTGGCACGCCTTCTGGTCATGTCGGGGGGGGGGTGCATGGCATATGCAAATGAGCTGTGCTAATGAGCTCCAGCACCTCCTTTTCTATGAAATCACCCCTGACCAGAATTCAACTTTGTTGGTCGTAAAGGTGCTACTGGACTCCAGCTTTGCTTTGGGGACAATTAACCCTAACAGATTAAAATGGGGCGCCACCTCCCGCCTTCCTCAAACCCAGGAAAAGAGTTAACACTTCTGCAGGGAGGGGAGGGGGAATCCCACAACCGCTTTCTCTATCTGGTTGCAGGATTTTGAGATTTTTGCAACCCACCTTGCATTTCAGTGAGAAAGGGGGGCTATCAAGGAAGCAACGTAAATAACTTGACAGCAAACAGGAGAAATCATGGGAGAGGGGAGGCTCTGCAGGTGGGAGGGGGGTCAAGAAGCCTTCTCATGCCTGGCGGCTCCCTCTTAGAGCCCCTGCTTCAGCACCAGTTCCTTGCGCCCCCCCCCCCGTTGACCTGTTTTCAAATGCTGAACTGAAGAAAAAATCACTTTAAAGAGTTGGGCACTTTTGCAGGGGAAGGGATAGACATTTTGCCTCCTGCATCGTACATGAAGCTGCCTGGTTCTCAATCAGACCCCCGTTTGGTCCACCAAAGCCCGTATCATCTGCTCAGACTGGCAGTGACTCTCCAGGGTCTCAGGCAGAGGTCCTTCACGTCACCGACTGCCTGGTCCTTTCATCTGGAGAGGCAGAGGACTGAACCTGGGACTTTTGGCATGCCAAGCTGATGTTCTACCACTGAGCCACAGCCTCTCACCAAAACATGAAAGCTGCCTTGTACTGAATCAGCCCATTGGTCCACTAAGGTCTATATTGTCTACTCAGACTGGCAGCCGCTCTCCAGGGTCTCTTGCTGAGGTCTTATACATTGCTTCCTGCCTAGTCCTTTGAGATGCCAGGGATGGAACCCAGGGCTTTCTGCAAGTACAGCCCTGAGGCATGGGCCCTGCAGTAATTGCACAATGCTCCTGCAAGCTTCAGTCACTCCCCACCCCCCCCAGGCCCATGGCCTAGAAAACCCATAATTCCCTGCACAGCATGTTGTTTCACCCTCCATTGACTAACACCTGAATCCCAGCCTGCTCCAGTGATTGAGGGTCTTTTGCCAGCATAAGAACATAAGAGAAGCCATGTTGGATCAGACCAACAGCACATCCAGTCCAACACTCTGTCACACAGTGGCCAAAAAACCCAAGGTGCCATCAGGAGGTCCACCAGTGGGGCCAGGACACTAGAAGCCATCCCACTGTGCCCCCCCCCCCAAGCACCAAGAATACAGAGCATCACTGCCCCAGACCTAAGAACATATGGGAAGCCATGTTGGATCAGGCCAGTGGCTCATCCAGTCCAACACTCTGTGTCACACAGTGGCCAAAAAACCCCAGGTGCCATCAAGTGGGGCCAGGACACTAGAAGCCCTCCCACTGTGCCTCCCCAAGCATCAAGAATCCAGAGCATCCCTGCCCCAGACAGAGAGTTCCATCAATAAGCTGTTGCGAATAGCCACGGAGGGACTTCTGCTCAATAATACGCTTATCCAACCCCTTCTTGATGCTGTCTGTGCTTGCAGCCGCCACCACCTCCTGTGGCAGTGAATCCCATGTGTAAATCACCCTTTGGGTAAAGAAGGATTTCCTTTTATCCGTTCTAACCCAACTACGCAGCAACCAGGACTCAGCTGTGCTGGCAGATTCGGAGCTGAGTTGCAACTACTTCTGGTTCTGCATTGGCTGGTGCTGGTTCCAGAGCTCCAATCCAAATGGGGGCTCAAAGCCAGAAAGGGCACCAGTGACCCCCAGAAGCCCTCCAAGACTGGGACCGCAACTTCCTTTGCTGGCCTTTTCCACTGCTGTGTTCATTTAATCACCAGGAAATTAGGCTTGCCAGGTCTTGCCATCCAAAATGCCAGAGGCGGGATTGGGAACCATGCCAGGATTGCACCCGTGCCTGGGCACCCCACCCCCAAGGCTTGTGGCAAATCTACACCCCCGTTGCCCTTTTAACATCCCTTCCTCTTAGTCCACTTCCAGGCTAGCATCTACTGTCTTGGAGAAAGCAATGTCTGGGCATGCATGTCTTCATGCCAATGGCTTCAGGGCACCTGCCAGGTGTGAGCTTGGAACAGAAAAAGCAGAGGTGTGACTGGATCCCCTCATCAGGTAGATGGCACACCTGCTCCTGCGGCCCCCACCCCACCCGCTGTTCTTCCACCGGCCCCTCCCTCTTACCTAGGGTCACCTCGGACTGCATGGGCATAGAGAGGGCGGGGTGCTTGACCTCGCAACTGAAGAGGGCTTCATTGTCTATCTGGGGGTTAAGCGTCCACATGAGCATTGCCCGCACCTCCACGGTCCCGTCGCTGATGGGGATGTGCGTGTGGTGGAAGTAGTAGATGGGGTCCACGTTGTGGATCCAGCGCGGGAACTCCCGGCTTACCACAGTCTCTGGGATGACTTCTGTGGCTGGGCTGAACAAAAGTCCCTTGTCTGGGGTGAGGCTTTTGAAAGGGTCCTCGGTAAAGGGCCTCCCACCCCGGTCCTCCACGTCCAGGAGGGACAGCGACTTCTGCATCTTGGTGTCATCCATGTCCCGGTTCAGCAGGTTCCGAGATGCTCGGCCATCTTGCAAGCTGGCAGCGCTGATGGGGGGTTCTGCCAAGGGCACCACCTCGATCATCTCCCCGTCTCTCTTGAAGTACACCTGCAGAGAGGAAGAGGAGCAGGCACTGAGGAGACTGCAGGACACACAAAGGCATTCCTTTCCCCCATTCCTGCAATGCCCTTTTTTCTCTAAAGTACAGAATGTTCCTTTTCTTTGCACATATTTCAATTATTGTTATATTGCTTTGCCAGAAAGCCTATGAGCTATGCAGACTTCTTCCTTGAATAAATGAATTAATGGTTTCCCCATTCTGTCCCTCGTTTGCTCCAAAGTCTCACTGGTTCTGGCATTCCACTCCTCCTGAACTCAGCTTTAATGAGGAGAATTTCTAACTTTAATGCCAGATATGGAACACACCCACTCTACTTTTTTCATAACCCCCCCCCCCAATTCACAACTGCCTATAGCAAACATTGCAAAAAAAAAAAAAATCATACCTATGACCTCATCAGGAATATCTCCCTTTTTTGCTGTGTGTTACTGATACATACATTGGTGAAACACCCCCCACAAAGAATCATTGATTGAATCATATGTATCAAGAGGTTTTTTTGTCTCAGCTCAGGAAAAATGGCCCCAGAGCAAACTAATTTATGCAGTAGCTCACAACTTTAACGCCAGTAGCTTATAAAGTAGAATTTTTGCTCAGAAGACTCCACAGCTTAGAGAGAACATTGTGCGCGTGGGGGGTTTTTTTTTGGGGGGGGGGGGACCAGGGAACATCAGACACGGAGGATCAAACCACTGGGCTGAATTGAGAAAAGCTGTAGTGCTCCCACAACGCTGGCCCAGAAAATGGTTTGGAAACAAGATCCAATTCTCAAGTCAGGTCTTCACTAGAGCCACAGTATTTCAAACGCAGAGCCTCAGAAGCCGTGGAGGAACAGCAACAGAACAAGGGTGTCCCTAGGCACACGCAGAGTGCCATTCTAGCCATATCCAGCCCAAGAGCTTCTCTGGCTGTGAGACCTCCCAGGCGTGTGCATCCAGCAGATTCTGCTATGCGAGGAGGGGTCTGCGTGGAAAGCTTGCAGTACAGCGCGTCTGCAGAGGTAACGCCTGTTTAAATCTTTTTGAATTTGTCTCTCTGAAGAGAAGATTGCATTCCATTTCCAAAAGGCTCCTTTCAAGCCTCCAATGTCACGGTGTAATGAAACAGCCACGGGAATGTTTGCAGATAAGTGTCGTGTTTTTTAAGCAACAGCGGAAGGCATACCTCCCACCCCCCCCACCCCCCATTTCTTTTTAAGAATTTAACTGCTTCAGATATGAGAATGAATAAGTAGAAATAATTCCCCAGAATCCAGGAACTTCTGCTCCTTCCAACTCCTACTTGTGGTTGTATAAAAGGAAGCCAGTCTGGGGGACGCAGTCCTGAGAGATAGCCTTGAAAGGGAAATGAGACAACTACTTGATGGAATAAGACATCAGCCATGCCCTGGACCGTAGAGGAAATCTCATCTCCAAAGCACAGCCACAGTGCAGCACAGAACAATCATAACCTTTGGCCACAACGGCCCAGAGACTGGTCACAGAAGTTCCCATTTCACAGTCCAGAAACTGAAGCTGAGTCTCATCTAAGCTCAGAGATGTGGTCTTCCAATTAACAAGCCAACTCCAGGTGAAAGTTCCTCTGAAAGGCCAACAAGAGGGCAGAGAGGCTGAAGCCTTCTTTTGAGAAGAACATCAGAAGAACCCTCCTGGATCAGACCAGTGAGGGTCCACTTAGTCCAGCCTCCTGTCTCACACAGTGGCCAACCAGTTCCTCTGGAGGGCCAACAAAAGGCAGAGTGGCCGAGGCCTTCCCCTGAGAAGAACATCAGAAGAGCCCTGCTGGATCAGACCAGTGAGGGTCCATCTAGTCCAGCCTCCTGTCTCACACAGTGGCCAACAAGTTCCTCTGAAAGGCCAACAAGAGGGCAGAAAGGCTGAGGCCTTCCCCTGATCTCACCTTCGGCACTGTCTCTGAGCATGGAGGTTTCTTTCAGTCACCTTGGCTGATAGCAACTGATAGACCTCTCTTCTATAAATCTATCTATTCCACTTTTAAAGCTGTCTATATCTGTGGTCATCATTACCTTGTCTCTAGCAGCGAATTCCACATTTTAATCACTCATTGTCATCGTCACCTGACCTGCTTCCTCATGACCTCCTCAATGAACTATCCCCTCTAAAGCTCATGATTTGGGTGAATTAATGGGGCTCCTTCCTCATCAGTACTGTCAATCTTCTGGCACAAAAAAGGAAGGAACCTCACTGTTCAGCTTAAGCACACGACTTTTCTGTACTCAGCTGAACTGCAATAGGCCAAGACTGAGCTTCCAAGAAATGACTTGCAGATCGCTGCAGTATGTTGAAGAGACTTTGCTCACCTATCCTAGGAGGAGCTGGAGCTCAGCGGTTGGCATGCTGGAGGTCCCCAGCTCAATCCCTGGCATCTCCACCTAAAACCATCAGGTGGGAGATGATGGGAAACACTTTTTTGTGCTTGAGACCCTAAAGAATCTCTGTCAGTCAGTGGAGACAATACCAAACTTGACAGACCAGTGAGGGTCTGTCTCAGAAGAAGGCAACTCCACGTGTTTGTGTGGAATGAGAGTCAAGAGCCCCCTCTCCTGATTCAAAAAGGGCCTTTTGCCCTCTTGTGACTCATCCCGACCTCCAAATTCATTTCCCCCATGTGATTCCAGGGTGAAAGCAAACTCTGGAGCTCCTCAGGACAGCAATCCTGTAGCTAAACCGCTCTTTGGAACCCAGATGCCAGGATGGAGTGTGGGCCAGGCACAAATGCTATACCAAAGGATACAAAAATCTCCACCTCTCCCCTCCCAGCAACTTACCATGGGGGCTGGCTTCCCACCAGAGACGATGCAAACCAGGGTGAAGTTCTGGGCCTGGTAGCGGCTGAAGGGGGCAGGCGTGTCTGCCGCGATGACTGAGATCGAGATGGGAGGAGCTGGAGGCAGGAGGAAGAGCTCACGGTTACTCTGATTGGCTGTTTGCATCATTCCCCAAAGGCGTTTGACCCTACCAGTGTGCCTGAACCTAGGATGCTGGGTGGAAGCTACTGCCAGGATTAGTACAGGAGAAGAAAGGCAGAGAGAAAGGCCATGCCGTTCCATGTAACCTCAAAAGTGAAATCACAAGAGGCAGGGTCTTCTCAGTAGTAGCTCCCTCTCTTCACAACCAATGTCATTATTCAGAAGGAATGTTTTTGAGGCAACTTTGGACCATGTCACCTGTACATTTGAGCAAAGGTTCAATACAACCCGTGGTGTTTGTTTTTCATTCTGCTCTGACCGGAAGTATCTAACTCTAGAACCTGGGGAAACGCGAAGAAACTTCTATATGTCTCTTTCACAAGTACATCATGGATCTTTTTGAGAATTTTCCCTGTGAAATGCTGCATCTGGAAAACCAGTCTACTTTTGGAAGAGAGAAGGAACCACTCCCACTCATATTATTAAACGGGATTTGCAACAAACACCTGCGACTCGTTGCCAGTGAAGTGTGCAGAGTCTCCTGGATCCCAGGTCTGCTGTCCAAGGCAGAAGCTGCGAGAAGCATCAGCCAGCCAGCCAGCCTGAGACGCTGCAGGTCCTCCACAATGGGGCACAAATGGTTGAGCCACTGAGCCATCACATCTCAGTTTATCCCCCCCCCCCCAAATTTTTGTTAGCAAATGAGGTGCTTCTGGACTCGAATCTAGCTATTCTACTGCAGACCCACGCAAGTAACCCTTTGAAACTATCTTCAAAAGAGGGGCATGGCTTACTGGCAGAGCATCTGCTTGGTGTGCAGAAGGTCCCAGGTTCAAAGGCCACCTTCCCCAGTTTAAAAAGATCAGGCAGGAGGTGATGGGAAAGACCACAGATGAGAAAGCCACTGCCAGTCTGAGCAGACAAGACTGACTGTGATGGACCAAGGGCCTAATTCAGAACAAGGGAGTTTCATGGGTTCATGTTGCTCTGTCAGAACTCAAAAATGAAGACATTTACAGGTATGAACGCTCTTCCTTCTGCATTGTCAGAGGGCAGATATAATAGAGTATGGTACTCTAATAGAACATGCAGGCGCTCATGATAAAATTGAAACGATCAAGCATATGATTATGGAGTGCCTTATATTCAAGGAGTTCCAGGCTAATTTAGTCACCCCTTTACTTAAAAATACGGAATTGCCCTGGTGTCTTGGCTACTGTCAGATACAAAACGATCACACCATCTCAGTGGCAAAATTCATAGGTGCAATCATCCAATATGAGAGAAACAGCACTGACTAAGGTCTTCTAAAATAAGTTTTGGTTCTGACTTTTGTTTAAGGTGCTAGCTGCATCAGCAGTAGACAGACAGACAGACAGACAGAGGCAGGATAATCCCTTTTTAGTTACCAGAAAGTTTTTTTTTTAATTTAGCAAACTTGTAGGACTCTCAAGCTGGCTGTTATTAAACTACAGATGCAAAGATGAGCATTTTTCAGACATGAAGAACGAATATGTAACAGCAATTTCAGAATTAAACTTTTCCATGCCTCTTGAGATAGTCTGTGTGGGATGAAGGATTGTGATGTTGGTGATTGTGTGTGTCTGTGTGTGTGTGTGTGTAGGGGGGGTAGGGTTCCAAGTTTCTATCAAGCAAAAGTGCCAGGAGCCCTGAAAACAAGAAATAACAAGAATTCATCAGTGGAGGACAGTGAAAAGCCAAAGGCGAGTTACACTCCCCGCACCGCCCATGACCAGTGAGGGAGGGGGTGGAAGCAGCATCCCTTCCATCTCTGTAACGTGTAGTTAGGCCTCTGGCCACGAATGGTGAGTTGGGTTGAAAGGGAAGAGAGGAAATGGCCAGGTGAACACACCTTTTGAGCCCCTTCTGCCCCCCCAGGATCTGATGGCCTCTCAGGTGCATCCCAGCGGCCAGTTTGTCTTTAGCAGGAGCCTTTTGACAAACCCCGAAATGCAGATCCGGCAAACAAGCATCAGTCAAGGCTTCACGCTTCCCCCGGAAGCCTCCACTTCCTCTGCGCTGATCGCGGCAAAAGCCAGATTATTCCCTTTTTAAAAATGGAGGAGGGGGAGGTCGAAGACAGGAGCTCCGGCACGGCTGTCGGCTCGCTTGACTGCCTTTATAGCGGATTGGAGGATTGGGCTGTTTCCCCCCCATCAAACGGAACCGGAGGCAGAGTTTCGTCCTTATTTATCATTTCCACGGTATTTCTCAGGATACAAAAGCCAGACGGTCTTTTCCTCGTCACATTATAACCCACTTTAGCTCCGATGTGGGGGGAATCAATGCTGTTGCGCGGGGAAAAGACATCTTTGTGGTCTTTGTCTTGTATGCAGACGGCCCCAGGCTCCTTCCTATCTCTGGCCTCTGGGTGACCATGAGAAGGCCTCTCTTGGTCCTTAGAGACCTTAGAGAGCCACTGCCCAGAGGAGTTAGGCAGCTTCCTATGCTGATCCACCAGGTTACAGCAAACCCAGCGCTGCAAAACTCACGCCACAAGGCGAGGAAGGGTTAGAAACATTCATGGTCCATTAGCAGCCATTCAGCTGACTGGGCTCGATGCGTGGCTTAAGGGTGGCTTGCCCAGGAGGAGGAAAGGGTAGCATCAACTTCAAGCTAAAATGACTCAACTGAGGCTGCCGTTCCTTGGTCACATCATGAGAAAAGACTCACTGGAAAAGACAATTCTGCTAGGAAAAGAGGAAGACCCTACAGGAGATTAACAGATCCTATCCAGGAAGCCACAAGGACCCTCAGTCTGCCAGAACTGGACAAGGCTGTTAAAGACAAGACTTCTTGGAGGACATTAATTCATAGGGTTGCTGTAAGTGGGAAGTGACTTGACAACACTTCACACACACACATACACTTCCAGGACAAATAGAAAGCCTGCAAAAAGCAGTTTGTGGCATCTCCCTCCAACCAGCCATGAGGACTACAGCTCTCACGGGTCCTGTGAAGTAAGGCTAGCTGGGGGTTCTTAGTGGGCCCCACTGAGAAGGAAGAGGTGCAGTGCATTCAAACTCTCTCCCACGGCCTCTTACTTGGGGAGGTAGGTGCCCCATGGCTGGCCCTCCAGTGGAACTGGCTGACCACTGTGTGAGACGGGAGGTGGGACTAGATGCACTCTCCCTGATCTGATCCAGCAAGGCTCTTCTGATGTTCTTATGAAGGCCTCGGCCTATCTGCCCTGTTCTTGGCCCTCCAGAGGAACTGGTTGGCCACTGTGTGAGACAGGAGGCTGAACTAGATGGACCCTCATTGGTCTGATCCAGCAGGGCTCTTCTGATGTTCTTATGAAGGCCTCGGCCTCTCTGCCCTGTTGTTGGCCCTCCAGAGGAACTGGTTGGGCCCCTGTGTGAGACAGGAGGCTGGACTAGATGGACCCTCACTAGTCTGATCCAGCAGGACTCTTCTGAGGTTATTATGAAGGCCTCAGCCTCTCTGCCCTGTTGTTGGCCTTCCAGAGGAACTGGTTGGCCCCTGTGTGACACAGGAGGCTGGACTAGATGGACCCTCACTGGTCTGATCCAGCAGGGCTCTTCTGAGGTTCTTATGAAGGCCTTGGCCTTTATTTCCTGTTGTTGGCCCTCTAGAGGAACTGGTTGGCCACTGTGTGAGAAAGGAGGCTGGACTGGATGGACCCTCACTGGTCTGATCCATCATGGCTCTTCTAATGTTCTTCACAGGGGAAGGCTTCAGCCTCTCTGCCCTGTTGTTGGCCCTCCAGAGGAACTGGTTGGCCACTGTGTGAGACAGGAGGCTGGACTAGATGGACCCTCACTGGTCTGATCCAGCAGGGCTCTTCTGAGGTTCTTATGAAGAGAACTCAGTTGATTTAAGTGAAGTGAGAGCCTATCAACTCACTGCTGTACTCTGACTCTCCAGCAGGATTTCCTGCACCACATCCCCAAACCAGCATCTTTGGTTGGAAGCAAAGGGCTGGCCTCCCAGTCCCACTTCCTGCTCAAAAGTACCGAGCAACTTCTTAAAAATGCATACTTGGTGTTCCGCTTTGCCTTCTCCCTGAAGACATTTCCCAGTCAGGATTTTAGTAGCAACTGGACTTGGAAAGGTCTTTCCAGGTGGCCCTTGATTGTGTGTTTTCCTGCAGCATGAGTCAGCGACCCCAACACATCTGTTGAACGAGGAGGAAAAATACAGGATTCCCCCAGGGCCTGCTCTTTTCCTGAGAATTAGATGGGTGGGGATGGTGGTGCTCCAGGCGCAGCCCTGAATTTTCCTAGAATATTTTTATGTCCGTGTAGAGTTCTCCGCCACCAGAAGAGGCATCTGAAAGCTGGCTTCTGCTTTGTCATGTCACATCTCTTGCCTCCCAAGGGCCCCACAAAAATATATCTTGCCTTCCCTCCCCTGGCATCAATGGATTGGGAGGCCTCCAAATGTAAAATCATAGATCTGTGTCAAAGCGTGAGAAAGATGGACTTGCCGGGAAGGAAGAGAAATGATCTTGGAAAACATTTGCGGGAGAGAGACAGGAGACAGATAAATGGAGAATGGGGAGTTATGGGGAGGTGGAGGAAATATAGAAGCCAACCCAGAGGGGGCTGGCAAGAGGTTTAAATAACAGAAAGGAGTGCTGGCGTACCATGGAACGCAACAGCTGCAGTGTGGGTGCCTGATGGAAGATTAGTGGTCCTGTCAGGCCAGGTCCAACGCTTTACGCATTGTTGCTTCAACTTAGAGACTGTGGGGGTGTGAGAGCTTGCCTTGCAAACTCAGAAAAGAGGATGATATAAAGTTGCCAGATTTCCTGCCTTCTGACACTCAGTAGGCCAGTGGAGGCAAAAAGAAGAAAAAACACCATTGCAGAAGTGGTAGGATGTCATTTCCAGGAAGTGACATCATGCCACTCTAGAATTCTACAGAAACTCTACGGCAAAAGCAGAGTTTCTGCTGAATCCTAGAGTGGTCTGATGTCACTTCCAGGTTCGCCCTGGAAATGACATCACACTGTTGAAACAATGGTGCTCCCCCATGTCCCTACTGGGCGCCAGCCACTGTCTGGCAATCCTAAATGGATAACTGTGCTATCTGCCAGAGGCAGTTGCACTACTGCGGACTGGGGGCTGCAAGGGCTGCCTCCCCCCAGGGGTCCTGTACCAGCATTAAGAGCATAGTAAGGGACACTGCTTTGTTTCCTCCTGTCATCAGGGGCAAAGCAGGGGTCCAGCCAACAGAGTCTTTTTGAGGATTTAATTATACTGTCTAATCCCACATAAAGGTAAAGGTAGTCCCCTGTGCAAGCACCAGTCATTTCCAACTCTGGGGTGACGTTGCTTTCACAATGTTTCCATGGCAGGCTTTTTATGGGGTGGTTTGCCACTACCTTCCCCAGTCATCTACATTCCGCCCCCCCCCCCCCAAGCAAGCTGGGTACTCATTTGACCAACCTCGGAAGGATGGAAGGCTGAGTCAACCTTGAGCCGGCTACCTGAACCCAGCGTCCGCTGGGATCGAACTCAAGCCGTGAGCAGAGCTTGGACTGCAGTACTGCAGCTTAGCACTCTGCGCCACAGGGCTCCTTTTCCCTTGTCTCCTAATGCCACACACAATGAATGTAATACATGTTCAATATGCATGTGTAGCTGATTTACTGATTCAGTTATATATATATATAACAGGGCGAATTCAGTGCAAAGAGCAGAAAATGGCACAAAACACGTGTCAGAGAGATGTGAAATTGAAACAAAGATTTTGAAGTCAAAATGGCAAGGATATGAAATCTCAAATCATCTCAGAGCCGAGGGGAATGCAGTGGAAGGGAGGGGAGGCGCCCAGGAAATCTCTCCTGTGGTTCTCAGCTGAAGCCTCTCTGCCTCCCAGCAGGCCTCTCACTCCTGGGATCGCTGTCTCCCCCAGGCTGAGCAAAACGACAGTCTCTTTAGCTCTTCATCAGCCATCAACACCAGCGCAAAGGGACTGACAGGGCACTGTGCCAGTCAAGATGGCCATTGCCGAAGTCCTGCCTTCCCCTTCTGCCAGGATCTACCGGTCACCTTTCCGGCTCCCCTCCATCCTCCCACCACACACTCCCTGTGCTCTCTGGACCATGAAGTCACACATCATGGCCAATTAAAGGTGCCGTCTGGAGGAAGAAAACTTTACCTAATCCTGGGGCTGCTAAATTTAGCATCATCCAACAGGGGAGGTGTAAACCATCCCGGGTGACCTGGGAGATGTCAGAATCTCTCATTATGTAGTGGCAGGTTTCCTCCCCCAGCACCAATTTAGGGAGGGGGAAGGAGAAAGTGAAGAAGAGCCTAACAAGCAGCCCTTTCATCTCCCCCCCCCCAACCGCCAGTTCCCTGTAGAGGAGGGCAGGCATCATTTTGCCTACCAAATTTTGAAGAGAAGATTTGCCAGAGCAGCAAGGTAGAACTCTCAAGGAATGAAAGGCCATTTGTTTTCCTGTCAAGAGCGTTTCCGAAGTGACCTCCACCCATCCTGTCCCAATCTATCTTTGCCCCTCTTGGGGAAGGGGGAGGAGAAATCTATTCTACAAGAAGCAGACATCAAGGGGCAGGTAGAGTTGCCAACCTCCAGGCGGAGCCAGGAGTTCTCCCACAATTACAATTGATCAGCCTAGGCGGTTGTCTTGGGCATCGGGAGGGGGGGAGCCCAATTTGGCACCCCCTCCCGGCACCCTAGGCAACCACCTAGTCTGCCTAGTGGGCGAACCGGCCCTGTCTCCAGACAACAGAGATCAGATCCCCCTGGAGAAAAATGGCTTTTGGGGACGATGGAGTCGATGACCTTCTACTCTCCCCAAACCTCCCCAGGCTCCACCCCAAAATCTCCAGGAATTTCCCAACCCAGAGCTGGCAAACTAAAGGGGCACTGACTGGTCGGCACCTGTGGCATTCCCCTCCCCCCAAATCTCGGAATAATTTTGAACTACTGAATGAAGCTTCCATTTCTATCATTAACCCAGGGATCAAACCTGGACTGGTGGTCTTCTGCAGAGACCCTTCTCCGCATCTGCAAAGTGGGCAGGGTGATCTGTGTGCCCCTTTGGCCTGCAGCTCCCTCAGCACCTTCCGATGGAGACCAGAGAGGCTACTGTTTGGCCACTGTGTTCTCCTCCTCTCCTCCTCCTGAGCCTTGCCCTTTGGTACAAAGGGAAACCCAGGAGCTCTCTCCTCAACTTCCTCTCCAACCCAAATGGCCCTTCACAGATGATGTCTTCTAGTGTCCTGGTCCCATTGATGGACCTCCTGATGGCGCCTGGGGGTTTTTTTTGCCAGTGTGTGACACGGAGTGTTGGACTGGAGGGGCCATTGGCCTGATCCAACATGGCTCCTCTTATGTTCTGTCTGGGGCAGTGATGCTCTGTCTTCTTGGTGCTGGGGGGACACAGTGGGAGGGCTTCTAGTGTCCTGGCCCCACTGATGGACCTCCTGATGGCGCCTGGGGTTTTTTGGCCAGTGTGTGACACAGAGTGTTGGACTGGAGGGGCCACTGGCCTGATCCAACGTATCTCCTCATATGTTCTGTCTGGGGCAGTGATGCTCTGTCTTCTTGGTGTTGGGGGGGCACAGTGGGAGGGTTTCTAGTGTCCTGGCCCCACTGATGAACCTCCTGATGGCGCCTGGGGTTTTTTTTTGCCAGTGTGTGACACGGAGTGTTGGACTGAAGGGGCCATTGGCCTGATCCAACATGGCTCTTCTTATGTTCTGTCTGGGGCAGTGATGCTCTGTCTTTTTGGTGCTGGAGGGGGCACAGTGGGAGGGCTTCTGGTGTCCTGGCCCCACTGATGGACCTCCCAATGGCGCCTGGGTTTTTTTGGCCACTGTATGACTCAGAGTGTTGGACTGGATGGGCCACTGCCCTGATCCAACATGGCTTCTCTTATGTTCCCATGTTCTTAACTCTCTTTTGGGAACACTGGTTTGCTGGCAGTGTCACTGCTATGGCTGTGGCTGCCCCCCCCCACTAGGTTTGGACCCTTTGGATTGCTTGGTGCCCCCCCTCAGTGTTTTCTGAGACTGCTGCCCCCTGCTGGCTCTTCAAGACACACTCCTGTGTTTGTTTCTGCCACCTTTGAATCCATGCCCTTCGTTGTTTGAATGATCTAACTGAACGATTTAAGCCAAAATAATTTGGATAATTTAAGTTGCTTTTTAAAAAAGGAAAATGTATTTGAAAGATTGCAAAAACTGAGAACAAAAAGGCAGCCCCCCCCCCCCCCCGAACCTGGAGCACGGAGGACCAGCAAGTCAGATGGCTGAGCCAGTCGGATTTACTGAGCCGGATGCCTGTCAATCAAGCTGCAAAGCTTCTATGAGCTCCCGGCTGACACCGCAGGGGTCTCTTCTCATCCTTCACCTGCATGTTCTTCCTGCAAAAGCCACACCGAGCGTGTGCATTCCCTCACGTCCAGCTCATCAGTGGCACGACTGATGCTGGTTCTTTAGAACTGGAAATCGTGACTTTAACAAGAAAAAAAAAATAGAGACTGTTCAAAGTATTTGCCTCTTCACTTGCCGATTTCCATCTGAAAAGCTGTGTGCCACAATCTCATTCCCCCCACTAATCTTGTCTCCAGTCCTGCAGTGGAATCTGGAAGACTGAATCTCGTTCTGTTGACAGCCAGCCTCTCTCTCTTTCCCTGACCTTTTAACTGACGCCTGGTGGGCCCAAAGGCAAGGGGTGAAGCTCTCTGTTATGGCATCCCAGAGCTACTGTATGAAAGCATGAATGGAGCCACTCCAGGCAAAGGGAATCTAGCAGGGCTGATCTAGACAAGATGTTGGAGGAGACATAGGCCAGAGAACTCCAGCGTGATTTCTTCAGGTTAACAGCAGCTGCAGGAGGCTGTCACTCACAGGTGGACATTCTGAAAGCCATGAAACTCCTGGGCTGCCCTTAAACTAGTCACCTTCTTTGGAGCTAACCTACCACACAAGGTCGTTGTGAAGATAAAAGGCAGGCTGGGAGAACCACAGATTTAACCTGTTGGAGGACCAAAGTGTGAGAGGCAGGTGAGACAACTTTGTATGTCTTGATGGGGCAAATCACAGCTTCGGGGGACTTCTAATATTAGGAAATAGTGTGGGGTGGGCTTAACTAACCCCCCCTTCCCCAGGCTGTGGTCAGCCCAAATCAGGGTCTCCCTTGGCTACTCTCTGCAAGTAACAAAGGCCACCCCTTTGCCGACCTTCCCGAGACTTGCCTGGCCTTTCATTTCCTCGAGATCCCACCGAGATCCAGGAGACACAGCCGGCTAGTTTAATTGAAGCAATCAGGCCTCCACTCTCCGAAGACAGTATTTATAAGGGAAATGTACCGGATGCGGCGGAGGAAGGAAAATTAAAAACACGACGTGCTTAATGCAGTGCTGTCTGTGGAGGAGGGGGTGGGCAGAGGCTCCCAGTGGGTGATGGTTTTATGCCCTGAAGCATAAGATTTGATTGCCCTTAATGTCCCAGCTTGCATAGCTACACATGTTATTACCAGGCATAAAAATCATCCAAACCCATTTTGGAAGCCAGGCGTGGTGTTTTGTCGCAATGACCTCTTTGGCTGCCGAATCCCCCCCAGGTTGACTCAACCGAGCGTTCGTTCCCGTTACGGCTTCCAAATTGAAAGATCATCTCTGGCGGCTGGGAGACTTGCCCGTTCTTTACAGCGAAGCAGGAAGAATACCTGGGCATGGGTTGGATTGGCCGGGGAGGGACGGAGTCTACAGCTCTATGCTGAACCTGTTTCGCTACACAGAAACCTCCCGGTTTGGTCCTCAGCATTTGTAGCAAAAGCGTCTTGGGTAAGAAGTGCTGGGAAGGCTCCCTCTGCCCAAGACTGTCAGCGAGAGCGGCTGTCAGCCCAAGCACAGAGTGGAATGAGCCAGTGGTCTAACTTGGGGTCAAGCAGGCGCACATGGGTGGGAGCCCATCGAGACGGAGTTGCATTTCCAGTGCTCATGGTTCAAAACACATGCTTGGCATGCAAAAGGTTGCCTGCATAAGCCTTGAGGAACTCTGGGAAGAGGTCTAGGAAAGATCTGCTGCCTGCTCCAAGACACAACCCTGGGTGAGATGGACCATGGGGAACAAGGGGGTGGGTGGGGGAAAATGTTTTTGCTGCCTGAAGTCCAGACTGGCACCACCTCTGCTGCTCCAGAAACATCCAGATCTCTCCTGCTGCAACTGTTCTAGACTGGACGTTCCCTGTTTGGGAGAGCCAGTTTGGTGTAGCGGTTAAGTGTGCGGACTCTTATCTGGGAGAACCGGGTTTGATTCCCCACTCCTCCACTTGCACCTGCTAGCATGGCCTTGGGTCAGCCATAGCTCTGGCAGGGGTTGTCCTTGAAAGGGCAGCTGCTGTGAGAGCCCTCTCCAGCCCCACCCACCTCACAGGGTGTCTGTTGTGGGGGAGGAAGGTAAAGGAGATTGTGAGCCGCTCTGAGACTCTTTGGAGTGGAGGGCGGGATATAAATCCAATATCTTCTTCTTCTTCTTCTGAGCCTCTCCCTGTCCATCTTCCATTCTGAACGCTGTTCCTGGATTCCATCGCATGAACACGGGAAGCTGCCTTCTACAGACCCTCTTTGGTCCATCCAAGTCAGTAATGTCTGCTCAGACTGGCAGCAGCTCTCCAGGGTCTCAGTCGGAGGTCTTTCCCATCATCTGCTACCTGATCCTTTCTAACTGGAGATGCCGGGGATTGAACCTGGGACTTCCTGCATGCCAAGCAGATGTTCTGCCAGTGAGCCACGGCCCTTCCGCATTGCACTCCGTCTCCCAGCCCTGCTCCTCCTCATTGCACAGAACCAACTGGCAAGCTGCTCCTGCCTCAGATTCAGCAAGCCCTGCACATGTCTGTCTGTCCCCTGGCCCCAATTGGCCATGGTTCCCCACCACTCCCCATGCTGAGCATCACCTGGGAAATGACAACCTCCCCCATGTTCCATCCCCCCGGCTGAGAATTCCCTCTGGCACCCTCCTTTCCTGGCTGCCTCTAAGGATTGTTTCACCAGCAGGGTTTCTTACCTCATTACCAAGAGACTTGTAAGTTTAAGGCCACAAAGATTGAACAAGAGGTTGCCTCAGAACCTTTTTGCCGTTTTAATGGGTGCTGCTGGGCTAATCTGTAGGCGGAACGGCTTTTCCCCCCGGTGATTTAACGACAGCTGCAGGACGAAGTGCACGAGGGGGCAGAGAAACGAATTAACAAAGAGCACGAGAGCGGGAAGGAGGGAGAAAAATGGAGGAGAAAGAGCTACAGAGCTAAATCTAAGCCTCTGTGCAGAAATCGCTGGTGGAGAAGGATAAATTCTTGAAGTCATCCCTGGAGAGTGTTCTTGGGTGTGCAGCTCGGGAAGGAAGGAGCACGCTTGATTTCAAAACTCTGCAAAGCCTTCCGGTGAGAGCCGATCTACCCGAGCACCAAAGGGCACCCCAACCGGGAGGCTGCCCATGAGGGGGCCTGAGGACCATCCGAAAAGGGCAGGATTGGCACATCCCATTAGAAGAATGTGGGGATTTTGATGAGCCTTGTTTAGGCTGCTGGTTTTGTGTGCTGATTGTGCAACAGAGCCCGGATGCTAAATTGCAGCTCAGTCAGGCTCTCTTCCAGGGCAAAAGGGCTTCAGTAAATTGGAGGAAGGACTCAGTTCAGCAGGAGAAGGAAGGGGCTTTTGTTTTGTTTTTTGTGGCTGGGGCGGGGAGCTGCTCAGGAGAATTTAGGAAGCATACAGGTGCCACTACCCTACGCTGTGATCTGGTAAGCCTTAAACAGAGGGCTGATATAGTGGGGACCAGTTGTGAAAGCTAGCACTGCCATCCTTCGGGGGTGGGCAGTGCTCCAGGGAGGGTCCGTGGCTCAGTGGTAGAGCCTCTGCAGAAGGTCCCTGGTTCAATTCCTGACAGAATCTCCATTTGAAAGGAATGGGCAGTAGGGGATGGGAAAAGACCTCAGCCTGAGACCCTGGAGAGCCACTGCCAGCCTGAGTAGCCAATATTGACTTTGACAGACCAAGAATCTGATTCAGCATGAGGCAACTTCCTGTGTTCACAAAGAATCATAGAATACTAGCATTGGAAGGACCTCCAGGGACATCTAGCCCAACCCCCTGCACAACGTAGGAAATTCAATGCATAATGGGAATCATAGGATCATAGAGTTGGAAGGGACCTCCAGGGTCATCTAGTCCAACCCCTTGCACAATGCAGGAAATTCACAAATACCTCCCCCTAAATGCACAGGATCTTCATTGCTGTCAGGTGGCCATCTAGCCTCTGTTTCAAAACTTCCAAGGAAGGAGAGCCCACCACCTCCCAAGGAATCGCTCTAACAGTCAGGAAGCTCTTCCTAATGTTGAGCCAGAAGCATCCATGGAACTGTCACTGGCCACATGGTTCCATTCTGACGATCAGAAATAGTCTGAATGGCTCCCAAACATAAGGAGAATGGGGCTTAGGAGGAAAAGGTCAGCTAACCTTCCTTCAATCACAGGATGGTGGAAGAGCACCTGGGGAGACGGTCCCCCCCCTCCCCAGTGAATAATTCAGAATGAAGTCACTGAAAGGGGGAGGGAGCAGCTGGGCATCTTTCCCCTCCCTCCCCCGGAATCTTGCAATAGGCCAACATTGTATGTAGTTGACTCTCCCTCCCAATGACTTGAGGAGAGGCTCTCAGATCTGTGCAGAATCTTGCTTTAGGCAGCCTTCCAGGAACAACCACATCAAGGACTGCTTTCCCTCCCCTGCTCCTCCTGAAGGAAAGGGCAAACGTGGCTCAGCCTGGAGTATAAGTCGGCACAGTCCAACTTTGGTAGGGTAGGCTCTCTTTATGAGGACGTCGGAGGATGGAAAGGTCTCTCCCAGGAGCCTCTGGCTTAATTGCATCCTTTGGAATGGACCTGCTGCCCCGTTAGGAAATGAATTATTCTTATCCTGCTTCAGCGCTGGCAAGAGCCAGCTGGGGGGTCACTGGCCTCTCTTCTAAACCTGAGGGCAGCTGAGATGTCAGGGGAAGGAGATGAACCCTCGACGCAGGAGATCTCGCCAGCTAGAATGGCTGCCACCGCTGCTGCTTGGGCAGAGGAAACCGGCATTTCCTGCTTTGCAAAATTAAAGTGGAAGACCCTTTTCCATTAACGCAGCTTCAAAGCAATGAGCAACACACTCTTTAGGCTGATACCTCATCAGGAGTTGAAATGCACAGACCAGCACAGGTTTGCTTGCACCATACTTGACAATCAAGCCCGGACCGTGAATAAACAGAGGCTACCGTGGTTTGGTGGGATTATGAGATGACAACATTCACTAGGAAAAATCGAAGGTGGCAGGAAATGAGGAAGATCCAACATGAGAGGGAGGGATTCAATGCAGGAGGACATGACCTGCAGTTTGCAAGACCTGAGCGAAGCTGATACTGGGAGGATGATTTGAAGACCACGGGGGTGGAGGGGAGTCCCTGTAATTTGCCAGGGACCCCAAACCAGGACCCTGCATCGGTGCTGGATTAAACCCTACGGAGGCCCCTAGGCAGTCAAAATCTTGGGAGCCCCTTGCAGATTATCTCAGAGTCAGAGCACCCACCCCGCTGCCCACGGTCCCTGCTGTAGCCTGCAGGCCCCTTCTCAAAAGCCCCTTTGACAAAGCTGTGGGGGGGAGGCAGAAAGAGGCAAACTTGGCAATGACACCACACCGGGCAAGTCGGGCAAAGAGCAGCTCAGTTGCTGGCTGCACGTGGAGGCTGGGAGGGCTGCAAGCAGGGGGGAAACTGGGGGGGAAAGCTGGCCTGGGGCCCCTAAAAGCATGGGGGCCCATAGGCCAGTGCCTGCTTGGCGTAATTGTTAATCCAGCCCTGCCTTGAATGGTGGCACCCACACACTTTCTTCTCTTAGCCAACAAGAAACCTTGTCAAAGGTGGGAGTCACTGCTGCCTTCCTTCTGAACTGCAGCACCCCAACCTCCAAGGGTCAGAAGGTGGCACTGTGACCACCCACAAGGCAGAGAAAGCACGCCCCTTACCCAGCTCGCCCAATGAAGTTGCCCTCGGCTTGGTTGTTTGCTTGTTCAGATGGTCTCAGCTTGCCTGTCACTGCTTGACCACCCGCTTGCCTCCAGACCAGTGCTCTGACTTAGGCCAGCTTTCTCATGTAGAAACTGCAGAAAAGCTGAGGCTATCGTGGAATAGGAATCTCAGTCAATTTACTTTATGTATTGATTTTTTATGGGGTGGGGGAATGATACAGTCTAAGGATAAGCTGTGTTTTGGGATTCTTTTGCAGATATAGATTACCTCAATTTATAAACTTTCTGCCAGCTTGAACCAATAGTGTAGAAGAAACTGCTCAACACAACAGGCAAGTAGAAAACCCCTTCTGAAATTCCTTTGAAGTACTTGCAAGACATCTTCTGACTTAGATGCATCAGTACACTCAAAGCAATGGCTGTCATTTTGGGGGCTTTATCACATCAGTAAGAAATACAGCTGAAGGTGAGTTTACATTTTTCTTCTTTTTGTACAGCATACTAAAGCTAATTTGCAATACTTGCTTTCTGTCACTAGGTGTCGCTATAGCACAACTGGCACACCTAATATGACTCTACTGGCACCTAGTGGCAAATACAAACAGCACTGCCAACACCCCCCCCCCCCCCCCGCGCCCCATGCCCTAAACAGCTGGGTGAGTTTATATTGGCACAATTTGACAGTGACATTTGGAGAGTGGCTGGCTAGAGCCACTCAGAAATTGCCAATTATTTTCCGCCAAGAGCTGAGAACACAGTGTCCTATCAGAAGTGGGACATACATTAGAGGTTAAATTTGGCAGCTTTGTTCCATAACTCTGCTGCTATTAGGTTCACCTGCTTCTGAAGAGAAGGACAGCCTCCCATAGGCAAACATGACCTCGTTTGGTGCCATGTTTTTTCTGCAAGGTTGGAGCCGGTTACACAACAGGCCGTGTGGGAGATGGAGCTCCGTTCCCAGATCTGAAGGTCGCTCTGATGACATTTCTAAACAACTGGGGGTCCTTCGAACCATGGTGTCCCTTGATCTCCAGGCACTTCTGCTTTGCAGACTTGACAGGAAACTTATTCCCCCAAGATCATTTGAAGGTTATCAAGCTGCCTAGTAGAGACTCAGAGCTCTGCTCCCCCAACCTCCGGACTGCTCTGAAGCACGACTTTCATGTCACAGGCAGAGAGAACCTTCAGCTGGAAATACCAAGGAAAGAGTCTAGGGCCTTCTGAGCTCAAAGCAGGTATTTTCCAACCCAGACCTGGCAACCTTATTGCCCTTCCAAGCTGGTACCCACTGTGTCATGGGCACCACAGTGAGACCCGAGCAGACCCTCACGGTTCTGCAGGCTCTTCTCCTAGTTCCATTTGCATCCAAGGCTGTTTCAGGATCCCAGTCCACCCCTCATCCCTGTTCCTGTTCCACCTTCATCCCAAGACTGTAAAGCACCTGAGCTCAGGAGAAAAGCCCTATCAATCAAAGCAGGCTTCGGCCTACTGATCCCATCTCCATGGCGATGGAACCTGCAGTTATCAGACACAGCCCTTCCTTCCCAAGTGTTTTGTCTGCTCCTCAAGGAGAAGGCTTGGCTTCCCTCATTATGAGGGACCGGAAGACAGAACGAGGCCCGACTGCTGCCTTTTCCCTCTCGCTCTGCCCCCCAAAAGGGTTCTGGAGGCTGCAGGCGGCATGAAACATGACAGCAGCTGGTGCCGAAGCTGCCTTCCACCCTCGTTTGTCATCTCCACATTTCTCCACGGCAAATGAAGCCGCTCAGTAAATATAAATCGCAACATCTGTTCCGTGCTGCTCCCTGGCACGGCTCGCCCAGACCTGACACTCTCTCAGCAGGAACAACAAAGATGGAGGCCTGCCCTCTTGGCTACGACACCCACAACCCGCTGACTCAATGGCCATCCAGCTGCCTCCTCAGCCCAGAGGGCCAGAAAAGGACTGTGAGGGACAGCTGGTGTTTGCATTTCGTCCGGAGCATCTAGGACTGCCGTTGATTCATTTTTAAAGACCTGCTTGGGCCAGAGTCACAGTTCACTGGTTCTGTTGGCAATGCCGTTAACCCTGTATGGCTTGGACGCATTGTGCTTCATCTCAGAGCTTCAGCTACCAACCATGGACCACTTACTGAGTGGTTGCCTTCTACAAAGCTTTCTACAGTCTGCACACTCATGCTCAGCAAGGAAGAGAATCTCAAGTTTGGCCAGGAAGTTGATGAGCACATGAAGGCTTCAGCAGGGCTTTTTTTGTAGCAGGAACTCCTTTGCATATTAGGCCACACCCCTCTGATGTAGTCAATCCTCATGGAGCTTACAGGGCTCTTCGTACAGGGCCTACTGTAAGCTCTTGGAGGATTGGCTACATCAGTGGTGTGTGGCCTAACAGGCTAAGGAGTTCCTGCTACAAAAAAAGTCCTGGATGGATTGCAGGGCTTTTTTTGTAGCAGAAACTCTTTTGCATATTAGGCCACACCCCTCTGATGTAGCCAATCCTTCTGGAGCTTACAGAGCTCTTCATACAGGGCCTACTGTAAGCTCTTGGAGGATTGGCTAATCAGGGGAGTGTGACCTAATATGCAAAGGAGTTCCTGCTACAAAAAAAAGCCCTGGGCTTCAATCCTATGTCTACTTATTCGGGAGGAAGTGTGTTGAAATGAGTCACTTCCCGAGGGGAACACACAGAAACTTGAGCTGCACATCCAGAGTTGGGAGGACTTCCATGGATGTGTGAGACAGTTCTCAGGATGTTGCTAATTTCTACATGCTCCTCCACACATGCTCCAAACAGGGTGAGAGGTGGTAGATGCTTAATCAATAGAGGTTTTTAAGTATTGATTGGATACCTACTTGTCAGGAATATTATAGCTGTAGTTCCTGTGTTGGCCGGGGGTCAGACTAGATGACTTTGGTGGTACCTTCCAATTCTGAGATGAAATAAAGAAATCCCTCAGGAGCTGCAGCATCAAGAAGGAAGGGGGAAGGAGAGCAGCCTTGTTTTGAAGCAGCCAAGGGCCTGGGGCCAGCCTAACCTCCATAATCTGGTGCCCCCAGGTCTCACACAGTGGCATCTCCCATGGAACACCCACTGCCCATATGAACCCACCTCTTGCTGAGGTCCTTGTCAAAGACCCTTGATTGGGAAGTTCAAACATCTGCCTCTGGAAAGCATGGTCACCTTGGTGGTGGGCCCCATGTTGTGGAGCAACCTCTCCCAAGAACTCCTTCCTCCTAAATGCTGCCTCAAGGCACATCTGCCCACGGGAGGCTTTGGCAGGGTGGATTTGGGGGAAGGGGCTTTCTGATGATGGCATGTCTCAATCATTTTGTTTTTACTCCACCGTATACATTGGTTTTATTGCATAGTCCTTCCAAATGGTTTTCCAGCTACTGTTGTTAGCTGCTTTGAGGAATGGGACAGTTTGATTCAGGTCCAGGAGCCCCTTACAGACCAACCAGCTATGCAGGGTATCTGGGCCTTGGGAGAACCAATGCTCTGTTCCTCAGATATGAATGGGAGGAAAATGTTAGGCACATTTCAAGTAAAAAAACAATACTCCATGAAATTAAGCATATCAGAGGGACATATCAGAGGAGCCCTGCAGGATCAAACCATCTTAGTCCAGCATTCTGCTTCCAAAAGGGGATGCTCCTGAGAAACCCTAAACAGGACTTGTCTCCAGCATCTAATACCCTGAGGTGTACGCTGCCTCCAAACCGAGGTTCCATTCACCACTAATCTCGTGGTTCATTAATAGCTGCTGTTCATACAGGGGGGGCAGACCAAGTGTGAACTTACACATCACATTGAGGAAGATGTTGCCAGATGCCAATACCACCTTCTCCCGGGTCGCTCGGTCATATATTCCCACGTGGCATTCATAGGGGCCGTTGTCCGAGATCCGGACCTCAGGAAGCCTACAGGTGGAAGAGAGACAGAGAAGGTGAGGAAAAGGACATGATCGGTTCCTTTTTTTCCCCATCCAGTTTTGCCTCGGAACCATTTCATGTGGTTCTGGACTCAGCAAAGCCCCTGGAGTAAACTGTTGGGAGCTGTAAACAAAGAGAAGAAAGACGCAAGCACTTCATACAAATGGGAAAGCCAGCTGACATCTTCAGTCATTAAATACAAAGAACTGCTGTTAATTCTATCAAATGCCTTGCTTAAAAAGCTTTCTGCTCTCTTGGGAGAACTGCATCCACCTGCGCAGTGTAGACACTGTTCACTCCAGACACCTGTGCTGCTTGGAAAGCCGAGACAATCAAGGCCTGCTCACAGGTACGTGCATGTCTCAGAATGGCTGCAAACTCAAGTAAGGTGTGAATGCGCCATCTAGGCAACACAGGTACGTGCATGTCTCAGAATGGCTGCAAACTCAAGTAAGGTGTGAATGCGCCATCTAGGCAACACTAGAAATATGCAGCCTGGTCAGACACAGCTTTCAAAGGAGTCTGTTCTCGTGTTCAACTACCAGTCACCAAAAGATTGCAGGTTGAAAATGGAAGGACTGAAGCTGCCCACCAGACTTGGTAGGGGTGGGAGGGATGCTATTTAGGGCAGTTGCTGAGATGACTATGGCAGAGGCATCTAATAAGACCATGTGGGAGAGCCCAATGCGTGTGTGGTGTGCTTTGATCAAGGGTTCAAGAAAGACTGTTGATGCGGAGGTAGGATCAGAACCAACAAGCTAAAATTAAATCAGAAGAGTTTCTGGCTCAACATCAGGAAGAACTTCCTGATAGTCAGAGCATTCCTCAGTGGAACAGGCTTTCTCGGGAGGTGGTGGGCTCTCCTTCCTTGGAGGTTTTTAAACAGAAGCTAGATGGCCGTCTGACAGCAATAAAGATCCTGTGAACTTAGGGAGAAGTACCTGTAAATTTCCTGCATTGTGCAGGGGGTTGGATGTCCCTTCCAACTCTATGATTCTATGGGGACACCTTTAACTCCCAGTTTGGCTAAGAAAGGACTAAAACGAATGCCCCAGTGGGAGAAGGGTGCTTGGCTGGAGGACAAAGGCACGCTGGGAGAGACCCGAACCCATTTGCAAAAATAAATTATTATGGGATCTCCACAGTGAGAGGGAGGGAAAAAATTAGGTCACCCAACTGCCAGAAGAGAGAGACGAGAAGTCTGTGCAGAGCAGAGAGCAAGGGTTAAGCTGAAGCTGCATTGATCTCTCTTCACCCCCACACTATGTCCTGACACTTCTCGGGTCTGGCATTAAATTCATCAAGTGACATAACTTTAAATTAAAAAAAAAACCTGGTCTGAGAACAGCGAAGGGGGGAGGGATTGGAGAAGGCCACGGGGAAAGCAACAGAGAAATCAAAGCGTCCCTCCCTCATTGCAGAGTCCAATTTGAAAGGGGAGCTAAAAACGAGTCTCGGTGGAGAGGGGGGATGAAGACTCTGTGGTCAGAAGGCAGATTGATGGAGCCCGCTGGTGGCCAGAGAGGGAGAGTTAATCAAAGACAAGAAGCACCCTGGAGAGCCCCACTTTGAGGAGGGCAAACAGAGAACTCCAATTACAGCCAAGCAGCCTCACAAGGAGATTTCTGCGAGGAAAAAGAGTCACTTTGTCGGAGGGCAACAAGGAGCAACTGGGCGTGTGGGGGGGGAGGGCAAGCAGGAGGGTTTGAGCAGAGCTGAGAGAATAATCAGATGACGGGGCAGGAGATGCCCTGTGAGCCGAAGAGCTTGAACAGCAAGAACTAGTATCTTGGAAGTAAAACTATCTGCTGAGGCAGCACTGGGAAGAGTGGGGTAGCCAAACGAAGAGCCACAGCCTTCAAAGCTGATTCGACGGATCCAGACAGGATAGATCTATTCATAGTTATGAGGGGGAATCAGGGCTCTCCTGACCTTCTTAGTTTGACATGGGGCTGAACTAGGGCTGCCTGTTCCCCCCGGCTACTAGCAGGGTGGTGGGGAATAGCGTTGCCTGCTCCAGGCGGGGACATTTCTCGTAGGGTTGCCAGGTCCAAATCAGAAAATATCTGAGGAATTTGGGGGTGGAGCCTGGAGGCTTTCCCATTCCCGAAAACAAATAAATAGAGATTCAGCAGTGCAGTTCCCCTGAATATAGTCTTTCTCATCCCCCAGCAGCTGCACTTCCAGTAAATGAAAAGTGAACACACACACACACAAAGCAGCCAAAATAAACAGTTTACAAGCCCACGCTTTTGTGATCTCACTGGGGCAATTTACTCACAAGAGTTGCTGAATGTAACTATCTGCTATATTTCAACCAACTTCTTCAGACTGACAAGAAAATGAAAGGAGAGCAGCCTAGGGGGTGGAGTTTCCCCTCATTCCACAATCAAAATCTAGTTAACTCCATTTTACTATACACACAACTTCTGAAACCAATGCAAAAGAGAGGGACTGTACTGGCTTCCCTCCCTTCCTCACACGGTTCACACACACACCGGGAAGAGCTACCGGGAACAGCCCCACCTATGCAGCTTTCCTCCAGATTTAAAGGCACACACAGAGCCCAAAACACAAGCAGTTTGCAAAGGTTTTTTTAAGCCTGCCAAGGTTTAAAGGCACAACATGGCTGTTGGGGTGGGGCTTCCCCCTGCTGGCCAGCTGGTTGGCGGTGGAGAGACCTGGGGGCTGGCAAGCCTAATTCCTGAATATTTGGGGGTGGCCAGGGACCCCAGTGGGGCACAATGCCATAGGGTCCACCCTTCAAAGCCACCATTTTCTCCAGGGGAACTGATCTCTGTGGTCTGGAGATGGGTTGAACCAATGGGTTGAAATTAAATCAAAAGAGTTTCCGGCTCAACATTAGGAAGAACTTCCTGACCGTTAAGAGTGGTTCCTCAGTGGAAGAGGCTTCCTTGAGAGGTGGTGGGGTCTTCTTCCTTGGAGGTTTTTCAACAGAGGCTGGATGGCCATCTGACAGCAATGAAGATCCTGTGAATTTAGGGGGAGGTATTTGTGAGTTTCCTGCATTGTGCAGGGGGTTGGGCTAGATGACCCTGGAGGTCCCTTCCAACTCTATGATTCTAGGATTCTATGAGCTGTAATTCTGAGGGATCCCCAGGTCTCACCTGGAGGCTGGCATCCCTACGCCAAACCCCAAGAGCTCATGCTCTGCCTCTGAAACTGAAGAGAGCCAGTTTGGTGTAGTGGTAAAGTGTGCAGACTCTTATCTGTGAGAACCGGGTTTGATTCTGCACTTCTCCACTTGCAGCTGCTGGAATGGCCTTGGGTCAGCCATAGCTCTCGCAGGAGTTGTCCTTGAAAGGGCAGCTTCTGTGAGAGCCCTCTCAGCCCTGCCCACATCACAGGGTGTCTGTTGTGGGGGAAGAAGATAATGGAGATTATAAGCCGCTCTGAGTCTGATTCAGAGAGAAGGGCGGGGTATAAATCTATGGTCTTCTTTGAAACTGTGGGCTGTGAATGTCACCATATTTCTCTTGGCACTGCTTTCCACTCCCCCCTCCCTCTCGGCCATACCTCTGTAATCCAACCTCCTCACAGAGATGCCTCCCCCCACCCCCAGTGGATTAAGGAGGCAAGAGAACATTTTTCCCCGAGAAACGGAGTGTCATCGATCGGCTGTCTGGTTAGTAGTCAGTATTCAGATAATGGGCCGGGCGGGGAGGTAGGGTTGGAATGAAGCTTCTCTTCACCGGTGATGGGGCCTGGGGATCAATAAACTATTAATAAACTGCAGAGGGTTTTGGGGAGAGATCTCTGTAATGCAGCTTAGCAGCTGGAGTTTACTAACCCTGACAGCTCTTCAGAAGGGTAAGTAATTGTGTTATTGCAATGCAGGAAAAAAGAGCACGGGGTGAGGAGGGGGAAGCCGGGGCCCTGGGGGCCTGGGGACAGGGGCAGGCTGGGGGAGGCCTGAACTCTGAGCTGGGCCAGAGGATGTGCTGGCCCACCCAGGAAGGAAAAAATGTGTCTTTAAAATCTGTGACAGGAGAGATTTGATGGAAAAGAAGGGAAGCTTTTTTGGGGAAACATAAACACTTTGGGAGCAACTCATGGTTGTGGTTAAGAGCGGCAGATTGAACCGGGTTCAATTCCCCACTCCTCTGCCACAGGGAGTCCACTTGGGCCGGTCCCATTTCTCTCTGAATGAGCCATTTTGAGAGTCTTTAAGGGAGGGAAAAGCAGGGTATAAAAAGCTACACTTCTCCTTCCTCCTCCTATATCTTGAAGTGCTCTAAAATGCCACCTCTTCAGTTCTGCCTACCCAGCTCCCCAGCTCTGGGTGATTCTTTTTTACCAATTTGGTGCCAGTGGTTAAGTGCGTGGATCCTTAACTGGGAGAACCGGGTTTGATTTCCCACTCCTCCACTTGCAGCTGCTGGAATGGCCTTGGGTCAGCCATAGTGGTTAAGTGAGCGGACTCTTATCTGGGAGAACCGGGTTTGATTCCCCACTCCTCCCCTTGCAGCTGCTGGAATGGCCTTGGGTCAGCCCTAGTGGTTAAGTGAGCAGACTCTTATCTGGGAGAACCGGGTTTGATTCCCCACTCCTCCCCTTGCAGCTGCTGGAATGGCCTTGGGTCAGCCATAGTGGTTAAGTGAGCAGACTCTTATCTGGGAGAACCGGGTTTGATTCCCCACTCCTCCGCTTGCAGCTGCTGGAATGGCCTTGGGTCAGCCATAGTGGTGAAGTGAGCGGACTCTTATCTGGGAGAACCGGGTTTGATTCCCCACTCCTCCCCTTGCAGCTGCTGGAATGGCCTTGGGTCAGCCATAGTGGTTAAGTGAGCAGACTCTTATCTGGGAGAACCGGGTTTGATTCCCCACTCCTCCCCTTGCAGCTGCTGGAATGGCCTTGGGTCAGCCATAGTGGTGAAGTGAGTGGACTCTTATCTGGGAGAACCGGGTTTGATTCCCCACTCCTCCCCTTGCAGCTGCTGGAATGGCCTTGGGTCAGCCCTAGTGGTTAAGTGAGCGGACTCTTATCTGGGAGAACCGGATTTGATTCCCCACTCCTCCACTTGCAGCTGCTGGAATGGCCTTGGGTCAGCCATAGTGGTGAAGTGAGCCGACTCTTATCTGGGAGAACCGGGTTTGATTCCCCACTCCTCCCCTTGCAGCTGCTGGAATGGCCTTGGGTCAGCCATAGTGGTTAAGTGAGCAGACTCTTATCTGGGAGAACCGGGTTTGATTCCCCACTCCTCCCCTTGCAGCTGCTGGAATGGCCTTGGGTCAGCCATAGTGGTTAAGTGAGCGGACTCTTATCTGGGAGAACCGGGTTTGATTCCCCACTCCTCCACTTGCAGCTGCTGGAATGGCCTTGGGTCAGCCATAGTGGTTAAGTGAGCAGACTCTTATCTGGGAGAACCGGGTTTGATTCCCCACTCCTCCCCTTGCAGCTGCTGGAATGGCCTTGGGTCAGCCCTAGTGGTTAAGTGAGCGGACTCTTATCTGGGAGAACCGGGTTTGATTCCCCACTCCTCCCCTTGCAGCTGCTGGAATGGCCTTGGGTCAGCCATAGTGGTGAAGTGAGCGGACTCTTATCTGGGAGAACCGGGTTTGATTCCCCACTCCTCCCCTTGCAGCTGCTGGAATGGCCTTGGGTCAGCCCTAGTGGTTAAGTGAGCGGACTCTTATCTGGGAGAACCGGGTTTGATTCCCCACTCCTCCGCTTGCAGCTGCTGGAATGGCCTTGGGTCAGCCATAGTGGTGAAGTGAGCGGACTCTTATCTGGGAGAACCGGGTTTGATTCCCCACTCCTCCCCTTGCAGCTGCTGGAATGGCCTTGGGTCAGCCATAGTGGTTAAGTGAGCAGACTCTTATCTGGGAGAACCGGGTTTGATTCCCCACTCCTCCCCTTGCAGCTGCTGGAATGGCCTTGGGTCAGCCATAGTGGTGAAGTGAGTGGACTCTTATCTGGGAGAACCAGGTTTGATTCCCCACTCCTCCCCTTGCAGCTGCTGGAATGGCCTTGGGTCAGCCATAGTGGTGAAGTGAGCGGACTCTTATCTGGGAGAACCGGGTTTGATTCCCCACTCCTCCCCTTGCAGCTGCTGGAATGGCCTTGGGTCAGCCATAGTGGTTAAGTGAGCAGACTCTTATCTGGGAGAACCGGGTTTGATTCCCCACTCCTCCCCTTGCAGCTGCTGGAATGGCCTTGGGTCAGCCATAGTGGCTAAGTGAGCGGACTCTTATCTGGGAGAACCGGGTTTGATTCCCCACTCCTCCCCTTGCAGCTGCTGGAATGGCCTTGGGTCAGCCATAGTGGTTAAGTGAGCGGACTCTTATCTGGGAGAACCGGGTTTGATTCCCCACTCCTCCCCTTGCAGCTGCTGGAATGGCCTTGGGTCAGCCATAGTGATTAAGTGAGCAGACTCTTATCTGGGAGAACCGGGTTTGATTCCCCACTCCTCCACTTGTAGCTGTTGGAATGGCCTTGGGTCAGCCATAGTGGTTAAGTGAGCGGACTCTTATCTGGGAGAACTGGGTTTGATTCCCCACTCCTCCCTTTGCAGCTGCTGGAATGGCGTTGTGTCAGCCATAGTGGTTAAGTGAGCAGACTCTTATCTGGGAGAACCGGGTTTGATTCCCCACTCCTCCCCTTGCAGCTGCTGGAATGGCCTTGGGTCAGCCATAGTGGTTAAGTGAGCGGACTCTTATCTGGGAGAACCGGGTTTGATTCCCCACTCCTCCCCTTGCAGCTGCTGGAATGGCCTTGGGTCAGCCATAGTGGTTAAGTGAGCAGACTCTTATCTGGGAGAACCGGGTTTGATTCCCCACTCCTCCACTTGTAGCTGTTGGAATGGCCTTGGGTCAGCAATAGTGGTTAAGTGAGCGGACTCTTATCTGGGAGAACCGGGTTTGATTCCCCACTCCTCCCTTTGCAGCTGCTGGAATGGCCTTGTGTCAGCCATAGTGGTTAAGTGAGCGGACTCTTATCTGGGAGAACCGGGTTTGATTTCCCCCTCCTTCGCTTGCAGCTGCTGGAATGGCCTTGGGTTAGCCATAGCTCTCATAGGAGTTGTCCTTGAAAGGGGAGCTTCTGTCAGAGCTCTCTCAGCCCCATTCACCTCACAGGATGTCTGTTGTGTGTGTGTGTGTGTGGGGGGAAGGTAGAGGAGATTGTGACCACTCTGAGATTCAGAGTTTAGGGAGGGAAATATAAATGCAATATCTTCTTCTTACCATTGCTATCATGCAAGAGTCCTCCTTGGGGGAGGGGGGATCACTGCTTGGCTAAATCAGGCCCCTGAGCATGGAAGGTTAGTGAAACTGAGGTCCAGCAGTAGCACCAGGATGCTTTTTAAGCTTGCCAGCCTCCAGGTGGGGCCTGGAGATCTCCCACTTTCAGAACTGATCTCCAGCTGGCAGAGATCAGCTCCCCTGGAGATAGGGTTGCCAAGTCCAATTCAAGACATATCTGGGGACTTTGGGGGTGGAGCCAGGAGACTTTGGGGGTGGAGCCAGGAGACATTGAGGGTGGAGCCAGGAACAAGGGTATGACAAGCATAATTGAACTGCAAATACCTTCCTTCCATAGAAAATAATGGATAGGGGTACCTTCTTTGGGGGCTCATAGAATTGGGCCCCCTGGTCCAATCCTTTTGAAACTTGAAGGGTATTTTGGGGAGAGGCACTGGATGCTATATTGAAATTTGGTGCCTCTACCTCAAAAAACAGCCCTCCCAGAGTCCCAGATACCTGAGGATCAATTCTTCATTATTTCCTATGGGAATAAGTCTCTATAGGGAATAATAGAGTTCCCAGCAGACATATCCTCCTCCCCACCCCCACCCCCCGCTTTCTGATGACCCTGAAGTGGGGGGAGGGCCTCCAAACTGGGGGATCCCCTGCCCCTACCTGGGGATTGGGAACGCTACCTGGAGAAAATGGCTGCTTGGAAGTGTGGGCTCTGTGGCCTTGCACCATGCTGAAGCCCCTCCCCTCCCCAAACCCCGCCCTCTCCTGGCTCCACCCCCAAAGCCTCCAGGGATTTCCCAACACAGTCCTGCCAACCCTAACGCTTTTATTTCTTGAGGCAAGTAGGTAGAGGCTTCAGCATTTAAAAATAGCTGTTCTTGTTCAGAGTATTCGATGCCAGCACTAAGCATTCACAGGCAATGACACACAAGCAGGTCCTTGAGGTTGGGGGAGATGCCCTCATTCCCTTCTTGGAGGCCCCGCCTGAAAACACAGCATTTCCTCCTGGTCAGGAAACTGGGCTGCTCCCTCGTAGCAGTCCCACATTGGAAGAGGTTAGGCCCAGGAGTGTGGGGTGAGAGCTCTCCGCCGTGTGTCCTGTCTGCGCCTCCTACAGCTCCACCCGCCAAGTTCAGTGTGCATTTTCAAGGACGACTTCTTGTGAACATACTTCAAGGTTACAGAGTGAGGCTTTTAAGGGGACCGCAGACTTTCCCCCAGCCCTTCTTTCGAAACACTGACTTCAGATCAAAGCAAAGCTAGCGTTGCCAACCTTCAGGTGGTGGCCAGAGATCTCCAGGGATTACAGCTGCTCTCCAGGTGACAGAGATCAGTTCCCCTGGAGAAAATGGCTGCTTGGGAGCCCCAAAAGAAGGCGCCCCTTTCCTTCATTATTTCCTATGGAAGGAAGGAATTGAAAAGGTGTGCCGTCCCTTTAAATGTGATGGCCGGAACTCCCTTTGGAGTTCAATGATGCTTGTCACAGCCTTGATCTTGGCTCCACCCCCAATGTCTCCTGGCTCCACCCCCAATGTCTCCTGGCTCCACCCCCAAAGTCCCCAGATATTTCTTGAATTGGACTTGGCAGCCCTACATTATGCCCCACTGAAGCCCCACCCCTCCCCAAACTCCACCCTCCACCTCCAAAATCCCCATGTATTTCCCAACCCAGAGTTGGAAACCTTAGCTCTGCAAGTTCTGTAAGCCAGTTGAAATCAGCTTTGCAGTACCTGAGTGGTTAGCACAAAGGAGAACTCAGTTCAAGACCTAAACTGAATTTAAGAAGGCCAACTGCAGCTCGGAAAATCCCTGGCGCTTTGGATGTGGAATCTGGAGAGGTCAGAGTTCAGGGAGGGGAAGGAACTCAGTAGAGGCACAGTGGCATAGAATCTGCCCTCTGAAGCAGCCATTTCCTACAGTGGAGCTGATTTCGCATTCTGGAGACCAGTTATACATAATTCTGGGAGGACTCCAGGCCCCACCTGGAGGATGGCAACCAGTGTTCCCAATGGAGAGCCAGTTTGGTGTAGTGTTTAAGTGTGCGGACTCTTATCTGGGAGAACCGGGTTCGATTCCCCACTCCTCCCCTTGCAGCTGCTGGAATAGCCTTGGAGCAGCCATAGTGGACTTTTATCTGGAAGAACTGGGTTTGATCCCCCACTTGCAACTGCTGGAATGGCCTTGGGTTAGCCATAGCTATCGCAGGAGTTGTCCTTGAAAGGGCAGCTTCTGGGAGAGCTCTCTCAGCCCCTCCCACCTCACGGGGTGTCTGTTGTGGGGGGAGAAGATATAGGAGATTGTAAACCGCTCTGAGTCTCTGAACCAGGGAGAAGGGCAGGGTATAAATCTGCAGTCTTCTTCTCTAAGATGAGTTGGTGTAAGATGAGTAGGGCCTCTGGTTTACACGTTTTTGCCTTAGCTCCAGAAAAACAGCCCCGGGGCAAACTATTTTATGCAGTAGCTCACAATTTTAATGCCAGTAGCTCAGGAAGTAAAAATTTTGCTCACAAGACTCCACAGCTTAGAGGGAGTATTGGTGGCAACTTTAGCTGTGCTGCAAGCTCACAACAGTTTACTCCTTGGCTCCTCCAAGGCCCTGAACCCTGCCCCCCTTCACGTCCAAACTAGCTTTCTCTGTTGGGACTAGTCTGGGTTAAGAACATAAGAACATAAGAACATAAGAGAAGCCATGTTAGATCAGGCCAATGGCCCATCCAGTCCAACATTCTGTGTCACACAGCGGCCAAATATATATATATATATATATATATATATATATATATATATATATACACACACACACACACTGTGGCTAATAGCCACTGATGGACCTCTGCTCCATATTTTTATCTAACCCCTTCTTGAAGGTGGCTATGCTTGTGGACGCCACCACCTCCTGTGGCAGTGAATTCCACATGTTAATCACCCTTTGGGTGAAAAATCACCCTTTGGGTTAAGGCTGACGGGATTTTTAATTCAACCCAAGTGATGTAACCTTTTTTTCTAGTGACTCACCCCCTCCGTATCCATCCAAACTGTCAACACTCATCAAGCTCCACCTGAGCTCAGTCCCCAATTGGGTATTTTTGAGACCACAGAATGGCAAGAAGTCCTCTGCCGGCATTCTCACAATCAGTTCGCAGAACTCCACAAGAGCTAGCTGGAGGATTCAGATCATGTCCAGGGGCTCAGCTGAAAGGACTGGCTGTCCCATGCAAAGCCCTCCCTGGCCCTGGAGCCTCTTACCTGCGAGAACACCTCTCCCCCTCGGCTCCACCTTGACGACTTTGCTCATCCGAGTACGGTTGCCAGGTCTGAGACTCAGGTGATATCTGGGGACTTTGGGGGTGGAGCCAGGGGGTGACAAGCATGGACTGAACACCAAAGCAAGTTCCAGCTATCACATTTAAAAGGCCCACAATCCTTTTAAAAGCCTTCCCTTCATTGGAAATGATAGAGGAGGGGGCACCTTCTTTTGGGGCTCATAGAATTGGACCCTCTGGTCCCATCTTTTTGAAACTTGGGGGAGGTATTGAGGAGAGGCACCAGATGCTATGCGGAAAGTCTGCTGTCTCTACCTAAAAAAACAGCCCCCCCCCCAGAGGCCCAGATACCCATGGATTGATTCTTCATTATACTGTATGGGAACCGGCCTCCATAGGGTATAATAGAGGGCCCAGTGAACATCTCCCCTGACCCTGCTTTCTGATAACCTTGAAGCAGCGAGGAGGGCTTCCAAACCAGGGGATCCCCTGCCCCCAACTGGAGATTAAGCAAACATTACAGGAAACTACAGTTTGTAGATAATTAAACACATAGAACCAAAGCTGTGCAAATATGATTTAAGTATTCATCACACCATTTATTTCTATAACCTTCTTCTTCTTTCAGACACTTCTGTCCTTATACGTTTTTTTTCAGAAGCCTTCACAGTCCATTTCAAAATACAAAATCAAAAAAATCCATTCTTGGATGCCAGATTTTGTTGTAAGACACCAACACCTGCTATCCAGTGTGACTTTTACTCGCAGGAAGTACCGTGTATTCAAATTCCTTTCTTTTCAGGCACTTAAATCTTATGTACACAGCTTTGGTTCTATGTGTTTAATTACCCAACTGGAGATTGGCAACCCTACATTTGAGCAAAGCCTTCTACAGGTACAAGTCCCTGACAAGGATTTGTTTCAAACTTGTGGGTTACAAACAGTTCACTGATTTTCCTAGTAGTATTGTCATTGCTGATGAAGAGCCAATTATCCGAAGTATATTCATATAGCCATATAACTGCAGTGTTGCATTTATTCAAACAGGTATCTATATACACATATTCATACCTGTACTAACCCATGTGTTATAACATCAGTATCCACTAACCCCAGTATATATTCTTTGCATTTTGTTAAGGTTTGATGTAGAATAGTAGTAGTAACAACGGAGGCCACTGTGGAGGGTAAGCCACTGTGAGAAGCTGGGGCCTAATTGTGTCTCCTTAGTAACTGAAGATAGGTACCAACAGAAGAAGTCTGCAAACCGGAATGCAGCCTTGGGAAAGACTAACATCAGGCTAAAAATTTCTCACAGCCTGAGAAATAATTCAAAGACTTTGGAGTGGGAGATGTTTAGGCAGGAGGAGTGATGGGCCATTAACCTATAACCTATGTTTGGATTGTAAATTTCATTTTATATCAAGTCTGGCAAAGGCAGTAACCCTGCATGTACCTGCTACAAGTGTTTGCTATATGCTTCTTCATTAAAGCTTCTTTTGCATTTAACTCAAAAAGCCTTGTGATAGATTTTGAGAAAAACCTTACAGCCACCCTGCCAATGGGCAAGATCCACAACTGCCCATACACGTGCTTTCTCCATTGTGGCCCCCCTGCAACAGTCTGGAAGCGCCCCCCACACACAACTTGGCTTTCCACAAACTGCAAAACTGAATCATTAAAATTTGCAGGCAAATAGGGTAGTACTCCACAAACCAATTCACAAAGTTACTTGGACAAATTATTAGAGACGGTAGTCTATACGGCTGCAAATGGTTTTCATAAGTTGGATCTTACTATGTAACTGTGCACCATTTAATGTGCTATGTTAACACTGATGATTAGCCTCAGTCCTGTTTTTTAGATTTCCGGTTCTATGAACCCAAATCCCATTTCATTGTTTATGGAATGCCCCACACTGTCCATTGTTATTGACTCCCTCTGTGTAAGCCACTTTGAGTCCCAGTGAGGAAGGTAGACTAGAGATAACATAAATACTAAAGAAAAAGAAGAAAAAACTTCCTTGAACCAGAGACTTTCCACATGCTAAGCTCTAAGCTGCAGAGTCTTGTGAGCAAAAATTCTACTTTGTGAGCTACTGGCATTAAAGTGATGAGCTCCCGCATAAATTATTGTGCCCTGGGGCCATTATTCCTGAGCTAAGACCAAGAGGTATGAGCTGGAGGCTAAAAATCTGTGAGCTAGCTCACACTACCGCAGCTTAGAGGGAACACCGGCTACAACTCTCTCTGCTCTTCTCCAGCCTTCTGTAGCCGGCGTTCCCTTTTTGAGCAGCGGCGGCAGCAGCAGCAGGCAAGAACATTCTGTGACATCACAGCAGCGCAGCCAACGGCAGGGCCGGCTCCCAGCCCACAGCCGGCCTTGAGCTTCTTGAGAGCTCCTCTCTTCCTCCCCCCGCCCCCCATCATCTTTGCAACGACTTGTGATTTAAAGCAGCTGGCTTTGACGCGGCGGCTGCTCTCCGCTCCCTGGGATGCAAATCAGCCAGTGTGTCTGATTTAAATATGTTTGGTTGATCCAAGCAGCTCTGAGCGCGGCCAATTAATCCGCCAGGCGGACGCGGAGCCGGGGACCGAAAGGGAAGCGGGGGGGGGGGGGGCTGCCGGAATCCGAGCGTGGCTGGCTGCAGCGCTGAGCGCCTTTTATTGCTGCTTTTAGCGGGTGTTGAACTCTTCCTCCACGGCCTTTAAAAACCCATTAACGCCTCCCCCGCCCCCCGCCCCGCTTTAGAAGCGCCGCCGCCGCCGCCGTCACGAGGGAAGCGGGGGGGGGGGGCGCGGGAGACCCTTTGCAAAGGGAGCTCCTTCCCCCCAACGGCAGGGCGCGCCGAGGAGGGCCCCAAAGGCCAGGCGGGCTCCCGCCCTCCACAAAGGAGCACCCCCCCCCCCCGCCTGCAGGTGCGGTTGCCCGCTGAACTCTCCGGCGCTAATCTCGTCCGCATTCATTGTGCCGCCGCCGCGGCTCCCAGCAGCGCAGTCCCAGAGCCCGGTGGGAACAGGAGAGGCCCTCCCCCCCAGCCCCACACCGCAGGGGGCCGGGGACATCTCCACCCCCGGGGGCCACAGGTCCGGCACAGCAATTGGGGAGGGGGGGGGGTTGAGAGGTTTTCCAGGTGGGGGCAGGGGATCCCCCAGTTTGGAGGCCCTCCCCCCTCTTCAGGGTCATCAGCGAAGGGGGGGGGGAGGGAAATATCTGTTGAGCACGCTATTATTCCCTATAGAGACCGATTCCCATAGGATCTAATGGAGAATTGATCCATGGGTACCTGGGGCTCGGAGGGGCTTTTTGTTTGAGGTAGAGGCACCGAATTTGCAACGGAGCATCCAGTACCTCTCCTCAAAACACCCTCCAAGTTTCAAAAGGATTGGACCAGGAGGTCCAATTCTATGAGCCCCCAAAGAAGGTACCCCTACCCTTCATTATTTCCAGCGGAGGGGAGGCATTTAAAAGGCGTGCGGTCGCTTTAAATGCAATAACCAGAACTCCCTTTGGAGTTCAGTCATGCTTGTCACAACCTTGCTCCTGGCTCCACCCCCAAAGTCTCCTGGCTCCACCTCCAAAGTCCCCAGAGATTTCTTGACTTGGGCCTGGCAACCCTAGTCGCCCAAGGGCTCCAGGGCAGCCACAGTCACCATTTCCGGCATCCAGGCAAGGGGGCAGAGCCAGATGGGGGTTTTGCCTACCCAGCATGGCTTCTGATTGGCTGTTAGAAATGTGATTGGCTGTGTGGTTTTTTAAAAAAGTTCCGTTGGCAACAGCTGCCCCTACAGCCGCAAGGCTCTTCATTGCATGACTGAAGGCAAGCGGTAGACAAAAGAAAATACTTTGAAACAATATGTACTTTTTAAAAGGCATCCTGTTCATGTTATGCATGACTTTACCCCCTGACATTTTGTGGCTGGCTCCACCCCCTGTGGCAACCATTTTGTGGCTGACTCCACCTCTTATGGTAACTATTTTTGGGTTGGCTCCACCTCTTAAGGCAGCCATTTTGTTCTTCCCCCAACGACCTGTGTCAGAAAAGCAAAGGCTCACAAAAGTTGCGGGCCCCTCTTTCAGGTGCCTGTTGGAAGAACTGACATCGATGTCCTCTTGTGGCTGCATTGATCTGTTGCCATGGCCACAAGTAGAGGAATTCTCAGGAATGCAACAGAAGCTGCTGCTAGGATGTTCAATCAATCATTCAATCATTTTATTTATATCCCGCCCTCCCCGCCGAAGCAGGCTCAGGGCGGCTAACAACATCAAATCAAATACAGTAAATTATACAATAAATATTTAAAAGCAATAGCTAGTTTAACAGTTTAATTAAGATTCTAAAATTACCAAAATTAACATTCTGGTGCTATTTTAGCAGATGGCGAAAGTCACTTAGGCAAGTCCCTCTATCTTTTTAATCGGTGAAAGCTTCACCAAAGAGGATGGTCTTGCAGGCCCTGCGAAACTGTTCAAAGTCCCGCAGCGCCCGCACTTCTTCCCAGAGCTGGTTTCATAGAAGTGGAGCTACAATAGAGAAGGCCTGCATGCGAGTGCTCTGTAGTTTTGCCTCCTTCAGCCCGGGGATGATCAGTTGGTTCTTCCCTGCTGACCTCAGTGCTCTTTGGGGTTCATATGGGGAAAGACGGTCCCTCAGTTAGGCAGGTCCTCGGCCATATAGGGCTTTAAAGGTAATAACCAGCACTTTGTAACGAATCCAGTATGTAACTGGCAACCAGTGCAGTCCGCGCAGCCCTGGCTGAATGTGCTCCCATTTTGGGAGCCCCAATAACAGCCTAGCTGCTGCATTCTGCACCAGCTGCAGCTTCCGGGTTTGGCACAGAGGCAGCCCCATGTAGAGGGCATTACAGTAATCCAATTACCACAGGTGCCATTTCCCTGCCACACTCCTACAATAATAACAATAACAACAGCAACAACAACAACTTCACATGTCTATCACCTTTCTGTATTCAATGCACTTCCCAGACATTATATTGTTGGATCTTTACAATAGCCCCACATGGGAGGCTGGTATGATTATCACCTGTGGCAGGTAGGGTGGAGGTCACCTATTGCACGAAGATTTGAACCCACTCCCCTCTCCCCTCCATCACAGTTCGTTGTTTTCACCAGATAAACAAACACTTGCAGGAAGTGAGAACATGCAGAACGAGAGGAAGTCAAATCACATGGCTCTGTTCGTTTTTCACAAACACTGCCTCTTTCTTTCTGGGACCAGTTCAGAATCCTGGCCAGTTTCTTTGTGGCCCAAAAGGGCTTAGGATGGAGGGGGGGGGGAGAGATATTCTTTGCTTCCCCACCTTCCCTGGAGGCTGCCATCTGAGGCTCCACTCTGCTTTCTGCCAGCTCCAGAGGTGAGGCAAAGAGCCATTTCTCAGCATGGCACCCTGGCTGCAAAAAGCCCCCACCTCTTCAGATGCCTGCCTGGCAGCCAATTGTCTATTTCCCACTTCCAAATAAAGATATATTTGTTTTCCCCGGCCTGTAGGTGGAAGGGTTTCCCTTTCCTATCATAACATGTTGGGTTTCTACGCCCACCCCTTTTAGAGAATACGGCTGAACTGTTAATTTGATAGTCTTTGCTGCATTTTATTTTTATCACTGCTTAAAAAAAAAAAAAAACCTCAGAGAATCTGATTTTTAAACCAGGATTTTAATTGCTTTGTAACATGCTGGGTTTTTTGGATTAAGGGGCTGGGATACAAATAAATATTAACAGGGGAGACATGAAGCAAGGGTGAGAAAAGTTTCCCTTCTCCTGCTATTGCTCTGGACTCCTTCTCTGTGCTGCATCCACGACTCTTTTAATGCTGGTTCAGTTACCTGAAGCAGGCCCCTTCTGCTGCAGCTTTGCAGTCCTTCCATTCATCTGCATTCCCCCCTTCCCTCCCACACACGACTGATGCTCATGTGTTGATAGAAACCAGGAACCCCTCCCAATGAAACCCACCATTCGGTGTGATCACAAGTCACTACATCATCAAGATTTCTCTTGTGCACAGATGCCCAGGGGTTAAACATCACCCCTCAAAGAATCCTGACACAGCCTCTTCACCCCATCCAGGGGGCTTTTCTGCAGTGTTCTATTCTCTCTCTCTCTCACACACACACACACACACAGAGAGGCCCCAGTTACAGAGAGCGGGAAAGATGCATATTAAGGGATGACATCAAAAGCTGGAGTAAATGGCTCAGAAGTTGCACACACCTCCAGCTTTAGAAATGTGAAAAAGCAAGAGGGAATTCTTGCACCAGACAAAGACAGGGCTTTTTTTGAGCAGGAAGGCAGTTTTGGCTGCTTTGGCATCAGGGATTTGGCCTAATATGCAAATAAGTTTCTGCTGAGCTTTTCTACATTGTGTGAAACAATGGTGATGTCATGGGGGTGTGGCCTAATAGGCAAATAAGTTCCTGCAGAGCTTTTTCTACATTGTGTGAAACAATGGTGATGCCATGGGGTGTGGCCTAATATGCAAATGAGCCTTCCCTACATTGTGTGAAACAATGGTGATGTCATAGGGTGTGTGGCCTAATAAGCAAATAAGTTTCTGCTGAGCTTGTCCCACATTTTGTGAAACAATGATGTCATGGGGGTGTGGCCTAATAGGCAAATAAGTTCCTGCTGAGCTTTTTCTACATTGTGTGAAACAATGGTGATGTCATGGGGGTGTGGCCTAATATGCAAATAAGTTTCTGCTGGGCTTTTTCTACATTATGTGAAACAATGGTGATGTCGTGAGGGTGTGGCCTAAGATGTGAATGCTGCTGGGCTTTTCCTACAAAGCAAGCCCTGGACAAGGATATTCCAGAACTGCCACAACAGAGGCTGTGCTGCACCCTGTTGTTTCCCCAGTGCCTAGTGAAGCCTTCATTAGCAACGCTGCCCCAACCTCAGACCTAGCAGTGATTCTTCTCTCCTTTCAAAAAGCAGGCGGGGGGGGGGGGGCAGCCTCTCCAAGTTCCCAGCTCTCAGGGCTGTGAAGAGTTGACTTGTTTCCTTCGTCCTGCTTTTAAGTTCTCCAGATCTTAACTTTTGGAGGAGTGGACTTGATTTGCGAACAAATAATAAAAAAGCCCACAGAGAAGGAAGCCGCCCAGAGCTACATTTTTCCTGCCGACGCTTCATTAAAAGAACGCCAAGCACAGTTTATCTCGACGGGCACAAAGGGGGCCAGAGATTCGCTGCACAAGTTGTGCAGAGATGCTTGCCGGTAAGCGGAGCTGAGTGTGCGTAATGAAGTCCGGATGCATAACTTATCTGCACAGCATGCCAGGGAAGAGCGAAAGAGGCTCCTCGGTGAGGAACATAAAATAAAAAAGAATAGTTTGAGGGTTTAACGCTTCCCCTTAGATGGCTGAGCTATGTGCTCCTTTTCCTTGCAAACAGAAGGTTGGCTGTGGGGAAGAACATTGCTGCAGTTTATGTACAGCATGGTGATGGTAAGGAAATCCCCAGTCCTCTCTGTATCCTTGCAAACAGAAGGCTTGCACATCCAACAAGTATCTGAAGAGCCCAGCAGTGCCTCCCGAAAGCTCCTCCCTGGCCTCCAATGTGGTTAGTCTTGAAAGTGGCTCTTTTCTCCTGCTATGGACAGACTCACATGCATCCCCCACATCTGGCTCTACATCTGACAGGTGTTCTTTGGGACCCTGAAGAAGTCTGGCATTCGTGACCCTTCAGCAGAGGTGGAAAAACACAGACTAGGAAGCCAAGTGAGGTTTTGCTGCTGGACTTTTCCTGGTAGAAATTGCCCATGAGCCTCAAGGTCATCTAGTCCAACCCTCTGAAGGAAAGGCAGCTGTGCCACTGGTGTCTCACAGATGGGCCTGTGGGACTCTAGACCACAGCACACCATATGCATTTCGTAGAAAGGTGCATACCAGAAAAAGAGACAGCTCTAGAGAGGGAATCCAGCCACACGCAAAGTGGAAGGCAACAGCCTTGGGAAAGGACTGTGGTTGAGTGGCAGAGCCTCTGCTTGGCATGCAGAAGGTCCCCGATTCAGTCCGCAGCAGCCTCTCCAGTTAAAAGGAGCAGGCAGCGAGTGATGTGAAAGACCTCTGCCTGAGACCCTGGAGAGCTGATGCCAGTCAGGGTAGACAATACTGATAGTGATGTGGCCCAAGGGTCCGGTTTAATAGAAGGCAGTTTCATGAGTCCATGTATGACTTAAACCAGGCTCAGTGGCCATCCTGGCCAACCAGCTCAGGAGAGGTGGTGTTTCCTGGTGGGGAGAGAAGCCAGGGTGACATGAGATGAGGCATCTCCCCTGCTCTGTCAGGATCTCTGAATTCTCGTCTGTGCTGCATCCTGGGGACAATGTCTCCAATTAATTCCAGAGGGAGCTGGCACCAGGGAGACTTGAAGGCTCACCAGCCATTCGCCAGTTGGTCAGTTTGCGGTCCATGAACAGTTTGGCCCTGCTCATCAGGTTACCTTTCAAGTCTTCCAGCGTGATGCCTTTGAGGGTGTGTCAGGCATGCACATTTGGTTTTTCCCTCCTTCCCTACAATGATCAATTTTTCCCTTTTGTTAAAGTCTAACCGGTGACTTTAAAAGTCTATATTATATCAACCTTATTTGCACATGAGTATTTTCTATTCTGACTTGGATGTCCCAGGCTAGCCTGATCTTGACAGATTTCAGAACCTAAGCAGGGCAAACCCTGGTTAGTATTTGGTTTGGAATTCCAAAATCTGGATCATAATTCTGAAATTCTCCCCTTCTGGAACATCCCTGCACTTTATTATACACAGAAACCACGCCCTGCAGTTATTAAGGTATCACACCAGGGCATAGTTTGTCTAGAGAACACGTAGGTGGAATTCTGGACCTGCACATTTGATACAAACAGAGCATCAGAAGAGTGGCCCCTCTGTACTGGCGGTTGAGCATGATTTGTTCTAGTTGTGTGGTCACACAGGTCACGAGACCCAACTCACCAGCAACTGGAAATCATATTTTGTCTGCCTTCTGAGATGCCAGCAGAGCCTTAAGTCTTTTATTACAGAAATGAGGACTAGAAACTTGGTCTTTTTAAAAAGAAGAAGATGATATTGGATTTATATCCCGCCCTCCACTCTGAAGAGTCTCAGAGCGGCTCACAATCTCCTTTACCTTCCTCCCCCACAACAGACACCCTGTGAGGTAGATGAAGATATTGGATATATATCCCGCCTTCCACTCCGAAGAGTCTCAGAGTGGCTCACAATCTCCTTTCCCTTCCTCCCCCCACAAGACACCCTGTGAGGTAGATAAAGACACTGGATTTATATCCCGCCCTCCACTCCGAAGAGTCTCAGAGCGGCTCACAATCTCCTTTACCTTCCTCCCCCCACAAGACACCCTGTGAGGTATTTATTATTTATTTATTCGGGATTTATATCCCGCCCTTCCCACAAGTGGCTCAGGGAGGTAGATGAAGACATTGGATTTATATCCCGCCCTCCACTCTGAAGAGTCTCAGAGCGGCTCACAATCTCCTTTACCTTCCTCCCTCACAACAGACACCCTGTGAGATGGGTGGGGCTGGAGAGGGCTCTCACAGCAGCTGCCCTTTCAAGGACAACCTCTGCCCGAGCCCTGGCTGACCCAAGGTCATTCTAGCAGCTGCAAGGGGAGGAGTGGGGAATCAAAACCGGTTCTCCCAGATAAGAGTCCGCGCACTTAACCACTATGGCTGACCCAAGGCCATTCCAGCAGGTGCAAGTTGAGGAGTGGGGAATCAAACCTGGTTCTCCCAGATAAGAGTCCGCTCACTTCACCACTATGGCTGACCCAAGGCCATTCCAGCAGCTGCAAGTGGAGGAGGGGGGAATCAAACCCGGTTCTCCCAGATAAGAGTCCGCTCACTTCACCACTATGGCTGACCCAAGGCCATTCCAGCAGCTGCAAGTTGAGGAGTGGGGAATCAAACCCGGTTCCCCCACATAAGAGTCCGCTCACTTCACCACTATGGCTGCCCCAAGGCCATTCCAGCAGGTGCAAGTGGAGGAGTGGGGAATCAAACCCGGTTCTCCCAGATAAGAGTCCGCTCACTTCACCACTATGGCTGACCCAAGGCCATTCCAGCAGGTGCAAGTGGAGGAGTGGGGGAATCAAACCCGGTTCTCCCAGATAAGAGTCCGCACACTTAACCACTACACCAAACTGGCAAAAGCAAACCATGATTCCAGGAGCCGATTCTACACATAGCACGTTCTGTGCAGAATCATGGTGCCCCCACTGCCTCAGACAGAAGGGCTGCCTTCCACTGGCCTCTCTTGCCCACCAACCATCTGCTCCCCTTGGCAATGGCTCCCCCCAGGCCCTGGCAGCAGCCGCAGCATCGATTTGCAAAAGATCATGGAGACCTCACGAGTGGCAGGCTCTCAATGAGGCAGCTGGTCGGGCTTCAGCATCCTTTCCAAGGACTCCAGAGTCCAGAACAAACCAGAGGTCTTCTGCTCCCATCTCAATTTCTTCTCTGCCCAGCAGGAGAAGAAAACAGCCCCCACCCCCAGCCCCAGATACCCGCATATCAATTCACCATTATACCCTATGGGAATTGGTCTCCATGGGGAATAATGGACTGCCTAGAAGACATTTCCTTCCCCCTCCTTGCTTTTAGAATGGCTATTAATCCCATTTTACTTGGCGATTAACCCCATTTTACATGGGGCAGTAAGGGCCACTTCTGGCTGTTCCAGAAAAGGGAAAGGGAAGAGGTCCTTGCAACAGGGGAAAGGGAGACACAAAGACAGGAAGCAAAAAAGCCGAAGAATGCAAGCGCAATGCAGAGAATCAAGCAATGAGGATAATACTTGTTGCACCCTTACATATCAGTCCCCAAACTCCATACTTGTGCAGCCGGAGAGGCCCTGGCAGCCCTTGCAAGTCCAGGCTGTATCATTCAACACTCCCAAGTAAATCTCTCTCCCGCACCATCCCCGACAAGGTCTCCTGTCCCAGAAGTAGGCCAGGGACAATTAAAAGCACAATGGGCTGAACAGCTCGTCCAAGGATGGTAGTTAGAGGTCAATGCGGAGGCCACCTGCCTGGTGCCAAGGAAAGCGGGATGGCGATGAATGCGTCTCTTCTCGGAGTGTGCCAGGACCACTTCTCATTGAGGAAGGTCGGAGGCAGCTGATAAGTGGGCCATTATTGTTTTTTTAGACCTCAAGGTGGCTTGAAGGAGGTCCTGCAGCTCGCAGTGCACACCCCCGGTCCAGACTTTGTTGGCGAGGGCCCAGGGCACCTGCTCAGCATGCAGAAGGTCCCTGGTTCTGTCCCTGGCATTTCTCACTCACTGGAGGCTCCCAGGCAGCTGGTGGAGGGAACCATCTGCTACACACAGAGAGAACCTGAACCATATTCTGAAAGCCTGGCTGCCAATCAGAGAAGAGAACAGTCAGCAGGCAGGCCTGTTTCCAGGTCAGGTGGCTTCCTTGGGGAGGGCTGTGGATCCATGGTAAAGCACCTGCCACACATACAGAAGGCCCTGCGGGTTCAGTCCTGAATAGGGTTGCCAATCTCCAGGTTGAGGCAGGAGATCCCCTGATTTGGAGGCCTTCCTTCCACTTTAGGGTCATCAGAAAGCAGGGAGGGGGAGGGAAATGTCTGCTAGGCTATCCATTGTTTCCTGTGGAGGCCAATTCCCATAGGGTATAATGGAGAATTGATATGTGGGTATCTGGGGCTCCGGAGGGGGCTGTTTTTTGAGGTATAGTCACCGAATTTTCAGCATAGCATTTGATCCCTCTCCTCAAACCATCCTCCAAGTTTCAAAAGGATTGGACCAGGGGGTCCAATTCTATGAGCCCCCCAAAAGAAGGTGCCCCTATCCTTACTTATTTCCAACGGAGGGAAGGCATTTAAAGGTGTGCCGTCCCTTTAAATATGATGGCCAGAACTCCCTTTGGAGCACAGTCATGCTTGTCACAACCTCGCTCTTGGTTCCACTCCAAAGTCCCCGGATATCTCTTGAATTGAGCTTGGCCACCCTCGTCCTGACATCTCCAACCGAAGGGTGTTGGATAGTAGCTGCTGGGGAAGGCCCTTCTCTGCTTCAGACCCTGAGTGGCCACAGTTAGTCAGAGCAGACAAGAAGCAGCTAGATAGGTCAGAACCTCCAAGTGGAAGCAGGAGACCTCCCAGCATCACAGAGGTCAGTTTCCCTGGAGAAAAGGGCTGCTGTGAAGGCGGGGGGACTCTGTGGCCTTATACTCTGTTGAGGTCCTTCTCCTCCCCAAATCCCACCCTCCCGAGGTTCCACCCCCAAATCTCCAGAAATGTCCCAGTCTACAGCTGGGCACCTGAGGCCATTTGCTGTAGTGGTTAAGGGTGTGGACTCTTATCTGGGAGAACCGGGTTCGATTCCCCACTCCTCCACTTGCACCTGCTAGCATGGCCTTGGGTCAGCCATAGCTCTGGCAGGAGTTGTCCTTGAAAGGGCAGCTGCTGTGAGAGCCCTCTCCAGCCCCACCCACCTCACAGGGTGTCTGTTGTGGGGGAGGAAGGTAAAGGAGATTGTGAGCCGCTCTGAGACTCTTCAGAGTGGAGGGCGGGATATAAATCCAATATCTTCATCCACCTCACAGGGTGTCTGTTGTGGGGGGGGAGGAAGGTAAAGGACATTGTGAGCCTCTCTGAGCCTCTTCGGAGTGGAGGGCGGGATATAAATCCAATATCTTCATCTACCTCACAGGGTGTCTGTTGTGGGGGAGGAAGGTAAAGGAGATTGTAGGCTGCTCTGAGACTCTGTCCTTAAAAGGGCAGCTGCTGTGAGAGCCCTCTCAGCCCCACCCACCTCACAGGGTGTCTGTTGTGGGGGAGGAAGGGAAAGGAGATTGTGAGCCGCTCTGAGACTCTTCGGAGTGGAGGGCGGGATATAAATCCAATATCTTCTTCTTCTTCTTCTTCTTCTTCATATGCTCTGATTCAGATGGACACGGCATGCTTGCAAAGCCCCCGGTTCAATTCCCAACATGTCCAAAGATAATTGAAAAGATAGTGAGAGCCAGTTGGGTGTAGTGGTTAAGTGAGTGGACTCATCTGGGAGAACTGGGTTTGATTCCCCACTTCTCCACTTGCATTCGCTGGAATGGCCTTGGGGCAGCCATAGCTCTCTCAAGAGTTGTCCTTGAAAGGGCAGTTTCTAGGAGGGCTCTCTCAGCCCTACCCACCTCACAGGGTGTCTGTTATGGGGGGTGGGGGGAAGATAAAGGAGATTGTGATCGCTCTGAGACTCCGAGATTCAGAGTATAGGGCAGGATATAAATCCAATATCATCATCATTATCAAAGGGAGGGCATGGAAAAATAATGCTTCCCTTCTAGAAAACCTGAAGGCCCACTGCAGGCTGCCCGTTGACAGTGCTCAATGTTAAAACGTTAAAACGCTTGGGGCTCTTTAGCTTGGAGAAACGTCGACTGTGGGGTGACATGATAGAGGTTTACAAGATTATGCATAAGATGGAGAAAGTAGAGAAAGAAGTATTTTTCTCCCTTTCTCACAATACAAGAACTCGTGGGCATTCGATGAAAGTGCTGAGCAGTCAGGTTAAAATGGATAAAAGGAAGTACTTCTTCACCCAAAGGGTGATTAACATGTGGAATTCACTGCCACAGGAGGTGGTGGCGGCTACAAGCATAGCCAGCTTTAAGAGGGGATTGGATAAAAATATGGAGCAGAAGTCCATCAGTGGCTATTAGCCACACACTGTGTGTGTGTGTATACACACACATATATTGGCCACTGTGTGACACAGAGTGTTGGACTGGATGGGCCATTGGCCTGATCCAACATGGCTTCTCTTATGTTCTTATGCTCATGGCCTGACAGAGAAGGGAGATTTTTATGGAAGAAATGTATCATCTGCACTTTTCCTTGTTTACCAAAAGGCCAGCTGTCAGCTTGTCTTCAACCCTGGGAAAAAAACCCAACTCATATAAAGTATAATTAAAACATGAATGAGACTGGCAACAGCAGGATTGAAACAGGCTCAGAGTACGAAAGTATCAAGCAAATAAATGGCCTAGAGCTGCAGGGCTGAGAACAATACGGAGGCACACCACGGGACACCAGGTCTCTCTCCTCTCCTGGGAGATGTCTACTCTGTTTCCCGCCTGAGGCTGCTGACGGACAGGCCGCTACATCAAGGGGGCAGAAAGAGCAGCCGTGGAGGAGGCCCCTCATGAGTCATGGCTGGAGTAGCCCAGGGCATGCCAGCTACACCAGGGCTCCTGATGTTGACTGATTGCCAGACATCCTTTCAAGGTTGTGCACGTCCACACATGCTGTGGCAGAATGTGCCTCCTCTGGCTTGCAGGCCCCGTTCTGTCCTGGCCTGATGGGGCTTCTCTTTCTCTCTAGGTTACCTGGCCATTGCCACCTTTTCAAGGAATTGCTGGCTGGAAGGGCCAGAACTCCCAGCATCCCTTCCAATTTCTGAGGGGACCTCTGTGTCTCCTGCTGCCCAGCGCCTGGCCACCCTTGGGTGCTCTCAGAGGAATAGCCACTCGCCAGCACCCTGGCTCTCCTCTTCAGATAGCATGTTCAAGATGGTAGGGGTCTATGTGGTACAGAGAACCACCCCCAGGATCGAAAGTATTCATTGAAAAGATAATGTTTACAAGCATACGTTTAGCTGAGGGGTGGCCAAACTGTGGCTCTTTCACACAGATTGCATTGCTCTCAAAGCCCCCACCACCCTGTCAGCAGATCTGGAGGAGGCATTTCGCTTTTAAATCACTTTGCCAAGCCAAGCCAGCTGCCAGCTTGGAAAATGCATTTAAAGTTAAAGCTCCTTCTTTCCTTCCTTCCTTCCTTCCTTCCTTCCTTCCTTCCTTCCTTCCTTCCTTCCTTCCTTCCTTCCTTCCTTCCTTCCTTCCTTCCTTCCTTCCTTCCTTCCTCCCTCCCTTCCTTCCTTGTGGCTCTCAAACATCTGACATTTATTCTATGTGGCTCTTACAGTAAGCAAGTTTGGCCACCCCTGGTTTAGCACATCACCAGATCTGAGCAAAGAATACAAGAGAACTTGGTAAAACAACCACACCACAAATCCTATGTCCCTCTCAGGGCTTTTTTTTTTTTTGGTAACAGGAACTCCTTTGCATATTAGGCCACACACCCCTGATGTAGCCAATCCCCCAAGAGCTTACAGTAGGCCCTGTACTAAGAAAGTGAGAAAGTGAATACCTTGCTGGATCAGGGGAATGCTGTAGATGTTGTTTATCTTGATTTCAGTAAGGCTTTTGATAAGGTTCCACATACTATCCTTGTTGACAAGTTGGTAAAATGTGGTTTGGATCCTGTTACCGTTAGGTGGATCTGCAACTGGTTGACAGACCGCACCCAAAGAGTGCTTGTGAATGGTTCCTCATCCTCTTGGAGAGGAGTGACTAGTGGAGTGCCTCAAGGATCTTTCCTGGGACCTGTTTGGTTCAACATCTTTATAAACAATTTGGATGAAGGAATAGAGGGAATGCTTATTAAATTTGCTGTTGATACTAAATTGGGAGGGGTTGCAAATACATTAGAAAACAGAAAGGATACAGGATGACCTTGACAGGCTGGAAAATTGGGCTAAAACCAATAAAATTAATTTTAACAGGGATAAATGTAAAGTTCTTTTTTTAGGTAGGAAAAATCCAATGCGTAGTTATAGGATGGGGGAGACTTGTCTTAGCAGCAGTATGTGCGAAAAGGATCTAAGGGTCTTAGTGGATCATACACTGAACATGAGTCAACAGTGTGATGTGATGGCTAAAAAGGCAAATACAATTTTGGGCTGTATCAACAGAAGTATAGTGTCCAGATCACGTGATATGATAGTATCACTTTACTCTGCTCTGGTAAGACCTCACCTGGAGTCTTGTGTTCAGTTTTGGGCACCCCATTTTAAGAAGGATATAGACAAGCTGGAATGGGTCCAGAGGAGGGCGACGAAGATGGTGAGGGTGGGTTTCCTGCATTGTGCAGGGGGTTGGACTAGATGACCCTGGAGGTCCTTTCCAACTCTATGGTTCTATGAGCCCTGTAAGCTCTTGGAGAATTGGCTACATCAGGGATGTGTGGCCTAATATGCAAAGGAGCTCCGGCTACAGAAAAAGCCCTGGTCCCTCTTTCTACACATGTCCTACCAGCTTTTAAAACAGGACAGGCTCTTTATTTTTATGAAGTTGTAGATCTCTGCAAAGTCACCATTACCTTGAAGCTCCCTTCAGCTCCCCAGGCCAACGCATGGTCAAAATGGCTGCCGGCCTGCAGAGCCCAGCTCAGCATTCTTCCCTCATTGCAGCACTCCAAAGAAAAAAGCTACTTCCTGTGGCAAGGAGGTCTTATCATCTTTCCTTCCCTCCCACCTTGACCCAGTCAGCACAGGTCATAGAAGCACTTCCACCAGCCCTTTCCTGAAGATTATCCCTGGGCCTGTTCTAGCTTCCAGGCCTCCAAACTCTGTCCCCTGCCTGGAGAAGAGAGGAGGGTTTGACCCTTCCCATTGTCTCTGGCTAGATCCATTAGCACAGGGGTGTCAAACTCATTTGTTATGAGGGCCAGGCCATGTCAAGCCAGGCCGTGTGTGTTCCTATTTAAGATTAGGTAGCAGAGATATAAACTTTACAAAGGACACAGACAAACACAATTAAATATTTTTTTTTAAAAAAAAAACCTTTAAAATAAAACATGCTTAAAACATTAGCACTTGTTGGTCTTAAAAGTCCTTTCTTTGGATCCAGGGAAGTGGGCAAAGGAAGCTCTGGCTCTTTCCTTCCTTCTTCAGAGGATCAGGAGGGGGGAGCCTCAGTAAATAGAAGGAAGAGAGGCTTGGCTCAGTAGCTCTGCTGTGGGATTGAGAGAGCCTGGCAAAGCAAGTTCTGCCTCCCGCTTCCTCCCCAAGGGAAGAGCCTCAGCCAATAGAGACAATAGAGGTTTTGCTCTGTAGCTCTTGTGCAATTGAACAAGCCTAGCAAAACAAGCTGTGATGCATAAGGAAGCAAGAGAGAGGGAGAAGGAAGCAGATGGCAGCCAGTTGCTCAGGGGCCTGATTTGGCCCCTGGGCCACATGTTTGACACCCATGCATTAGCATATGTAGACAAGTAAGCTGGAAAGCCCTCACTCAGGCTCCCTTCCCCCAGACTGTTCCCAGGCCAGAGCAAAGGAAAAAAAAACTTTTTAAAACACCAAGTGGAGGTTTGCTGCATGCCAACCTCCCAGGAGAAAATGCATTCTTCAGACACGCAAACGGACTCCGGCTTCCCGTCACTTTAAAGGGAACCGTCAACAGGCAGTTTCTTTGACCGGCTATGCCGCTTGTAATGAAGCTGCCGCCATCTGTTCCCACCTTCAGTTACTCAGCAAGCAAAAAGAGAAAGGGAAATCAGCCGCCCTGGTGTTTGGACAGAGGAGGAAAAGGAAAGGAATGGATGGTGGGAGAATTTGGAAGGGGAAATGGGAACTCTGGAAGCTGTCTTCTCCTGCCAGACTGCCGCGGGCCATCTTACACTCTCGTGTCTCTGGCCAACAACGGCTCTCTGTAGTCTTATCTATTAATGCAGAAATAATACTGGCAAATTCTGGAAAGATTCAATGTGGGTAAATGAAGAATTGCAGGTTTCAGCTGCACAAGGGGAAAGTCAAACAACCCCCCACTCGTGGGATTTGGGGGCCGAGACAGCTGCAGTGAAAAAATGGCAGCCTTCTTCCCTTGTCCCTGGTACTCAGTGGGGGAGTGAATTCAGAGGTGGGCAAGGAAAGAAAGGAGCCCCCTTTCTCCCATCTCAGTGCTCTGCCCTCCAGAGGTGGGAAGAACCCTTTACAGGTTTTCAAGGGGCCTCTTGGGACGAATCTGTGAAGTTGCCTTGCACCAAATCATTGTTCCCAGAGGCATAGCCACTGCCAGCCACGATTCAGCTGCCCGGTCCAGAACTCAGCACTCCCGCCCCAAACGTGGCCCTTCCAAGGGTGTTCTCCTCCTCCACCAGGGAACAGTCCTAGGTCAGCACGAAGGCCAGCTTGGCATCCTCTCCCTGGCATTTTCAAACCTTGCAGTGGCTCACGGCCAGGACCAAAGCACATTTCCCCCCATTTCTTTAAAAATATATATTGCGTTTTTACAACCAGCCTAGCTCTGCGGCTGGAATAAATAATACGGTGTAATTTACTTAGCTGGCAACTGTGATTCTAGTTGCCAGGGAAGGTTTGCAAGGGGCCTCTTGGGACGAATCTGTGAAGTTGCCTTGCACCAAATCATGGTTCGTCTAGCCCAGAAGGCCCTCCTTGGACTGCCAGCAGCAGCTCTCCAGAGCCCCAGAAAGAAGGTGGCCTTTGCCTGTCACCTCTTCCATCTGCTCCTGCAGCTGGAAAGGCCAAACACTGAACCTTAAACCTCCGGTATTCAAAGGCAGGGCTCTGCCACCCCCAGGAACACAAACGAGGCCAGCCCCAGAGGCCACCGAGCTCAGTCCAGGAGCACATACACAGCCGGGGCTGTGGGAGCTGCACTGGCTGCCAATAGTATACCGGATTTGCTACAAGGTGCTGGTTATTACCTTCAATTTTCATTTCATTTTCATTTTATTTTATTTGATTTATATCCCGCCCTACCCCACCAAAGCGGGCTCAGGGCGACTCTATATGGCCGAGGACCTGCCTACCAATTCCCTCTTCTCGCTGCAGCCTCCTTCCTTGTGCCACTCCTCGGGGCCCTCTGTCCACCTCCCCCCCTTCCCCACCAGCAACATTTTGTGGAGATGAATAGACAGCAATAGGAGGGGTGATGCAGGTTTGCTTGCTTTTTTACTAGCTAAAAAAGCTAGCGACCCCCCCCCCCCTCGCCCCTCCAACAAACACACACACACTGGACACCCAGCTGAATCCATCCCGGAGCATCTGCACTTTGGTTATCTCTGCTGCAGCAAAAGCTGCCGGATGTGAAGCGATTGCCACAAGGTGGAGTGACAGGTGAGAGAAGAACGGAGCACCTCATCCACGGGTTGGCTTCCATTTGCACTGGCTGCCTCAGACTCACACCCTCTGTGCCCTGACATTTCTCTGCTTTGGACAGCACCCGCGGAAGAGACGTGGCTGGCCTTGGGAGTTTTCTGGGTCTCCCCTCCCTTCCTGGTGAGTTGTCAGGCTTGGACAGAAGGAGACGGTGATGGAAGGTGAAAGGCAGGAGACAGGCCTGCCAGTGGGTCAGAGCGGCCTCCTCCACCGGCAATGGGCACAGCCAGCCAGGAAGGGGGGCTTGGCTCCCGAGGCACACCTTGGTTAGCATCACCAGGGAACCAGTTTAAAATCTAGTCCCATTTATTTGGGATTTCTTGCTGCAGAAGAGACCAGGAAGGAGAACAGAGCAGCAGCCCAGAGCCAGAAGCCAGCAAAAGTCAAGGCAAATGAGGCCCATAAAAAAGGTGGAAAGCAGCCAAAAACAACTGGACACTACTTGACCCACCCCTAATGCCTGATGCGAGCAGGCAGTTCAGTCCCTTTTACTGTCTTCTTATTCCACCCTCCCTTCAAAGAACTCCAGGTGGTAGACAAAGTTCTCCCCTCCTGTGTGCTGCAGGTGAGGCTGAAAGAGGCTAACTGGACCAGGTCACCCAGTATGCTTTGTGGCAGGGAGACCGTAACAGCAGCCGTGCAGGATTGGACACCTGGCCCTCTTAGGCAGCCATCTGTTTCATGCGCTGGCCAGCCAGCTTTCCCTGGACGGCCCACAATTGAGGGACAGTTGCTGCTCCCAGCCACTGGCAGCCAGAGGGCTACTGCCTCTAACCATGGAGGTTCTGCTTAAGCCCACGTGGCTAACGGCCACTGATGGACTTGCCCTCCCGCTTCGCTCCACAGAGTGTCTCCATGATTCCGTGACCGGCAATTGGCAATGGCTGACTGCCGCCATCTCCGCTTCCCGCTCTTCCCATTCAGCCGGGAACAAACAGCCCATAGGACCGTTGCAGCAACAAGCAAAGCACCGGGAAGCTTTGATGATGAAAATGACGACCGCAGCAATGACCCAAAGCCAACGATCCAGAAAACGGTCTGCTTTTACAGGCGACAGATAAAACCAAGCCCGCCGCTGTAGTTGTCGTTGTTAAGACAACACGAGGAGGAGGAGGCGGGCTCGCTCACTTACGCACACCGAGAGCCGAATTTGTGCAAACACCTCGTTCACCACAAACACTCCACTCCACAGCAATTCAGACAATTTGTGCAAGACCGGCTGGCAGTTACTGAGGCTTTTAACTGCTCAGGGCTGGGCCAGCAAAAACAGCAAAAAATGGTTCTGCCTGCAAAGGGCATTAATTCTCTGGCGTGTACCAGAGAGAAGGAGGTGGCTGAGCCCAATCATTCTTGGAGGAGAGACAGGCCAGGCTGATGGCTTGGGGACTCAGGGATGGAGATGCAGGAGGTGGGAGGTACAGCCTCCCCCACTCAGGACTTGAGAGGGAAATCTGCAAAGATGTCCACTCTGGTTCAGAATGCAGGATGTGCCCCTCAGTTGCTAAGGAACTTGCTCAGAAAAAGAAACAATGCTTTCAGCTGAAGAAGTTCCAGGTATACAGTTCTGTTCTCACCATGAGGTCTGCTATTTGGGGTCAGCCAAGTGGCTCTGGCTAAGAAAAGGAGGAAGAGTGCAAGCACAGCTCTCTCCCAGAGAAGAAGAAGAAGAAGCTATTGGATTTATACCCCACCCTATACTCTGAATCTCAGAGTCTCAGAGCAGTCACAATCTCCTTTACCTCCTCCCCGCCACATAACAGACACCCTGTGAGGTAGGTGGGGCTGAGAGAGCTCTAAAAGCAGCTGCCCTTTCAAGGACAACTCCTATGAGAGCTATGGCTGACCTAAGGCCATTCCAGCAGCGCACTTAACCACTACACCAAAGAGGAGAGGGCTGGCATCCTGAGGCATCTGTCCACCCCTGACCCTTGACCTTTCACCTCAGAGCCAAGGAATCCTCTTGATCTCTTGGTTCCTCCGACTGGGGACCTCAGAGCTCCCCTGCAGTGGTTGTGCCAAAGAGGTTCTCAGCTCGGTCCCTCTGAGTCCAAGGACTCTTCAGAAGTTTTCAAGATGATCGATGACCTGCACAGAGTCAGCTATCATGAACATTTGCCTGAATGCTTTGGGAAAGGAAAGGTTGACTGCTCTGGACTGGTGTCGGAGGGGTGAACCCGCATGCCAGGAGCCCAAGAGGATCAGCACCATGGAAAGCTCACTGGAGCCTATGAGATATATCAAGGGCGGCCAAACTGCGGCTCAGGAGCCACACGTGGTTCTTTCATACATATTGTGTGGCTCTCAAAGCCCCCACCACCCTGATGGCCAGCTTGGAGAAGGCAGTTGTCTCCTTAAATTGCCTCTCCAAGTCAAGCTAGCCAGCAGCCTGGAGAATGCATTTAAGGTTAAAGTTGTTTTCTTTCCACCTCCTCCCTCTGCCATCTATTTCCTTCCTTCCTTCCTTCCTTCCTTCCTTCCTTCCTTCCTTCCTTCCTTCCTTCCTTCCTTCCTTCCTTCCTTCCTTCCTTCCTTCCTTCCTTCCTTCCTTTTCTCAAACCTCTGATGTTTATTCTATGTGGCTCTTAGGTTAAGCAAGTTTGGCCACCCCAGATATATATATGCTGCTTTGTTTTGTTGTATTGTTATGTTTCTAGTTGTAAGTTTTAATTGTTTTAACTTTTGTCGTTATCCGCTCGGAGCCCGTTCGTGGGAAAGGGTGGAATGTAAGTTAACAAAAATAGATAGATAGATAGATGATAGATAGATGATAGATAGATAGATAGATAGATAGATAGATAGATAGATAGATAGATAGATAGATAGATAGATAGAGAGGAGAGAGAGAGGGGGGGGAGGGAGGGAGAGAGGAGCTGAGACTCTTCTTCCAGCTCAGGCCTGAGTTGATGTTCCCCCCCCCACAAAAACCAGGAGCAGAAATCCGTGAGCTTGAGAGGCCCCCATAGCCAACATGAACAGCAAGGGAGGGGGATGCTCTGGTTGGATCTTCCATGCTTCTTGCAGACTGGCCCTGCAGCCCCCTGGGATGAGCAACCCGAGAAATTTCACAGGAGTCCCTTCAGCTCTTCCTGAGGCCTTTGGGCAGCTCCCGATCTCCTTCCCCACCTCTGTCGATGTGGCAAAAGCTGGCATGCCCCCGGGTGGCTGATGCATGAGGGGGTCATTATTCCAGCGGAGGGAGCCCCCAGGCTCCTTTCTTCCTTTTTTGTAATTGGTGGCAGGGAATTCATGCAGGCATCTGGCCTCCTCCCTTTCCCCACTTTAAAGACTAATAGAGGGAAGAAATTGTGCCCCGAGACATAAGCCCTGTTCCTGCTGCTGCAAAGAGCTGGGAAACTGCCACTGCAAAAAACACATGAGCTGCCTGGTCTGAACTGAAGCACTGTAGGACTGGGTCTTGCCCGCCTGCCCTGGTGTCAGAAAGCCTCCAATACCCACCTGCCCAGGGGAGAGGCGTCAGAGAGAGGCAGCCTTAAGGGCCACACCTTTGCCCTTACTGGAGAGCCACAGGGCTCTTCCAACTCTGTGACTCTGGATTGCTCCCTGAAGCTGAATTTCCATTTGTGAAATGCTGAGAGTCCCCCCCCACACACACACACACCATTGGCCACTACGGAGATTTCAGATTCAAGGATAGCCAGCAATAACTCCAAAACAGCTAGACTCTTCTTTCACCTACCTCACAGGGGTGTTGTTAGGATCAAACAGAGCAGAGGAGAATTATGGATGAAGCCCAGAACTCTTCAGAGAAAAGTTGAGATTCAAACATGAGAGAAAGACAGATAGTCAACCTCCACCGTATGCCTTAAGCCCCTGGTACGCAGAGGTAGACTGCCTTTGAACATGGAAGGTCTATTTGGCACCCATGATCATTGAGGTCTCTCCCAACTCTATGATTCTATGACCACTTCTGTGACCTTGATCCTCCTTTGCATCTACTCAGGGAGCCTGGGGTTTCTCCAGTCACACCACAATACTAAGTTGTGCTCTTTATAAGGATAACAAAGAAACACAGTGTTGCAGGGTGTGTGCGTATGTATCAAAGTCAGAGAAAGAAACCAGAAGTTGCAATTCAGCCCCCTTCTCAGCATCTCCATTCTCTCACTGTGAAAAATGCACTTTCGGCTAGAGAGAGAACAAAGTCAATAACAAACAAAGAGTGTTACTAGCAGGAGGGGGGGAAAACGACGTTTTTGCATTCAAACAGAAAAAGCAAAATTGTCAAGTCAGGGAATATGTAATCAATTAGCGAAGGCCTAGAAATACTTGCAAAACAATAATTAGTCATGTCAAAAAAAAAATCCCATAGTAATCAAGCTGGTGGCTGAGCAGTAGAGGGGCTGCCTGTAGAGAAGAAACCGAGCCCAGACTTGGGGAGGGAGTGTGTGTGGAGGGAGAGAGATTTCTTGATTTCTTTCCTCTGTGGATCCCTCACCCCAACAAGAGCCAGAGAAGAGCCTCCCCACCCCTTTCCTACACACACCACTCTGCTCGCTTGCCTTGTACCTGTCAACACTCACACAAAGTCCAAGAGTCGCAAAGAATTAAGGACAAGACTAGACCTGATACTGAAAACCCAGCGGCTGCTGACATCACCTGCTTTCCCTCCCCTCAAGATGAGCTGAGGTTCCCAGTTTCATTCTTTTTTATATTGGTTTTTCCCCTTACGGATTTCAGTTCTCTCTCTGAAAATAGGTCTGTGTTCTGTGCATGTGTTTTATAAGCACGATGGAAGCACAAAGAATGTCATATGTATATACGTTGTGTATACAGAGCTGCCCTCCTGATGCAAAAATGGCAGAAAATGCACTCAAACTGCAAAGAAATGCAACAAGATAAAAAGTCTTCCATTTGACAGGACCGGATCGACATGTTTTTTGAGGGGGGGACAAAATTAAAAAATGGCGCCCCCTTATGGGCCATTCTATCTTACGGTCCCATAGAATACAATGGACTCCATACCCAATTTGGCAACCCCCCTCGGTCGGTGCCTGGGGAAGCACCCCCCTCTGCCCCCCCTAGATCCGGCCCTGACATTTGATAAGCACCTGGGGAAAGCCAGTGGGTGTGGCAGTAGAAGTGCTGGACCAGCACCAGGGAAACCCAAGTTTGAATCCTCACTCTGCCATGGAGGCTGGCAGACTGACCTTGGGAGATACTTTCAGCCTCACCTCTCTCACGGCTTTTGTGAGGATAAAATGGAGGAAAGGAGAAGGTCAGCTGCTTTGGGTCCCCATTGAGGAGAAAGAGGCGGTAGAGATAAAAGGAAAAGAACATGATCTAGTGTCCAAATCACGTGAAGTGATGGTATTGCTTTACTCTGCTCTGGTAAGACCTCACCTGGAATATTGTATTCAGTTTGGGGCACCACATCTTAAGAAGGATAAAGACAAGCTGGAATGGGTCCAGAGGAGGGCGACGAAGATGGCGAGGGGTCTGGAGACCAAGTCCTATGAGGAAACGTTGAAGGAGCTGGGGATGTTTAGCCTGGAGAGGAGGTGGCTGAGAGGTGGTAGGTAGGATCACCACCTTCAAGAACTTGAAGGGCTGTCATATAGAGGATGGTGTGGAATTGTTTCCTGGGCCCCAAAAAGTCGGAGCAGAACCAATGGGTTGAAATTAAATCAAAAGAGTTTTCGGCTGAACATTAGGAAGAAGTTCCTGACCGTTAGAGCGATTCCTCAGTGGAACCGGCTTCCTCTTCGGGAGGTGGTGGGCTCTCCTTCCTTAGAGGTTTTTAAGCAGAGGCTAGATGGCTATCTGACAACAATGAAGATCCTGTGAATTTAGCGGAAGTGTTTGTGAGTTTCCTGCATTGTGCAGGGTGTTGGACTAGATGACCCGGGAGGTCCCTTCCAAGTCTATGATTCTATGGAAATTGGTATTTTGTTAGTCAAAACAGCTGGGCTGAGAAATTCAAGCCTACCCCTATTTGTGAGAGAGTGTGTGTGTGCACATTTACACGCACACCTGGAATTCATGGTGACTTCTGACCTACTGGGGCATGGTGGACATTCAGAGAAGTGACTCGATACAGCCTGCCTCGTCCTCCCAACCGCTGGTATTCCTTGGAGGTCTCCCGTCCAAGTACTTGCCAGGGTTGGTCCTGCTTCACTTCCAAGGGCTTGCCTGGGCTATTGAGGTCAAGGCCAGCCCGCCCTTATTCTTGATGTTTATGGTACCAAAAGGTGGCCTCTTTACCAGCCAGTGATACGGAACTGAGGCAGGGAACATGATAGGATCAGATCATGAGAGATGTAAATCTATACCTCTGCCCTGCTACTCACCCTGTGAAATGAACTGGGAACTGTATACATGCCGCTGCTTACGTGTTTTTCTTACATGGCACATTGATCAGTTCCTTTGGTGTGGATTGGAAAGCTCCGCCCCTCCCCTTTTTCGTTGTCAATCATTCGTGGCTTGTGGGAGGTGGCTTGGAGCAATTTTGTGACCGACTCTTTGTGACCCCCTGGACCAAGCCACGCCAGGCCCTCCTGTCTTCCACCATCCTCCGAAGTCTGCTCAAATTCGTGTTAGTTACATCAGTAACGCTGTCCAGCTACCTCCTCTTTTGCTGTCCCCTTCTTCTTTTGCCTTCTGTCTTTCCCAGCATCAGGGTCTTCTTCTCCAGTGAGTGTTCCCTTCTCATTGGGTGGCCAAAGTATTTGAGCTTCAGCTTCAGCATCTGGCCTTCCAGGGAACAGTCTGGGTTGATTTCTCTTAGGACTGACTGATTGGATCTCCCTGCAGTCCAAGGGACTCTCCAGAGTCTTCTCCAGCACCACAGCTCGAAAGCATCTATTCTTCTGCGCTCAGCCTTCCTTATGGAGCAACTGCCCTTCATGCAAATAAACCTGACAGTCATTCAAAGATTTCTATGACTCGTGTTGCCTCTCCTTGATGTCGTGACCAGCGCCTCAATGAACGCTGTTTGTATGCTGTATCTGAGGACACCAGCATTTTGAGGAACTGTCAAATTAGTTTCTGATGAAGATTCTGTGTGAAATGTTGGGTCTGCTTGATTCATCTTCGCCTTCTAGTGGAACAATTGATGGTACAGCAAGTCTGGGCAGCTTAAAGAGCTGTGTTCCCCTGTCGCCTAGTCCAGGGCAGCTGGTTCGATTTATACCTCAGCTTCCAGTGGAATTACGCTCCAGTGTTGCAGCTTTTGCATTTTGCATATTGGTATAAGAAGAAGAAGAAGAAGATATTGGATTTATATCCCGCCCTCCACTCCAAAGAGTCTCAGAGCGGCTCACAATCTCCTTTCCCTTCCTCCCCCACAACAGACACCCTGTGAGGTTGGTGGGGCTGGAGAGAGCTCTCACAGCAGCTGCCCTTTCAAGGACAACCTCTGCCAGAGCTATGGCTGACCCAAGGCCATTCCAGCAGGTGCAAGTGGAGGAGTGGGGAATCAAACCCGGTTCTCCCAGATAAGAGTCCGCTCACTTCACCACTATGGCTGACCCAAGGCCATTCCAGCAGCTGCAAGTGGAGGAGTGGGGAATCAAACCCGGTTCTCCCAGATAAGAGTGGGGAATCAAACCCGGTTCTCCCAGATAAGAGTCCGCTCACTTCACCACTATGGCTGACCCAAGGCCATTCCAGCAGCTGCAAGTGGAGGAGTGGGGAATCAAACCCGGTTCTCCCAGATAAGAGTGGGGAATCAAACCCGGTTCTCCCAGATAAGACTCCGCACACTTAACCACTACACCAAACTGGCTCTCCACCTCGTGTCAGTGAGCATCAAGTCCAGAAGCATCTCTGAAACCCACCGGATCTCCAGGGGATGAGCTTTGGAAAGTCCAGGGTTCTTCTGCCAGATTCCATCCTGTGAGGAAAGGCTGGCATCCCCAGAGATCAGGAGTTCTACCCCCTGAGTGCAGCTGGTAGCCCTATTCTTGCCACTGGCTTTCCGCTGGGATGTGCCAGCTTTTGCGGAGGAGTGGGGCTCTTCCAGGGAGCTGTGGCCGGGCCTTGCCCCGGTTCTCTCACTTCGCTCTAATTGCACAACAACAGAAGAGCCGCTTGTGCAACGCTTTGGATTAAACCAGCCAGAAGGGGTCGATCGCATTGATCAGCCAAGAGCACCGAAGAGGAAGGAGCGTTTCACACGGTGCGGAGCGCGCTGATGGAATTCGCTGCCCAGAGAGGTGGAGAGGGTCACCTGTCTTCCTCCAAACACCAGACAAATAACCACTCCAACCACACACATGACAGGATAGATGGGATAAAAGGAAGTCCTTCTTCCCCCCAAAGGGTGATTAACATGTGGAATTCACTGCATAGACAGCTTCAAGAGGGGATTGGATAAGCATATAGAGCAGAGGTCCAGGTGGCTATTAGCCACAGCAAGCCTATTGTTGGAACTCTCTGTCTGGGGCAGTGATGCTCTGTATTCTTGGTGTTTGGGGGGGGGGCACAGTGGGAGGGTTTCTAGTGTCCTGGCCCCACTGGTGGACCTCCTGATGGCCCCTGGTCTTTTGGCCACTGTGTGCCACAGAGTGTTGGACTGGAGGGGCTATTGGCCTGATCCAACATGGTTTCTCTGATGTCTGGGGCAGGAATGCTCTATATTCTTGGTGCTTGGGGGGGGCAACAGTGGGAGGGCTTCAAGTGACCTAGCACCACTGATGGACCTCCTGATGGCACCTGGGTTTTTTGTCCACTGTGTGACACAGAGTGTTGGACTGGATGGGCCATTGGCCTGATCCAACATGGCTTCTCTTAGGTTCTTATGACTGGAGTTCTGAACTCAGGTTGCCAACCTCCAGGTGGGGCCTGGAGATCTCCCATGATTACAGTTGCTCTCCAGATGACCAAGATCAGTTCCCCTGGAGAAAATGGCTGCTTTGGTGGGTGGACCCTCTCTCATGGCACCCCGCTGAGGTGTCCTCCCGAGGCTCCACCCTCCAGATATCCAGGAATTTCCCAACCTGGAGCTGGCAACCCCAACCTAAGCAGAGCCTCCAGGTTCAGAAGCAGCATACCAGGCCCACAGGAGAGCCAGCACGGTGTGGTGGTCAGAATGTTGCACTAGGAACTCAGAGACCCAAGCAAGCTCGCTGAATGACTTTGGGCCTGTCACACTTTCTTGGCCTACCCTGCTTCAGAGGGTTGTTGTGAGGAGAAAGTGGGGAAGAGGTGAAGGGTGTCAGCCACTTTGGGTCCCCCACCAGGGAGAACGATAGGATACAAAAGAAGGCTGCGTGTGAGGGAGGGCAATTATAAATTGAACCAATAAACAAATTTAGAATTTAAATGTAAAGGACAAATAAACCACCCTTAAAGCCTCTCTTGACAGGAGCCCGGTGGCGCAGAGTGGTAAAGCCCTGTGGTGCAGAGTGGTAAAGCGGCAGTACTGCAATCCAAGCTCTGCTCACAGTCACAACCTGAGTTCGATCCCGGTGGAAGTTGGGTTCAGGTAGCAGGCTCAAGGTTGACGCAGCCTTTGGAGGTTGGTAAAATGAGCACCCAGCTTCCTGGGGGGGGGGAGCGTAGATGACTGGGGAAGGCAATGGCAAGCCACCCCGTAAAAAGTCTGCCGTGAAAACGTTGTGAAAGCAGCGTCACCGCAGAGTGGAAAACAACTGGTGCTTGCACAGGGGACCACCTTGACCTTTTGAAAGCCTCTCTTGTAAACTTCATGAGGCTGTCTGACCAGCTGCTGCTGAACTGTTTCCTTCTTTGCTCAGCTATTCAGGTATCCTTTTCCCTCCTCCCCCTGCCCGGCCCTGAAAGAGAAATGTTCCCCAGCAGATCTGAAAAGGGCCCCTTCTGGCCTGCCCTTCAGGGCCCAGAAGGCAGAACTCCATCCCAGAAGGAATGTGTGGAATGTCTAAGAAGAAGCCAGAAAGAAAGATTTCTAAGCAACCCAGAGGAAGGCCCCATCGGGGACTTCGGAAGGACAACCTCAGCCCAGTCTGGGTCACAGGCAAGTTTTATGTCCCCTGGCACTTGGAGGAACAAGCACTGAAATATGTTCCAACCAATTCTCAAGAAATAGCACCCAAAAATAAAAGTGCAATATCCCAGCCTTTCTCCTTAAATTAATTCTCTCTTTAACATTTTTATACCTCAGTTTGGGTTTTATACCCCAAAGCCATAAAGCCAACAGCATAATTAGTAATAAAGCCTCCATGCCTGTGAGTGATTTCTTGCCGGGCGTGGGATGGGGTTGCGGCAGCAGCGGGGTGGGGGGAGAGCTTATTTATTTATTTTGCACGTCTGTCTGGATCCCAATTTCTATTTTTGTCTGGATTTATGTCAGCCATCTCCCCGCACAGCTCCATCCCCTGGTGGCCGAACAGACGAGGCTTCTGAGAAAGCGGCTACGCCAGCCGCCCCGGATTGCCAGGTAAACAAGGCCAGCTGTTCCGGCGGCAGTTTGAGGACTGGTGGTCCCAAGTGGAAGGGGGACAACTGGCTAGAGACAGGACCCCCCCACACACACACACACAGCAAAGCCCATCAACAGAGCAGCTGATGCAGTCTGGATCACAACATACCGGGGGGGCGGAGAGTGCAATACAGAAAAGTAAAAATGCATACAGAAGACTCGAGTGAATGAGCCAAGCTACATGGGAAGACTGAAAGACTCTGGGATTGTTAGGTAGGCTGAAATGGGGTGGCAAAGACCCTCCCCAAAGCCAGATATGACCACGGTCTCACAGCTTCAGCAAACCCCACTGAATCATCCCAAAGCAAATCATTTGAGGGAGGAGTTTAACTCCATGGCAGCAGAGAAGAAGGGACTTGCTTGTGGGCCGGCTCTGACCAAAAGGGCTGGATGCAAAACAGCAGAGTTGCCCCCACCTCCCGCCACCCAAGACAGGAGGACTCCCCAGAGCAGCCAAGACTGGCAGACTCTCCCACTTGCTGATCCTGCCTTGACGGAGGGTTTCCTAAGACTCATTTCTGATCTACCTTGAAGGCAGGCCTTTTTTTGTAGCAGGAACTCTTTTGCTTGCATATTAGGCCAGTCCTCCAAGAGCTTACAGTAGGCCCTGTAATAAAAACCCTGTAAGCGCTTGGAGGATTGGCTGCATAATAGAGGTGTGGCCTAATATGCAAAAGAGTCCCTGCTACCAAAAAAGCCCTGCTTGAAAGAATCTAGTAAGGATTGCAAAAAAAAAAAGTATGTGAGACACTTTTATGATGTACGTATCTTTCTTTAGTAGATCCAGCTAGTTTTCCTTTGAAAGCTGCCTCAGACCTTTCGATCATTGAGCTTGATCCCACCCACTCTGACCGGCAGACCCGTAAGTAGTAGAAGAAGGTTACAAGTGGGGACCTGCAAGAAATTTGCAGGGAGGGTACACCTCATCCCGCATTTGCTTCCTTCACTCTCCCTCCTCTCCAGCAATCTTCTACCCCCTTTTTCTCCCCGCCCTCTTCTCTGACAGTCTCCCCCTCCCGTTCTCTCCTCACCCCTTCTCCATCAATCCCCCCCTCCTTTTTTCTGGCAATACCCCTCATCTCTCCCCCTCCCCCTTGGGCCACCAGGGCCGCTGAAGGGCTGTTGTCGGCTGAACAGGAAAGTAATTTGCACAACTGCAGACCATGTTCTTGTTTTGAGGGGGGAATTAAGCCCCCCAATATAATTTTGTCACCTTTAAGATTTTTCCCCAAACCTGGCAGAGGGCAAGTTTGGAGAAAAATCTCCTTTCTGTCAGTGCAGGCCTGATCCCTGGTTTTAGAGATCTGCAGTCCACACTTGGCTATTAGGCATACGCAGGCAATACTTTCGTTAGCTCAATGCAAAATGCAAAATGGAAGCTGCAGCAGGATTCAAGCGCCTGGTCTGTTTCCAATCATGCCACCCTCACCTCGCTACCAACTGTCATTGGCAGACACCATCTAGGCAAGGCTGCCTGGCAACCGCCCCTTGGCATGCCACTGGAGGGCGCCAAGCCATCTCCCAAGGGAGCTGCACGGCAACCAGGGATGGCAGGCGGGTGGCAGCCAGCCATGGGGGAGGGGGGGCTTTGGAAGGGGGCCGGAAGCAGCACCCAGCGGTGCCACGACAATGCCCTGGGCGGAAACTCAAGCCGAGCAGCAGAAGAACACAATGAATGGGGTGCTGATTAGGAATCTGCTGGCAGCTTTTAAAAATAGGCCATGTTGTTGCAGGATGTAATTAATTAGCCGCACTGGTAGAGGGGGAGGGGGCAGCCACCAGCGGGACGAGATGTGCTGGGAGGGGAAGGGAGGAAGGAAGAGGGGGAGGAGGGATGTGGTTGGGCATACAAGGATCACCAGGCTCCACCCCCAAGAGGTGATGCATTGTGGGACTGGTACCACCCCCCCAGGTCCTCTGGGCCCCTCCTTCTCCTTGCCATGGACAGCTTAGGGGTCAAAGAGGAGGGGAGAGACTGGCACCTGCTGGTGAGTCCCTGGGTGGGGTGGTTGCCCGTCTTCCATCACTCATCTCTCCAGGAGAGGAGGAAGCTGCTGGTGCACACAGGGCTGTACACTGTTCCCTGGGTCACACTGCATGCCCTGGGCTTGGGGTGGGGAGAGAGAGAGAGAGAGAGAGAGAGAGAGAGGTGCAAATCCTAAAGCAGGCCTTGGATCTTGCTGCATTGTGCCTCCAGCCCACAGAAGCACAACCATCTGTTCAGCAGCTGCCCATAAAACTGAAATCCCTTCATTCATCTAAGGAACTCAAGGGAGCGTAACAAGGAGCCATTCTACCATACATTTAATCCTCAAAACAACCCTGTTAGGTAGGTTTTGCTGCGAAAAGGTGGACCGCTCCAAACCGCCCATGGGCCATTCCAGCAGCTGCAAGTGGAGGAGTGGGGAGTCAGGATCTGAACTCAAGCCTCTCCAGTCAAAATTCAGCCCCAGCTCCAGCCCCCTCAGAAGTAAACGCACACACATACAAAAGAGTAGCCCCTGAAAACAAAAAAACTAGCGTTGAATGAAAACTAGGAAAAGGAGAAAATTCAGAATTACAGAGGTTCCAGCAGCCGTGTTGAACTTTATGCATACTGTGTGTGTATCTTGCAAAGTAGGATATTTGCAGATAGGAAGATTTCTGTAAAGATCCTTCCCCCCCACCCCACCCCCCAAAAAAGAATGATGAATTCTTCTTCTTCTAAATTGCCTTTCTGATGTAGCTTTCATTTTGTTCATTTGTTTATCCGCCTGCTTGAAACACAAGCACATCAAAGCCGAAATGGAATACAGCTTTGGGGAAATGCTACAATTTTTCAAAATCTGAGTTTCCACTTCAGTACTTTGGCGGGGGAGGGGGGCACCTGGGGGAGCCCAGTGCCAGACTCAAACATGGACCGGCTCCCAAGCAGTCTCCGAACACAGAGATGGAACGACGTCTTGCCTGTCTTCAAAGTCGATAGAAAGAGAAAGCTTCGAAGCTGGATAATTCCCTTGCCGTTGAAGAGAAATTGATGCTTTGCCAGAAGGCAAAATGAGGCGATTTCGTTTCCGAGCGGCATCTCCCAAGCAATTAGAGAACTTGCAGCATCTTCTCCACCCACAGCCTGGACCTGAAGGGGGCGCTGCACCCAGGAGTCAGACACAGTCAAGAGACACACCTTTGGTGATGGAAGTTCTTCCCAGCTTCTGGGAGGCAAAGCTCTAGAGACACTCTGAACCTAAGGCAGCAGGTCCCTTGCGGACTTGGCACCACTTAGTAACTGAAAGGCAAATGGCTTCCTCCCTCCATCTCTCCAGAGGGCAAGAAGAAGAAGAAGAAGAAGATATTGGTTTTATATCCCGCCCTCCACTCTGAAGAGTCTCAGAGCGGCTCACAGTCTCCTTTCCCTTCTTCCCCCACAACAGACACCCTGTGAGGTGGGTGGGGCTGGAGAGGGCTCTCCCAGCAGCTGCCCTTTCAAGGACAACCTCTGCCAGAGCTATGGCTGACCCAAGGCCATTCCAGCAGCTGCAAGTGGAGGAGTGGGGAATCAAACCCGGTTCTCCCAGATAAGAGTCTGCTCACTTAACCACTATGGCTAACCCAAGGCCACGCTAGCAGCTGCAAGTGGAGGAGTGGGGAATCAAGCCCAGTTCTCCCAGATAAGAGTCCACTCACTTAACCACTATGGCTGCCCCAAGGTCATTCCAGCAGCTGCAAGTGGAGGAGTGGGGAATCAAACCCAGTTCTCCCAGATAAGAGTCTGCTCACTTAACCACTATGGCTGACCCAAGGCCACGCTAGCAGCTGCAAGTGGAGGAGGGGGGAATCAAACCCGGTTCTCCCAGATAAGAGTCCGCTCACTTAACCACTATGGCTGACCCAAGGCCATCCCAGCAGCTGCAAGGGGAGGAGTGGGGAATCAAACCCGGTTCTCCCAGATAAGAGTCCGCTCACTTAACCACTACGGCTGACCCAAGGCCATTCCAGCAGCTGCAAGTGGAAGAGTGGGGAATCAAACTCGGTTCTCCCAGATAAGAGTCTGCACACTTAAACACTACACCAAACTGGCCAAGAGGGATGCAAGTGGTGAAAAACACCCCAGGCCAATCTGAGCATGCAAACAATACTGCAGTCCTAAGAACTGACATGGAAGAGCCCAGGAAACAAGCAGAGGAGGGACTTTGGCCAAAGGCAGGGCCCCAGTTCTTGAGAGGGGGAGAGATGGCAGCTGGTAGCAGAAATTACGAAATTGTGGGCTCTGATATTCCTGGAGGTAGGGCTGCCAGGTCCAATTCAAGAAATATCTGGGGACTTTTGGGGCAGAGCCGGGAGACTTTGGGGCTGGAGCCGGGAGACAATGAGGGGTGGAGCCAGGAGCAAGGGTGTGACAAGCATAGCTGAACTTCAAAGGGAGATCTAGCCATCACATTTAAAGGGACAGCACACCTTTTAAATGCCTTCCCTCCACTGGAAATAATGAAGGATAGGGGCATCTTCTTTGGGGGCTCATAGAATTGGACCTCCTGGTCCAATCCTTTTGAAACTTGAAGAGTGTTTTGAGGAGAGGCACTGGATGCTATGCTGCAAATTTGATGCCACTACCTAAAAAAAACCACCTCCCCATATACCTTTGTCTCAATTCTCCACTATTCCCTATGGGAATCAGTTTCCAAAGGGAATAATGAGTGCCCAGTGGACATTTCCCCCCCACACACACTTTCTGATGACCCTGAAGTAGGGGGAGGGCATCCAAACTGGAGGATCCCCTGCCCCCACCTGGGGATTGGCAACTCTATCCTGGAAATGTTGGAGGTGAAGCCTGGGGGAGATTTGGGGATGGGAGAGACTTCTGTGGGTTATGATGCCATTGAGTCCACCTTCCAAAGCAGCCATTTTCCCCAGGAGGGGACTGATCTTTTACCTGAGGGCCAGCTGTAATTTCAGGAGATCTCCAGCCACTACCTGCAGACTGGCAACCCTACAGCAGAGGCAGGGTAGCGGTTTCTCCCCCAGACCCTTGGCATCTGCCCAAGGAGGCAAGGGCTGACCTGAGAGGCTGTTTGGCTGACTGGCCTTCCTCTGTCTGGAGGGCCACCCCATGGATAAGGTTCCCCATTTTCCTTAGGGAAATTGCCTCTCTCTCTCTCTCTCTCTCCCTCTCCAGTAAATCTTCCTCGCCTCGTTCTCAGCAAAAGCAGGCCCTCAGTTGACAGCTGCAATGCCAGGACTCTCTCTTGCTCAAAATGCATTAATTTGTAAATATCTTCATTTATATGTAAATGTGGATTTCTTGTCCCCGAAGTGTCCCCAGCCAATCAGGAAGCACCAACGGCAGCTTTTGCATCAAACTTTGGTTGCAGCGCTTTGGGTTGTTGGGCCGGCGGCTTTTTTCCATATTGTCAGCTCCCCCCACCTTCCCTCCCCCACTCTGCCTTTAACATTTATTTCAAATGCTTCTCTCCCACCCCCATCTCCCCTCTCCAGAATGGGTCATGTGTGAAATAACCACTGTGCATTTTGACATCTTCATTTCCCAGTAAAACCCTCTCTTGTGTTGACGCAAAGGAGCTTGTGCAACATCCAAGATATGAACTGAGAAAAGCAGGGGAACAAACTGAGAGGGATCATGAAGAAGAAAAAGAAGAAGAGGATATTGGATTTATATCCCGCCCTCCACTCCGAAGAGTCTCAGAGCGGCTCACCATCTCCTTTACCTCCCCCGCCCCCCACAACAGACACCCTTTGAGGTGGGTGGGGCTGGAGAGGGCTCTCACAGCAGCTGCCCTTTCAAGGACAACCTCTGCCAGAGCTCTGGCTAACCCAAGGCCATTCCAGCAGCTGCAAGGTGAGGCGTGGGGAATCAAACCCGGTTCTCCCAGATAAGAGTCCACGCACTTCACCACGATGGCTGACCCAAGGCCATTCCAGCAGCTGCAAGGTGAGGCGTGGGGAATCAAACCCAGTTCTCCCAGATAAGAGTCCACGCACTTAACCACTATGTCTGACCCAAGGCCATTCCAGCAGCTGCAAGTGGAGGAGTGGGGAATCAAACCCAGTTCTCCCAGATAAGAGTCCACGCACTTAACCACTATGGCTGACCCAAGGCCATGCTAGAAGCTGCAAGTGGAGGAGTGGGGAATCAAACCCAGTTCTCCCAGATAAGAGTCCACTCACTTCACCACTATGGCTGCCCCAAGGCCATTCCAGCAGCTGCAAGGTGAGGCGTGGGGAATCAAACCCAGTTCTCCCAGATAAGAGTCCACGCACTTAACCACTATGGCTGACCCAAGGCCATGCTAGAAGCTGCAAGTGGAGGAGTGGGGAATCAAACCCAGTTCTCCCAGATAAGAGTTCGCTCACTTAACCACTGTGGCTAACCCAAGGCCATTCCAGCAGCTGCAAGGGGAGGAGTGGGGAATCAAACCCGGTTCTCCCAGATAAGAGTCCGCTCACTTCACCACTATGGCTGACCCAAGGCCATTCCAGCAGGTACAAGTGGAGGAGTGGGGAATCAAACCCGGTTCTCCCAGATAAGAGTCCGCTCACTTCACCACTATGGCTGCCCCAAGGCCATTCCCGCAGGTGCAAGTGGAGGAGTGGGGAATCAAACCCAGTTCTCCCAGATAAGAGTCCACTCACTTCACCACTATGGCTGACCCAAGGCCATTCCAGCAGGTGCAAGTGGAGGAGTGGGGAATCAAACCCAGTTCTCCCAGATAAGAGTCCACTCACTTCACCACTATGGCTGCCCCAAGGCCATTCCAGCAGCTGCAAGGGGAGGAGCGGGGAATCAAACCCGGTTCTCCCAGATAAGAGTCCGCTCACTTAACCACTATGGCTGACCCAAGGCCATTCCAGCAGGTGCAAGTGGAGGAGTGGGGAATCAAACCCAGTTCTCCCAGATAAGAGTCCGCACATTTAACCACTATGGCTGCCCCAAGGCCATTCCAGCAGGTGCAAGTGGAGGAGTGGGGAATCAAACCCGGTTCTCCCAGATAAGAGTCCGCTCACTTAACCACTATGGCTGCCCCAAGGCCATTCCAGCAGGTGCAAGTGGAGGAGTGGGGAGTCAAACCCGGTTCTCCCAGATAAGAGTCTGCTCACTTAACCACTATGGCTGCCCCAAGGGCATTCCAGCAGGTGCAAGTGGAGGAGTGGGGAGTCAAACCCGGTTCTCCCAGATAAGAGTCCGCTCACTTAACCACTATGGCTGCCCCAAGGCCATTCCAGCAGGTGCAAGTGGAGGAGTGGGGAATCAAACCCGGTTCTCCCAGATAAGAGTCCGCTCACTTCACCACTATGGCTGACCCAAGGCCACGCTAGCAGCTGCAAGTGGAGGAGTGGGGAATCAAGCCCAGTTCTCCCAGATAAGAGTCCGCACACTTCACTACTACACCAAACTGGCTCTCTCTGAAACCGGAGACAGGGCAGCTTCTCAGAGAGACTGGGTGGTGCAGCATCTTAACCCTTGCCATTCACTGGGGATGCTACACATTTTATTATTCATTTATTCACTGACAGAATCATAGAGTTGGAGGGGACCTCCAGGGTCATCTAGTCCAGAAATACTTCCCCTCCCCCCCCCCACACACAGTGGCTTCTCTTCCATGGCTAGAAGATGACAAACCCCTCCGGGATCCGTGGCCAAACAGGCCTGGAGAAAATTGCTGACTGACCCCAAAGAGGCAAGCAGCATGAATCTGGGCGTGCAAGAAAGGGCCACGAGAACGAAGGACTGCCTTTCTTCCCAGTGGGGACCTGAAACTGTTGACATCATTTTCTTGTCCTCCATTTTATCCTCAAAATGACTCTAGGATGTAAGTTAGGCTTTTCACTGCTTCTAGTGTTTCCTCAAGCTGGCCCCGTACGATGGATATACTCCTCACATTGTTGAGCATCAATTAATTAGCATTACAGACATAACAAGCAACTTATACCACATGCATAAAGGGTCTATAAAACAAAAACTACATGACATGGATCTGCAACATAAACTCATTGGCAAAAAACACAGAACAGTTGATAAAAATTTCAGTGGATGCAGCAGGAACTCAACAGGAGACCCTTTGTGCCACCCTCTTCCAGGTACCGTTCTGGCAACACTCCCTGGGTGGAGGAGACGGCAGGACTTACCGCACGGTGGACTGATACACCAGGTCTTCCCTCTTCCGATAATTCTCCATGTGAGACTGGTTAGTGGAGAACATGGCGTCAAAGGTGAAGATCTTCTGCTTGATGGTCCCACCGTCCGTTACCTGCCAAGGGGGGCGGGACAAAGAGGAGGTGATCAGCCAAAAGGAGCTCTTAGCTGGACTTCAGCAGCATCTGATACTTACAGAGCTCTTTTCTCACACTCCTGGGAAAGGCAAAAGAGGGGAGTCCTTGCTGCAGCTGGCCACGTGCTCTGTGTGAGGTTCAGTTCTCTGCTACAAGCGAAGCACCGACCTCTGCATACCCCAGGTTGAGGCAGCTGCCTGGCTTCTGGGGAGGCTCACTGCTGCTTACTCCCTACTCCGGGATCTCCTCTCATACCTGCCCTTCCCTTCCCCTGCCTGCTTGTGATCGCTTCTGCTTCCAGCTGCACAGTGTTGCTGCAGAAGGGCAGGTGGGCACAAAGCACCAGTGTTCCTGGTGGGCCTCCTCACTGCTCTCCCTGGCACCACTCGGGAAAGGGTGGGCAGGCAGTGTGGGCAGTAAGGATGGCAGGTGGGACGGGAGCTTGTGCGTGGGTAGAGGAAGGCTCCATGGGCTGGTGGGGGCACATAAGAACATAAGAGAAGCCATGCTGGATCAGGCCAGTGGCCCCTCCAGTCCAACACTCTGTGTCACACAGTGGCCAAAAAATCCAGGTGCCATCAGGAAGTCCATCAGTGGAGCCAGGACACTGGAAGCCCTCCCACTGTGCACCCCCCAAGCACCACAAATACACAGCATCACTTGCTCCAGACATAAGAACATAAGAAAAGCCAGGTTGGATCAGGCCAATGGCCCATCCAGTCCAACACTCTGTGTCAAACAGTGGCCAAAAAAACCAGGCACCATCAGGAGGTCCATCAGTGAGGCCAGGACACTAGAAGCCCTACCACCGTGCCCCCCCAAGCACAACAAATACATAGCATCACTTGCTCCAGAATTAAGAACATAACAGAAGCCAGATTGGATCAGGCCAATGGCCCATCCAGTCCAACACTTTATGTCACACAGTGGGCAAAAAAATACCCAAGTGCCATCAGGAGGGCCACCAGTGGGGCTAGGAGCCCTCCCACTGTGCCCCCAAAGCACCACGAATACAGAGCATCACTTGCTCCAGACATAAGAACATCAGAGAAGCCATGTTGGATCAGGCCAATGGCCCATCCAGTCCAACACTCTGTGTCACACAGTGGCCAGAAAACCCAGGTGCCATCAGGAGGTCCATCAGTGGGGCAGGACACTAGAAGCCCTCCCACTGTGGCCCCCCCAAGCACAAAGAATGCACAGAAGAAGAATATATTGGATTTATATCCTGCCCTATACCTTTCTCCCTACAACAGATACTCTGTGAGGTGGGTGGGGCTGAGAGAGTTCTCATAGAAGCTGCCCTTTCAAGGACAACTCCTATGAGAGCTATGGCTGACCCAAGGCCATTCCAGCAGGTGCAAGTGGAGGAGTGGGGAATCAAACTGTGTTCTCCCAGATAAGAATCTGTGCATTTAACCACTGGCTCAAACTGGCTCTCATCAAACTGGGTGTCATCTGGGGCATCACTGCCCCAGATTGAGAGTTCCATCTATACCTTGTGGCTAATAGCCACTGATGGACCTCTGCTCCAGATGTTTATCCAATCCCCTCTTGAAGCTGGCTATGCTTGCAGCCGCCGCCACCTCCTGTGGCAGTGAATTCCACATGTTAATCACCCTTTGGGCGAAGAAGGACTTCCTTTTATCCATTCTAACCTGACTGTTCAGCAATTTCACTGAGTGTCCACAAGTTCTTGTATTGTGAGAAAGGGAGACAAGGACTTCTTTCTCTGCCTTTTCTATCCCAGGCATAAACTTGTAAACTTCAGGAGTGGGTGTCCAAGACACCAGCCTAGTAGGGGGCATGGGAGGGCAGGCATGCTCTTGCCCAGGGCCTCCCAAACTATGGAACCAGTTCCACAAAACCACCATTGACGAAGACACCAGAGGCCTTGCATGCTCCTTTCCAACGTTTTTGCTTTCCTTGCGCTGAATTTGGACCATTGAAAGGAACACATTTAAGATGGCCGCTGCATTGACAAATCAGCAGTGTGTGGATAGGATGCATATTAACGACAGACATAGTATATAGAAACCCTGCATTAAATTGTCTGTGTCAAATTCACCCAAAGCACATGCACAGCATGACATAAATGAACCCACAAAACCAACAGCCAAAGATGAAGGTCTGAAAACACTGCAAAGTTCAAGGGATGTAAGCGGAAGAAAATGGGTACCGTTCATTGACTGCTCCAATCTGCCATCCTGCTGAATGGGGGGGCGGGGAGAGGTTGCCCATTTTCCATTCCTGTATTCACCTGCTGGTAACGTTGGTCTACTCCATGACAGCTCCTGACACTGCTCAGGGCTTTTTTTGCAGCAGGAACTCCTTTGCATATTAGGCCACACCCCCTGATGTAGCCAATCCTCCTGGAGCTTACAGTAGGCCTTGTACTAAGAGCCCTGTAAGCTCTTGGAGGATTGGCTACACCAGGGGGTATGGCCTAATATGCAAAGGAGTCCCTGCTAATATGCAAATGAGTCCCTGATGTAGCCTGTACTCCTGGAGCGTCCAGTAGGCCCTGTACTAAGAGCCCTGTGAGCTCTTGGAGGATTGGCTACATTAGGGGTGTGTGGCCTAATATGCAAAGGAGTCCCAGCTACAACCCCCCCCCCTGCAAAGTCAAGATGTTGCAGATGGCTGAAAAATGCCCCCTTCCGCTGGAGGAAAGCCCCACCTCTAGGGTTGCAAAGTCCAATTCAAGAAATATCTGGGGTCTTTGGGGATGGAGCCAGGAGACATTGGGGGTGGAGCCAGGAGCAAGGGTGTGACAAGAATAATTGAATTCCAAGGGAGTTCTGGCCATCACATTTAAAGGGACAGCACACCTTTTTAAATGCCTTCCTTCCATAGGAAATAATGAAGGATAGGGGCACCTTCTTTTGGGGCTCATAGAATTGGACCCTCTGGTCCAATCGTTTTGAAACTTGGGGGGTATTTTGGGGAGAGGCCCTAGATGCTATACTGAAAATTTGGTGCCTCTACCTCAAAAAGCAGTCCCTCAGAGTCCCCAATACTCACTGATCAATTCCCCATTATTCCCTATGGGAATCGTTCTCCATAGGGAATAAATGCCCAGTAGACATTTCCCTTCCCCCCCCCCCCCCGCTGCTGCTTTCTGACATCTGAAAAGAACAGGGGCTCCGCTGCTTGCTCTCTCTCACACACACAGGTGTTGCTGACACGAAGTGCTTCCTACTCAACTCTACAGGCACAGAGACACACATTTTGAAAGGGACCTGTTTGCAGGTTTCGAAACCTGCCCAAGATCTAGAGCTGCATGGTGGCTGTGGGGGCGGGGCTTCCCCTGTCGGCCAGCCTGTAAGAACTGGGGGATCCCCTGCTGGGGCCTGGGGATTGGGAAGCCTACCCACCTCCCACCAGGCGACCAGCTCTGGCATCTCCAACTTCCTCTTTTGGCCTAACCTATCTCACAGGGCTGTTGGGGGACAAAAATGAGGAGGGGAATTTGTAGGCCACTTGGAGTTATAGAGGGATAAAACGCTGTCAACATATTGTTGGTTTTCAGGCATGGAGTGGTGTGTTTGGATGCCTTGTGGAAGTCCCACAGGAATGCAAGTTGTAACCAGTGTCTAAGAGACAGGCCCAAACCCCAGAAGTTCACAGACATTCACAGGGTATCATTGGAGGAGGACACGGACGGACTGGAGGCTTTGCTGCAGCACAGCTGCAAAGAGGGGCCTTAGCTACCCCCCAGGGAAGACTGGCTTCCCTCCCCCTTCTTGGCTGGGACTCAGTCATTGGGCAAAGACAGTGCTTTTCCAGAAGACCACTTTGGGGTCCTGCCCACCTTTCTTGCCCAGCGCTTTCTCATGATTTATGGGGCTCGGGCTGCTCTTATTAGTGTGTTTTGTTTCTGTGATAGTGTTTTTAACTCACATTGTTTAATGCATGTCTGTTAGCTGCTTTGTGGGTTCTCAAACTGAAAGGTATGTATAAATATTTTAGCACACACACACCACACACACTCACAGCTTCATTTTGTCTGCCTCCCGCCTCTGGCCGTTGAGCCTGATTTCTTAAATAAACTCTATTGTCAAATGGATTGTCTCACATAGTATTTCTCTACCCCCCCCCTTCCCTCTCCCCCACCCTGCCCATCAGCCATAAGATTAGAAAATAAATTATTCTTTCTCTCCCCCACCCAAACTCTTCCTTCAGCTTAGTTGCGGTTAGGCCATGTTTAAAAATAAATTACTACAAAAGTTGAGAGAGAAAGAATTATCCAGGGGGCGAGGATTTGAAAAACCAGAAAAAGAAAAAGCCAACGAAATAAAGAGACTTTGATCCACAAACTTCAGCAAGCGGCGTTCAAAGTCTCGCAAGAAAGAGATGAATCCAGAAAGAGCGCCGGAGGGGCTGGAAGACGGCGAGGGAAGCTCTTCTGTGCCGCCATAGAGCCGGCTGCAGCTTTGAACATCTTTGCCTGCGCTGTTGCCCTCGCCCATCTCTGCCATGCAGCATTTTTAACAGGGTGGGATTTCCACACACACACACACCCACACACTCCCATCCCTTCAATTCCCCAATGAGCCTCTCTGTGTAGCCTTGGAGGGGATGCTGAGGACAGATCTATCCTGAATGCTTATGCTGAGGTCGCAAACGTTCCCAGAGGAGTCCTGGGAAATGTAACCTGGGGGTCGCCAAAAAAAGCCCCCTCACCAGTCAGCAAATCCCAGGATAATTTTTTTGGGGGGAGGGAGGCAGAATAGTTATAGCAGCATCAATCTGAAATGGTTTTGCAAAGTAAACACATTGCAGCCCCAGCCAGCTCCCGTGGCTGGCAGTCAGCACAAAGGAAGGCTCCCTGTTGGCCAGGCTTGGACTAACTCTGCTGGGATATGACAACGTCTTCTTTCCTCTTCCCATTCCATTCCCTTTGGATTCCAGAATCACCTGCTCTGTGCTGCACTACATTCCTCCTTCACTTCGGATGAATGAGGAGGTTTTCTAAAACCCATTCCAAAATTGGATCATCTCTGCATGGCTCTCAGCTCCTTCGGGCCATCTGCAATTTTAATTCACCATCTACATCACCAGCATGTGTGTGTGTGTGTGAGAGAGAGAGACCATTGCTGAAACACTACAAAAAAGCAATCGGGTATGGCTGTACATATGATGGTTTCCAGATTGTCTCTGTGAGAACGCAAAGAGAATTTGGAGATTCAGTCCTCGGTGCAATCACATCCTGATTGACCAAAACTTGCCCCCAAACAACCCTGATACACTGCCTCAAGACATTCTCTCTCTCTCTCTCTCTCTCTCTCTCTCTCTCTCTCTCTCTCTCTCTCATAAGAGAAGCCCTGTTGGATCAGGCCAATGGCCCATCCAGTCCAACACTCTGTGTCACATAAGAACATAAGAGAAGCCATGTTGGACCAGGCCAATGGTCCCTCCAGTCCAACACTCTGTGTCTCATAAGAACATAAGAGAAGCCATGTTGGATCAGGCCAGTGGCCCCTCCAGTCCAACACTCTGTGTCACATAAGAACATAAGAGAAGCCATGTTGGATCAGGCCAATGCTCCCTCCAGTCCAACACTCTGTGTCTCATAAGAACATAAGAGAAGCCATGTTGGATCAGGCCAGTGGCCCCTCCAGTCCAACACTCTGTGTCACACAGGGGCCAAAAAACCCAAGTGCCATGAGGAGGTCCACCAGCAGGTCTATAAGTGCTCTTTCTCTCTGTGGTGTGCACATGTGCTCCTCCACACCCAAAACAACTCAACACAAACTGTATGGACATGCATGCCCAGATTGCTTTTTTTGCAAGGTTTTAGGTATGCACGTAAAGCAACACAGGGGGCGGGGAAAGATGCTAATGAAATGGTTGGAAGGTGTGGCAAACTGTGCATGCGCAGTGCTCTGGCCAAATCTGGGAACAGAAAAAATGGTGGATTCTCACTGCTCTGAAAATCAGTAATCTGGAACTGCAAAAATCCAGGAAGAAATTTCAGAAACATCCTGAACCAGCAGGAGTGCAGCCACCTACCGGTTTGGGATGTTTCTAAAATTTCTTCCAGGATGAGAGTAGACCTTCTGCATGTCTGGAGGAAGCCACGCATGGCAGCCATCTGCCCTGACAGGCGTGCAGTGAGGGAGAAAGAGGGGTGGCTCTCAGTGGCCATTTGCAAGATGCCCCAAAGAGCAGAAGCAGGTGCCTGCCTGCCCGTCTTGAGGAGGAAGGAGCAGATCAACCGCTCCACTCTCCTCGGTGACTGCCCCACGTCCAAATTGCACGCCACATCTCTGAGATAATACCCGACAAGGCGCGAATCTGCTAATGAAATAACGCACCTGGAGGCTGTGTCAGAATGTCTCCTCCACGGGAAATGTGAAGACACAGATGGTGCTAATAGACTCCAGAAGCAACCTCTGGGGAATAAATAAATATATAAGGACGTGCTGGAGAGGTGGAGCTCTTGGTACGTGGAAGTCGAGGGAGAGGGGGGAAGAGGGTGGCCTTCCTGGGGAAGGGGCGTCTTACATACCTCATGGCACCAGGCAGTCTTATGGGTAGGGCTTCCTCGTCCTTCGAGGCCTCCATGACTGGCAGATCACACCCTTTCTGGGGCAGACCAAGGGCACATCTGCCACCCCAACCCATTTCCTCCATTTCATATGTGAAGTTCAGAAATCGGCTGTGCAAGATGAGGATTCCCCCCACCCCCAATTGTCCTCAGCAGCCGCTATGCCATGATAGGCTGCGCTCACCCAGAGAAGCTGAACACATTCTTTGTGCCACTCCTCATTGCTCATATTATAAGTAGGGTTGCCAATCCCCAGGTGGGGGCAGGGGATCCACTGGTTTGGAAGCCCTCCCCGCTTCAGGGTTATCAGAAAGTGTGGGCGGGGGGGGGGGGGGAATGGCTGCTGGACACTCCATTATTCCCTATGGAGACCAATTCCCATAGGGTATAATGGAGAATTGATCCATGGATATCTGGGGCTCTGGGGGGCCTGGTTTTTGAGGTAGAGGCACCAAATTTTCAGCATAGCATCCGATGTCTCTTCTCAAAAAAACTGTCCAAGTTTCAAAAAGTTTGGAACAGCCTTCAAAGAAGGAAATAATCCTTCATTATTTCCTCTTTTGTCACATGTTTATTTCACATCCCATCCTACATTATTTCCAACGGAGGAAAGGCATTTAAAAGGTGTGCGGTCCCTTTAAACGTGATAGCCGGAACTCCCTATGTCACAACCTTTCTCCAGGCTCCACCCTCAAAGTCTCCTGGCTCCACCCCCCAAAGTCCACAGATATTTCTTGAACAGGACCTGGCAACCCTAATTATAAGGAATAAATAATAGCGCTGTTGGGCTGTCCTGGTGTCATGAGCCTGGGCCTAGCGAGGCCTGCAGGTCCCAGGGAAGCCTGTTTAGGAGTTACTGGGCAAAGCCTACATCTCCCAGGATCCTCCTCTGTCCCTCTGATTGGGTAACAAGGGGTTTGGAGGGAAACAGGCTCCGAGAGGGGTGGGGCCTGGGAAGAGAATATAAAGGCCCAGCCCTGGAAGTGGGTGTTCTTTCCCTGGAAGGCTGAGCTGGAGGTAAGCCGTTCCTGAAGAGCTTGAGCAGGGGAAAGCTCCCTCATCCAAGGGAAGGGGTGAGTGCTGGTTAGTAGTTTAGGGACTGTAAGTTAAGACGTGTTAGGGCTTTTGGGGGTGGAGCCAGGAGCAAGGGTGTGACAAGCATAATTGAACTCCAAGGGAGTTCTGGCCATCACATTTAAAGGGCAGCACACCTTTTTAAATGTCTTCCTTCCATAGAAAATAATGAAGGATAGGGGCACCTTCTTTTGGGGCTCATAGAATTGGACCCCCTGGTCCAATCGTTTTGAAACTTGGGGGGTACTTTGGGGAGAGGCACTAGATACTATATTAAAAATTTGGTGTTTCTACCTCAAAAAACAGCTCCCCCAGAGCCCCCGAAACCTCCAAATCAATTCCTATTATACCCTATGAAAATCGATTTCCACATAGGAAATAATTAACTGTTCAGCAGACGTTTCCCGCCCTCCCCGCCCCCCCTGTTTCTGGCGACTCTGAAGTGAGGGACTGGCCTCTCTACTGACAAGTTGCAGCCAACTTCTTCCAAGTAACACAGACACCCCATCCCAAGAGGAAGCCTTTCCAATCGGAGACTGGAGCCTCCGAAGGGGGAAAGTCACATGGTGGCTTTGGGGGCGGGGCTTCCCCCCACTGGCCAGCTGACTGGGGGCGGGAAGGAGCCTGGGAAAGCGGAAGAACCCCCACTGGGACCTGGGGATTTTCAAGCCTAGCTGAGTGACTGACACCCCCTCCTTGCATATTAGCAGTCTTGCAATGTGGCTTGTTGGAAAAGGCTACTTTTGGGAAACTGGCAGACTGGCAACAGATGAGATCCAACTGGAGCCAGCGGGCTTCCCAGCCTCAGGCACTGGCTGGCTGCCCTCCAAGTAGGTCTCAGCCCCCCCCCCCCTTGATTCCTCGTTTGGAAAGACCGGGCTGGTGGCCTGGGAAAGAGGCTTCCTGCTGCGGTTGGAATCCTTCCCTGAGCTGATGCCCCTTGCACAGTTCTGCTCATTCAGGAAGGAGTTGGGAGAATTCTGCTAATGCACAGTTACAACTCCAAACAAGGCAAGCGGGAGGCTCTTTGAACTCCTTTCTGCTTTTTATCAGATCTGTCGCGCCAAGCATCAATTTAACAAATTAATTTTACAAATTAAATTACACAATGCAAGAGACATGCTCTGTTTATGCCGCCTTACAAAGCCACAAAGTGTGCTGCTCCAACTGCAAGCTAAATAGACAAGCAAAGTTTTTAATTTTTAGAAAAGGGGGGCGGGGCATTTAGTGTTCAGCTGACGCTTGACCTGGAGCTGAAGCCAGCAAGGTTGTGTGAACAAGAGTTCCCGCCTGATGGTGGAATCAAATGGACTGGCCCAGCAAGACAGACTTCAGGGCGGAATCCCTTATCGCACTTCCAACCTGCAGTGGAATTCTTTCCTTCCTGCCTCTTTGCCTTTTCCCCCCAAAGAAGGAAGCCAGTCGGGGCTGCCATTTCCCTTCTCACACTTCAAAAGAACAACCCACCTCCTCTCTTAATAGAGAAGCACCAGAGATGCCTCCGGCCATTTCACCTGGTTGGTTCCATCTCTGGAGTCACCTTAAAATTTCGCTCCTTCCTTGGATCAGAGCCCGGCAGACATGCGAAGGAGAGATCAAAGCTGGGAGACCCCTCTTTCCTGAACACCTTTGCTGCCAACGCCCTTCCCGCAGCGGGGGCCCAGCCTTCATCTGGCACTTAAGATGCTCCCTGCGTTGTCCCTGCCTGCAGAAATCTCACTCCAGTTCCCCCCACACCTTTTTATTACAGGGGAACGGGTGGGGGAGGGAAGAGAGCTGAGCTGTCAGTAAAACTGTCTCCACAAATTTATTTGCCTAAGCCAAGGTTTTATTACAAAGAAAATACACACTCTCACATACACAAGATAAAGAACCGCAGAGAGAATTATCCGGGCTGTAAATCTCCAGCACTTTGGGGAGACATGCAGTGGAAGTTTTCAAGGGCACGTCCAGTTGTGGAGAAGGGGGGGGTTGGAAACTCTTGCGTGAGCCTGGACAGAAAAAAGCACTGGGCACCTTCGCCACAGTGCTGAAAGGCACCAAAGGGAGCCACCAAGATGGCAGGGTCTCCTCTGAATGAGAGAGGCAGAGAAGGAGTCTTTCCTAGGAGAGGCCAGGGACTCCGCTGCAGAGAAGGCAGATTTCCCACTCCAGAATGCTGAGCCCTGCTTTATCTGGACCTCTTGGTAGAAGAAGACGACTGTAGATTGATTTATACTCCTTCTCTCTGAATCAGAGCGTCAGAGTGGCTTACAATCTCCTTTACCTTCCTCCCCCACAACAGACACCCTGTGAGGTAGGTGGGGCTGAGAGAGCTCCCAGAAGCTGCCCTTTCAAGGACAGTTCTGCGAGAGCTATGGCTGACCGAAGGCCATTCCAGCAGCTGCAAGTGGAGGAGTGGGGAATTGAAACCCAATTTCCCAGATAAGAGTCCGGCCACTTAACCAACATACCAAACTGGCTCTCTCGAACTCAGTAGCATCCTTTCTGGCTGGCTCTCCATGGCCTTGGTAAGAACATACCAAGGAGGAGGTAAAACTTCAGTCTGAGCGGAGGCCCTTGCCCCATTTTACAAGTTCCTTCTGACACGCTTTGGGGGCAACCAGCTATTGTCCCATCTCTCTCCAGGTGTGGGCAAAACGGAAGGCAGCAGTCTTTCCATTTCAGAGGAGGGTAGATTACCCTTCATTCACCAGGAAAGGACCTGTCCATCAAATCCCTGATACCCACCATAGAAGGTATCCAAGAATTCATTGGTTGGAGACGGGCGGGGGGCTCTGTCAGTTCCCATCCTCCTCTGCTCCTGAGGCACCAGCACAATTGACTGGAGCTAGCAGTGGAACTGACGTCCCTGTCACAAAATGTAGAATGGGGCTGGGGGGACAGGGGAGGGAGGGAGAAAGAACATTTTTCTGAACCAGACTGAAAATCTCTTTGTAGGCAGGGCTTTGGCGCCACGACAAATGATCTCACCCTCCTCCTGAGGGACTCCTGGGTGGATCAGGCCGGCCGTCTGCCTGCAATGAATTCTTCTGCAGTATCTGAAGGCGGGAGGGGGACACCCTTCCAAGCAGTGCCCCCACCTTTCAACATGACGCTGTGTGGAAAAGTCAAGGGCCACGTTTTGAGGCTTCGGTGGGCCATGCCTCAGAGGGGAAATGACCCTGCGTTGCTGCAGAAAGTCCGTTCCAGGTCTCATCCCCAGAGCTCAGGTGCCCTTGACAGCCAGAGAGGACAAGGCTGAGGCAGGCGTGGCTTCAGCTGCTCATGGAGAGAAGCCCATCAAGTGCTGTCAGCAGCAGCTACGACAGTGAAAAAGATCCACCATGTAGATCTATGGCTGCCCCCCAGAGGGTGACAAAACCTCTCATGCCCCATTTAGGACCTCCAGAGAGATCTGGCTTGAGGCACGGTTGGAAGAGAGATGCTGCCCAGAGGATTAACACTTCCTGATTCTTTGCCCATCCACCAGGGAGTCCCTCTGCCTGGCCCCAGGCCTCCCAGCGAGGCTTAAGAAAGAGTTGTGATTTGAACCCGGGTCTCAGGCCTCCCAGTCCAGCACCCTAAACACTGATCCCAAGGGGGTTTTTTTAGAGACACATTTGCAGGCACAGAATCGACAAGAGAGGCGCCTGTGGCTCTGGCCTGTCAGCCATGACAGCTGCAAGGAGACTCCCTGTTGAGGAGGAAGTCCCGGTGTTGGAGGGCCAGGTGCTGGGTTCCGCAGCAGGTAGGAGTAGTGCCTCAAGGCCCTGGAAGCTCTTTCTGGCTGCTGCTGCTGCTGGAAACAGGATGTGAGAAAGGATGGATGCTGGGGTGCCTCTAGCAAGGCCAGGGTAACACTGGCTGCTTCCGCAAGGGAGGGTCACCCTGAACCCTGCTGCATTGGGCTTCCTCGGGAGGTGATGGGCTCTCCTTCTTTGGAGGTTTTCGAGCAGAGGCTAGATGGCCACCTGACAGCAGTGCTGATTCTGTGAATTCAGGCAGTGAGAAGGGCAGGAAGAGTTGCATCCGTGCTTCATTCTCATGGCCCTTTCTTACATGCCCAGGGAAATGCTGATCACCACTCTGGGGTCAGGTTGCGTTTTTTCATTTTTTCTCCAGGTCAGTTCTGCCAGGGATCCGAGAGGTGTTTTTATCGTCTTCTGGGCATGGCAGAGGGATCACTGGAGGTATTTGTGAATCCCCTGCATTGCGCAGGGAGTTGGACTAGATCAGTGGTCCCCAACCTTTTTGGCACCAGGGGCCATTTCGTGGAAGACCATGTTGCCATGGACCGGGGGGGCGGGGGGAGGGGATGTTTTCAGATGATACAATTGTGCACTATTTCTATGATTACATTGCAATATATAATGAAATAATTATACACCTCACAGCCCAGTTGGGGTTTGCCTTCTCCCTACGGAGCGGTCCCCTTTACGGCCTTACCTTTCGGGGACGTAGCATTACCTTTGGGTGATCGTTTGTTGCCTGCAACAAAAGATAAGATCCTAAAGGAGGAGTGTATCGATATCTTCTCCCTCCTGTTCCGGGAGTTGGAAAAAAAAGATAAGGAGGATTCAGATGACAAAGAAAAAGAGAAACTGAGGAAGCGCAAAGTAGATCGGATTTGGGACAATCGGCTGCCTGGGTTTTTTATATATGCTGGTGTGATTGCATGCGCCCAGCCTTGGCTGGTGGCTGCTCTTATCCAGTATATGGATATCATTTATAAGGGGTACACAATGTTTAGTGGGCCTGCCGGGATTCAATACGATGATGAATTCCGGATAAGGGCTGCTTGGTACCCTTCCCTGCAGTAAGAGAGCCAATTTGGTGTAGTGGTTAAGTGAGCGGACTCTTATCTGGGAGAACCGGGTTTGATTCCCCACTCCTCCACTTGCACCTGCTAGCATGGCCTTGGGTCAGTCATAGCTCTGGCAGAGGTTGTCCTTGAAAGGGCAGCTGCTGTGAGAGCCCTCTCAGCCCCACCCACCTCACAGGGTGCCTGTTGTGAAGAAGGAAGGTAAAGGAGATTGTGAGCCGCTCTGAGACTCTTTGGAGTGGAGGGCGGGATATAAATCCAATATCTTCTTCATCGCATTCACCAGCAGATGTGGTTCCAAGGCATGTCTCCTGTGCGACCGAATTTGGGCGACCGCTCGGACAGTGGTCATTTGGTGGCCAGGACAGCGGCGACATCTTCAGCTTCGTCATCCTCTTCCCGCAGTTCTGCGGGGCAGGCGGTTCAACCCCGCCGGCTGTGCTGGGAGTTCGGCTCCCAAGGAGTGTGCATGGAACAGCAGCAAAGAGCGGCACTTGAGTCGCATGGAAGAGGCAGGAATGGACCCCCTTCCCTGCATCTTGGGTTGCCAGCTCCAGGTTGGGAAATACCTGGAGGGTTTTTTGGGGAGGGGGGGACTGTTGGAGCCCAAGGAGGGCAGGGTTTGGGGAAGGGAAGGACTTCGGTGGGGCATGATGCTCTAGAGTCCACCTCCCCAAGTGGCCATTGTCTCCATGTGACCTGAACTCTGTTGCCAGGAGATTAGTTGTAATCCCAGGAGATCTCCAGCCCCAACCTGGAGGACGGCACATCAGCAGAGAAGCAGGAATGCAACAATTCCCACCCACTAGGGTTGCCAATCCCCAGGTGGGGGCAGGGGATCCCCTGGTTTAGAGGCTCCACTTCAGGGTCATCAGAAAGCGGAGGCGGGGGGGGGGGTGAAATATCTGCTGGGCACTCCATTATTCCCTATGGAGACAGATTCCCATAGCGTATAATGGAGAATTGATCTACTGGTATCTGGGATTCCAGAGGGCCTGTTTTTTGAGGTAGAGGCACCAAATTTGCAGCATATCATCCAATATCTCTCCTCAAAACACTCCCCCCTAAGTTTCAAAAAGATTGGACCAGGGGTGTCCAATTCTATGAGCCCCCAAAAGAAGGTGCCCCTGTCCTCCATTATTTCCAGGGTAGGGAAGGCATTTAAAAGGTGTGTGGTCCCTTTAAATGTGACGGCCAGAACTCCCTTTGGAGTTCAATGATGTTTGTCACAATCTTGCTCCCGACTCCACCCCCAAAGTCTCCTGGCTCCACTCCCAAAGTCCCCAGATATTTCTTGAATTGGAGCTGGCAAACCTACCACCCACACACCCCGTGGCCACAAGCTTTGCTGTGAAGCTCAACTGGGAAAAGCAGAATAAAGGACTTTTAAAAGCTGAAAAGCGGGAGGGGAGTTGGAGCTGCCCCTTTCTGGTATTGGCTGGGGGTGTCCATGTAGATGTTCTGGCCACAGCTGCACTTCCCCAGAGAAAATAAACTTTTAATTTTTATCCCCAGATCATCAAGGAAAAATACAGGAGTCATGTCTGGATTGGACACAGCATTGCGTAGAGTGTTCCCAAAATGGGGGGGGGGCACCAACTGTCCATGCAGGGGAGAAAGCCCACCTAGAGGCCGCTGTTCTGAATCGGAGTCCAATTCAGGTGAGTCCTTGGCAGAATGTCAGCTGTGCATTGCGGTGACCCCACCGGGGCTGGGTCAGGCGTGGCGAAAGAGAAGAAGAAGACTGCACATTTATACCTTGCCTTTCTCTCTGAATCAGAGCCTCAGAGCGGCTCACAATCTCCCATGTCTTCTCCACCAACAACAGACACCCTGTGAGAGGGCTCTCACAGCAGCTGCCCTTTCAAGGACAACCTCTGCCAGAGCTATGGCTGACCCAAGGCCATTCCAGCAGCTGCAAGCGGAGGAGTGGGGAATCAAACCCGGTTCTCCCAGATAAGAGTCTGCTCACTTAACCACTATGGCTGACCCAAGGGCATTCCAGCAGGTGCAAGTGGAGGAGTGGGGAATCAAACCCGGTTCTCCCAGATAAGAGTCTGCTCACTTAACCACTATGGCTGACCCAAGGGCATTCCAGCAGCTGCAAGTGGAGGAGTGGGGAATCAAACCCGGTTCTCCCAGATAAGAGTCTGCTCACTTAACCACTATGGCTGACCCAAGGGCATTCCAGCAGCTGCAAGGGGAGGAGTGGGGAATCAAACCCGGTTCCCCCAGATAAGAGTCTGCTCACTTAACCACTATGGCTGATCCAAGGGCATTCCAGCAGCTGCAAGTGGAAGAGTGGGGAATCAAACCCGGTTCTCCCAGATAAGAGTCTGCTCACTTAACCACTATGGCTGACCCAAGGGCATTCCAGCAGCTGCAAGGGGAGGAGTGGGGAATCAAACCCGGTTCTCCCAGATAAGAGTCTGTTCACTTAACCACGATGGCTGACCCAAGGACATTCCAGCAGCTGCAAGGGGAGGAGTGGGGAATCAAACCTGATTCTCCCAGATAAGAGTCTGCTCACTCAACCACTATGGCTGACCCAAGGGCATTCCAGCAGCTGCAAGTGGAGGAGTGGGGAATCAATCCCGGTTCTCCCAGATAAGAATCCGCTCACTTAACCACTATGGCTGACCCAAGGCCCTTCCAGCAGCTGCGAGTGGAGGAGTGGGGTATCAAACCCGGTTCTCCCAGATAAGAGTCTGCACACTTAACCACTATGGCTGACCCAAGGGCATTCCAGCAGCTGCAAGTGGAGGAGTGGGGAATCAATCCCGGTTCTCCCAGATAAGAATCCGCTCACTTAACCACTATGGCTGACCCAAGGCCCTTCCAGCAGCTGCGAGTGGAGGAGTGGGGTATCAAACCCGGTTCTCCCAGATAAGAGTCTGCACACTTAACCACTAGGGCTGACCCAAGGGCATTCCAGCAGCTGCAAGGGGAGGAGTGGGGAATCAAACCCGGTTCCCCCAGATAAGAGTCCGCTCACTTCACCACTATGGCTGACCCAAGGCCATTCCAGCAGCTGCAAGTGGAGGAGTGGGGTATCAAACCCGGTTCTCCCAGATAAGAGTCCACAGACTTAACCACTACCCCAAACAGGTGAGGGTTGGAAGCAGCCTTTGTTTCCCCCTTCAACCTTCTTTGTCCTCAGTTTGCAGCTGGGGAACCAAACTGCAGCCGGCCGGCTTGGAAGCAGTTTGCACAGGGCCTGGCCCTGCTTCCACTTGGCTGCCAAAAGCAAAACAGACCGAGGCTGGCTCCCCCAGCCGGCGCTCGGCAGTTGCTCTCCAAAGCCCTGTCCGCCCCCATCCCTCTTCGTGTTCTACAAAACCAATTACAGACTGGAAATAGCTGTAATAAAGTTGATATCCCACTTACGGCCCAATCCCGCGACTGCTGCAAGAGACCGTAATAGCGGCTGGGAAGCGAAAACAGCTCACAGCAGTTTCTCTTGGACTGTTTAAATTGTGTTCCAAAGATCTTGCAGCCGCATTCCTTTCTCTCCCCTTGAACCTCTCCCAGAGTTTCTGCAATGAGCTCCCCCCACCAAGTCAATCAGATTTCCCCCGTAGTTCTGGGATTCCCAATGCTGTGATGTTTTGCTCCCCACCAAAGTGGCACAAACGCAGGAGCTGCTGGCCATTCTTTGGGGGGGGGGGTGAATTTGGGGCCAGCTTGTCCCTGCCACATCTTCAGGCAGTGCCTTGTTTTCTTAGCAGGTCGCTGACATGCAGCAATGTTCAGGCGCATCGATTAAAATCCCAGAGCAAGAAAGACCTCTGTTGCTGTCATGTACAAGTCCTTCGTTTTCTGGCACAGTGATCTGATCAAAGGAAACCTTCCGGGATGGCAGCAAGACATCGGGGTCCCTTTTTGTGCTGTGATCTCATCCACAGGCATCTCTGGTGCTGGACAGCAGTAAAGAACAAGGCACACAAGTCAGGGATGCTACCCGGGTTAGCGCTGGGGCCAAGTGGAAGGGTATCAGCTTGGCATGCAGAAGGCCCCAGGTTCATTTATTTTTCTTATTTTATTCGCTTCTTAGCCCAACCCTCCGGTAGGACAGGCTCAAGTGGGTTACGTGATAAAAACAATCAACAATAAAAGACTGATTTAAAATATATAAAATCTAAAACTACAGAGTGACAATAGAGACTAAAATGGCAAATTCTGCCTCACAGACATGGCCTCTTGTCCAGGTTTAGTAGATCTTATAGCTCTGGGAAGGAAGGAAGGGGGGAGGCCGGTAACAAGTGCCATCCGCTGCCTCAGCTGAAAGCCTGGCGAAAGAGCTCTGTTTTACAGGCCCTGCAGAATTGGAGCAGATCCCGCAGGGCCCAGATCTCCAGGGGGAGCTGATTCCACCAGGCAGGGGCCAGGGCTGAAAAGGCCCTGTCTCTCGTCAAGGCTGGATGGGCATCTCACAGCAGTTCTCTGGGGCCGGGTATTACCATCCCGGCATCTCCGGTTAAAAGGACCAGGCAAGAGGTGATGTGAAAGGCCTCTGCCTGAGACCCTGGAGAGCCGCTGCCACTGAGTAAAGAGAAGACTGACTCCGATGGACCAAAAGGGGTCTGATTCAGCAGAAGGCAGCTTCACGTGTGCACCACATTTCCTTCACACACCACATTAGTCAATCCCAGTTCCCGACCTGAGATCTCCCCATGCTGGATGAAATTGCAGCTTTCGTTGCCTCCAACAGAATTGTCACTTAAAATCTGAAGCCTATTTTTGCACTGAAGCCAAACTATCCCCCTGGTGTTGCCTCCAGCAACCGGTACTCCTAGGAACATGGAGGCACTAGGGTGGGGACGTTCTCCTCTGTGAATTTCTCTTGTTTCCTTTTAAAACCCTGGAAGCTCACAGCCACCATTACATACTGTGGCAAAAGAGTTCTGCCAGTTAATCTTGTCCTTGCTTCTGTTGAATCCACCACTAATAAATTTAGTTGGGTAACCCCAAGTTCCTGAGTAAAGTTCTCTCTCCACACCTTGTGTCTCATTTTCCTATATGATTTTCACATCTGCACAAACCCAAGAAGAAATAAAGGAATGGACACCACCCAAACTACAGGCAGGAGAGCAGAATGGGGCCCCGACGCTCAATCCCCCCCTCCCCAACACCCTCCCCCACAAGCAAGCAAGCACCTCCAGGAACCACAACCCCCTTCACAGGGCTTTTTTTGTATCAGGAACTCCTTTGCATATTAGGCCACACACTCCTGATGTAGCCAATCCTCCAAGAGCTTCCAGTAGGCCCTGTAAGAAGAGCCCCATCAGCTCTCCCCAAACTCTACCCTCTCCCAGATCCCCCCCCAAAAAAATCTCCCAGTATTTTCCAACCCAGACCTGACCACCCTAGCTGCCACAAAACGGGGGCTGCAGCCACAAAATGCTTCTCACCAAGCTCACCTTCAGTCGCACAGTGAAAACCCTTCTGCTGCGGTGGCACAGCCAAACCTGCACAGCAAATCAAATCTCCAGTGGCCAATCAGAAGCCTTGCTGGGCGAAAGCCCCACCTACTTTCTGGAAACACTTGGCGGGCATCAGAAAAGGTGTTGGCAGGTGCCACAGTGCCCATGAACAGCTTGTTGGGGACCCTTGCTCTGTGGCATGCTGGTTTGCCACAGTCCCTCCCCAGGCCTCACCCCCAAATCTCTACCCTGCCTGGCTTTATGTCTGGTTGCGATGGACTCTATTAGAGGCCTGATATTGCTCGCAGTCTCTCTCCCTGAGCTCCTGTTCCTCTCTTCTCCGCACCAAGAGCAGGCAACATGACAAGCCGCCCCTCCAGGGAAAGAAGCTTGGCTGATCCCCCCTCATGGGACAGATGCAAAGGCAAGTATTGTCTTTTTTTGGGGGGGGGACTCAACCACCTCAAGAGCACGCCTGCCTGCCTGGGTAGAAAACTCCACCTTGGACAGAGTGATGCATGCACTTAAAAGCCGTTGCTATGGAAAATGCAGGGGGGGAGCCTTCTTTTCCTAACTCCCCCACTGGCATCAGCAAACAGACTTACGCACGGCCTAGGAACAAATAGAGCATTCAATTTGTTTTTCTAAGAGCAAGCTGTTTCCATCTTGCGGTAGAAATAATTAAGGACAAATTCGGCTCCTACTTTTCTGCTCACTGGCTCTCTCTCTGCAGCAGGCAGGAGACTGGCTATATCTCCCTCCCCCCCGTCCCGTCCCCCACAGTCTTGACTTCTGCACAATTTGCATCCCCCATCTTTCCTCATCCTGCCCCGGCAGCTCTTTCTTGGGGACCCCTGGACCTTGAGATCTTAACACAAGTGTGTCTCCAATGGTTCTAACTTATCGAAAGGTTCCCAGGCTGTGCCACTTCAATCAGAGATGCCAGCTTGGCCTAGTGACCAACAGGAGAGGGGGGACTTATGATGGGTATCTCCATCATCATGACATCACTTCCAGCCTGACCCAGAAAGGATGCCATCACTCCCGAGGTGATGCTCTAGCATTCACTCCAAACTCTATGGTTTTTGACAATGGAGTTCTGGGCAAATGCTTGAATGTCTGTGATATTTTACTTTACTTTATTTGATTTATATCCTGCCCTCCCTGCCGAAGCAAGCTCAGGGCGGCTCACAACATAAAATCACACAAACAATTAAAATTCCATAATTAAAACAATCAAAAACAGTCTGGTGCTAATATCCTTCAAGACAGTTCCAGTGGCATTCAGTATCTCTTAAGTTTTTCCTACAGCAGGAATTGGTGAGAGTCAGTTAAATGCCTGGCAGACCAAAGGAAGCCCTCCGACTCCCCCCCGCCAGCTCCAACTGAGATACCCCCAGCTCTTGGGCACTTGCCTTTCCTCCCAGAGCCAGCCTTCCCTTTATCCTGCTGCCTGGAGGCCCCATTTGAGCGGAAAAGCTGCCTAGAAATGTTTTAAATAAAGGCATTCTTTAAAATAAAGGGATGCCGAGATCTCACTCAACCCAACCAGAGATGGTTTCCTGTCACTCTTGACATGACCGTCCGTTCTCTGCAGCCTCTGGACATCTCGAGAAGGTGTTGGGCAGGGTTTTAATGTCTCCTTCTCTTAATGGGGGATGGCAGGCAGGCCCCCTGCAGGAATTCCAGCTTGTCACAGTCGATCAGGCAGCAGCTCAGAGAGTGTGGCCAGCATCTGTAATTCATCAACCCTGCCTCACCCCGTCTGATGGGTTTTTCACTCCTCGGAGCGGTGCTGCTTCCTCTGGGTGGACGGACAGACAAGGGCCAGACTGACATCTACGGTGGTGGAAAGAGCATCACAGCTAATTAGTCCTCCTTCCCCCCTCTTGCTTGCACCCAGGAGACTCCGGAAGCTGGTTCCCTCCAGAAATCCAGGAGCAAAAACTATCCAGTGTGATTGCTTCAAGACATCACAGCCTATCTGCCAAGAACCACGCTGGCCTATTGAGGGAAATCCTCCTCTTTCCATTGCAATGCTCAGAATGATAACAAAATTGCCAACTGGCATCCTAAAATGCACAAAGAGAGTGCCCACGACTGTAGAGAAGTCAAGGAAATTATTACCACTAGCCCCAGTGGAACATAAGAGCATAAAAACATAAGAAGAGTCCTGCTGGATCAGACCAGTGAGAGTCCATCTAATCTAGCATCCTGTCTCACGCTGTGGCCAACCAGTTCCTCTGAAGGGCCAGCAACAGAGCATAGAGGCTGAGGCCTTTCCCTGATGTTACCTCCTGGTTCTGGGATTCAGAGTTTTACTACCTCCATAGTTAGTAGGTAGCCACCAGGGCCGATGTGTGGGAGCAGACGCCTACTATGGCACAAGCTCCCAATGGGCACAGGGCGGGTGCCCCCTCCCTGCTTGCGCTGTCCCTGGGCCTCTGACTGGACGCTGAAGGGTCGGAGGAATTCCCCCGCCCCTCAGTGTCCGGAAACAACAGACTTCAGTGACTGATGTGATGACATCACCTCTTGGTGATGTCATCATGTGCGCGTGTGAAAGTTTTCCCCTGTGGGAGGGGGGTGGGCGCGCGTTGGGGTTCTGCCACAGGCCCTGGTAGCCACTGATAGACCTCCTCTGCTAATCTGTCTAATCCCCCTTTAAGGCTGCAGATGACCACCCTCCACTCAGCTCAGAATCCGCTCAGCATTTCTGAGATCTTGGGGAGAATTCTTGGCTGGAAATATTCCCTCCCAGCTCTGGATCTTGGCTAAGCCTCATCCGACTGCCCCCCAAAGTTGGCCCTGGAAGCTAATAGCTCGGGGAGTTCACAGCCCTCCAGAGTCTCAGAAACATTCTTTGGGGACTATTACACTCCCCTGTCTAAACTGTGATTAGAGCCTGAAGACAAAACAAGAGTTGGATTGAAAGCAGAGAAACGTTTTTGTTTTTTTTAATTCTATGGGATTTGCTCCACATTTCAATGAGGGGCTGCCCCTCTTTGCAAAATGAATTGACACCAGCAGCTCCCCCACAATGGCATGCCTGAACGCTGACACCACACGTGCAGAACCGAGCTGAAAAACCACATCTGAGGGGAATTGTGCTCAACTCATAATTCAGCCAACACTATGAGAAGGACAAATTTGTCTTCTGAACCAGGTAATTACAGCCTCTGTTGTAATTCCCCTCCAGGGGCAGGAGAAGATTTCCCTGTTCCGTCCCTCTATTCTTCCACAATTTCTCTCTGCAATTTTTTCTACTCCTTGTTTAACTCAAAGAATTTCTCAGATTAATCCCAGGACTGGTCCTAAATGCTCCGTCACAAATCTCAGCTCCTTTGCTTCCTCCCCCCCATTAATGTTACCAATACCAAAATTCTACAAAAAGCCAACATTTATGCAACTGTGCAGCCACATTACGTGAATGCGCATGAACACAAGCCCTGCCCTGGATAGCCCAGACAAGCCTGATCTCCTCAGATCTCAGAAGCTAAGTGTCAAGACCCCACAGTTCAATGATCACAAACGGTCCACTTCATTAATGGAGGTTTATTGATACATGACAGTTGCAGGCAGGGTGGACTTTGCGAAAACTGACTTGACAGGCTTTTGCCCCTCTTATATATGGTTGGCTCAAACTGTTACACGTTTAAAGAAAAGCGGGAAGCTGCAATCCCTCCCCCCAAGTCTTTCCCAGGCCCCTTCGCAGGTGCACATAATCTTAGACGAGCGACCTTGGTTGCTCCTGGTAACCTTTCAGACCAGGCATAAGGAATGTTGATAATTGTTATATCGAGATAGGCAGGAAGCGAGCCAGAAGCAGAAAGCGAAAGCACATTCACAACTTGAGATAATGGCAAGGCATCTGGACACTAAGCAGGGCCGACCCTGGCAAGCATGTGGATGGGAGGCCTCCTTAGAATACCAGCAGTTGAGAGGTGGGGCAGGCTTTATTCAGCCACCTCCCTGAATATCCTCCAGGCCTCCAGTAGGGGTCAGTCACCAGACATTGACATGACTTCCAGGTGTACACACACACACACACACACACACAAATGCAGAACTACAAAACAAAATAAAATAGTCTTTCACATCACCTCCTACTCAAACTGAGAGCCAGTTTGGTGCAGTGGTTAAGTGTGCGGACTCTTATCTGGGAGACCTGGGTTTGATTCTCCACTCCTCCCCTTGCAGCTGCTGGAATGGCTTTGGGCCAGCCATAGTTCTGGCAGGAGTTGTCCTTGAAAGGGCAGCTGCTGTGAGAGCCCTCTCAGCCCCACCCACCTCACAAGGTGTCTGTTGTGGGGGGAGAAGACATAGGAGACTGTAAGCCACTCTGAGTCTCTGATTCAGGGAGAAGGGTGGAGCATAAATCTGCAATTCTTCTTCTTCTGCTACTTGAACCTCTTACTGGGGATTGAACCTGGGACCTTCTACATGCCAAGCAGAGGCAGTTGTGAGATGGATGGGCTGGGGAGTCTGACAGTCTCAGGAAATTGTGGGCACTCCAGTTCGGTAGCCATAGCCGTTGGAAAGGCTGCTTGCCTTTACCCCGCTCTGCTTATTACTTGAAAGCACTCCATAAATGATACAGAATAAATGCTAATCTGTCAAATCAAGGATATTTTGGACACCCGGCTTCCCCCCATCCCTGCAAGAACCTGGTAATCAACGACAATCAGCAAACAGTAGACAGTGAGCAAGAACGCGAAGGACAGGAGAGGAAAGCCACATGTCCCAAGGAAAGAAATGAAGGTCACTGTACTGAAGCCAAGCCCGGCTGGCACCACCTGGGTCACGAGGCAGAAGCGAGGCACTGCCTGCCACTCATCTCTGCCCGAGCTCCCCCCACAGCTTTGACACCTACGGAAGCTCTCCCACCCCGCCGCGTGCCTGGCACCGATGCATCCCTCAACACCGAGGGGGAGAGAGAGACAAAGAGAGCGCAAGCCAAACGGGCACGGGGTGACCTTGGGCACAGCTGCGAGGAAGAGGCTGGCTCGGGCTTAGCAAAGTCCCTGTGCCCCTTGCCGGGGTGTGGGGCTGTCCTTGCCAAAGGAGGCGGCTGCCAGGGGTACAATGAAAAGAGTGCGAGAGAAAGCACCAGAAGGTTGGCAGGCGACACCTGCATCTCAAGCTGGGTCGATTCTTGGCCTTGGCAGAGGACTTGCTGTGTGCCATCTTTTGCCCAAATGGAAGGAATAACTCTAAAGTCTCCAATGAAAGATTGGCTCTCGGCACCACTCCTCACACCAGGCTCTTTCGCACAAGTGCCCCCCTCCCCCCCCAGACAGCCCTGTCGCCTCTTCCCTTCCCCCACTGGGTTCTTCTCACCAAGGCTCCTCTCACCTCTCAACGTTCTTCCCCCCACAGCTCTGGGTTAGGGTGGGGCCAGGCGAGGGCAGGGAATCCCCTGGTTTGGAGGCCCTCCCCCCACTTCAGGGTCATCAGAAAGCAGGGGCAGGGGGAGGGAAATATCTGCTGGGCACTTCATTATTCTCTAGGGAGACTGACTCCCACAGGGTATAATGGAGAATTGATCTGCAGTTATCTGGGGCTCTGGGGGCCCTGTTTTTTTGAGATACTGAATTTTCAGCATAGCTTTCAGTGCCTCTCCCCTTCAAAGTTCATACAGCTTTGAGACCAGGGCGGCAGACTGAGTGTGCTGGATTAACATTTAACACTGAAGTATGTTCCTTGCCTTCTCCCCAAAGCCCCCTTTTTAGGCCGTTGCTCCCAAGATGTGATACACTGAGTGAGACGGCATAGCTGCAAACAGCAGGCGTCCAATGCTCAGCCCTCCCCCTGATCCCATTCCTGTTGGTTTGCAACTTCCACTGTGGTGTCCACCAAGCTAATGCAATGGGAAGTCCCCCCTCCCCGTGCTTTCCTGTGTGGGGCAACCCTCCTTATGAAAAGGAAAGGAAGGGCTCTGGTCCCAGCCCCGCCCTGGAATCCCCCACTCTGTTATTTATGTTGTTAAATTGTATTAGTTGCCTGTCAGGGTTTTGGTGCAGCAGAGACAAAGCGCAAGATACTACCCATTCTAAGGAAGAAAGATCCTTCCTGGCACAAATGTGGACAGAGTTTCTTAAAAAGACTCTGGAGACCAGGAGCAAAAACAAAGCCGCTGCCAGGTTGCCCCCAGCAGAAACTGTGGGATTGGTCCAGCAAGGGACCGTTTTTATTTTGCACCAAAGCAGTTACAGACAGAAACACGGCGAAGCCCCTATTTCCACGGTTTGACCTGAGTGCTCCTCGGAACTGGTGAACCAGATCAGATGAGAATCCAGCCTCACCAAAAGGTCCCAGCCAGGAAGTGCTGAAGAATCCCTGACTCCTTTTGGACTGGCTGCCTTCCCAGCATGAAGGATTTGACAGCCTCAGGGATGTCGTTCTCTTCGTAGTCCTGCTTTTTTTAACTTCTGCCCCCTTTTGAGAACCGCTTTGGTGTAGTGGTTAAGTGTGCGGACTCTTATATGGAAGAATCTGGTTTGATTTCCCACTCCTCCACTTGCAGCTGCTGGAATGGCTCCGGGTCAGCCATAGCTCTCGCAGAGCTGTCCTTGAAAGGGCAGCTTCTGTGAGAGCTCTCTTAGCCCCACCCACCTCACGGGGCGTCTGTTGTTGGGGCGAGGAGATAAAGGAGATTATGAGCCGCTCTGAAACTCTGAGAGACAGAGTATAAGGTGGGATATACTGGTAAATCCAATATATCTTCTTTTCTGGCTCTCTGGTTTTCAATCCAATATCTTCCAATCCAATATCTTCTTTTCTGGCTCTCTGGTTTTCACTGCTGGCTTTATGGATTCGTTGGCATGGTGTCACAGTAAAGAAGGACCTGCAAATCAAGAGCCACAGTACTACTGACTTGCCTCAAGGAGATTTTTAGGAGGAGAAATGTAAAGGTTGCACAGCACCATTTTGCCCTGATCCAGCCACAGTCTTCTACCATTCTTATTCCGGTAGGCTCAGTGGATTGCAACTCAAGCGACAGAGTCTTGGGAGATGAGCAACCTTTGGGGCAGAATCGTACCTGAAGCAGGGCCTCCCTCATGCATTAAACATAAGAACATCCACCCTCCGAAGTGTTGGAAGTAGAGGACTTTGCACTGCCTCCTGTCTCAGACTTGAGAGATGGCACCAAAGAGTTCAGCCAGATAGAGAGGTCAAAAGGACACACCGAGCATCCTTTCCTTCCTTTCTGATCCTTTCCCTTTAAAGCAGAATGCTATTCTTGAGGGGCACAATTTCCTCCTTTTCTGCTTTCACACTTCCTCTCTCCTGCATGCACAAAGCAGGTGCATGATCTCTCCATCTTGCCAGGGCTGGTGTGGGGGGTTTTTTGGTGCCCTAGGCGAGCTGCCCACTAGTGCCCCCCCCCCCCGAAATTTAAAAAATAGAGAATTGTAGGAGAAATGAAGAAACTTGAAACTATTTACATTTTTAATTTGCAGTTTTTTATTTTACATTTTATTTAAAAAAAATATTGTGAGATGAAGCAATACAAAATGTGAGAATACTATGTGATTCTTGTAGCTGGAGGTGCCAGGGACAAGACATTCACATGACCATTTCTACTTGATCCTTGTAGCTGGAGGTGCCAGGGACAAGACATTCACATGACCATTTCTACTTGATCCTTGTAGATGGAGGTGCCAGGGACAAGACCTTCACATGACCATTTCTACTTGATCCTTGTAGCTGGAGGTGCCAGGGACAAGACTTTCACATGACCGATTCTACTTGATCCTTGTAGCTGGAGGTGCCAGGGACAAGACCTTCACATGACCATTTCTACGTGATCCTTTTAGCTGGAGGTGCCAGGGACAAGACCTTCACATGACCATTCCTACTTGATGCTTTTAGCTGGAGGTGCCAGGGACAAGACCTTCACATGGCCATTTCTACTTGATCCTTGTAGCTGGAGGTGCCAGGGACAAGACCTTCACATGACCATTTCTACTTGATCCTTGTAGTTGGGCTCATTACTGGGCCCCATGCTCTTTAACTTCTTCATAAATGATTTGGAGTTGGGAGTGAGCAGTGAAGTGGCCAAGTTTGCAGATGACACTAAATTGTTCAGGGTGGTGAGAACCAGCGAGGATTGTGAGGCACTCCAAAGGGATCTGTTGAGGCTGGGTGAGTGGGCGTCAACGTGGCAGATGAGGCTCTGAGGCGCCGTCTGCTTTCGCATTTCCCAGGTGTGTAATAGACCCAGGGAACACAAAACTGCCGGGCAGCATCTGCACTCCATGGAGCCTGCTTTACACTGGGGAAGCTGCGTGTGGGGAGAGGAGGCACCTAGTGGCACCCCCAGGCCAGGTGCTGCCCTAGGCGGTCGCCTACTTGGCCTCCTCCCACGCACCAGCCATGCATCTTGCACCACAGAGGCTGGGCATGCAGCCAGCATTCAACACCATCTAGTTAGCGAGAACAGGTCATCTATTCCTGTCTCTTACCTGCATTCTCCTGCATGTATTTCCTCTAGCAAAAGTTGTCTATTAGTCTTAGAACTAATTGCTGACTCCATGTCACTGTGTTAAGTCTGTTGCCACCCCTTAGCCCCAGCTCTGCCGCGTTAAAGCCTTGAGCACTCTGCTACTTTTACGTGGTTCTCTGCAGAGAATCCAACATGAAGCAGCCCTTGTCTCCGGGGGAGTTGATCTCTGTAATCTGAAGATCAACTGTAATTTCAGGCAATCTCCAGGCCCCTTCTGGAGACTGGCACCTTAGCTCCAGGGGCTCTGTTCTTCTGGTCCTTGCTGATCTTTCTTGTTTTGCCTTCAGCAGCTCCTGGCCCCTTCACCACCCTCCCTTGACCCTGCAGTTGGCCTCCCTTTTTGAGCTGTGACCCCCAGCTCCATTTCTTCAACCACAAATGGTATTGATATGGAGCACGGAGCCCACCTGGATGGCTACACCTGGAGAGCCAGTTTGGTGTAGTGGTTAAGTGTGCGGACTCTTATCTGGGAGACCGGTTTGATTCCCCACTCCTCCACTTGCACCTGCTAGCATGGCCTTGGGTCAGCCATAGTGGTGAAGTGAGCAGACTCTTATCTGGGAGAACCGGGTTTGATTCCCCACTCCTCCACTTGCAGCTGCTGGAATGGCCTTGGGTCAGCCAGAGCTCTGGTAGAGGTTGTCCTTGAAAGGGCAGCTGCTGTGAGAGCCCTCTCAGCCCCACCCACCTCACAGGGTCGCCGTGTTGTGGGGGAGGAAGGTAAAGGAGATTGTGAGCCGCTCTGAGACTCTTCGGAGTGGAGGGCGGGATATAAATCCAATATCTTCTTCTTCATCTACTCTTGACCACCCTCGGAAAAAAAGCTTACAACTCCGAGCAGCTCTGCCATGGCTGCCCGGTGATTTCGGAAAGCTGAAGAGATCCCATGAAGGCCTGGTCTGATCTCCATCGGTCAACCCTAGACTTCCTGCCGCAGTGATTCCTCCACAGCCTTGGAGAGACCTTCCAAACCAGCATCGCTCCCCCTTCAGCGATTCAGGTCTGAGCTCACCACAGAGGACGTGGCTAGTCGCACATCAGGGAATGGCTCTCTCCGTGTCCCCTGGGCCGAGCCATCGGAAGGTGCTCATGCGGCCCATAAAATAGAATCTGCAAGATGAATAATGGCGCCTCCCGCAGAGATGCTATCATGGCGAAACAGCAGCCCGCCTCCCTCCACACAAAGGTGTGATAGCTGTGAGATGGCCAGTGCGAAAGGAACCGATAGACTTTTTTTCTCCTGGGAGAAAGCAGATAGTTCTGCAGGCAGGCCCAAGATTGCAGCGAGGCAGCGATAATGAAAACTCACTTCCCAGACTACAAAGGAATCCCCCCCTTTTCTTGTCATAACAAGAAACAAAGGCTCCAGGGAGAACAGCCCAGCCAGGTAGGAGGTGGCAGCCGGCTGAACACTACGCGCCAATTACAATCTGGGGCTGACACGCTGCAAGCCAATTACAATCTAGTTGGGACGCAGCCCAAGGCTGCCTGACGCAGGAGGGTCACCCCAAGGACTCCACCGGCTCTTCTCTGCCCACCCCCCATGGACTTCCAGGTCCTGCCCAGAAGTTTAGGGCCCCACTCAGTGCATTTTGGGGGGAAACTCTGGTACCAGGACTGGCTGGACCGCAGTTCTGATCCAGAAGGGCTTTTTGGAAACTCAGGAAAACCCAGCAAGTGAGGGAGGGGATCTGTGCAGGGCTGGGGCGTGACTGAAAAAAACCAGGAAAGAATTAAACCAGGACAGAAGCTGAAAGATCCTGAGGAGTCTTTTTAAAGTTATTATCAATGATAAATTTGTAGGCTGTCCTCCATGTGCCTTACAGGGTATAGATGGAACTCTGTCTGGGGCAGTGATGCTCTGTATTCTTGGTGCTTGTGGGGGCACAGTGGGAGGACTTCTAGTGTCCTGGGCCCACTGGTGACTTCCTGATGGCACTTGGGTTTTTTGGCCACTGTGTGACACAGAGTGTTGGACTGGAGGGGCCATTGGCCTGATCCAACATGGCTTCTCTTAGGTTCTTATGTCTGGGGCAGTGATGCTCTGTATTTTTGGTACTTGAGGGGGCACAGTGGGAGGACTTCTAGTGTCCTGGCCCCACTGGTGGACCTCTTGATGGCATTTGGGTTTTTTTGGCCTCTGTGTGACACAGAGTCTTGAACATATGAAGCTGCCTTCTACTGAATCAGACCCTTGGTCCATCAAAGTCAGTATTGTCTTCTCAGACTGGCAGCAGCTCTCCAGGGTCTCAAGCTGAGGTTTTTCACACCTATTTGCCTGGACCCTTTTTTGGAGATGCCGGGGATTGAACCTGGGACCTTCCCAAGCAGATGCTCTACCACTGAGCCACCGTCCCTCCCCTTTTGGACTGGAGGGGCCATTCCTGATCCAACATGGCTTCTCTTATGTTCTTATGCCTTTGTGTTCAACATATTTTGCACAGCAGAGTCCTGACTGTACCACTGCAGGCTGCAGGAGGGGAAAGCTATCGTCGGATAGCGCACCCCCATGAAAAGAAAAACCACCCCACAATTCAAACAAGTCATGCCCCAGGGAGAAATCAACTGGCAGTACAAGGCAGTGCTGACCATTCTGCCAAGCCAGGTAGGCATCAAGGAGAAGGTGGACTGGCTACAGTGGGATGAAGGCAGAGACAGAGCTGGTCTTAAGCACCTCTTCCCCAGAGGAGACTTCTGCTCAGCTGAGCTGGACAAGTAGAAATCACTGGCAGGGAAGTATCAGCATATGAGGCCAAAACGTGCCTATTATTAAGATCCTGAGTTGTGCAAAAGCACCTAGCGAAGTTTATCTCCTTAAAATTATTTTTGCTTCCTTGAAAATCTCAGGGATGCTTCCTGGAAAGAAGACACCACATATGCACCAAATCACTTTAGTGATTCAGTGCCCAATTGAAATGGGCTGAAGCCACACACACCCCCATCCCTCCTCCAGGGAATTTCGCTATGCTTCTCCGAATCCTTTCGAGGTCTGGCAAGATGTGTTGCAAAGAGCGGGTCCCTCCAGATTGGCTTACATGGGAGTCATGGCATCTCCCAAGATCCTTTTGCATGGATGCCAACATGTCCCACCCAGGAGTGGGGCTGGCCAAGTTTGGGTGCTTTGCATAGCAGATCTGGGAACTGGGGGCAGTTCTGACCCCCTCCAGGCAGCCAGCCTGCTGTCCTGCTCTCTGCATCTTTGTCTTCCTTGGCACACAACCCAGGATGCCTTCTGCCAAAAAGGCCACCTTTCCCACATTGCCCTGAGTCGCAGGTTCCCTTTGTTCTTTCCCTTTGCTCCCCGGAAGTTTGCCAAGGGAGGCAGCGTGGTGGCAACTGGCTCCCTTTTTCCTGCACTCTTCACTGCTGTCGTCTCCTGATAAGGACGGCTGAGAACAAATGAACGTTTCAAGTCAAGAGGGGAGGTGATTGTTTCTTTCTTTCTCTCTCTCTCTTTTTAAATAGAGAAATTCAGGAGTTGTTTTAGGAGCGGTCAGTGCACAGGAGAAGAGGTCTCCATGGCAACCTAGAGCCACCACCATCTCCGGGCTGTCTCTGAAGGACAATGAGCATCTTCTTGCCATAAAGTTCCATGATGATTTGGAATCAGGCTCCACGGCAGTCCCTGAAGTGCCCCCCTCCAAGAGAAATGGTGTGGGGGGGGGGGGTCCACAAAGCTCTCCAGCCTGGCTAGAGTCCAAGGCACCTGAGCGCCAGGCCCAATGACTTGGAGGGAAACTTAGCAGGGAAGGAGGTGGACCCTGGAGGGGCAGCCCTATTTTGTTTTGTCTTCCAGAAAAAAAGAATTGGACCTCATTGGCTAACTCAAGCCCTGTTCAGGATTCTTGTCTCCCTACCAACACTCCTGTTTCAAAAGGGACTGTGATTGCAATTGTGAAGTTTTTCTGCATTTCCCACCCCCTGCTGTCTCAACCCAGAAGCCTCCCCCCCCCCACCCCCGCTTCAATTTTGACTTTTCCCTCTTATGAGAACTCGTGGCTTTAAATCTTTTCCCTTCCATATCCTGCTTCCTCACACTGATTTCCCCCATTATTTCTGCATCAATAAATCATTATTGTGCATTACACAGACAGAAAGACACGTTCGACATACAAATACCATCCAAACGCCATACAAAAAAGTCTTGTACAATGTGCACCTGCTATCTCAATGGGATCGGCAGAAGGAAGAGCAAAAAGCCAAAAACAGAAACGGTCAGCTCAGATAGAAGCCGTTAGCAGAAAACTCACAAACATTTGCTCATCTCTCTGGGGGATCACATCTTGGGCATTCTCCCTTGCAAGGAATAAAAAACGGAGCCTGGAAACAATTGCTGGGGAGAGGGGTGGGGTCAGCCTGCGCACCAAAACGGGGAGAAGAGGGTAGAAATCAGAAAAGCTTTCCCTCTCCATTCACCCTTGGGAAGCCAACATTGGGTAGCGGTTTGAGCATCAGACTAAAAGCTGAGTTCGAAACCTCTGGGGGGGCAGGGCTTCTAACAGTGCTGTTGTGGGGGCTGTGCTGCTTGGAGGAAGGAAAGATAAAACTATATGTGAGTGAGATTTCCTTTCTGGGAGACACTGAGACAAGATCTGCATCCTGCCAACTAGATCAGGGGGTCTTCACAGGGCTGGCCCTAGATTGTCTAGCGCACACACACACACACACACACCCGCATTGGTAATATTACAGAGTCACATGGGGTGCCCAATTAGGTGCCCCCAGAAGGTTAGCACCCTAGACAGTCACCTAGTGTGCCCAGTGGCAAGGCTGGCCCTGGGTCTCCAACATTCCTGGGGTCTCCGTAGGCACCTTGGGAATTCCGACACGGCATAGTGGGCACAGACACAAAATGGTTGCTACAGGAGGCGGAGCCAGCCACAAAATGGCTGCTGCAGCTTGCATTCCTCATGCTGTGGTAGTAGTTGCTAGCTACCAAAGCAACAGTTTTAAGAATCTGCTCAGCATTTTTTAACATCAACTGCTGGAGTTCTTCCAGTAGCCTGAAGCAAAACCTACTAGGACAGATAGGTGTTTGTTTCACATGGTCTGCTGACACTCTCTCTCTGACCTGCCCTTGAACTTCTTCCATTGGTTGTGTGACTTTGTTTGACTTTGCTGATTGGAATTCTTCCATGTCAGTTTCATATTTCCACCTACATTCTGGTTCTTTCTCTGCCCTTGTTCAAGTTTCTCACTAGGCTGCCAGACACAAAAATTAATGCACAAATGGCATTGGTTCAGTTTCTTCATATCCTCATCAATTCTCATTGTGCTAATGAATGTACTAGACCTGGGTGGGGGTTGGTTGCTTTTCATTCTTCATAAAACTAGGACATCCTGCATACCAGAACTACCAAAGCAGAAAAAAGCAAAATGATGGACATTCACAAGTATTCCAACCAACACAGTGACCCAAAACAGTGACAGTGACCCAAAATCTTCAATAGCAAGGAGTCCAGTAGCACCTTTTAGACTAACAATTTATTGTAGCATAAGCTTTCGAGAAACACATCTGATGCATCTGATGAAGAGACATGTGTTTCTTGATAGCTTATGCTACAATAAAAATTTATTAGTCTTAAAAGTGCTACTGGTCTCTTTACTGTTTTGGAGCAACAGACTAACACGGCTAACTCCTCTGGACTTAGAAATCCTGAAGGAGAAGGAGAAGCAGAAGAAGACTGCAGATTTATACCCCGCCCCTCTCTTTGAATCAGAGACTCAGAGTGGCTTACAATCTCCTCTATCTTCTCCCCCCACAACAGACACTCAAGGACAGTTCTGAGAGAGCTATGGCTGACCCAAGGCCATTCCAGCAGCTGCAAGTGGAAAATTGGGGAATCAAACCCGATTCTCCCAGATAAAAGTCTGCTCACTTCACCACTATGGCTGACCCAAGGCCATTCCAGCAGCTGCAAGTGGAGGAGTGGGGAATCAAACCCGGATCTCCCAGATTAGAGTCTGCTCACTTCACCACTATGGCTGACCCAAGGCCATTCCAGCAGCTGCAAGGGGAGGAGTGGGGAATCAAACCCGGTTCTCCCAGATAAGAGTCCCCTCACTTAACCACTATGGCTGACCCAAGGCCATTCCAACAGCTGCAAGTGGAGGAGTGGGGAATCAAACCCGGTTCTCCCAGATAAGAGTTCGCACACTTAACCACTATGGCTGACCCAAGGCCATTCCAGCAGCTGCAAGGGGAGGAGTGGGGAATCAAACCTGGTTCTTCCAGAAAAGAGTCCGCTCACTTAACCACTAGGGCTGACCCAAGGCCATTCCAGCAGCTGCAAGGGGAGGAGTGAGGAATCAAACCTGGTTCTCCCAGACAAGAGTCCGCTCACTTAACCACTAGGGCTGACCCAAGGCCATTCCAGCAGCTGCAAGGGGAGGAGTGAGGAATCAAACCTGGTTCTCCCAGATAAGAGTCCGCTCACTTAACCACTATGGCTGACCCAAGGCCATTCCAGCAGCTGCAAGTGGAGGAGTGGGGAATCAAACCCGGTTCTCCCAGATAAGAGTCCGCTCATTTAACCACTATGGCTGACCCAAGGCCATTCCAGCAGCTGCAAGTGGAGGAGAGGGAAATCAAACCCGGTTCTCCCAGATAAGAGGCTGCGCACTTAACCACTACACCAAATGAGTCTTTCTCTTGGTCCTTAGCCAGGACAGCCCAACAGCTGACTCAAGGTCACATCAGCAGATCCATCTGAAGGAGTGGGGTATCAAACTCGGTTCTCCCAGGTAAAAGTCTGCACACTTAACCACTACACCAGACCGGCTCTCAGTTGTGAGAAGTGACTAGTGGCTCCCTAAAGCGCCTTCCCTGCCACCCATTTTGTTAGTCTTGAAGGTGTTCCTGGAATCTTCTTTTCTGCCGCTACAGACTGACTCACATGGCTCCGCGTCTGGATCTCTCTTGGAAATCCTGTGTTTGGTTTATTAATTCAGCATCCCGCTCCCCGGGGCATTTTCAAGTGGCCCCTCGGGTAGCTTTTCCAAAGGCTGTGAATTCTCTCCCTTTCTTTGTAAAAGAAAGGCGAAATTGATGCCAGCCAGATAGCTCTTTCGCACACCTGTTTCTCGCCTCCTGCCGACAAGCACTGTCAGAATCATTTACAAATTGTATAAATATAGCGCTACAGCCCCTGCGTCTCCGCACCAGTTCAGTGGAGAGGAACCTTCATTCCTCAAGTGAGGAAGAGGCAGCAACTGGTATGTTTGGTGTCCTCAGGAGAGGGGAGGCTGGAAGAGAGACAGACACCCAGGCCTGGGGGGATCATGGGTATGCTGGTTTTGCAGAAAAATCAGACCCCAAACAAAATGGGGTCCCAATGGACTTATTTTCATTGACTGATTGATTTTTATTTGGCTTATTTATACCCTGCCTTTCTCTCCCGTGGGGACTCAAAGTGGTTTACATTGTTCTGCTCTCCTCCGTTTTACCAATAGAACAACCCTGTGAGGTAGGCTAGATGGAGTGTGTGTCACTGGCCCAAGTTGCGTGGTCAGCTTTTGTGGAAGAGGGGGGATTAGAACCGGTGTCTCCCAGATTTTCAAGAAATATAGAAACTGACAATGAAGATTATTATTGGGGAGGGATGTTGGCTCAGTGGTAGAGCATCTGCTTGGTAGGCAGAAGGTCCCAGGTTCAATCCCTGGCATTTCCAACTAAGAAGGGTCCAGGCAAGTAGGCGTGAAAAACCTCAGCTTGAGACCCCGGAGAAAGAGCCGCTGCCTGTCTGAGTAGACAAGACTGACTTTGATGGACCAAGGGTCTGATTCAGTAAAAGGCAGCTTCTATGTTCTATTAGTGGTTGTAGACTTTCCAGCCTGTATGGCAGTAGTCTTGGCATTGTAGATCCTAACGTTTCACCAGCAACTGTGACTGGCATCCTCAGAAGTATAACAAAGCCAGTTTAGTGTAGTGGTTAAGTGTGCGGACTCTTATCTGGGAGAACCGGGTTTGATTCCTCGCTCATCCACTTGCAGCTGCTGGAATGGCCTTGGGTCAGCCATAGCTCTTGCAGGAGTTGTCCTTGAAAGGGCATCTTCTGTCAAAGCTCTCTCAGCCCCATCCACCTCACGGGGTGTTTGTTGTGGGGGAAGAAGATAAAGGAAATTGTGAGCTGCTTTGAGATGCTGAGATTCAGAGTGGAGGCTGGGGTATAAATCCAATATCTAATCTAATAAAAGAAGGCTAGAGTTCTCTGTGTCTCTGGCCTTCTGTATTATACCTCTGAGTATGCCAGTCACAGCTGATGGTGAAACATCAGGTTCTACAATGCCAAGACCACGGCTGTACAGCCCAGAAAATCTACAGCCACTAATGAACTCCAGCCGTGAAAGCCTTCGGCAACATATTGACAATGAAGACACTGAAATTAAGGTTTTCTTTTCCTTGGCTCCATCATTAACCAAAAGGGAGACTGCAACCAAGAGACCAGAAGACAGAGACTGGGAAGGGCAGTCATGGAGGAACTGGGAACAATTCTTAAGCATAAGGATGGGCGTCTGGTGACCAAGAGAGCCAGTTTGGTGTAGTGGTTAAGTGTGCGGACTCTTATCTGGGAGAATCGGATTGGATTCTCCATCCTCCACTTGCAGCTGCTGGAATGGCCTTGGGTCAGCCATAGCTGCTGCAGAGTTGTCCTTGAAAGGGCAGCTTCTGAGAGAGCTCTCTTAGCCCTACCGACCTCACAGGGTGTCTGTTGTGGGGGAGGAAGGTAAAGGAGATTGTGACTGCTCTGAGACTGAGATTCAGAGTGAAGGGCGGGATAAAAATCCAATATCTTCCTCTTCAAAATCAAGACAATTCATGCCAGGATATTCCCCACTACTATGTGTGGGTGTGAAAGTTGGACAATGAAGAAAGTGGGCAGGAAGAAAGTTGATTCCTCTGAACTGTGGTGTTTGAGGAGAATTTTACAGATTTCGTGGACCACCAATAAGACAAATAAGCTTGTTCTAGACCAAATCAAGCCTGAACTCTCCCTAGAAGCTGAAATGATGTTACCCAAGTGTATAATGTGACCAGAGGACAGTGGCACAGTGGTAGAGCATCTGCTTGGTAAGCAGAAGGTCCCAGGTTCAATCCCCGGCATCTCCAACTCAAAAGGGTCCAGGCAAGTAGGCGTGAAAAACCTCAGCTGGAGACCCTGGAGAGCCATGAATGGGGCTGTGGCTCAGTGGTAGAGCATCTGCTTGGTAAGCAGAAGGTCCCAGGTTCAATTCCCTGGCATCTGCAACTAAAACAACTCCAGGCAAATAGGCATGAAAAGCCTCAGCTTGAGACCCTGGAGAGCCGCTGCCAGTCTGAGTAGACAAGACTGACTTTGATGGACTGAGGGGTTCTGATTCAGTAGAAGGCAGCTTCATAGGTTCATCTATGTTCACAGTGCAAGAGTCACTGGAGGAAAAGACAATCATGCTAGGAAAAGAGGAAGACCCAACAGGAGAGAAATGGACTCCATCCATGAAGCCACGAGGGCCCTCAGTTCACAAGACTTGAGAAAGGCTATGAAGGGCAGGACATTTTGGAGAATGTTAATTCGTAGGTTTGCCATCTGAACATATATGAATATATGAAGCTGCCTTATAAAGGAACTATCAATTTAGGGAGGGACAGTGGCTCAGTGGTAGAGCACGTGCTTGGTAAGCGGAAGGCCCCAGGTTCAATCCCCGGCATCTCCAACTAAAAAGGGTCTAAGCAAATAGGTGGGAAAAACCTCAGCTTGAGAAATTGGATAAAAATATGGAGCAGAGGTTCATCAGTGGCTATTAGCCACAGCTTATTGTTGGAACTGTCTGGGGCAGTGTTGCTCTATATTATTAGGGTTTGTAGAATCTTTCAGGCTCAAGTGCCGTGTTCTACTGGAGAAAGTTTTTCTTCCAGACGCACTGACCTTCTTGGCTGCTGTGCATTGGCTGCTGTGCTCACTCAATGCACAGCAGCCAAGAAGGTCAGAGCGCCTGCTCCGGCTGCAACGCCACTGAGGATGTTCTCCGCAGCTGAGAACGAAACGTCTGGAAGGAAAACTTTCTCCAGTAGAACACGGCACTTGAGCCCGAAAGATTCTACAAACCCTAATGATGTTACCAGCCGTGAAAACCTGAAATCTTTGATGCTCTGTATTCTTGGTCCTTTGAGGGGGGCAAAGTGGAAGGGCTTCAAGCCCCAATTGTGAACCTCCTGATGGTGCTGAGAAAGAATTACCTGCCCCAAGCCCCTTCCTCCCAGGATTTCAGGCTGAGGAGAGATTTGAATCCATCCCCTGTATCACAACGTTACAGCAGGCGTCCATCCTGCACTGCTACAAAAGCTCCGTTGGGGTGTTTGAACGGCAGAAGTGGATTCCCACATGCAGGCCAGCCCTCAAGACTGCAGCTCCAGAGCCACGGGTGCATGAACCAGACCACCTGCCATGTTTCTTTGGCAAGGCACAGCCCGCTTCCAGAGATGGATGGGACTATTACCAACTGGCCTACTTTGTGTTCCAGTTTAGTGAGAACCCCCCCACACACCCCCTGCATCTACTCTCCAGAAATAGGCACGAGTGAGGGGAGAGTAGAGAATGTGCCGCCCTCTTTCCAAAAGAGATTTTTCAAAACATAAAAATAGAAATGTGCCCCCCCCTCGCCCTCCCCTCTCTGTCGCTGTTCAGTATCAAGAGCATAATTTGCTGCTGTCTCCCCTCCAGAGCCACCTCCTCTTATCGCGCATGGAGCACCAGCCGATACTTCTCCAAACTGGGGAGGATTATGCAAATAGGAAATCAGCTTTTCGGGAAAAGTGGGCTAATCCAATATTACTGAACGGGGCTGAGAATGAGTGGAAGCAGGGAAGAGGAGAGGGGCAAATGAGCATGGGGGGGGGGTTGCATGCCCATGTGCGCGCAGCTGGGGAGTGGGAAAGCAAGAAGGGATGGGAGGTTTCCTCAGAGGTGCAGGAGGCCTTTAATCTTGGGGGGTGGGGAGGTGCAAAAGGCCTCTAAGGTGAAACCTACAGCTGAAGAGAGGGAGTTGGGTCCAGAACAGCCCAGCTACCATCATCATCATCCTCATGGCTTTTTGTAGAAAAAGCCCAGCATGAACTCATTTGCATATTAGGCCACATCCCCTGACACCAAGGCAGCTGGAACTGCATTCCTGTGCATTCCCGCTTAAAAAAAAAAGCCCTGATTATTATTATTTCCCTCCCCTTCCTTCGAAGAGCTCAGGCAGGGCACAAATTCCTCCCAGCCTTTGCTTCATCCTACAATAATCCTCTGAGGTAAGTGAGGATGTCTGAGAATGACTGGAGAAGAAGAATTGCAGATTTATATCCCTCCCTTCTCTCTGGATCAGAGATTCAAAGCGGCTCACATCTCCTATGTCTTCTCCCCACACAACAGACACCCTGTGAGGTAGGTGGGGCTGAGAGGGCTCTCACAGCAGCTGCCCTTTCAAGGGCAACCTCTGCCAGAGCTATGGCTGACCCAAGGCCATTCCAGCAGCTGCAAGTGGAGGAGGGGGGAATCAAACCCGGTTCTCCCAGATAAGAGTCCGCACACTTAACCACTATGGCTGACCCAAGGCCATTCCAGCAGCTGCAAGTGGAGGAGTGGGGAATCAAACCTGATTCTCCCAGATAAGAGTCCGCTCACTTAACCACTATGGCTGACCCAAGGCCATTCCAGCAGCTGCAAGTGGAGGAGGGGGGAATCAAACCCGGTTCTCCCAGATAAGAGTCCGCACACTTAACCACTATGGCTGACCCAAGGCCATTCCAGCAGCTGCAAGGGGAGGAGTGGGGAATCAAACCCGGTTCTCCCAGATAAGAGTTCGCTCACTTAACCACTATGGCTGACCCAAGGCCATTCCAGCAGCTGCAAGTGGAGGAGTGGGGGAATCAAACCCGGTTCTCCCAGATAAGAGTCCATGCACTTAACCACAACACCAAACTTGTTCTCCTACACCAAACTGACTGGCCCAACAAGACCACCCTGTGAGGATTTGAACTCAAATCCTCAGGTCCTGGACCAACATTCTCACAGCCACACAGTCTCACCGCAAAGGAAAGTGACCACACACCTCCATCCCAAGGCTGAGGAGAAGACGGTGTCTCTCAGCTCTTGGTGAAGATAGACTGCTGTTGGTATCTAGCACTGTCAACACGTTTTTAAGTATCTTCAAAGGTTGTCTGGCCACTTGACCATATGAAGCCGCCTTCTGCTGAGTCAGACCCTTGAGGGTCCATCCAGGGCAGACTTGTCTACTCAAGCTGGCGGCGGCTTTCCAGGGTCTCAGGCTGAGTTTTTCCATATCACCTGATCCTTACTGGAGAAGCTGGGGATTGAACCTGGGACTTTCTGTGTGCCAAGCAGAGGCTCTGTCACTGCCACAGCCCCTCCCCCTGTTTGAGTTACATTGGAGGTGAAATCTGCACAAAGTTCACTAGAAGTCTGCCTGCTATCCTTGGCTGCCTTCACGTGCTCAAGTCAGTGCCTGCGAGCAACCACAGCTCAGAGGCAGCCGCCAACCTGTTCCGGAGGTGTTCCAGCCGTTTGCCGCCAAACCAAACTAATCTGAGGATCAGCTCACCCTTATCGCAGCCAGCGAACCGGGCAAATCCGACTGTCAGATGCATTTGCCGCAAAAACCGCAGCATCCCTATTTATAGGTACCTGTATTTTGAAAAATGGATAGTTAAACAAAAAAAAAAATCCCACTGCCTGACCCATTGTGGGTACCTTCCCTAAAGAACTGTTGGATCAATCATTTTAAGAGAGGCTGTGCCAAAGACCAGACTCTCATCTTGGCTGTCACTTTTCCAAATGATAGCTCTGCAGACCCACCTGGTAGGAGATCCTCTTTCCAGCAAGACTTCTAATCTCTTCCTCATGTGCCTGATTTTGGTTGGCAAGAATGGCTGCCCTTAGAATCCAGCTTTGTGCTGACATTAGACAGGAAGAGGGGGGGGGGGGGGGGGCTTTATATGCACAAAAGTCAGCGTTGCAGATGACATATGCTAAGCAGGCTGGTTCCAAACCAAAACTCCAGGCTGGGAAATAGGGTTGCCAAGTCCAATTCAAGAAATCTCTGGGGACTTTGGGGAGGGTGGAGCCAGGAGACATTGGGGGTGGAGCAGGAGTAAGGCTGTGACAAGCATAACAACTCCAAAGGGAGTTCGGGCCATTGCATTTAAAGGGACCGCACAACTTTTAAATGCCTTCCCTCCGTTGGAAATCATGGATAGGGCACCTTCTTTTGAGGCTCATTTTGAAACTTGGAGGTTGTTTTGAGAAGAGCTATTGGATGCTATGCTGAAACTCTGATGCTTCTATCTCAAATAATAGCCCCTCCAGAGCCCCAGATAGCCACAGATCAATTCTCCATTGTACTCTATGGGAACTGGTCTCCATAGGGAAGAATGGAGCACCCAGCAGACATTTCCTTCCCCCTCGCACTTTCTGATGACCCTGAAGTGGGGGGAGGGCCTCCAAACCAGGGGATCCCCTGCCCCCACCTGGGGATTGGAGAGCGAGCACAGACACCCTGTTCCATTCACTCCTGTAGCAGAGTTAACCCTTGACAAACCAATTCAAAAAATGTGAAAATATGTCAAAAGTATTTATTAATTCAGATGGTGAACATCGACCCCAAGGGTATAGAAAATTTCTCCAATATCAAAAACTAGTTTCCACAAGGGAATGAACCTGACAGGCAAAACTGGTCTATTTTTCCCTGTTTCGCTGTAAGCTTTATCTAAGCCTTTGCTTATTCAATTTACAAAACAGCTTCCACTCTCAAAGATCATAGCGTTCTAACACTTCCAAGAAACGGCTTAATTCCCTTGTGGAAACTAATTTTTTGATATTGGAGAGATTTTCTAAACCCTTGGGGTCGATGTTCACCCTTGGGGTCTGAATGAATTAATAAATATTTTTGGACATATTTTCACATTTTTTGAATGGATTTGTCAAGGGTTAACTCTGCTGCAGGAGTCTACGGTACACGGTGCCTACACTTGATCTCCACTTCCACATCCTGTGTGACTGTTTCTTTGGTTGTCCACCTGGGGATTGGCAACCCAACTGGGAAAGCCTGGCAAATGAAGAAACATAAAAGACTTGATTCTGCTACTTCTGTCCACTATGGTGTGACCAAGAGAGAGATCCTTGGGTCTGCTATGCAGATGAACATATGAACATATGAAGCTGCCTTATCCTGAATCAGACCTTTGGTCCATCAAAGTCAGTATTGTCTTCTCAGACTGGCAGCGGCTCTCCAGGGTCTCAAGCTGAGGTTTTTCACACCTATTTGCCTGGACCCTTTTAGTTGGAGATGCCAGGGATTGAACCTGGGACCTTCTGCTTCCCAAGCAGATGCTCCACCACTGAGCCACCATCCCTCCCAGATGAAGGGGTGTGGCTATGCAGACTGGGTTAAGACTGGGTCTTGATGTAACAGAGCAATGTGATATAAAAGACCGGAGAGGCTCCAGCCCCAGGGAGGGACCTGGGATCCGCTGCTCCACCCCCTTGAGCCCTGGAGGCACCTTAAGGGACTCCGTTGCCATGAAAAAAACTGTGGGGGTTGCCCTGCTTGCACTCCTCCAGCCATCAATGTTCTCTCTAAGCTGCAGTCTTGGGAGCAAAAATTCTACTTTTTGAGCTACTGGCATTAAAGCTGGGAACTGCTGCATAAATGAGTGTGCTCTGGGGTCATCCTTCCTGAGCTAAGACAAAATGGGTGAGCCGGAGGTTAAAAATCTGTGAGCTAGCTCACGCTAACTCAGCTTAGAGGGAACACTGCCAGCCGTTAGCCCAGAGTTTCTCTCCCCATGTCATTCACCTACTTCTTTACTTTCGCTTAACTAGGAGGATTTTTAAAATCTGCCAGGGTTCTCCCTTTCTTGTGGGGAAATGCTTAATACACAAGAATCCCTTGCTGAAAAGGTGCGGTGCAAGAATGGGGCCACAGTTCCCTCTGGCATGAAGACAGTCTGGAAGGGCTCACTCACACATGAACACAGCACGTTAACCAAACCTTCAGGAGACAGAAGCGGAGTGTGGCAGGTGCAGAGAGGCTCAGGAGAGGCAAAGGAAGCTGCTGCACCTGCTGAAACACCTTCTCTTGCGACATCACAAAAGCTTATAAGTCATGCACAAGGCGGAGACAATGAAGAGAGAATTTTTCTTCTGCCTCTCTTTGGGGCCAACCCCAGGATCATGACTGGCAGTGCAGGACTGCTCAAATACCCCACACTCAGTTCATCGACAAAAATACTGTAAGATGTGATGGGCCTGTTGTTTGGATGACTGAGCGGGAAGCATTTTAGCTGTCCTGAACCGACTGCCAGTCATGCTCACAGGGTGACCCAAGAGGAGGCAGAAGAAAAATTCTCTCTTCATTGTCTCCTCCTCATGCATGAAACTGAAGAACGTTTGGTCTTCCCTAATTATATTAGAAAGGGGAAAGTGACATCAAACTGACATGCAGTGAAAGAATGTCAAAACACGCCATCTGGAGCCACTAACAGGGGAGAAAGGCAAGGCTGGTGGATCACAGAGACATTCTAACGAGATTAGACAGATCCATGGAAGTATAGAGGTCAATGTTTAGCTGTTTAGTATGACAGCTAAATAGAACCTCCATGTACAGCAGCAGTACACCTCTAAATAACAGCTGCTGGGGGCAACTGTCTGGAAACCTCTTGTATCAGACCAAAACTCCTTCTATGGCCATAAAGCACCCCTGCTAAGAGAATAGATTCAGGGCATCCAGTCCCATAAAGTATAAGATGTGTGTGTGCGTAGGGCTTTTTTTGTAGCAGGAACTCCTTTGCATATTAGGCCACATACCCCTGATGTAGCCAATCCTCCAAGAGCTTACAGGGCTCTTAGTACAGGGCCTACTGTGAGCTCCAGAAGGATTGGCTACATCAGGGGGTGTGGCCTAATATGCAAATGTGTTCCTGCTATTAAAAAAACCCTGTGTATATATGCCCTGTGTGTGTGTGTGTATTTGTGCCTGTGTATACATACACACACACAATATTTACTCAACTACAATATATACTGTATGATTAAATATTATATACATTTTGTATTAAAAACATACAATGTGTCTACCCAATGTACAAAACCATTGTACAATCCAAGCAAAGAACCAAAGCTATTGACACAAATATGAATGTGAAAAGAACTGAAATTGAGAACGTTTGTTCCTCTCTAATTATATTAGAAAGGGAAAAGTGACATCCAACTGACATGCAGTGAAAGAATGTCAAAACACGCCATCTGGAGCCACTAACAGGAGAGAGGCAAGATCCGTGAATCATGGAGGCCTTCTAAAGAGTCCAGCCTGATCCATGGCAAAGTGGCAGAGGCTATTCCAGGACTTTCTATGGATCCCAAAGAGACAAGAAGAAGATGAAGAAGATATTGGAATTATATCCCGCCCTCCACTCTGAATCTCAGAGTCTCAGAGCAGCTCACAATCTCCTATATTTTCTCCCCCAACAACAGACACCCTGTGAGATGGGTGGGGCTGGAGAGGGCTCTCACAGCAGCTGCCCTTTCAAGGACAACCTCTGCCAGAGCTCTGGCTGCCCCAAGGCCATTCCAGCAGGTGCAAGTGGAGGAGTGGGGAATCAAACCCAGTTCTCCCAGATAAGAGTCCGCACACTTAACCACTACACCACACTGGCTCTCTTAGGCTCAGCTCCCAGGGGAGGCTGCTCCTCTGCCCTGTTGACTTCATTCCGCTTCCTCATATGATTCGAGGGCAAGATATTTAAGGGCTGCCTGTCTGTCCATCTATGTGCCTAAGGAAGGGGCTGCATGTGGCTATACCCTGACAAAGTCCCTCCTCCCTCGGCTTCACTCCCAAACCTCCAGGAAGGTCCCAGCCCAGAGACAGAAACCCCAGCACCCTGCCTCAATTCCTTGCAGCCCTCTAGAACAAAATGTGAGTCTAACCAGGCACCTTCAAAATTATAGCATAGTCAGTGGGTTTGTAGGCATTGAAGAGGCGAGGTGGTCGCGATAACAAGCTTTTTATTGAGTACACCATGGTGGGTGGCTGCACTAACTGAACTGGAAAATGGGGTTCGCAGGGCCAACTATATAGAACACTGGGTTCCTGCGCTAGCACGTGATTGGGTCATTCAAACCAGTGGGGGGCCTGTGATTGGAGCAGGGCAGTTGAGATTTGGATCCCCAAACCCAGTCCATCAGGCTCCAATGAGCCAAGCAGGAACCCCATTTGATACACACAGATTCATATACATAACAAAGACCAACCCAGTTTAATTCTGCGTAGAAGTTTCCACATGTATCTGAAGAAGTGGGCATGCCCACGAAAGCCTTCTCCCCGGATTTAAACCCGGCTGGTCTTCAAGGTGCCCGACTGGACTCACACTTTGTTCTGCTGCTTCACACCAACATGGCAGGCTGCCCACCTGCGTCTCTCCTAAGGCCCTGTAATGATTGCCTCCCTAAACCCATTTCATATTCCTCCCGACCCATCGCTGTGGTGCAGATGATGCTAACTGATCTTTCAGGTGGACTCCTGCAGGCTGACGCTGCTATACTGAACTTTGCACAGGTGGGAAGATGGGGGCCGTTTCTAGCTTCTGTGCTGGCAAGGGGAGGGGAGGGGAGCTGGGAGTCCCTCTCACAACCACCCACTGCAGCCCTTGACCCTTGCCAGCCATCGTGTGCCCAACTGGCAGTTTCCCTCCCACCCACCCCTCAGCAAGGCTCTTCACCTCCCACCATGGTCGATTCCCTCTCTGGCAGGGTCAGTTCAGGCTGCAGCTGAATTGTGTGGTGTTGGTTGGGGGAGTCTTAAATGTCTCCGCGTATTAAGAGAGCTTGACAAGGGATTTCTCTCCCCCGCATGGCATTATTGTTTCCCTTTAATCCCCTGGGTGTCTGACACTGAAATCTGCTGGGGATGGAAGGCAGGGCTGTGGGGGCAGGGCGGGGGGTGGAAGAAGGATACCATTTCCGGCTGGTACATGTACGGGGGGGGGGGGTGGTGGAAGAGGTTTCCATTTCAAAGGATGCTGCCGCTCAGAGCCTTAGGTTGGTCTTACTTGATTCACAAGACATCTGAAGATCCAGGCGGGGATCTTGGGGGGCATCCGTCTGAAAAATCACCCTGGGAAGTCAGCTCCTGCCTGCTCCCAAACAAACCTGTCCTTCCACTGTTCCACTGAGGAACTGCTCTAACAGTCAGGAAGTTCTTCCTAATGTTGAGCCGGAAACTCTTTTGATTTAATTTCAACCCATTGGTTCTGGTCCGACCTTCTGGGGCCACAGAAAACAATTCCACACCATCCTCTCTAGGACAGCCCTTCAAGTACTTGAAGATGGTGATCCTATCACCTCTCAGCCGCCTCCTCTCCAGCTAAACATCCCCAGCTCCTTCAACCTTTCCTCATAGGACTTGGTCTCCAGACCCCTCCCCATCTTTGTTGCCCTCCTTTGGACCCCTTCCAACTTGTCTAGATCCTTCTTAAAATGTGGTGCCCGAAACTGAACACAAGACTCCAGGTGAGGTCTTAGCAGTAGCAGAGTAAAATGATACCATCACATCACGTGATCTGGACACTATACTTCCGTTGATACAGCCCAAAACTGCATTAGCCTTTTTAGCCACCACATCACACTGTTTCCCCTCCCCTCCACTGAATGTACAGCCACCAAAGCATTGCTTTTTAGACATATTTCCAGTTTTGAATACATCCAGCAGACAAATTCCAAGCCCAGAATATGCCCCGAACAGATAATTTTTCCCTTGCCGACTGCTGGAGGCACAGCAACCAGAGAGATCAGATACTCAGGCAGTAATAATTTTCTCCATCTTCCCAGAGCAGATTGCTGAGAGCAAGCAGAGAGGGCAGTGGGTGGGGGGAGAGGGGGGGCGGTTTCACATTCCCAGGCAGGGTTAAACTCCCATCATCCCCTGAAAAGACTTAATGGGTTTTGAGATAAATAGACCTCTGGCTCACTACTGCTGTCCAGGTGACCTGGAACTAAATGGCATTTGACACAGTTTACTAATACAATCTAAGGTTGGAGCATGGGAGGGGGTGGAGGGGGGAGGTTGTCAGGTAATTCAGCCTGTCCATTGTGCACAAGAATGCTTGAATGTTGACCCATCCAGTAAACAGAGAAATGATGTAAAGATCATAATTTTTTTAAGGTGAGGCATCTGCCTCACACAGAAAAGCTTGCTTGTAGCATAAGAGTTACTCTACTCCTACCAGCGGAGTTCACCCACTAGACTTTTGCACAGGTCACTGTTCCCAGAGGGCCTCACTGGAGAGCAGGTAGAAACATTTCTGCATCTGGACAAAACCATTTGGAGAAGTCAGCTGCGCAGAAAAGCAGGAGAATTGTTTCCCGGCGATAAGAAGATGGTTACAAGGACAAAAGGGAACTTAGCATAATTGTGATGGGAAGGTGGTGGCAAAGGAAGAGAAGGAGGAGGAGGAGGAAGAGAAAGAGAAGGAGGAGAAGAAATTAGATTTATATCCCATCCTCCACTCCAAATCTCAAAGTCTGAGAGAGGCTCACAATCTCCTTTACCTTTTCCCCCACAACAGACACCCTGTGAGGTAGGTGGGGCTGAGAGAGCTCTTACAGCAGCTGCCCTTTCAAGGACTACTCCTGCTATAGCTACGGCTGACCCAAGGCCATTCCAGCAGCTGCAAGTGGAGGAGGGGGGAATCAAATCCGGTTTCTCCGAGATAAGAGTCCGCGCACTTAACCACTGCACCAAACTGGCTCTCATCAGGTGGGCACTCTCCACACTGCTTGTTGGCTTCCTTCTGGCACAATATGCGTCTGCCCTGCACACTTAGAATTACTGAATACCGGAGATGCATGGAAAAGGAAGTTCAGTCTTTGTGTGGGGTGGGGAGGGGGCAGTCCTGCAACTTCCTCTGATGTGCCCTTGACCCGGTTCTCCCAACACACAACCAACAGTGCAGCAGGAACTCAGCTGCAAAGGAAGAGTTTGGTGTCGCACACTTACCCGGTACCAGACGATCTCCCGCATCCTGCCATCTGTCTTGAAATTACATTTCAAAGTCACGGCATCCCCAACCACCACCGGAGGAAGCGGCTCGATGTTGACAGTCAGGTAACCTGGAGGGAAGAAGGATCATCCATGAGAACGCGGGAAGTGCCTGGCTGAGTTGGACCCAAGACCCCGTCTTGCAACCAGACCCCTCACTGCCATGACTAAGGGAGCGCTGCCCCATTTTTCAGCATCTGGAAATCAGAAATATCCTATCTTGCAGCAAAGACGCTCCATTTTCAGCCTTGAGAAAGCTGCACAAGCCAGTTCTAGAGCAGCCTGAAGGAGGCCTTTGAGTGCTAGAAAGGAGCCAGGAGTTAACGTAGGGTTGCCAACTCTGTGCTGGGAAATTCCTGTTGATGTAGAGTGGAATCTGAAGAGAGAGAGACCTCAGTGGGTTATAATGCCTGAGAGCCCACCGCCAACAAAGCAGCCATTTCCTCCAGAGGAAATGATCTCTGTATTGTGCAGATCCGTTGTGATCCTGGGAGATCCCCAGGCCCCACCTGGAGGCTGGCAACCATAATTAACACCCTTTTCTTTTTTGTTCTTCACCTTGTTTTCTGAATAAAACCATTAGTGGCAGCTGGGTTCCAGAGGTGGGGGGGGGGGGTAAATTGATTTGATTTTGTCCCACACCATGGGCAGACGAACTTTTGGAGGACCACAGATGGGCTCAGTGGCAGAGCCTCCGCTTGGCATGCAGATGGCCCCAGGTTCAGTCCCCAGCAGCATCTCCAATTGAAGGGCTGTGGGGGGCGGGGGGGGGTGGAACAGGTCTTGGGCAAGGCCTCTCTCAGTCCCAGGCTTTGGACAGCTGCTGGCAGTCTAAGGAGGCAAGGCAGGGCCAGAGAAACCCAGATTTGGCTCAGGGGACAGCTTTGCATAGAGAGAAGGCCTTGAGTTCTTTTGGGATGGCGCTTCTTTGCCTGGGACCCAGGAGGGCAGCTGCCAGTCAAAGGAGACCATGTGGAGTAGGACAAACCCAGGGCCCTGAGTTGGCAAAAGATGGATTCACATGCCTGTTGATAGGCAGGCTCCTCCCTGGGAGAAAAATGCATCCAACAACCATCCAGTCACGGGGTTGATAAACACAATCCCTGCAGGCAGGCAGTGGAAGGCGAGAGCTTTACATGAGTCCAGGGCTTTTCTTGTAGCAGGAACTCCTTTGCTTATTAAGCCACACACTCCTGATGTAGCCAATCTTCCAAGAGCTTACAGAACTCTTAGTACAGGACCTACTGTAAGCTCCAGGAGGATTGGCTGCTAGGGTTGGCGAGTCCCCCATGGTCTCCAGCAGGGTACACACTAGCAATTTGGGAGGGAAACTTTAGTTTTCCTCCCAAATTTCTAGAGCAGCCAGGAAAACCGTAGAGTTTCCCTGGAAGCTCCTAGAGTGGCCGGCATGCGACATCGCCAGCGCGATGACATCACTTGACGTTAGGAGGGGATCTCCTGAGCAGGAGAGCCCCCACCTGGCCCAGGAACTTGGCAGCCCTATTGGCTCCATCAGGGGTGTGTGGCCTAATATGCAAAGGAGTTCCTGCTACAAAAACAGCCCTGCATGTCGGTGAGTGGGTGGCTGGGTTCATATGATGCGTCCTCGGCTGTTCACATGGAAAGTAACTGCGGGGGGAAAGAACATGCTAGGGGGGGAGGGAGCAGAAAGAACCTGGGAATTCTGCTGAAGAGGAACAACAGAAGGAACCATTTTGTCTAATCCCCCCTCCTCTTATTTTGCTTCTACACATTTAACCTGCTGCAGGGTGGAACTGAAAGCCCGGCCTCCGACACATTTCTCATTAATGGTGCCAGAGATTCCATTTCAGAGGATATTATAACATCTAAACGGAACAAAGTCGGCTTACTGGATTCATGGAAAAATAATATTTTGCCCAGTCTTCCGGAAACGGAGAAAGAAGTTACAGAGCGGTCACTTTCAGAGCTTAATAGTATGCAGGCGTGATCCCCAGAAGCTATTCTCAATGTCGGGATCCAGCTCTGAGATAGATAGGAAAAAAATTAACCTCTGAGGATGTGCAGAGTGCTGCTTCTCTCATACCACTGAGTAACCAAAGCAAAGCCAGGTTTACTGCTATGTAAAGTAGGAAGCAACCACCAGTTTTGTTTCTTCCCTACAAAATGTGGCTCAGAAGGTTCATATCTCCTCCAAGGACGTTGGGACTAGGGTGGGGTGTTCCAGAGGGCAATCCATGGCCCACCCAAACAGCCTGAGGCTGAAAGCACAGATCTACTGGATCAGGTGAATGGGTCCCATCTATCCCACCCAGTCTGCGATGCTCTAGAAAGCCCACAAACAGGGCCTAGAGGCCAAGGTCTCCCCACCGCAGCCACCTTACAGAAAGTGGTAATTCAGAGGTAGATGGTCTCTGACTCTGGAGGTTCATTTAGCCATTCTGGCTGGCTAACAGACCTGGTTGGACCAATTGTCTCCAAAAGTTTCTCTTAAGCTATCAGTGGCCACCGAGTCACAAGATGGATGCTGTCAGGTATGTTTTGGCAGAGGGAGAATGACCGGTCCATCGCCCTCTGCTGGCCACCCTATGGGGTTCTGGTTCTCAAGGACAACCACCATCCAGTCCTCTAGTCAGGTTTTCCCTAAAGAACTCTGCATCCCACTCAGCCCAATGCAAATGCCTGCAAAGGACTCCACAAGATGCGTCAGAAAGCGAAGGAAAAGACAGATGGCTTTTTGAAAAATAGCCAGCTTTGACCTCCCCACCAATCCATGTCCTCTCCTTGCGCCCCGGTGCTGGACAGACGCCGGTGCCTCCATTACTTGACGCTTCATTACTTTGGACGGCTCCATCTCTCTCCCAGCAAGTGCTTTTATGCCTCGCCTATTAAGATACATTTAACAAAATAAACGGGCGATATTTAAGAATTAGACACGGCCGCATGGGGAGATGATTGCCGAAGATCCGTCTCTGTCAGGCATTTGCAGATGAGCAGAAGAAGTTGTGTGAAACGACACCCCCAGCGAGGGTGCCCAAGAGGGGTTTGGGTGGGGGACGACTCAAGAAAGAGAAAGGGTTGGGGGGTGCCCAGGACCAGAAGGAGAATTTCTGAGTATGGATCCTTTCATGTGGATGTACATACAAACTGAAGCTATCATACTTTAGATGCATCATTGGAAAGGACACTAAATGCTAGGAAAAGTGGAAGGCAGCAGGAAAAAAAGGAAGCCCCAACCTGAGGTCTCAACTAATTACTCTCAGCATTCCACAATTAAGAATGGTACATTTACACATCAGTCTCCAATTCTGATACATATCATTTGCTTTGCTATGTAACATAGCTAAGCAAATAAATGTATCAGAATTGGAGGGAAAGGAAAGGATCCCTGTGCATGCACCAGTAGTTTCCAACTCTGGGGTGACGTTGCTTTCGCAACATTTTCACAGCAGACTTTTTACAGGGTAGTTTGCCATTGCCTTCCCCAGTCTTTTACACTTTCCCCCCCCAGCAAGCTGGGTACTCATTTTACCCACCTCGGAAGGGTGGAAGGCTGAGTCAACCTTGGACTGGCTACCTGAATCCAGCTTCCGCCGGAATCAAACTCAGGTCATGAGCAGAGAGTTCAGACCACTACTGGTGCTTTACCACTGTGCCATGGGTCAGCAGAATTGGAGACTAATGTGTAAATACACGGTGGCTATATAAGCTAAGCTTTTTATTCTCCTGTTTGGTCCTGGAATCCGTTATACCATCTGCATTATGTTGTATGCTAATTTGCTGCTCTCCCTCTACCTATATGTACAGACTGGTAGCTTCCATTACAGCATGTCTGAAGAAGTGTGCATGCACACCAGAAATGTAGCTTGAATAGAACTTGGTTGGTCTTCAAGGTGCCCCTCGACTCAAAGTTTGTTCTTCTGCTTCAGACCAACACAACTTCCCACCTGAATATATTAGGAGGAGATGGATGGACCCCAGCCTAAAAGCCACAAGGGCCCTCCGTCTGCAAGACCTCAGCAAAGGCTGTTTTAAGAGACCATCTTGAATTCATTAATCCATGGATCAGAAGTGACAGCACTTCACACACACACACACATACTGAATCAGACCACTGGTCCATCAAGGTCAGTACTGTTTATTCAGACTGGCCCTCAGTTCTCCAGGGTCTCATGCAAAGGGGTCCTTCCCATCACCTTCTGCCTGGCCCCTTTAACCGAGATGCCAGGGACTGAACTGGGGGCCAAACAGGTGCCCTCCTCCCTTTCAAAATTCCTCATCTCTGCTCTTCTGACTCCGGAATCAGCTTTTCTCTTTGCTTCCCCCCCCCCCCCCCCCACAGTGCAAAATACACCAAAGATTCTGATTTGGGTGCTATTTTCTTAATAGGATCTCTCCTGTTAATCAAACACGTTTTTCAAAATGATGTGTGCATCAATCAAGTATTAACATTGCTAAATTTGTTAATTTCTCTAAATCCCAAATTAGTCCAGCTCCTAGGGTTGCCTAGGAGAAAAACTCCTGGACCGCTCCAGTGACTAAAATTAGGCAATTCCTCTGCAGTCCTAAGAATACTTTCCTAGGAGTAAGTGCCGTTGAGTAGGGCTGATTAGGATTCCAAGTAGACTCATTTAGGATTGCTCTCTCAGCTTCTACCAAATGTTCAGAGATTTTATTCTCAATGAGGCAGCCATTTTTAATTTTAAGACAAGTGCATTCATTTTTACTGGTTTAAGAATATTTTGTTTCACATTTTTAGCTATTCCAGTATAAGCTCCTTTGAGGGCCTTTATGGTGGGAAAGCCGCTTAGGAACTTAAAATTCTCTCTTTCAACGCAGACACAGAAATATGGACCAGAAGCACCTAAATCTGTCTCCAGAAATGTTAATGAAGACACATTTCAAAAACAAGAGACAGCATCAGCGACACAACCCTGAGTGTGTGTGTGTGTGTAGGGGGGAGGAATAGAGAGAAGCGGCAGCAGAGTTTTAAAAATTTAAAGCCCCTTCTTGAAGCACGGCGTGGAATGCCGAGCAGCACCCAAGTTGCCAGGGTGACTTTTGACAGCTGTGGAGAAGCACCTGGAGGGAAATGTATTATGGATGACAGAGACCGAAATTGTGGCTCCCCGGCTTCTCCTGGCTTGCTGTGGCAGAGAGAGGGCACAGCAGGGGCACAGCTATTCTCCAGAGGGAGGGAGGGGGCTCTCCGCATGTGAGGGGCTCTACCTGAAGCCAATGCAACCAGCTCAGCAGGTGCTCTGGCTGGGTCTCTAGCCACTGCCCATCTCTCCAGCCAACTTGAGACCTTTCTTTCCCATTCTATTAGCATTGCTAACTCCAGGTGGAGAAATTCCTGGAGATTTGGAGGTGGAGCCTCAGGAGGGGAAGGTCTAGAGAGGGCACAACGCAACAGAGTCCACCTCCGAAGCGGCCATTTTATCTGTGGTCCAGAGACCTGTTGGATTCTTGGAGGTCTCCAGGCCTCATCTGGAGGCTAAGCAGAGAGCAGTAAGGGGAAGATCCACGGGATAGACCAGGGATGGCCAACCTGTGGCTTGGGAGCCACATGTGGCTCTTTCACACATATTTTGTGACTATCAAAGCCCTCACTGTCCCGTTGACCAGCTTGGAGAAGGCAATTGTCTCTTTAAATGAACATAAGAACATAAGAGAAGCCATGTTGGATCAGGCCAATGGCCCATCCAGTCCAACACTCTGTATCACATGAGAGAAGCCATGTTGGATCAGGCCAATGGCCCATCCAGTCCAACACTCTGTGTCACATAAGAACATAAGAGAAGCCATGTTGGATCAGGCCAATGGCCCATCCAGTCCAACACTCTGTGTCACACAGTGGCCAGTACACACACACACACACACTGTGGCTAATAGCCACTGATGGACCTCTGCTCCATATTTTTATCCAATCCCCTCTTGAAGCTGTCTGTGCTTGTAGCCGCCACCACTTCCTGTGGCAGTGAGTTCCACATGTTAATCACCCTTTGGGTGAAGAAGGACTTCCTTTTCTCCGTTTTAACCTGACAGCTCAGCAATTTCATTGAATGCCCACAAATTCTTGTATTGTGAGAAAGGGGGAAAAGGACTTCTTTCTCTACCTTCTCCATCCCATACATAATCTTGTAAACCTCTATCATGTCACCCCGCAGTCGACGTTTCTCCAAGCTAAAGAGCCCCAAGCGTTTTAACCTTTCTTCATAGGGAAAGTGTTCCAAACCTTTAATCATTCTAGTTGCCCTTTTCTGGACTTTTTCCAATGCTAATGATTTCTCCAAGCCAAGCCAGCCAGCAGCTTGGGGAATGCATTTAGAGTTAAAGTTTCTTCCTTTCCACCTCTCCCTCTCTCCTCCCTCCCCATCTATTGCCCTTCCTTCCTTCTCTCAAATATCTGACATTCATGCCTTGCGGCCCTCAAACATCTGAGGTTCATTCTCTGTGGGTCTTACATTAAGCAAGTTTGGCCACCCCTGGGATAGACTATCAACTACAACAGCAACCATGAATGATTAACGAAGCAACAATTTGGACATGTAATGCTAAATAAACATTAATATCAAAGTTAGAGGAAGTTGTCTCTATTTCACGAATTCCAATACAAACACCAAACGAATACACCAACATGTATTTAGATACTCATCCAGTCCTTATAAACAATAAATTCATTCTTGAAGAAAATGGTCAAAAATTGTTCCTTGAATAAGTGCCAGATGTCTCAGTCATGAAAAGTGCTTGTGCAGCAGATTCTTTCAAGTTTAAGCACAGATTGGACACTCTGTTGCCACCTCTAACAGAGCCCAACTAAGCTTGCGTAGACGTGCCGTTCCCAGCCCTTTGTCAAAGAGAGGTACAGGCAGTCCTACAGTTACGCCTTTGCAGTTTCTGGAACAAAATTTAAATCAGGCCTTTCCATACAATCATTGGTAATACAGGCTTAATTCAAATAAAGGAGCCTAATCAGATCTTGATCGAGGCATTTGCTGTTGTGGCCCGCCTGGAGGCTGGCAACCCTGCCGAGTCTGCCCTCACCCTCTGTCATGAGCCTGGGCCTAGTGAGGCCTGCAGGCCTCAGGGAAGCCTGCCTAGGAGTTACTGGAGAAAGCCTACATTTCCCAGGATCCCTTCTGTCCCTCTGATAGGTTGGCAAGGTTTTGGAGGGAAACTAACCCAGAGAGGAGTGGGACCTGGGAAGAGAGCATAAAGAGGGCCAAGCCCAGACAGGGTGTATTCTTTTCTGGAGAGGCTGCAGGCAGGGAGGTTCTCTGTCTAGAGAGGTTGCAGGCAGAGAAGGAGCACTCTCTGGAACAGGCAGTAGGAAGATCCCTCACCCAAGGGAAGTGTGGTGGATTTGGTATTAGAGTAGGGACTGTATAGCTAAACCCGTCAGGGCTTTTGTTTTATTTGCACCAACCTTTACTGTTTTCATATTCACTTTAGCACTAAATCTTTATCACCCGCTTATTGTTTTAGAACACTAATAATAAACTTCTTTTTGTTGTTATCCTGCCTGGATTCTCACAACTCCTTGGTCACCGCTAAGAGATATTTATTAATAAGGAAGACAAGGGTGCTCTGGGTGCTCCGTACAGCCCCTTACCAGAGTGGTGGCAGCCAGCAGAAGGCTCTGTTAGGCCAGAGTCTCAGACAGAGGTCTTTTACATCACCTACCATGGGGTCCTTTTTAATGGGAGATACCTGGGACCTTCTGCATGCCAAGCAGATGCTCTACCACTGAGCCACAGCCTCTCTTATCTCCGCCCCTCTTCTCCTAAAAGTTTCCTAGAACAGACTGGAGTTTTTGTGCTCCTCTGTAATGCTAAGAAGATCAAAAATGGAACAGCAGAGGGAAAAGCTAGTTAAAAATCTCCCCGTAGGAACATCCGCCGGCGCTTCTCCATCTAAGGCTTCCTGGCCCTCAGACCCTCCCCAGTCACCCCGTCATCTCTTTGAAAGGTAAATTGCACCTTTTGTCTCCCTAACCCACGATGGTGCCTTATTTCCAAGAGCTTCCTCTTCACATCCAATTTCATCTCTACGCCAAAGAAATGACACCACAGCAAGACACAGAGGCGTTCTTTGAGAAATGCAAATAATTTCTTAAATGGAACTGTCACACAGACAAGTAAAAAGCTCTTGAGCCCCGTGAGGAGGGAAGGGGCGGAGCAGGCAGGTGAGCCGCAGGAGAGGGGCAAGACGGAGGCACCTGCTGAAAGCGCCATGCCCGCGGGTCTCTGGTTGCCCGGAGTCCCAACCCTGGGATGGTGAAGGGGAGCATCAACATTCTTAGCCATGTTATGTATCGGATACACAGCATGCTGCAAATATCACCAGCCAGTGGTGGCCCACATTGTCACCCCTCCCTCACACACGCCCAATGAGGCCAAACAAACCTGGAGTTTCCCAAAGGGTGTGACATTTCTCTGTGGCCTTTGGACCGTGGATCACTTCTGCTCTCCAGTCTGGATGAGGCAACTGTACAGAGCCCCGCCCGCTTGCGACAGATGCAAAAAGCAGCCTTTGTTGATTCTTCCTCCCCACCCACGAGAGCACTAGAACACCCCAGGGAGGGGGGCGCTGGAGTCTACCGCTTGGGGACCGGATTGGCACCAGGACAAGGCACATTCTGGCAGATCTGAGGATCAGCTGCTGCACGGCCTTCCTGGCTGTTGCCTCCTTCCCCTTTCAGGAAGGCCTCATAAAATAAGTTTCCTCCTCATCTAAAATGTAGGTTTTAGACATCGCTGGATCAGCACAACAAGCAAAGGTGACTATAATGGGAAGCGTCTCTTTGTGATTCATTGACATGCCCGATAAATGTGTTCGTTGCATTCAGATTGTCTCCAGTACAGGCACATTATCCTGTTCCAGTAAACAAATACCGGGAGAATGGCTTTCACCTATCAGAAATTGCCATTTTTAAAAACCTGAATAGTTCCTGGGCTTTCTTCTGGAGAACTGGCAGGGTCCTGAACTTTCCAGGGCCAGGAAACAATGGCTAACATTTATTGCTAAAAATTACAGCATATTGATGATGATTATTATGATTGATGATACGGGATTCATATTCTGCCCTCCACTCTGAATCTCAGAGTGGCTCACAATCTCCTTTATCTTCCTCCCCCACAACAGACACCCTGTGAGGTGGGTGGGGCTGAGAGAGCTCTCCCAGAAGCTGCCTTTTCAAGGACAACCTCCTTGAGAGCTATGGCTGATCCAAGGCCATGCTAGCAGGTGCAAGTGGAGGAGTGGGGAATCAAACCCGGTTCTCCCAGATAAGACTCCGCACACTTAACCACTAAAGGCTGACCGAAGGACATTCCAGCAGGTGCAAGTGGAGGAGTGGGGAATCAAACCCAGTTCCCCCAGATAAGAGTCTGTGCACTTAACCACTACACCAAACTCTCTCTCTCTCTCTCTCTCTATTGGATGGGCAGAACCCCTGAGCAAAACCTAGTAGAGGAAATTCCACAGGAGCATCTATGCACGCAGATTCTGACATGAGAAATCCACAGAGTTCCACTGGGATAGCAGTCACACTGCCTGATGAGTTCTGAGGAATACCATAATTACGAGGCAGTCAATTGTGAATGCCTCACACTGGAGAGGCCAGTAGGAATGGCATGGATTGATGTCATCAGTCTGGCCACGTAGAACTAAGGAGTCTCCATTTAAGGCGCATCACTCGGATTCAGCCTTTCCTGTTGTGGCTAAAGAAGGGGCAGCATCTCTTCTCAAGACATCCCTCTCTGGATCCGCCACAAATCCCTCACCCAACTAGGCAGGATTCAGGAGCATCCCTGTTTGTGCAGAGACCACAAGCTTGCCTCGGACCATCCACCATTCCCTTCTTCTCTGGGCATTCAAACCAACCCCTCTTCTCTGCTCCTCAGGTTCTTCCCTCCCTCCCTCTTTTCCTTCAAGACTTTCCTCGGGACCATAATCTCCAGCAAAGACCGAATTCAGCCTCTCCCCTTGCCAGCTTCTCCCTTGCTACCTAATTAACTGCCATGAGATACAATCATGGCCTCTAGCTGAGAATGGCATTTTTGGAAGGGTTAAATACATTCAGGGAGAAGAGGCCGTATAAATGTCGCCTCCACACTTATCGTGAGTATTCCTCTGGCTTCCACTTGTCAGGGTACACCAACGGAGGACGGATATCACAATTACATTGACTAAAAGGACCCTGATGTGATCCCAAAATGTATCTGAGCTAGGGTTGCCAAGTCCAATTCAAGAAATATCTGGGGTGCTTGGGGGTAGAGTCAAGAGACATTGGAGCGGAGCCAAGTTGTGACAAGCATAATTTAACTCCAAAGGGAGTTCTGGCTATCACATTTAAAGGGACTGCACACCTTTTAGATGCCTTCCCTCCACTGGAAATAATGAAGGATAGGGGCACCTTCTTTTGGGGCTCATACAACTGGATCCCCTGTTCCAATCTTTTTGAAACTTGGACGGTATCTTAAGGAGAGGCACTGAATCCTATGCAGCAAATTTGGTGCATCTACATCAAAAAACAGCTCCCCCCCCCCCTGAGCCCCAGATTCCTGCAGATTGATTCTCTATTATACCCTATGGGAATCAGTCTTCATAGGGAATAATGGAGTGCTCAGTAGACATTTCCCTTCCCCTCCCTGCCCTGCTTTCTGATGACCCTGAAGCGGGGGGAGGGCCTCCAAACGGAGTGATCCCCTGCCCCCACCTGGGTCTTGGCAACCCTATTCTGGACCTCTCTGCCATGGCAGATGAACAGACCCTCCTTGCTCAGGGGCAGTACCCCATGGAACACCTGGGCACGGCAGGCAGCCACCGTCATTCTCAGAATCGAATAAAATAAAGTAAAAATAAAGAATCGCCCTCTGGCCCCTGGATGGAACTTAATGTAGTCCAGTCCAGGGATTCTTAGATTCTTTGCAAGCCTTTTAGCCTCCAAATTCAACTCAGATCCATTGAGATGAAGTTTTGGTCCGCTCCTGCAAGGCAGACCGTCTGTGCCCCGACATCTCTCTTCCCACAACCCCTTTCTTCACGCCCAAGTCTCTGGGTTAGGATCCTGCCACCTCTGCACAGGGCCAGAGAAAGCAAAGAAGCACCCTACATTAAAAGAGGCAGTAGGGAAAATATCTATTTTGTGCTTCAGCGATAACCAAGAGACCAAACGCCTGCCCATGTAGGCTTATAGATAGGGGCCAGCCTTCCGACTTACAAACCTCAATAATCAGGGGTTTTATCTGCCTCTGATAAACCAGTGGAATTGGAAGGCAAGGATTCCATTCGGCGCAGGAGCTCCCAAACGAAACCGCCAAAATGCCGGACTCTTATCTGACAGAGAAGAGCGGCGCAGCAAGCCGAGTGGTGCTGACATTTGCGATTTCAAACCTGCCTTGCGCGTTTGTTAACAGAACGTTGGGATCCAACCTGGTTGTTTTCGTTGTTGTTGTGCAGATAAACAGCACCGATTGTGAGAAAGAGAGACGCAGACAAGGTGAAATTGTCAGTCTGGCAAAAAGTGTGGGGGGAGATAACAGGCTGATTGCCTTTCTCACTCAAAGGCTGCGAGGGGGGGGCGGGGGGGGGGTTGTGTTTCCAACTCAGAGGAACTGTGATTGGTCTCCTGATGGTGTCAGCATCCTCCGGAGTGACAAAACAAGAGCTTCCACAAGGAGAACCAAAATAAAAATACTCTGGTTCTATGGAGCAGTGCAAAAAAGTCTTGATCCTGGAAGCGGGCGGCTCTGAAAGCATCGGCCTGTCCTCCAAAATAAGGGAAAGGCGGGGCCTGTGAGGAGCTGCAGTAGAACGCCAGAGGTCAGGGTTGCCAACTCTGCGTTTGGAAATTCCTGGAGATTTGGTCAGTGGAGTTTGAGGAGGGGGGAGTTCAGTGAGGATGTGATGCCATACAGTCCATCCACCCAAGCGGCCGTTTTCTCCAGGCAAACTGACCTCTGCTACAGTCTGGAGACAAGAAGAAGTCTGTGGATTTATACCCCGCCCTTCTCTCTGAATCAGAGCGGCTTACAAGCTCCTTTATCTTCTTCCCCCACAACAGATAAGTTGTATTTCCAGGAGAACTGCAGGCTCCTCCTAGAGTATGGTAACCAATCTGAGGTGCTCTGCTGGATCAGGCCAAATCTAGCATCCTGGTTGCACTCACCAGGCTGAATTTTTCTTCTAAATGGCTGTTGAGCCAATGGCGCAGTATCATGTCTCTCTTCAGATTGTCAGAAAATCTATGCTAAAACTATAGAGATCTGACAATCCCTAGAGAGGACTGGCATCATTTCCAGGTTCTTCCTGGAAGTGACGTCACACCTTCACTGATGGCTGCTCTCACATGTCCTGCCCCTGGTCTCCCCCTGTTTGCTGGGCCTGGCAACCCTATAACCACCCGGGGGGGGGGCTGCCCTGAAGAGCCACGCCCGACCTTCCCCCAAGGCTCACTCTTGCTGCTCAGAAGCCATTTGGGAAGCCCTCCTTCAGCTCTCCCCTCCCCCTGCAAGGAGACCAGCAACTCTCAGAGGCCTAAGCGGGCTAATTGTCCTTTCCCAAACTTATTTGCAGTTGCTACAGGAGCAGAGAGTGTTGCCGGCATCTTCTGTCCCAGTCAGCCCACTTGGGTGTGGGTCTTTTCATTAATCTAGGAGCCCATGTTTTAGGGTTACCAGGTCTGTGCTGGAAAATACCTGGAGGCTTTGGGGTGAAACCAGGAGAGGGTGGAGTTTGGGGAGGGGCTTCAGCATGGTGCAATGTCATAGAGTCCACCCTTCAAAGCAGCCATTTCCTCCAGGGGAGCTGATCTCTGCAAACTGGAGATCAGCTGTAAAAGCAGGAGATTTCCAGGCCCCACCTGGAGGCTGGCAACCCTACCATGTTTATTGGCATACCTGAGAACTCCTCCATCAATGTACATTTTGGAGTGACCTGATTTGCTGCTTTTAAGACCAGGACGGGGTTTGCGCCCAGCTATTTTACCACTAGATATAATAACTATGAATATACACATTTCGGTTTTTTAAATCATATGTTACCATTGTGATTCCTTATTGCTGCCCAATTCAATGGCTGGTATTCCTTATTTGTTCATTTCTTTGACACCACATTGATGTCATTTATATACTATTTATAAATGCGTTAATTTTAACGGTTGGGGGGGAATTGGCACAGAGCAACAGAAAACGACTTGGAACTAGAGATTTAAAGGCTCAATTCGCACAAAATAAAAAATGGGGACTTTCCCGCTGAGCCAGCAGGGATGCAAAATGCAACGGCGTCCCACTGTTCAATGCTTAGCCCTCATTCTTGGCTGTATTTTCCCTTGGAGCTCAATGCACAGCTCAAGCCTAAGTCAGCAGCCTTGCTATGGGATCCCTACTTGCTCGGATCACCCCAGAGATCAGTCTCTGGAGCACAGCCCTCCCTTCCAACGGACTTTGCCCCCCCCCCCCAATGATCTTAGCACACGTCTGTAGCATCACCGTCACCACTGCAATGAACGGTCCCACTCTTGCAACAAATGCAAGAAGGAAACAAAAGCAGGGGAAACAACAGCCCCAAAAAGATTATGGGGAATGGCTAAAAAAATAAGAGAAGATTTGGAACACCTAGATGAATGCGACATGCCCTGGGGTTACCAGTCTCCAGGTGGTGGCTGGAGATCCTCCAGAATTACAATTAGTCCCTAGGGTATGGAGATTAGTTCCCTGGAGAAAATAGCTGCTTGGGAGGGTGGACTCTATGACATTATACCCCCCCCAAGATACCTCCCCTCTCCAAACCCCACCGTACCCCCAAATTTCCAGGTATTTTCCTGCTCAGAGCTGGCAGCCCATCACAGAAAACATTTTGCCAGGACAGGCACTGCTGTTCATTTTTTTAAAATGTATTCTCCCCCCCCACCCCTTTGTAACTTCCAGATTTTTCTGCAAACCTAGAGAGTCCTCCATGTTTAGGTAAAGACCATATTCAGTGGCCAACAAAAGCCACACAAGAGGCGTTCCCAGAACAGTCAGATCTAAAAACCCCGGGGATGAAAAGCAGTCAGCCAAAACCAATGACAAAATATCAGCACCAAAGAAAGGAAACACTTCTTCCCCCTCCTCCCCCTCCCATACAAGGCTGAGGGGAAACAGCAGACCCTCCCTTTTTTGCTTAGCAGGAGCTTTCAAATGCTACTTGGAAACGGAGTTAGTTCCCTGTGGCCTCCTGCCAAATGGAGATAATTTTAAAGCTCTTCTGCCTAAATGTCTGATTGGGTGTGGAGCCTCTCCTTACTCCTTTATGGGTGTGGGGGGGAGGCGAGAACAGATTGTGAGCCCCCCACGTGATCTGAAGGGCCGTCCCGGTGAGCTAAAAGTTTGTGTGGTGCTGTCTCCGAAGCCCCCCCACCTTCCCTGGCTCAGAAGACAGATGTCCTCATCGCTTGCAGTGATAAAAAAAAAAAGGCCAACGCCATGCTGGGAATTATTAGGAAGGGAATTGAAAACAAATCAGGCAGTATCATAATGCTAGGGTTGCCAATCCCCAGGTGGAGGCAGGGGATCCCCCGGTTTGGAGGCGCTCCCCCCGCTTTAGGGTCTTCAGAAAGCAGGGGAGGGGAGGGAAATGTCCGCTGGACACTCCGTTATGCCCTATGGAGACTTATTCCCATAGAAAATAATGGAGAATTGATCTGTGGCTATCTGGGGCTCTGTGGGGATGCTGTCTTTTGAGGTAGAGGCACCGAATTTTCAGTATAGCATCCAGTGCCTCTCCCCAAAATATCCTCCAGGTTTCAAAAAATATTGGACCAGGGGGTCCAATTCTATGAGCCCCCCAAAAAGGTGCCCCTATCCTTCATTATTTCCTATAGAAGGAAGGCATTTAAAAGGTGTGCGGTTTCTTTAAATGTGATAGCCAGAACTCCCTTTGGAGTTCAGTGATGTTTGTCACACCCTTGGTCCTGGCTCCACCCCCAAAGTCTCCTGACTCCAACCCCAAAGTCCCCAGATATTTCTTGAATTGGACTTGGCAACCCTACATAATGCCCCTGTATAAATCAATGGTGTGGTCTCATTTGGAATACTGCGTGCAATTCTCATCACCGCACCTCAAAAAGGATATTATAGCATTGGAAAAAGTGCAGAAAAGGGCAACTAGAATGATTAAAGGTTTGGAACACTTTCCCTATGAAGAAAGGTTAAAACGCTTGGGGCTCTTTAGCTTGGAGAAACGCCAACTGTGGGGTGACATGATAGAGGTTTACAAGATTATGCATGGGATGGAGAAAGTAGAGAAAGAAGTTCTTTTCTCCCTTTCTCACAATACAAGAACTCCTGGGCATTCAGTGAAATTGCTGAGCAGTCAGGTTAAAACGGATAAAAGGAAGTCCTTCTTCACCCAAAGGGTGATTAACATGTGGAATTCACTGCCACAGGAGGTGGCGGCGGCTACAAGCATAGCCAGCTTCAAGAGGGGTTTGGATAAAAATGTGGAGCAGAGGTCCATCAGTGGCTATTAGCCACAGTATATATATTCACACAGACACACACATATATTGGCCACTGTGTGCCACAGTGTTGGACTGGATGGGCCATTGGCCTGATCCAACATGGCTTCTCTTACGTTCTTATGATGGGCTGAGCCTCATATTCTCCAGGGGTTCTTTTTCTTCTCTCAATGTCAAAAAGGGGAGAGAAGTTGCACAGGGTTGTCAGTCTCCAGGTGGGGCCTGGAGATCTCCCGCTTTTAAAACTGACCTCCAGCTGGCAGAGATCAGCTCCTCTGGAGAACATGGCTGCTTTGGAGGGTGGACTCTGTGGCAGTGCGCCACACTGAGGCCCCTCCCCTCCCCAAACCCCGCCCTCTCCTGGATCCGCCCCCAAAGTCTACAGGTGTTTTCCAACACAGACCTGGCAACCCTTGTTGCATGTGCAGTTGTGCCTGGGCCACCATCTGTGTGCACCTACTGATGTGAGAGGGAGCCCCGTGGTGCGGAGTGGTAAAGCTGCAGTCCTGCAGTTCAAGCTGTGTTCATGACCTGAGTTTGATCCCAGCAGAAGCTGGGTTCAGGTAGCCAGCTCAAGGTTGACTCAGCCTTCCAGCCTTCCGAGGTCAGTAAAATGAGAACCCAGCTTGCTGGGGGTGGGGGCAAGTGTAGATGACTGAGGAAGGCAATGGCAAACCACCCTGTAAAAGTCTGCCATGAAAACATCCTGATGTGATGTCACCCCGTGGATTGGTAATGTCTCAGTGCTTGCACAGGGGACTACCTTTACCTTTTTACTGATGTGAGAACTGTCAAGAGATTCTTTGAGAAACAGATGAGGTTTTGGTCCAATATCCTCCAAGACATCTCGTCATGATGAGTCAATTCTGAACTGAGCCAAAGGTATTCATCATTCTGGGTTAATTTAAATTTTAATTTAATTTTCCAATTTATACCCCACCCTGTCCCTCAAGAAAGGGCCACAAATGGCCATCTGTCTCCACCATTTGAGGCGTGGTATCCATCTACCAAGCCACAACATCTGTCAGGTAGACATCAGATCCTATAGCTATGGTTGCCAACCTCCAGGTGGGACCCGAAGATCTTGCAGAATTACAACTGATTTCCAGACCACAGAGATTAGCTCCCCTGGAGAAAACGGCTGCTTTGGAGGGGGGACTCTAGGGCATTGGACCCTGCTGAGGCCCCTTTCCAAGCATCCCCTCTAAATCTCCAGGAATTCCCCAGCCTGGAGCTGGCAGCCCCAGTGCAGAAAACTGTTTTCTCTTTGACAATGAGGGCAGGAGACAGATATTCTCCTTCCAACTTCCTTTCCCAAACAATGTAGATATATATTTTCCTAATCTCTCCAGCAGCTGATAGTTATCTGGCTTGGTGCAAGAGCGAAAGAGACTTGGTGTCAAACGCTGAAAAATGACTTCTCAAGCTGCCTTTCTCCCTTCTGAAAAGGAGGTGACGTGTGTGGAGCATACAAATCACTTCATGTTCCAGGGCCCTCCTTTCAGCTCGGCAGGAGAGGTGTGTGTTCGGACTACAAAGATTTTTCCTCCGGCCCATGCCAAGGTCACCCGGGCAAGAAACTCACATTACAGAGAAGCCAGGAGGGCACAGAGATGAATGGAGTCTCCAAACAGCTCCCAGCGCAATCAGCTTGACTCCTGAACTTGGCGTCCTCAGCCTAAACACACACACACACCCCTCAGCAAATTACAGAAGCAGGCGGCTGTTACACTACCAGTGGAACTGCCAACCGCTTACAAGAGGAGTCTCAAGAGGCTTTGGGGCAGTTTGGATGTACCCGACCCCTCCAAAAAAGAACATTTGGACCAACTTAATGAGCAATAAGCTTGGAACAGATAAACAATGTTCTTCTTCACCCCAAAGAGCGATTCACTATCGCAGGAAGTCATGGCAGCTAGAAGCATAGACAGCAGCTTCAAGAGGGGATATGGAGCTAAGGTCCCTGAGTGGCGGTTGGCCACAAGGTATAGATGGAACACTCTGCCTTGGGCAGTGATGCTTTGTGTCCTTGGTGCTTGGGGAGCAACCGAGGGAGGGCTTCTGGAGTTCTGGCCCCACTGATGGACCCCTGGTGACACCTGAGTTTTGGCCTGTGTGACACAGAGTGTTGGACTGGATGGGCCACTGGCCTGATGCAACATGGCTTCTCTTTTGTTCTTATGCCTGGGCAGTGATGCTCTGTCTTCTTGCTGCTTGGCAGGCAACAATGGGAGAGCTTCTGGAGTTCACACCCTGTTGGTGGACCTCCTGGTGGCACCTGGTTTTTGGCCACTGTGTGACACAGAGTGTTGGACTGGATGGGCCCATTGGCCTGATCCAACATGGCTTCTCTTATGTTCTTATGTCTGGGGCAGTGGTGCTCTGTATTCTTGGTGCTGGAGTGGGGGGGGGACAGTGGGAGGGCTTCTGGAGTTCTGGCCCTGCTGGTGGGCCTCCTGGTGACTCTTGGTTTTGGCCACTGAGTGACACAGAGTGTTGGACTGGATGGGCCATTGGCCTGATATTCTGTACAGGTAGAACCTTTCCCTCCTCTAGCTTTCTGCCGACATTGACACTTTTGAGCAAAGAAGCAATACACACACACACACACACACACACACATGCGTGCATGCAGCAGTGCAATCTATTTTTCTGCATCAGCTTTCTAACCACCACCCTCCCCTACAGGTGTGACCCCAGCCTCAGAACAAAGTGGGCTGCTGACTTAAATTCTAGAAATAAGGCTCATGTGAGAAAGCAGCCTTGCAGTTCTGAGGAAGAAGGACCAAGCATGAATTACCAGCAGGGGAGCCTTCTGGAGCTTCTCTTCCAGATTCTCTCCCCACCCACCCCCCCCCATCCCAGTCTCTTATTTGCATGCTTGGATCTGCCACCTCCCAGCGGGGGCTGTGTTAGTTTTGTCAATAGGTGCAGAAGGCGACTAGAAAACAAACACTTTGCACCTCTCCGTGCACTAGCACACAGAGAGATGTTTACACTCCACACGACAATCCATTTTATTGATGCCACTGCAGAGTGTCACACACACAAATACACACACACACACATGGAAGGAAAGTGCAGGGGGGGGGGGTTGTTTTTGTTGTCTGCAGCAGTGAAAGCTGCAAAGGAGTCCCCAGTGCCTTCCATCGGAGAGAAGGCAGAGGATCTCCCAGCTGCAGCCCCTTGGGGTACATCTGGGAAAGCTGCCTTCAAGCAGTAACTCCAGTTCAAACTGGAGGCAATCTGGTTTTCACAAACAGAACTTTCAAAGATGGTTTGCCATGCTCATTCCTCCCAAGCCAAGCATCCCAAACAATCACGCAGATGATTGGGCCACAGTTCAGCAGAAGACGCATATCGAGTTGTTTTGCAGTTGCGCAGCTGGCCGGGGGGCCCCTCTTGGCTCATGCCTGCCCAGCTTCTGCATCATGTGATGCCCATTCCATTGACCTCTCTCAGTTGTTTTAGCTTCTGGCAGTTGGCAACACGAAGCATCTTGGCTGGTTCTCAGAACTTGCAGGATTGAACCCCGGAGACAGCACAAAAATGCTCCAAGAACTCGCAATCCGGTTGAGAGGACTTGATGGACACAAACATGTTGGGGAAGTTCTCCAGACAAAGAGAAGGAGCCTGGAAAACAAGAGAGGCCAGCTGGCCATGTGGCTCCCCAGCAGGCTCAAAGCCATTAAGGACAGCGCCGCCTGGGGAAACTGAGGATCTTTCTGGCTGTGTTGAGTAAATGGGGGGGGGAGGGATTCAGACAGAGCCAGGGGAGAGCCCTGAGACACCACACGTGAGCAAAACCATTTGTGACACAATTTAGAATTTCACCTGTATGGCCGAATGTCCTGCATGCAGGGCCGTAGCCAGGATTTGGAAGATCGGGGGGGCATTTGCATTTGGGGGGGCACGGACGCCCCCCACCACGACCTTCCCTCTAGTTGTTCTCCCCCTCTGACACCCTCCCCCCAAGGAAGGGAGGGTGGTAATGAGAGTGACAGGCAGGAGAATGGGCAAGGATTGGGGCTGGGAAAGAGGGGAAGGAGGTGAGAAGGCAGCGATCAGGGCTGGGAGGGAGGGGAAGAGGCCAGGAGAAGCCGGAGCAGGGCAGAAGCAGCCCCCCACCTCCCCGCCAGTTAAAGGGCCCGATGATCAGCTGTTTCGCGGGCCCTTTAACTAGCAGGGGGGCTGGGGCTGCTTCTGCCTCCAGCCCCGCAGTGCTATTTTAATGGCGGGCAAGGGAGGGCGGTGGTGAGGGGCAGGCAAGGAAGAGCTTCCCTTCCCTTCCCTCCTCTCCTCTCCCTGCTGCTTTCCCGCCACCACCCTCCCTTCCTTCCCCACCATGAAAACAGTGCGGAGGGCTGGAGGCAGAAGCAGCCCCAGCCCCTGTGCTAGTTAAAGGGCCCATGAAACAGCTGATCGGGAGCCCTTTAACTCCAGCGAGAAGCTGGAACTGCTTCTGCCCTCGCCTGCCAAATGCTCACGGGCCCAATGGCAACCCCCATAACCATGGCAAAGGCCCCGGGGGCTGGTTGGGGCCTCCAGTCAGGGGCTGTGCCCCCCCACAGGCCCCCTCATAGCTACGGGCCTGCCTCCATGCAAGAAATCACCCCAATATTTCAATTCCTGTGATGGCACCCTGCCTAGGAACTAGGGTGGGGGATCCCCCAGTTTGGAGGCCTCCCCACGGCTTCAAGGTCATCAGAAAGTGGGGGCGAGGAGGGAAATGCCTGTTGCAAACAAAACCCCCTCCAAGTTTCAAAAAGACTGGACCAGGGGGTCCAATTCTGTGAGCCCTAAATTGTCTTATGTAAATCATGGGAAACCATGTCTTGTTAGCCGCCCTGAGCCTGCTTCGGTGGGGAGGGCGGGATACAAATTAAAGTTTATTATTATTATTATTATTATTATTATTAAAAGAAGGTGCCCCTGTCTGTCATTCTCTGTTGGAAATAATAAGGCATTTAAAAGGTGTGCGGTCCCTTTAATGTGATGGCCAAAACTCCCTTTGGAGTTCAGTTATGATTGTCACAACCTTGCTCCTGGCTCCACCCCAATATCTCCTGGCTCCACCCCCAAAGTCTCCTGGCTCCACCCCTGAAGTCTCCTGGCTGCACCCCCAAAGTCCCAGATATTTCTTGAATTGGACCTGGCAACCCTACTAGGAACTGAAATCCAGCAGCAAATCCAGTAGTAGCAGGAAGTCACGAGGGGGGCTGAAGTGTGCTTAGAGAGCACACGGAAGCTTATGTTCTGAATAAAACTTGGTTGGTCTTAAAGGTGAAACTTGACTCCTGCTTTGTTCAACTACTTCAGACCAACACGGCTGCCCGCTTGGGTTGTCCTTAGAGGTTTCTGCTAATGGCTCTGGCTAAAGGGAGACGATGGCCTGCCGTTTCACACCCTGCTAAAATGGCACACCCCCAAAGGAACAGAAACTGCTAAGAGCCAAAGGCAAGATAATAAACCCTCCTCCTCTCCCAGAGGGCGATCATAAACTCTCCAGAAGTTCTCTTTCATCTTCATCTGGACTTTGGAGCACAAGTCAGGAACCACTAAGACCAGGCCCGTCCGACCTTTTTGAGACTGCAGGCACTGTTGGAATTCTGCCATAGTATTATCAGTCCAAGAACAAAATGGCTTCTACGGGAGGTACCATCAGCCACAAAATGGCTGCTGCCACTTTCCTTCACAGAATCATAGAGTAGTTGGAAGGGACCTCCAGGGTCATCTAGTCCAACCTCCTGCACAAGGCAGGAAACTCACAAATGCCTCCCTCGCACACCTATCCAATGCCCAGAAGATGGTAAAAACCCCTACAGGCTCCCTGGCCAAGGTGGTCTGGAGAAAAATTGCTGCTTGACCCCAAAGGTAGCGATCAGCATTTCCCTGGGCAGGTAAGGAAGGGCCATGAGAACTAAGCACTGATGCAGCCCTTCCTGCCCTCCTTTTCAAGATCTGCCTAAGTTCACAGAATCAACATTGCTGTCAGACGGCCGTCTAGCCTCTGCTTAGAAACTTCCAAGGAAGCAGAGCCCACCACCTCCTGAGGAAGCCTGTTCCACTGAGGAACCGCTCTAACTTTCAGGAAGTTCTTCCTAATGTTAGTCAAAAACACTGATTAGAACCAGTGCTGAGTGTAAGGAAAGGGGACTGTGGGTTTTTGTCGTTTCTTGGTGCTGTTGCTCAACCAGACCACGTATATGTATTTTATTCAGTTATTACATTTTCCTAAATTCTGAATGCGTAAAGCTTAACCTCTGGAATGACAGCATGCCTACTTGGTCTTGCTGTCTTAAGTTTGGTAACTGGAGGTGGGGTAGGAGAGCAGCTCAGCATCTCTGGATCAGGTCAGTCAGAAATTACGACGTTCCAACAGATTTCCCCAGGCTAACTTGTAGGAGTGCAATGAGAGGTGCAGCGGCTGGATGGAGCCTCTAATTGAAAAGTCATGTACATCATACTAGATCATAGAATCATAGAGTTGGAAGGGACCTCCAGGGTCATCTAGTCCAACCTCCTGCACAATGCAGGAAACCCACAAATACCTACCCCAAATTCACAGGATCTTCATCACTGTAAGATGGCCATCTAGCCTCTGTTTAAAAACCTCCAAGGAAGGAGAGCCCACCACCTCCCGAGGAAGCCTGTTCCACTGAGGAACTGCTCTAATGGTCAGGAAGTTCTTCCAGCGTTGAGCCGGAAACTGTTTTGAATCAATTTCAACCCATTGGTTCTGGTCCTACCTTCCAGGGCCACAGAAAACAATTCCACACCGCCCTCTATATGACAGCCCTTCAAGTACTTGAAGATGGTGATCCTATCACCTCTCTGCCGCCTCCTCTCCAGGCTAAACATGCCCAGCTCCTTCAACCTTTCCTCATAGGACTTGGTCTCCAGACCCCTCACCATCTTCGTCGCCCTCCTCTGGACCCAGCTTGTCTAGATCCTTCTTAAAATGTGGTGCCCAAAACTGAACACAAGACTTCAGGTGAGGTCTTCCCAGAGCAGAGTAAAGTGATAAATGGAGTTGTGCCACTCTATTTAGCTCTCAGAGTTGCAGGTGGCAGCCATTGTTACCCGGTTTATTTTTGGCATCCCTGGGGAGTGAGGGGAAGGTGGCAGTATCGTCAAGGGCCACTGAGTTTTCCAACCTCCCAGGAACCAACCCACGGGAACAGGAGGGGCTCATGAATCCATTCCTTTGCAGCCTCCTTCGTAGAAAGGGAACTTTTAATAACAGTCTTTGAGAGAGGGACTTGCAATCTGTGATTCAAGCTGCGTGGTATTTGCCCATCACTAACAGAGGAAATTCACAGTCATGCCCACCTGACAAGCAGGCAAGGCTCACAGAGACCATTTCCCTGAAAAGTCCTAATTAGCTTGCTGCGCAAAACAAAATCCGGCACATCTGCAGCTTAAAGGATGCCATTAATTTAGCCCTGTTTATAGCCCAAAACATGGACACTAAGTGCAGCTCCGGTAGAATTATGAAAACATCCCCAAGGGTGACTTTAAGGGCTTTGTAGACACCGTTGGCAACTGCTATGGAGCAGAGAAGCTTTTCCAAGTTCACTCAGGCAAATTTATGTGTTGGTTCTGCTTCTCCCCCTTCCGCCACCCCCATCCCTGGACTGGCCTGCTCATCCATCTTTGGGTAAGTGGGAGGCTGGTTAGCTTGGTTGGAGCTGCATTCTCCAAGACTAAAAATAAACCCACCCAATAGTCTGTGCACGTGTCAAACAGCATTTCGCCCGGCCAGCCACTCTGGGAGCAAGTTTCTCCGGAGCAGTTGAGGACGGTGCTCCTAATCTTTATTTATTGTAAATTACAGTCCGATGACCCAGTGGTCTCAGACAACAAAATCACTCTAATGCCACCTTCACACAAGAGCCGCTGCAGACACCCTTTTTGCTACGGCCCAGGTAATACCAAGAAATCAGTATCAGCGAGCAGAGAAACCGGAGAGGAGAAAATAGCATCAGGAGCGATCGCTGGCTGAATCCAGAGGGGCCACCCGCGCACAATCAGAAAAGATGTGAGATAACATTTCAATCAGGCCAGAGCCACGAGGGCGCTATCTGTCCAAATAGGCTGCTCCTCACAACATCCCCAAGAAAACAATGGAAGGAAAGCCATTTAACCTAGCCAAGAGGGGGTGGGAATGTCAATATTTAGGAACTGTCAGTCAGTAAAAGCGGGATGGAAGAGTGGGAGAAGCACAATGCCCCTCTTGAAAAGAACACACTCAATGAGCTGTCAGGAGCTCCTAATCAGCAACCCGGTTTCAGTGTTGTCAGAGAGATGCATTCTCACGGCACCGCTTGCAGCCCACACATCACCCGCTGCAAGTGGATCAGCGGTGGGATTTGGGGAGCCCTGAAATTCAAGGCTTGGTCTTTAACGTCATGTTTAGAATCTGCTGTTAGCTGGAAAATGGCAAAGCCCATGGCAATCAGCTTAATATTTAGGACCTGGCAGCCCACATTCCCTCTAAGCTGCAGAGTCTTGTGAGCAAAAATTCAGCTTTGTGAGCTCCTGGCATTAAAGTTGTGAGCTCCTGCATAAATGAGTGTGCTCCGGGGTCATCCTTCCTGAGCTAAGACAAAAAATGTGTGAGCTGGAGGCTAAAAATCTGTGAGCTAGCTCACGCTAACTCAGCTTAGAGGGAACACTGCTGGCAGGGATTCTGTCTAAGTTTTTTGTTGTGTGGTAGGTTAGTCTGAAAGAGTAACTGGGGAGCTGAAGTCAAGTTTACCTGGTCTTCTCCAACAATCTGACCACTGCACCATCCTGGCCTTTTTTGGTAGGAATGGCTACCCCCCCCCCATGGGCAGAAATGCTTGGCAAAGCTGGTTTCTGTTGATCCTTTTTGTTGTTATTGTGTAAGCTGCCTTGGGCAGAATCCCAGGAGGTGTGGCACACCAGGGTTCTAAAATAATAAATAACAGACTCACAAATAAGCCTCCCAAAGTTTCACGGGGCAGCCAGGTTGGTCTGCAGGAGAACAGCTGGATTTGAGCCCAGGACCATCTTAAAGACCATCCCTAGTTTCAGGGCAGAAGCCTTCCAAAGAAGAAGAGATGCTTCTACCTGAAGATCTCATCATGTGCTACTGGACTTGAATCTAGCAAGCTTCCATAAAGTTATTTATGGAGAGCCAGTTTGGTGTAGTGGTTAAGTACACGGACTCTTATCTGGGAGAACCAGGTTTGATTCCCCACTCCTCCACTTGCACCTGCTAGCATGGCCTTGGGTCAGCAATAGCTCTGGCAGAGGTTGTCCTTGATAGGGCAGCTGCTGTGAGAACCTTCTCAGCCCCGCCCACCTCACAGGGTGTCTGTTGTGGGGGGAAGTAAAGGAGATTGTGAGCTGCTCTGAGACTCTTCGGAGTGGAGGGTGGGATAGAAATCCAATATCTTCATCTACCTCACAGGGTGTCTGTTGTGGGGGAGGAAGGGAAAGGAGATTGTGAGCCGCTCTGAGACTCTTTGGAGTGGAGGGCGGGATATAAATCCAATATCTTCATCTACCTCACAGGGTGTCTGTTGTGGGGGAGGAAGGGAAAGGAGATTGTGAGCCACTCTGAGACTCTTCGGAGTGGAGGGTGGGATATAAATCCAATATCTTCATCTACCTCACAGGGTGTCTGTTGTGGAGGAGGAAGGGAAAGGAGATTGTGAGCCGCTCTGAGACTCTTTGGAGTGGAGGGCGGGATATAAATCCAATATCTTCATCTACCTCACAGGGTGTCTGTTGTGGGGGAGGAAGGGAAAGGAGATTGTGAGCCGCTCTGAGACTCTTCAGAGTGGAGGGCGGGATATAAATCCAATATCTTCTTCTTCTTTAAAAAGTAGCAGCCCTGTTTTCCACTCATCACCATCAGTGAGTCATGTGAGTCCTAAAAGGAACTATGGAAACCAGCTTCGCCAAGCGTTCCTGTCTTTGGTAGGAATGGCCACCCGCGGGTCAAGGTCAGGATGGTGCAGTGGTCTCAGATAGTTGGAGAAAGAGCAGGGGAACCTGGCTTCAGCAGCCCAGTAACTCCTGCAGCCTAACCTACCTTACAAGTAGAAGAGAGCCGATCTCCAGGGGCACCATGAAGACTAACAAAATGTGTGACGGGGGAGGAGCTTTTGGGCGTCACTGTGGTCACTTCAGATAATGTGATTACTCATCTTGATCTGCCTTGCAAGGTTATTGTGAAACAATGAGAGAGAATCATATTCTCAGGCTAAAGGCACTTTGAAAGGTAGGATAAATATATGAGAGCTGTTGACAGGATCCCTGCTCCTAAGCAAAGAAGAAGAAGGCTGCAGATTTATACCCCACCCTTCCCTCTGAATCAGAGACTCAGAGCAGCTTACAATCTCCTATATCATCTCCCCCTACAACAGAGCTGTGCTGAGGTGTGAGGTGGGTTGTGCTGAGAGGGTCTCACAACAGCTGCCCTTTCAAGGACAACTCCTGCGATAGTTATGGCTAACTCAAGGCCATTCCAGCAGCTCTAAGTGGAGGAGGGGGGAATCAAACCTGGTTCTCCCAGATAAGAATCCACACGCTTAACCACTATGGCTGACCCAAGGCCATTCCAGCAGCTGCAGGGGGAGGAGTGGGGAATCAAACCTGGTTCTCCCAGATAAGAGTCCGCACACTTAACCACTATGGCTGACCCAAGGCCATTCCAGCAGCTCTAACTGGAGGAGTGGGGAATCAAACCCGGTTCTCCCAGATAAGAGTCCGCTCACTTAACCACTATGGCTGACCCAAGGCCATTCCAGCAGCTGCAAGTGGAGGAGTGGGGAATCAAACCCGGTTCTCCCAGATAAGAGTCCGCTCACTTAACCACTATGGCTGACCCAAGGCCATTCCAGCAGCTCTAAGTGGAGGAGTGGGGAATCAAACCCGGTTCTCCCAGATAAGAGTCTGCTCACTTAACCACTATGGCTGACCCAAGGCCATTCCAGCAGCTGCAAGTGGAGGAGTGGGGAATCAAACCCGGTTCTCCCAGATAAGAGTCCGCTCACTTAACCACTATGGCTGACCCAAGGCCATTCCAGCAGGTGCAAGTGGAGGAGTGGGGAATCAAACCCGGTTCTCCCAGATAAGAGTCTGCTCACTTAACCACTATGGCTGACCCAAGGCCATTCCAGCAGCTCTAAGTGGAGGAGTGGGGAATCAAACCTGGTTCTCGAATCCACACGCTTAACCACTACACCAAACTGGTTCTCACACATGGTGGAACAAACCACCATGTGTGAACACAAGAGGAGAAAGCCACATGGATCTGAGAGAAGATTTGGGAGGCAGGGAGGGGAAACTGGCAAGGACCATATTCAGATGCCAGAAATGTCTCACCACCACCAGGTCTGAGACCCCAATTGTTTTGGCAACATGTCACCATGAAGTGACATTCTAGTGTTGGTGACATTCTAGTTCTCCCCTTCTGCCTCACCCCCACTCCTGTTGCATGCTTCATTTGCAAGCCACAGTTCCTCTCTACAACGTCAAATCTAAAATGAAACCTTCTGATTAGATTACCAACTGGGAATTACAACTATTCTGATTAGACGGCAGCCCAGTGGAATATGAATGTTTTCTGATGGCAGACTTAGGGAATTCTGACATCACCCGTTCTAAACACAGAGAGATAAATAAATTTGTTCATTTAAAAAACAGGGAATGCATCTTAAATTTAGAAGAAAGCCCAAGGATGCTATGCAACCTGTTCTTCCTTTTGTTAAACCATTGCACATAACATCACCTTCATTTATTTATTTATTTACTTTATATCCCCCCCTTTCTCCCCAGTGGTAACTCAAAGTTGCTTCCCTCATTCTCCTCTCATTTTATCCTCACAACCTCCCTGTAAGGTGGGCTAGGCTGAGAATGTGTAACTGGTCTAAGGTCACCCAGCCAGCTTTCATGGCCAAGTAGGGATTCAAACCTGAAATTCCCAGATTCTAATCCAACACTTTAACCATTACACTCTGCTGGCTGCAAACAACAGAGGCACCAGATTCCCACAAATGGATCTCAGCCTGTAGGATCCAGGGATCCAGGTGTGCAAAGGACATGGGAAGAAAGAGGTGCCACTCCATGGGATCAGATACCAAAAAGCCAAATGGCTGTTGCAATCATGATTACTTATAAAGTTGCAATCATGATTACTAATAAATGCTGTTATTCAAGATTCCAATTACAATACAACAATAAATACTTGAGATTGCAATCAATAAGTATATGGCAACACAAACCATCACACAAGTGCTGCCTATCCAATACACAGAGACAGGCCTAAGGGATGTTGTCAAATATCACGGTCACTCCATGTCAATCTGGTTCCACTTCTCCCTTGCACACATCAAACCTGTAACTCTCTATTCCAAGGCATTTTTCTATTTCTTGGCACCAAATTTCTTCCCGTTTAACTTTCGTTTTGCATCAATGAATGGCACACACACACACAAAAATGGCAACCTCTGCAACAAAAGGAGTGAAATGAAATGATGTTGCACCAGAACTAGAAGACCTGAGAAGGCTGGATACATGAGCCCCTCACAGGATAAGCAGAGGCTTGTGCCCCCACTGGGAATCAGACTGCACCTCGGGCTCTTCAATGGGTACCAATCCTTTGGGCCTGGACAGTGGTCAGTGGTTCCCAAGCCCAGTCCACAAACAGTGCAAGAGGGGAGGTGCAGCGTCCCCACATTCTGCAAGCAGCGAGGCACATGGTATAATGGTTTGGTGTAGTGGTTAAGAAGTTTGGCATAGTGGTTAAGTGCACAGACTCTTATCTGGGAGAACCGGGTTTGATTCCCCACTCCTCCCCTTGTACCTGCTGGAATGGCCTTGGGTCAGCCATAGTGGTTAAGTGAGCGGACTCTTATCTGAGAGAACCAGGTTTGATTCCCCACTCCTCCCCTTGCAGCTGCTGGAATGGCCTTGGGTCAGCCATAGTGGTTAAGTGAGCGGACTCTTATCTGGGAGAACCAGGTTTGATTCCCCACTCCTCCACTTGCAGCTGCTGGAATGACCTTGGGTCAGCCATAGTAGTGAAGTGTGCGGACTCTTATCTGGGAGAACCGGGCTCAATTCCCCACTCCTCCACTTGCACCTGCTGGAATGGCCTTGGGTCAGCCATGGCTATCTCAGAGAGCCAATTTGATGTAGTGGTTAAATGTGTGGACTCTTATCTGGGAGAACCGGGTTTGATTCCCCACTCCTCCACTTGCACCTGCTGGAATGGCCTTGGGTCAGCCATAGCTCTGGCAGAGGTTGTCCTTGAAAGGGCAGTTGCTGTGAGAGCCCTCTCAGCCCCTCCCACCTCACAGGGTGTCTGTTGTGGGGGGAGAAGATATAGGCGATTGTGAGCCACTCTGAGTCTCTGATTCAGAGAAAAAGGCAAGGTATAAATCTATGGTCTTTTTCTTTCACATCAAGGTGCTGACACCTTGCTGGTCTTTGTTGGTGTTTTGCCATCTACCTGCCAGGCTTCATCCCTGTTATCAAAACCAGTGGAGGCAGAACCGCACAGACAGCAAAGATGACAGAACTGCGGCTTTGGCCTGGGTGCCTATCTCCTGCAACGGACCCTGCTTCTGTGTGTTCTTGCCGGCTATGATTGACGGCTTGAAAAAGAGGGTGCCAGTCACAAGCATAGTTGGATGAGACATTGACAGATGAGCTGACAGACCGGGGTCCCCGAAGCCCCATTTCGTGCTGTCTAAACAATTCCCCTGAACCATTTTCTGCACAGCTTTGCATATGGACTGACTTGTATCACTGAAGCAGCATGTTAATCTAATATTAATATTTACCCTCTCGCTCTTTCACTCACTTCTATGTAGCCCTGGGGCTGCCGGAGGGCCCCAAGGACTGGTCGCCAACAGGTGTTGCAGCTGGCCAGCTGTGGCTACCCTCCATCCCGCCAGTTTTCACCCACAGGTCAAGACAACCAGAAGGCATTGGGGGTGCCAATTTAGAAGAAGCATTTAGAAGGAGAGTTCTCTCTACCCTTAAAACAGCCTACCATCTCCTTCCCTTCCTCTCCCACAACAGGAACCCTCTGAGGCTGGTGGGGCTGAGAGAATTCAGAGAGAATCGTGACTGGTCCAAGCTCACCCAGCAGGCTTCCTGTGGAGAAAGAGTAGGGAATCAAACCCAATTCTCTCCCGATTAGAATCTGCTGCTCTTAACCACTACACCATGCTGTTTAGAAGTCTGGAAGCATGGGAGGGGCATTTTTTGCCCTCTTTCCCAGTATTAGAATTTTATGAAATTGATCAGCACAAGATCAACAGAGAGAAGCATCTCTTACCACCATAAAAGTTAGCTTGTGGAACTCAGTGTCACAAGGAGGGAGGCAGCCTCTAGGCTAAACAAGGACAATCAGGCACATAATTCATACCGGAGAAGTCCATTTCATGACAGCTAATAGAGCCTCTGTTTTCAGAGGCTGCATCTCACTGGGGGGCAAAGAGCAGGGGGAGATCTTTAGGCCTTGCTTGTGGGCATTATTATAAATGAGATGCTAGACATGATAGACCCGTTTTGGAATCCGGCCAGGTGAGCTGATGGATGGCAGATAAAACGCGTTCAGCATCTCCTGGACAAATCCTGAGTCAGCCAGAGACAAATTCAAAATGATGCCTTTTGGGACCAGCATATTGGCTTCAACATCAGGATGACCTGCAGGTTCAGAACCAGCCACCAGGAGCAGACCCTGGAACCGCCACTTCACACAGGCAACTGGGGGGTTTCTAAAAGATGGAGACCATGCAGCAGCAAGTCACCGGATGTGGATATCCAAGTCATGAATGCAGCGGATACGTGGACCAGGCCAAAGCAAGCCTAATGCAACAGTGACTCCAGCTCCTCCCCTCCCCAAGACAGAAGCAGCGCCTTTCTTGCGACAGATGTCCTCTGGCCTGTGCAGTTCACGGGCATGTGTGGAAGGGGGGGGGGAGGTTGGACCAGGCACCCCAATCCAGCTGAGGAGCTGTGTGAGCTGGCCTTGGAGGGCTGGGGATCAAAACCACTGGTGGGTCTCCTGATGGCACCTCTCTTTTTTTGGCCAGTGTGACACAGAGTGTTGGACTGGATGGGCCACTGGCCTGATCTGACATGGCTTCTCTTATGTTCTTATGTGACACAGAGTGCTGGACTGGATGGGCCACTGGCCTGATCCAACATGGCTTCTCTAATGTTCTTATGTGACACAGAGTGTTGGACTGGATGGGCCATTGGCCTGATCCAACAGGGCTTCTCTTATGTTCTTATGTGACACAGAGTGTTGGACTGGATGGGCCACTGTCCTGATCCAACAGGGCTTCCCTTATGTGACACAGAGTGTTGGACTGGAGGGGCCACTGGCCTGATCCAACATGGCTTCTCTTATGTTCTTATGTGACTCAGTGTTGGACTGGAGGGGCCATTGGCCTGATCCAACATGGCTTCTCTTATGTTCTTATGTGACACAGAATGTTGGACTGGATGGGCCATTGGCCTGATCCAACAGGGCTTCTCTTATGTTCTTATGTGACACAGAGTGTTGGACTGGATGGCCATTGGCCTGATCCAACATGGCTTCTCTTATGTTCTTATGTGACACAGAGTGTTGGACTGGATGGCCATTGGCCTGATCCAACATGGCTTCTCTTATGTGACACAGAGTGTTGGACTGCAGGGGCCATTGGCCTGATCCAACATGGCTTCTCTTGTGTGACACAGAGTGTTGGACTGGATGGGCCACTGGCCTGATCCAACAGGGCTTTTCTTATGTTCTTATGTGACACAGAGAGTTGGATTGGAGGGGCCATTGGCCTGATCCAACAGGGCTCCTCTTATGTTCTTATGTGACACAGAGTGTTGGACTGGATGGCCATTGGCCTGATCCAACATGGCTTCTCTTATGTTCTTATGTGACACAGAATGTTGGACTGGATGGGCCATTGGCCTGATCCAACAGGGCTTCTCTTATGTTCTTATGTGACACAGAGTGTTGGACTGGATGGCCATTGGCCTGATCCAACATGGCTTCTCTTATGTTCTTATGTGACACAGAATGTTCGACTGGATGGGCCATTGGCCTGATCCAACAGGGCTTCTCTTATGTTCTTATGTGACACAGAGTGTTGGACTGGATGGCCATTGGCCTGATCCAACATGGCTTCTCTTATGTGACACAGAGTGTTGGACTGGAGGGGCCATTGGCCTGATCCAACATGGCTTCTCTTATGTGACACAGAGTGTTGGACTGGATGGGCCACTGGCCTGATCCAACAGGGCTTTTCTTATATTCTTATGTGACACAGAGAGTTGGATTGGAGGGGCCATTGGCCTGATCCAACAGGGCTTCTCTTATGTTCTTATGTGACACAGAGTTTTGGACTGGAGGGGCCATTGGCCTGATCCAACAGGGCTTCTCTTATGTTCTTATGTGACACAGAGTGTTGGACTGGAGGGGCCATTGGCCTGATCCAACAGGGCTTCTCTTATGTTCTTAAATGTGAGACGTCAGTACTCTCTGCAGCTGCTTCAGATGGGGCTGAAGATCCAGCACTGGTAAGCAAGCAAGGGCAGAAGGCCAAGCCCTCAGTTTCCCTCCCAGGTCCAGCTGGTGCAGGAGGGGTGGTGGCACAGGAGTAGAAAAGCTGCTTAGCATGCAGAAGGTCCCAGGTTCTGTCCGTGGTATCTCCAGTTAAGCACCTAGGCAGGTGATGTGGAAGACCCCAGAGTGAGTCTGTGTAGAGACCATGCTGACCTTGACGGACTGAGGGTCTGATCCAGTAGAAGGCAGCTTCATGTGAATGTTCCTCTGCAACCGCCATTCCTTCCCAGAGGCTGGTGGAGGTCATGCAGGGAGTCACACCTGTGCCAGCAGAGAGCTTTGAGCCCGCACAAAGCACCCCAGAGCTCTCTAGGCCAAGATGCAGGGCTTCCTGACACTGGGCAGGCAGATGCGTGACCTTAACTGGCTCCTAACTGGTCATGCATAGCTGGTGTATGAGTGACCCCTAAGAGGGGCTGGACTAGATGACTTTCTGGCTGCTCTCTCTCTCACTCCCTCTCTTCCTCCTGCCCTCCCCCAGGTGCCTCCATTCTGTCTCCTCTCTCCTGAGGTGACAGAGATAATATTAACACATCATCATTTTAATCAGCGCCTGATTAACCAAACTTCATGCATTATTCAGGTTTGTTCTACAAACGGCTTCCGTCTCTCCCCCTCCGCTCGGGCGACGACAGCCTGCAAGAGCCGTGGCTTGTCATCTTGTCGTGCCAGCCTTTCACCGAGAAGCAGAGAAGCCCCACAATGGGCCAAGGCAGAATGCTCCATGGGGCTACAAGGAAAGACCTCAATGGCCGGGCAACGGGGCACTTTCTGAAGAGGGGCCCCTGGTGTGGGTTCTTTCCTAGAATGTCACTCTGTCTCCAGAGAAGATTCTCAGGGAGATGGGAATGAAGTCCAGAGTTTACATCTCAGCTTCAATGTAATAGAAATATTCCCATTGAGCTGGAATAAAATGCAGCACTGCAGCAATGCAAAAATGGCATTGATGGAGCCTCCACTAGAGAAACAAATTCCCAAGACGCAGCCCGAATTCAACCACAGTCCAGTGGATTAGCTGCAGTTTTCTAGTCTCGCTCCACCATGTCCTTTCTCCATCTCCTGCTCTGTAACCAGAGGATAATATTTAGAGACCTGATTATTTGGGACCAGACCCCCAACAGACCCTGGCTATGTATATCATCTTTCTGTCTGGCTGCAGGAATGTGTGCTTATTAGAGCCATAAAACCTTACAAGGCACCACTGTTTAAAATTTCACGAAAGCAAAAAGTATAAACTGTGTAGAGGCACGCTGATGATAGAGGTGCCCAAGAAGAAGCTGCCCTCTCCAAGGAAGTTTGAAAAGGAAGGTTTAGACAGGCTTTTGGAAGGAGGGAAGAAGACATAGCAGGAATTTCCCTGGGAAGGTGGCACCACAGGCCTGAGAGAGCCGCCAAGATGCCGCTGTCCTGAAGCACCTCTCTGCAACACCATCTCTGCTACTCCGAACAGAGCCCCCAACAAGGAGGAGCTAATCAAGCCAGGCAGATTGGCAGAGTCAGAGATTAAGGGTTTGTATTCAGAATGTCCCAGGTTCGATGCCTGGTGGCAACTTTAGGGAAAGGCTCGAGAAGAGTTGTTGCTGGCAGGACTTGTTTGTAGAAAAAGCCCAGCAGGAATGCATTTGCATATTAGACCACACCCCCTGACATCACCAGGGGTTTTTTTGTGGGGAAAGCCCAGCATGAACTCATTTGCGTATTAGGCCACACACCCCAAGGCCAAGCCAGCCAGAACTGTGTTCCTGTGCGTTCCTGCTCAAAAAAAGCCCTGGTTGTGAGGCGGACCAGAGAGAACTGGGCTATCAGAACCAGTTGTCCTTCTCAGCAGAAGCAATGTCAGGTGCTCCTGCTTTTGAGGACAGGCAACCCTTTTGCCATTCAGAACCCAGACAATTTAAGGATCTTTTTAGGACTGGGAACTACCTTGTGGGTATGGTGAAGTTTCTGGGCTGGACTGCAGACAGAATGGCAGGAGTTGTGGGCACCAACTCCACTCCCAGCTTTAGAAGGCCTCAAGCAACCAAGGCAGCAGTGGACAAGGGCCTAAACATTCATCGATAATTGACCAGAGAACGACGTGGATATTTTTAATTCTCTTGGGGGAAAAAATTATAAACAGAAGTGGCCCGTCTGCAATGGCCTGTTCACACTTGCTACCTTGCTTGCCTTTGCAGGAATCCAGTGAAGAATACATGAGTGCAAAACCACCCTTCCCGGTGTTAGAGATTTTTTTTAAAGCACTTATTTAATTTAAATGATTTCTCTCCCACTTCTCTAAATAAAAATTTACGTGTAGAGACTACCGAGGAATGAAAGGGAAGAGGCAGAAGTGGCCCCCTGGAAACCGCAGCACAGGCCTTGACCTTCTCTCTCTGGCCACAAAGGTCAACAATGCCCCCCCCCCCGCCCCGCCGTGACCAACACCATTGCCCTGCAGAGCCAAGCACCAAAGCGGGTTTTGCTGAATGAAATGTGTGCCAACAGGTGGGGCTGGAAGATCTTGTTCATGAAACATTCATGCTAGCAGTTGTCCTCTCTCCTGCAAATGCAGCAGAGAAAGCGTCTTGCTTCTGGGTCATTGCTGCCTTCCTGTAAATGCTTTGTGTCGAATCTTACAGCCAATTTACAATTAAGAGGGAGGCCCAGCAAGAAGAGCATGGAAGAAAACAAAAGATATCAACACATCCTGAGGCACAGGGCTTTACTGATAAGGGTCCCATTCTCCAATTTAGGACCAAGACAAAATGGCATGCATCCCCCCCCTCCACTATTGGTTACCTGGTTATGATGGGATCCCCGGCTGACTGTGATCACCTACTTGCCTAACCTTGGAGGGTAATGCCCTCACTCTTGATAGACTTCATTTGGTGGTGTTTGTCATGTGATTCACTATACAGATAGTACAGGGATATCATTCCAGTTACTATGAAATCCCAGTCTGGCTGAATAATCAAGGAAAGAGAAAGAAGCAACAGCTGCATGGAAATGTAACACACACACAAGAGTAGTGGGGCAGCACACCAAACAGGACTGGAAAGGGTGAAGATGGGGGGAAATGATTTGTCAAACATTTCCACACCCTCCATGAAACCCCCCTTTTCAGACCTCAAGTCAAAATTTGAATACCTGGTGCAGTTCTCCTCTCCAAATTTTCATCAAGTAGACTTGAGGGGAATGAATATTTTAGCATGGGTTAAACGATGTAAAAGAAGGAGGTGTGATCTGGAAAAAACACGTTGTCTTCACACTTCTAAAATGAAGTGACTCTTCGGTCAGAAGTGATTGGGGGTGTGTGCAAGTGTGTGTGAGAGAAGCACGTGCGAATTCCACTTCTAAGATCTTACTCTAAGGGAAATGCACACATATTGTGCTGATAAATATTAAGTCACTCAGACAGCTGTTTACAAACGCACAACTCCTCCCTGCCTTTTACAGAAACCTTTCAATTTGCAAAATGCTGGCCGTCCAGAACTACTTTGAGTAGTTAGGTTTAGTACTGTATGGAAATACTAACATCATGCCTTTCCTTTGATGATACGGGAAGTTTACTTGTCTTCTTAGGACCTAAACTGGAAGGTATATATTGGCAATATTACTATTTCCAGCATATGTGATTGCTGCTGACATAAGGTCAGATACATTTGTGGCCTCCCAAAGTTTTTCCCAGACTCATTCCCAGATTGGAACATTCGATTTTGGGTCCTATATTAAGTGTGTACTGCCTTACAGGTGTAACAGGGCCTTTGTTGTATGTTGTAATTTGTACTAGTTGACCTCTTCAGGCTGAAACGCATCAGGTCATATATAGCTCTTTTTTGTGCGTTTGTCACTTTGATGATTTTATGAGGCTTCATTTGGGCCCCCACAAGGTTTTTATCTTTCTCTTTTTTTTTCTTCTCTTTATGATAAGCACGTGTACTTTTGTCTTTAACTACTGCTGTTTTGTTTAACTTCTGGTCCTTACTCATACTCCAAACTTCCTTTGGAGGTTTTTGCTTGATTGGTTTTGTTTCTTTCCCACTCTCTTTTTGGCCCTGGCATTGTCCACAGAAGGTGAACAGCAGCAGATCCAGAACTCTTCTGAGAGGTCTACAAGAGAAATGTAAACCAGACTCAAATCTGTTAGGTTCATTTTTAGGGAATAAGGGTTTTCCAATATGTGCTACTCAGTTGGGTTTTGTAAAGGGATTCATCAAAACACCCTCCATGGCCATGAAGGACCAAACTCTGGCATGCACACACACACCCCTTCCCATGGTGTGGAGTGATCAAGAGGGGATGACCCTCTGCTCACTGCCACCCTCATCTGGACACAGCAGCTGCACCAGCCCAAGCATTACTCTGGAGTCCTAGACAATGGCTATGAATCTCTGCAAGTACGCAGCCACTAACTCCGCAGAATGCCTGACAAACCCAAGGAATTCACAAAGGAATCTCTGTTGGGGTTTATATGTACTATTAGCACAATTAACCACAACGGCCGTTTCCTGAGATGAGACTGAACTTAGAATCAGTAGCTTAGCTTTAAGTTCATCTGCATCAAACTTTTCCCTCTCGTGTTGGGATATATCATCTGGAATATCAAAGTCCAACACATATCTTATCCGTTGAACTCCAAGAGCACACTCAATTCCCATTTTCCATAAAAGGAAGTTATCCCTGCTCAGCTTAGGGATGCTTAACCTGGGGGAATTTTCCATATTGCATACGACCTGTTCAGACGATTGCGACATCATGTTTTCCTCACTAGTTGCAGGTGAAGATGCTGTCCCAGAACCTGCAGGCATTTGCCTCTCTCTGGGTTTCTTAGGTCTGTGCCTCTGACGGGACATCAAAGAGAATCCGTTCCTTTTGTTCCCAAGTAGTCAGCCGGTGACTACAAGCGATGGGAAGGAGTTCCTTCAGATGCAAATTCCTGGAGAATTTACCTGAGCACTTCTCTATGCCTCTCTCTTAGCTAATTACCGCCTTGGATTTTTGCTCGCAGCTGTGAAGCTTTCTGCGGCCCATAGCCTTTTGTTGGGGTTTATATATACTATTAGCAGAGTAACGTGGAGAGAACCACGAATAACAGCCAGGCACACGGTTTAGCTTAAGAAACAAAGTAGTTTACTTTACTAATGAGGAAAAGGTATGACTGGGATTTCTAGAAAACAAAGAAGGACTCAATAATCTCTCCCAGTACTGGAAATTTGTGACCATTTGTGAGTTCTACTGAGCATGTGGAAGACCTTAAGCAGTGTTTTAGAAGGACTATCTGAGTTCATGACCAACATTGCCACGACTCCAGAGAACAGTTGGAAGCAGAGCTTTTTTTTTGTAGCAGGAACTTCTTTGCATATTAGGCCACACCCCCTGATGCAGCCAATTCTCCTGAAGCTTACCATAGGCCCTGTACTTAGAGCCCTGTAAGCTCTTGGAGGATTGGCTACATCAGGGGTGTGTGGCCTAATATGCAAAGGAGCTCCTGCTACAACAAAAGCCCTGGTTGGAAGTATCCAGAAGAAGTCACACCAAGTGCTGATAGAGCTTCTTGTGAGGAGCAGGGCTTTTAGATGTTGGACTGACATCGTGAAGCCAGCAACATATATCTCCTCACACATGTCTTTAATAATCAGGGCACTTGTTATCCAAGCTTTAATGCTTGTTGAAACAACCTGTCTGCTGCCCCGGAGCTGTCCCTGGTCCTGCAGAAGCAAATCCTACTTTCTTTTAACTCTGACATGGCTGCATTCTGCTCCCAGAATCACACACCCTTCTCACCAACTCCTCCTTCCTGCTGCATTCCCACCCAACACCCTCTTGTTATGGGCTTCACCCTGTGCCTTGGGGACCATGCCCTTGTAAAAAGGAGGGTGCAACATTTTATTCAATGAGTGCTTGAAATTCCAAATCAGTACAGCATGGGGGAAAATAAACTTATCTTGCAAAATGGGGAAGGTGGGGGAGAGGCAGAAGAGGCGGGGTGGGAGCTGAAGTCCTCTGCTGCTTTATTTCTCCACCCGATTTGATTTGTCCATTCACTGGCGCAACACGCTGAAATGAAACCAGCTGAGCCTCCTTTGTTCCCCTCATTCTGCCACCTACAAAATGATTATTTAATATATTTCTGTGCCTCTCTCTGTGTGACGCCTGATTGCGCAGAAGCCCGTGCGGCAAGGGCAGCAGCTGAGCTCCGAGGGCAGGCCTCTGCTCTCCCCACCCCAAACAAATCCCCACACGGCCTCAGGAGCCTCAGGGAACAGCAGAGGACTATGGCTCCCATTCAGCCAAAAGCAGCTGCAGAAAGCAAAGCAAAAGGAATTCTAAAGAGAGAGCCAAAGCCGGCAGGGATGGGGCACCCAGAAGCTGGTCTTCAGAGCCAGAAGAATGTGCTTCTCCCTCCCAAAGGGGAAGGATTCGGCCTCGGCAACAGGACTGTGGATATAGAACCCCTGGCTTGGCGCCTCGAACACTTTGCCTTCCCCCCCCCCCACTTGCCCATTCCTGGGAGCTCTCGGCATCCGTCCAGACACAAGGCTTGCCGCCTGCACCGGATCTGTGTTGGCATAAGGGCCTCGCACCCCAGCATGCTAATTCCCTCTATAGACAGGCCCTTACACGAAGCTAAGCCCCTCTTGACAATCTCGCACGTGGTGCCCGGAGCCTTTCAATAGGATCGAGGGGGAGGCAATTTCCATTCCAGCCGAACGCAGGGGCCCTGCTGGCACACCGCATATTGCATTAATACTGTGTAAATAGGATATTAACAGGCCAACCAAACAATTAGGAACTGGTAATTAAAATTCATCTTCCTTCACACTGCAGCGTATTAAAGTACAAACATTTAATTATATGCCTCTTACCTCACTGATCTGCAGAAATGTACAAGAAACACTTATCAATTGCACCTTTAATTATACTTTATGGGTGTTTGCTGGGCCCCAACTGAGGAAGGTGGTAATAGAATCTTGGCTGGGAACTGCAGCCGGGATCCCAAAGGTATGATGGGAGATTTCCAGGGAAGGGAAGATAAAGGGCAAGCATGGGCCAGGACTGAGCCAAGCCGGGACAGGAAGGATGGCGTGTGCTGTCTGAGAAACTAGGCAATGTGGTGTACTGGTTAGTGCATACAACTAGGACCAGAGAGATTGTATTTTCTTCATTTATACCCTGGCTCCTTCCCCAATGGGGAACCAAAGCTTCTTACATCCTTCTTCTCGCTTCCATTTTCTCTTCACAACAGTAGGTGAGGCTGAAAGAGAGCAACTGGGCCGAGGTCACCCAGTGAGTTTCCATGTCAGAGTGAGCATTTGAACCTGGGTTTCACTCCCCTGCTCTGTCTTCTCTGCTCTGCTCTGCATTGAAACAATAGAGGAGGAGGAGAAGAAGAAGAAGAAGAAGAAGAAGAAGAAGAAGAAGAAGAAGACGACTGCAGATTTATACCCCGCCCTTCTCTCTGAATCAGAGACTCAGAGCAGCTCACAATCTCCCATATCTTCTCCTCCCACAACAGACACCCTGTGAGGTGGGTGGGGCTGAGAGGGCTTTCACAGCAGCTGCCCTTTTAAGGACAACTCCTACGAGAGTTATGGCTGCCCCAAGCCCATTCCAGCAGCTGCAAGTGGAGGAGTGGGGAATCAAACCCAGTTCTCCCAGATAAGAGTCTGCTCACATAACCACTATGACTGACCCAAGGCCATTCCAGCTGCTGCAAGTGGAGGAGGGAGGAATCAAACCCGATTCTCCCAGATAAGAGTCCGCTCACTTACCACTATGGCTGCCCCAAGGCCATTCCAGCAGCTGCAAGGGGAGGAGTGGGGAGTCAAACCTGGTTCTCCCAGATAAAAGTCCACTCACTTAACCACTATGGCTGACCCAAGGCCATTCCAGCAGCTGCAAGTGGAGGAGTGGGGAATTAAACCCAGTTCTCCTGGATAAGAGTCCGCGCACTTCACCACTACACCAAACCGGCTTCACTAGCAATGGTACAGAGTCCAAAGTCTCGCTCCGTTGCTGCCTCCGAGCCACAGATAGTGAAAGCTATTCTGCCTCTGAACATGGGAGGTTTAATTCAGGAATGGAGTCTGATGGACTGACTCTCTGCCAGCTGGTCTAATCTCAGTTGAAAGCCGCCAAAGCAAGGCGTCCCCACTTGGCAGGGAGTTCCACCAGTCAGCCCCGCACTGTGTGAATAAGGGCTCCTGACCTTACAGCCTGCCAACTTTGTGCCAGCCTGGCCCCTAACGGAGATCCTGTGGACCCCCACGCCCGCTGACATGGCAGCACCCACTCCAAACCCGTGGGGAGCGAGAGAGAGAAGGAGGGAGGGAGGGAGCCACCTTCCTCTCTCCTGTGCTCCGCTGAGCCGGAACAGTGGCCTGCCAGAGGCCAGGCGCTTTGCTTCAGAGGAGCAATGAAGATATTAAGCAGGGGTTTTGTCTCCGTCCTAGCACCAGACGTAAGCATTATGGATGATTCTATCTGCAGCGGATCTGTTTTTCATTAGCGGCTGGCGGGCCGGCGTAATAGGCCAGATAAAAAGCAGGTGCTTACATCCCTTTTATTGGTCACTATTTGGTGTCATAATCGGGCTGTGATTTATAGGGGTGTCAGAGCCTTGCAACAGTCAAGCAGAGGCGGCAGGAGGTGAGGGAGTGGGGAGAGGGGAATTCAATCTTGCTCTGGACTTAGGGAGACCTTCATGGGGGGGGGGGGGGTTGGAAGGAGGAAAATGGCTGAAGATGGGTCACTCGGAAGGGCAGAAGGAGAGCTGGAGAGACCAGGTGTAGACCCTGATACCTGCCCGAGGGGCCAGTCTGAGGGGCACAATGACAACTGAGGAGTGCAAAGGTCAGGAGGATTCTGGGGTGCCCCATTATTGCTTGCGCTGCTTCTGGATCTTCTTCCTCTGGCCAGCAGGCCTAGTAGCTAGGGATGCTACCAAATTTCACAGACCAGAAAATCCCAGTTTCATTTTTGCTTTTCTCTTGTGCAAACTCAACCTATATTTTGGTACTTCCCTCCCCATTCTATTTAGACAATTGTGTGGCCTTATTTTTGCCTCCATTTTGGCAGAAGAATGCCTTAAAGAAACAAGAAAACACCCTGAAACATCAACAAGGAAAATGGAAAAAGCATCTCAGGCTCACAACAACACTCTTAGAAAAGGAAAGCTCTTGGCTGGGCCCAGTACGCAAACACCGACTTCTCACTCTGAGCGCATTGTGGCAATCTATGCATGTTTCTGGTGTAGCAAGTCACTCCATACCAATTTGATAGGACCAAGCTGATACTGCTCCCCTGGACTTACTGCAGTGTGTGAGGGTTAAAAAGTGGCAACTCTATCCCTTTTTAGAACTCCCCGACATAGAATTTTATGCCAACTGATAAAAATGGCTTTAAAAGTAAAGGCTTTATGAACACATGGATAAGGACCAGTCTATCTAGCAGCTATGCAACCACAGAACCTATTCATACGAAGAATAAAAGAGGCTTGGTACCAGTTCTCTGCTTCACACATTTTTGGACACAACCTGGGTTTGCCACTCAGTAAGGAGCTGTAGCCATTTCCTGCTCCCCTGCCCATTCAACACACACGTGGGTCACATTTGTAAAATCTGTGCACTTAAGTCCCCTGCCAATCGAAGAGGGTCTCTCAGGGAAGTCTGTGTTTTCCGCACAGCCACAGAACCATTGCATGTGGAGCTGTGGGTGTCAACATCATGCACGGATTCCCAACTCGCCTTCAGTACTGCAGGACTCACATCTGCAAGATTCCTCACTCAGTCTCAATATCCTCATTTGGAAGTTGCTTTTCCCTTGCAAAAAACAAACCCGGAAGCCTGCACGGCTGCAGTTTCCTCCCCCCCCCCCATTTCCTCCACAAAAGCTTACACCTTTCTCAACACAGTCTGTGCCTCAGTTGGGGGGGCAGGGGGGAAATTATTGATGAAAGCATTCGTAGCCTTCCTGACTAAACTGAGGCTGCCGTACTTTGGTCACATGACGAGAAGACAAGAGTCACTGGAAAAGTCAATCATGCTAGGAAAAGTTGAACGCAGCAGGAAAAGAGGGAGCCCCGATGTGAGAGGGACGGACCCAACAGAGGAAGTCACGGCTTTCTGTTTGCAAGACCCAAGCTAGATTGCTAATGAGAGGACATCTCAGAGGTCACTCATTCATAATGTCATTGTAAGTCAGAAGTGACTTGACAGCAAATCATCCACAGCCTTCCCTTCCCTCCTTCTGCAGGGCTTCCATTGTGGAATTGTCAGCAGCAACAAAAATAAGGCAGACTCCAAGTGTCAATATGAATAAGCTACAGAATAAACAGAGAATAAAGGGGGGGGGGCAGCTTGTCTCTTTTTGGCATCCTGTGATGGACTCCTTCATCAAGCTAGAGAGAAGAAGAAGATGATATTGGATCTATATCCCACCCTATACCCTGATTCTCAGAGTGGCTCACAATCTCCCTTATCTTCCTCCCCCACAACAGACACTCTGTCAGGTGGGTGGGGCTGAGAGACCTCAGCAGCAGCTGCCCTTTCAAGGACCACTCCTACGAGAGCTATGGCTGCCCCAAGCCCATTCCAGCAGCTGCAAGTGGAGGAGTGGGGAATCAAACCCGGTTCTCCCAGATAAGAGTCCGCTCACTTAACCACTATGGCTGACCCAAGGCCATTCCAGGAGCTCCAAGGGGAGGAGTGGGGAATCAAACCCGGTTCTCCCAGATAAGAGTCCGCACACTTAACCACTATGGCTGACCCAAGGCCATTCCAGCAGGTGCAAGTGGAGTAGGGGGGAATCAAACCCGGTTCTCCTAGATAAGAGTCCGCACACTTAACCACTATGGCTGACCCAAGGCCATTCCAGCAGGTGCAAGTGGAGGAGGGGGAAATCAAACCGGGTTCTCCCAGATAAGAGTCCACACACTTAACCACTATGGCTGACCCAAGGCCATTCCAGCAGGTGCAAGTGGAGGAGTGGGGAATCAAACCCGGTTCTCCTAGATAAGAGTCTGCTCACTTAACCACTATGGCTGACCAAAGGCCATTCCAGCAGCTGCAAGTGGAGGAGGGGGGAATCAAACCCGGTTCTCCCAGATAAGAGTCCTACACCAAACTGGCTCTCTGCCCTTGCTTGGACTCTTCACATCAGTTCTGACTTCTCTAGGAGTGTAACTGGCAGAGAGTAACATCCGAAAGAGGAGTTCTATTTGCCTTTTAATAGGAGGCTGCACATCACATGCCATGGAGGAGGGCTGGATTTGTGTATGTGGGCAGCAGCTTGAGATTATATCCCAGACAAGGGTAATGAACCCACTATTCAAAGAAGAGGCAAGATGTTAAGAGGGAAGGGGAAGCACAGAAGCCCTGCCACAAATCACTGCAGAGAAAGCAAAGGGCTGTGAGCAAGGGGAGGTGAGCAGGTAGGTAGGGTCTCCACCAGAGCTTCTGGCCAGTCCCCACGCACAGCCTGCAGAGCTCTGCAGCAACGACCAAGATCCGTTGCCTTGATATACTGTATTTTATTAGCCAGCAGCGGCCCCCTCCCTGCAAGCTGGGAAGCCATCTACATAAATTATAGATGTAATATTTATCTCCCCACACTGCACAGATGTGAAGAATGTTTAGCGGCGTTTACCCCACTGCAGTAAAGTTTTATTTATAAATTTCACCTCTTTGCTACTGTCAACGTGGCAAGACGAGTGCCGCTATAAAGCCAACAGAGCCTCCCTGGCCACCTCAATAGCACAGGAGCTGGCTGCGAAGGGAGAGATGCCGCACAGAGCCAGTTTGGTGTAGTGGTGAAGTGTGCGGACTCCTGTCTGGGGAAACCGGGTTTGATTCCCTGCTCCTCCACTTGCAGCTGCTAGAATGGCCTTGGGTCAGCCATAGTGGTTAAGTGAGCGGACTCTTATCTGGGAGAACCGGGTTTGATTCCCCACTCCTCCGCTTGCACCTGCTGGAATGGCCTTGGGTCAACCATAGTGGTTAAGTGAGCGGACTCTTATCTGGGAGAACCGGGTTTGATTCCCCACTCCTCCGCTTGCAGCTGCTGGAATGGCCTTGGGTCAGCCATAGTGGTTAAGTGAGCGGACTCTTATCTGGGAGAACCAGGTTTGATTCCCCACTCCTCCGCTTGCACCTGCTGGAATGGCCTTGGGTCAACCATAGTGGTTAAGTGTGCAGACTCTTATCTGAGTGAACCGGGTTTGATTCCCCACTCCTCCACTTGCACCTACTGGAATGGCCTTGGGTCAGCCAGAGCTCTGGCAGAAGTTGTCCTTGAAAGGGCAGCTGCTGTGAGAGCCCTCTCGGCCCCACCCACTTCACAGGGTCTGTTGTGGGGGGAGAAGACATGGGAGATTCAGAGAGAAGGGTGGGGTATAAATCTGCAATTCTTCTTCTTCAACAGCCTCTTTGGGCTGTGGGTTTGCTGTGCTGAAAGGTGACACGTCAGCCCGGAAAAAGCACCCTTCTGAAGCTGAAGGAGTCACCGATGGCTATAAGCTGGGATAGTTAAGTGGAGAGGCAGGCTACCTCAGAATGCTGCTGGAGGGTCGTTGCCCCAGAAGACCCCAAGAACAGGGAGTGAAAGTCACCATCAGGACCAAGGACAAGGCCGATGCTGGGCCTTTCTGTCTGCCTGCGTGTCGGCATCCTCCCTGGTTGCAGTCCGTCTCTTTTTTGTCATTGCTACTGACAGTTCATTGATGCATCTGACACACACAAATAATGATGAACGCATCAGAACATCTGATGGAGGACAGCAGATGGGAAGGCGCAGGAAGCGGAGTGAAAATGAAGACGTCCAGGTTCTCGTCTCTCAAGGGAGACGCCAACCCAAAACCAGGACCCTCCAAGCAAACCCACCACCTGAAAATTCCAGCCCTGATGGGGAAACAAGATGCTGGACTCCATTGCCCCTCCCTCTGCCCCAAAAGTCCCAACAATGAGAGGCAGGTGGCCAGAGCCAGCCTCCCCCCAGCCCCCACTGCTGGGGTCACCTGGGCAGTTGGGGGGGAGCAGCTGTCCTTGGGAGGTGCAACCGGATGAACATTGTTGGGACTGGCCCGCTGCAGGACCCATCCAGTGGAACGCTTCCAATCTGGCTGCTGTCAGGTAAAGTGAAGTCTGGGGCTCTCAGCCAATGGGTTGCAATTAAATCAGAAGAGTTTCTGGCTCAACATTAGGAAGAACTCCCTGACCGTTAGAGCGGTTCCTCAGTGGAACAGGCTTCTTCGGGAGGTGGTGGGCTCTCCTTCCTTGGAGGTTTTTCAACAGAGGCTAGATGGCCATCTGACAGCAATGAAGATCCTGTGAATTTAGGGGGAGGTGTTTGTGAGTTTAGAGCGATTCCTCAGTGGAACAGGCTTCCTCCTCGAGAGGTGGTGGGCTCTCCTTCCTTGGAGGTTTTTCAACAGAGGCTAGATGGCCATCTGACAGCAATGAAGATCCTGTGAATTTAGGGGGAGGTGTTCGTGGGTTTCCTGCATTGTGCAGGGGGTTGGACTAGATGACCCTGGAGGTCCCTTCCAACTCTAGGATTCTAAGGCCTCCCCCTCTACTCGAGCCTCAGAGATGGTCACCTTTCCATTCTGCCCAAAGAAGGAAGTCACTATTGTGCCCCTTTCTGTGTCTTCATTCAGAACCTAAAGAGCAGCTGCCTGAACTGGTGGTCCAACTGGGCCACGTCTGATCCAAAATTAGTGCGACCCTCAAAGCACCTGCTAGGGATTCCTTTGACTTGGCAAGTAAAGAGCTTTCTCGTAGGGTAGTGGGCCCCTTGATGGGCCCACCCACTCTGCTCTCTAGGGCTACCCCTGCAACCACCAGACCCAGCCCGGCATTTTGCAAAGTAGCTTCCCACGTGCTTGCCCACCTCCAGCAAACAGAGCTCCTTTCTAGAGGGCAACAGGACCTGTGAAGAAGAGGCTCACTGAAGGACAGTAAAAGAGCCTGTGAAAAGTCCAGAGTCCGTCCTTATGACACTGCTCCGGCAAGAGCCCAAGAGGCATGGCCTACTGGAGCAAGAGGATCTGGCAGACTCAAAACTGGTGAAGCAGCTTATGGCAACTGGCTGTGCTCCTGGAAGACCTGTAATTACAGAGCACTCTGAGAACCACATGCCAAGGAAGAGGTCTAGGGCATCCTGCTGGCATGGCAGTCAGTCCCCAAAAGGATCCTGCGCATTTGCCTCAAAAGGTAAAGGTAGTCCCCAGTGCAAGCACCAGTCGTTTCCGACTCTGGGATGACGTTGCTTTCACAACGTTTTCACAGCAGATTTTTTATGGGTTGGTTTGCCCTTGCCTTCCTCAGTCCTCTACACTTTCCCCCCTGCAAGCTGGGGACTCCTTTTACGGACCTCGGAAGGATGGAAGGCTGAGTAAACCTCAAGCCGGCTACCTGAACCCAGCTTCCTCTGGGATCAAACTCAGGTCATGAGCAGAGCTTAGGACTGCAGTACTGCAGCTTGACCACTCTGTGCCACGGGGCTCTTGTGCATTTGCCTACAGAACCCTTTATGGCCTCTATACTCCATCCCTTCCTGGCCTCTTCCCCCAGCAGCTTGTCCAGCTGCCTTCCCCATTAATGCAAGCCATGCAGACAGGTCAGCTGAGGCCCTGAATGACCCATCTGTAAATGTGTGATGAGCTCACTATTTGCATATATGCAAATCAGCCTCAATGTCTCTATGCAAGAGGCAGTCCACGCAGCTGAACGGCCTTGTGTCTGGGACAGCATGCAAGAAGAGGAAGTCACCCACCCTCTTTGGGGGCTAGAACCTCACAAGTTTGTACAGGGCAAGGCATGTAGATAGGCAGAGGGACAGAAGCCCAAAAAGCCCAGGGAAAGGACTTCTTGTTGGTTAGAAAAACTCCAACCCTTGTGAACAACGTGCTCAGAGAGCAGTCAACCTCTTTGCAGTGCCCCTTTTCTCTCGGGACAAGCACACCAGATGCTCAAGCTGATGCTTTCCCCCAAAATCTTCAGCAAGCACAAACTCTCAGCCTAGCACATTTTTATCCTGCGCTTCCTCCAAAGGGACTGAGGGCCCCTTGAATGCCAGAATCTGCCTTTTCCTAAGCCAGACACCCCACCCCCATCTCTCAGGGTCAGTCCGGTCTCTTCTGACCAGCAGCCTTCTGACCCTTTTGGCTGGAGATGCTGGCAGGGATGGTGCCTGGGACCTCCTGTGCGCAAAGCAAATGCGCTACCACTGAGCCACACAGCCTCTCTCCCATTGGACGGGGCTCTCCCTTCCCCATCTGCTCCTCGTGACATCGCTTGGTTAGGCCAGATGGCCATCTGGCAGCAAGGCTGATTCTGTGGACTTAGGCAGATCATGGGAAGGAGGGCAGGAGGGGCTGCATCAGTTGTAAGTTCTCATGGCCCCTTCTTACACACCCAGGGAAATGCTGATTGACACTTCGAGGTAAGCCAGAATTTTCTTTCCAGGCCAGTTTGGCCAGGGATCCAGGAGAGGGCCCCCACCCCATCTTCTGGGTGTGGAGCAGGGGTCACTGGGGGTGAGTGGTGGGAGGTATTTGTGAATCTCCTACATTGTACAGAGGGTTGGAATAGATGACTCTGGAACTCCCCTCCAACTCTATGATTTTATGAAGGCCCAGAAAGTTCCATCTTAGAGTGGGGGACACTGAACCTGCATCTCTCAGACTGCGGCTCAATGCAAGAACCACAAGGAAATACTAGCAGTTTCAGGTATATCTGGTTTGGATTCCTTTATTTAAGCTATCTCTGCCCCATTTCTTCCCAACAGACTCAAAAGTGGCGGCATCAACACAGAGGCAGACAGTGGGTGGTAAATGAGCCAGTGTGATGTCATGGTTACAGTGTCAAGCTAGGACCTGGGGGATCCAGGTTCAAATCCCCACTTGTGCTTGGAAGCCTGTTGGGTGACCTTGGGCCAGTCACTTTCCTTTAGGTCAACCTTCCTCGCAGGGTTGTGGAGAGGATAAAATGGAGGCGAAGAGAATGAGGTCAGACACTTTGGGATCCCACTGTGGGGAAAGGCGAGATAGAAATAAATAAATGCTCAGAATTTAACTGATTTCTGGGACGATGGTAACAGAAGTTTTTGTACCTTTCCCATGCAAATCAGAACTATAATAGGAATGTGCAATGAGGAGAAGCGACCAGTCCTCTGTCAGCAGCCATTCCCCCATGGGGAGTTATCTCCCCCCCCCTTCACAGGGCTTTTTTTGTAGCAGGAACTCCTTTGCATATTAGTCCATGCACACCTGCTGTAGCCAATCCTCCTGGAGTTTACAGTAGGCTCTGTACGAAGAGCCCTGTAAGCTCCCAGAGGATTGGCTACATAAGGGGGGTGGGGGGTGGGGCCTAATATGCAAAAGAGTTCCTGCCACAACAAAAAGCTCTGCCCCTTCATAAACATAAGGTTTACTATTTGGGAATAGGAAGAACTGATGGGGAGAGTTCCCATGTGTATGCACACAACACTCACACGCAGAGACAAATGTTACGAGTTCACATTCTGGCACAGGAATTGTAATGGTCCTGAACCACTGTCAATATTCCTCACTGGGCCTTGAGCAGCTCCGGCCAGGTACCCAGCTTCCTGGATGAGTGGGGATTGGAATCCGGGTCAACCCAGTCTTCCTCTGTCTGTCTAACCACTGGGCAATCCTGTCTCTCGTTCACTCTGGCCACTCCTACCAAGCCAAGCTGAAAAGCTCAGGGGGGAAAGGTGCAGGGTCACGCCATCCTCTTCTCCTCCATGTACCTTTTGGGTTGTTGTCCCCCCCCCCCCCCCCGTTCAGCAACAGGAGCCTCTCCTCACATGCACCTCACAGATTTAATCAAGCCGCTTAATTTGCTTGCTGCTCTCTGATTACCTAGCCTACGCCCAGACGGTTCATTTGGGCACCCGCTCGCTCGGCAGTACACATGTAACTCATTCGTGCTAATTATATAAACACCCAAGCTCGGCAATCTGCAGAAATTAGATGCTTCAGCTTGGCAGGGCACAGTGCGTGCTTTGGGGTGGCTTTGCCACGCTCTGAGGGGTCATTCTCCGGGATGGGTGGTGCCCACCTATGTAAGAGTGGAGGCAACCCAGAGGAATACTCAGCAATTGACTCCGAGACCTTTCCAGTCCCAACACCACTCCTTCTGTGAGGGCTCTCAAGGAGGAAGGAAGCAACATCCCCCTCTCTTGACACAAGAATGCAGAACAACCAGAAAGGTTTTCTGCTGGGGCATGGAGACAGGGGACTCCCCATCACTTTGGGGGAAGGACAGTGGCTCAGTGGTTGAGCTAGAGCATCAATCCTCGGCATCTCCAACTGAAATGGGTTCGGGCAAGTAGGCGTGGAAAACCTCACTTGAGACTCTGGAGAGCCGCTGCCAGTCTGAGTAGACAATACTGACTTTGATGGACCGAGGGGGGTCTGGTTCAGTAGAAGGCAGCTTCATATATGTTCATATGTTGGAAGGGATGGTGGCTCAGTGGTAGAGCACCTGCTTGGCAAGCAGAAGGTCCCAGGTTCAATCCCCGGCATCTCCAACTAAAAAGGGTCCAGAAAGTAGGCATGAAAAATCTCAGCTTGAGACCCTGGAGAGCTGATGCCAGTCTGAGTAGTCAATACTGACTCTGATGGACCAAAGAGGGTCTGATTCAGTATAAGGCAGCTTCGTATGTTCATATGTCTTTGCTTAGGGGGGGCTGGTGGCTCAGTGGTAGAGCATCTGCTTGGTCAGCAGAAGGTCCCAGGTTCAGTCCCTGGCATCTCCAACTAAAAAGGGTCCAGGCAAGTAGCTGTGAAAAACCTCAGCTTGAGACCCTGGAGAGCCGCTGCCAGTCTGAGTAGACAAGACTGATGAACTGAGGGTCTGATTCAGTAGAAGGCAGCTTCATATGTGAAGTACTGTGCCCATCAATGGCATTACATAGACACCTCTCTTTGTTCTGGCCAGGTCAAGAGAGGGACTCTTCAAAGGCATCCTAAGGACTGGCCAATCCAGAGCCTCTGCGGGTCCAAGACTGGCCTTTCTCAGAGCAGCTGTGCAAGGAAGCCCCAGCTCCCCTCTGCACTTGGAAGGGCCACCAGGTCAGGGCTGGGGCAGCACATTATGCCAGGGTCTCTTTTAGGCAGTTGCCAGAGGGGCTTTTCTCCCTCCTAGACTCTTCCCTCCTCCACTCAGGCATTTTGGAGTCAGGGCTCGTACGAAGGAGCTGAGGCTGAGAAAAGCAACAGGCAACTGAGGCGGGGGGGAGGGGGGTTGGGGGGGAGGCAAGCTCCCAAAGGGCCCTCGGTCCCAAACTCAGAAATTTTCTGGAAGACACCCAGCAGGCCCTGCCCCAGATGAGGGAACCCGTGGAGGGTCTCTGAGAAAGAACGAGACTGGGCTAAGAAGTCCCACCCAGGGAACACCTTCACTTATTTGGTGGGGGGGAGGTGTGATCAGGACGTCCCAAGTGCAACAGGCACATTTCCTGTTGTGTGTTGTGCAGCCAAAGATGGAAGGCCAGATCCTGGGGGCTCTACTTAACTGTCCGGCCCCATGACCCTTCTGCCTCTGGGCATTCCCAGTCAACTTAAGGAGTTCTGCTGCCAAGTCCACTTGCTGGTTCTTGTTTGGATCCTGGGAGCTTCTGGGGACAGGTTATGGGGAGGGGGGAGCACTGTGCAACACTATGGTAAATACCACAGAGACTGGGGAAATTCCTAGAGTGTTATGAAAGTGACATTCGGAAGTGACATCACTGCATCAGCTACATAGGTCTTGCTAGTCCTCAGGTCTGGGTGGGGATCACCTAATTTTTGAGGCTCATCCTCACCACCAGCCAGCTGGCCAGCAGGGGAAAGCCCTGCCCCAACAGCCACCATGTGCATTCAAATCTCAGCACGTTTAGAAGAGGCTTGCAACTGTTGGTGGTTCTGAATGTGTGTGTGCCTTTAAATCTCATCAAGAGGAAAGCTGCAAGGAGGCAGGGTGAGCAGACAGAGCCACGTGGCTCTCAGTCCCTCTGTTTGGAGGAAAACTTCACCCCCTGGACAGTCCTTTCATTTTCCTATTAGTGTGAGGATATTGGTTGAAATACAGCAGATTACATTCAGCAATGTGAGTAAATTGCCCCAGTGAGATCACAGAAGGGTGTGCTTGCTAACTGTGCTTATTTTGGCTGCTTTGTTTTTTTTTTTTTTTTTTTTAATGTCCAAAAACTTTTTTATTGAATTTAGTAAACATGTCCAAAAACTTTTTTATTGAATTTAGTAAACATACAAATAAAGCAATCAAATGACTGTGTGTGTGTTCACTTTCATTTAGTGGAAATATAGCTGCTGGGGAATGAGGAAATGAAGACTGTATTCAGGGGAACTGTACTGCTATATTTTTTTTTTATTTTAGAGAATGGGAAAGTCTCCTGGCTCCACCGCCAAAGTCTCCCAGCTCCACTCTCAAAGTCTTCAGATATTTTCTGTTTGGCCTGGCAACCTTACAGCTATATCATGCCCAACCCTCTTTTCTCCCACTGTTGACAGCAGCCAAGAGTATGGGGGGGAGTGAGAGGCAGACCACAGCAGCAGGCAACGTTCTAAGGCTGCATCCAGCCTCAGGGTCTCGTTGCCGGACAGACAGAGCAGCCTGGAAGCGAGGACTGGAGGCCCACACACCAGGGCTTCTTCTTGCTCAGTGTATCAAATCCCGTTGGCTCATCTCACCAGAGGACTTGCTGTACTTTCAGTGCCAGGGTTTGCAGCCTTTTCAAAATATGGTGCGATAGTTTCCCTTTGCAATAGTGTCATTTCCAATGTAGCCAGGGTTACTTTTAATGCAAGGGCTGGACAGAAGGCTTCAAAATAAAACAGCAACCAAGAAGAGGAGGCGGAAGGAGGGGCCCCCGCCAGCTGAAAGTTGGAGACGGAGAGGATACCTTTTGCTTCAGCTGATGAATTTTTAGGAAATCCAATTATTGCCGCATATTGATGGGACCCATCTCATTTGGAAGTATCGATCCTTTTTTCTCTTGATATTGCTATATTTAATGCTCGGCCTTAGCATCAATTCAGCAACACCACAACCAGAAGTTCACAGGCCTCTTTCAAAATTCACCCCCAAGATACACAGGCCAATCCTCTTGGAAGAAACCTGTCCTATTAAGGAGGCACTTGGAAAGAGCTGGGAGGGGGAGAAAAAACACACACACGGACATGCCCAGCCTATCGTGGAAGCTTCCTTAACATTGGAATCGCTATAAATGGAAGCGTTTCTCAGACAGACTCATTTACATGAGAGCTGCGAAATGTCAGCTGCCCAAGAGTTTGCCAAGACAAAAGACACGCCGTCGATTCAAGTCCAGCATTTCTCACTTGCGTGCTCTAGCTGGCGTTGCCACCCACAGAACTCTGGGAGGAAGAAGAGCAGCTTCTGGCAAAGAGAGGCCCTGGCATGACATGCCACCACCCAATCTGTGCCACCCCCCCCCCCCCAGCCACAATCTCATTGCCCTGTGAAAGGGGGGAGGGACCCAGGAGATTCCCAGTTCAGCCCTGGAGTCTCCTGGGAGTTCCAGGAAAGACCTGCCTGTGTTGTAGGGCCAGGGGAGCCCCAAACACCACCCCGCAGCTGTGGGCTGAGAAGACCTTGAGATCTCGAGGGGAAGATGCAAGGGCATCAGGAGCATCAGCCTTAAGTGCGAACAGGCGCCCAGTCAACTCCCTGCCCCTCTTATTTGTCTCAAATGATGCTGAGCTGAATACCAATGATGATATACTGTGCAGCAAACATCCCCTGCCTGCTCCAGCCACCAGCACCATCTTGACAACCGGCCAAGAGAGTTTCCCTCCCCTCCCCTTTGCCATAAAACCCTGGCCGGGCCCCAGAAACTCTTTGCCACTTTGCATTAGCAGAGGCTTCCAAGGTGACAAGGTTAATTCCTTTACACACAGAAGTCAGCAGTCACCCAGGGAGAATCTGGAACATGCCCAGGTGGCTTAAGGTACCGGCTCCATCTCATGTCCCTCCTCAGCACCCCCACAGCTCAGGGGCTGAGCGCCTCCTGGGCATGCAGAAGGCCCCCTCCTCAACATGGCTAGTTCATGGACCTCAGATGCCACAAGAGTCCATTCACTGCCCGGGCCCTTTGAGACTTGTGGCCAGCTGGAGGGGACAATGCTGGGTTAGGTGGGCCAGGGGACCAAGCAGTTTCTGGACAGAAGGCACCCCCCCACACACACTGCTTGGCATGTGGGAAGTTGCTTCCCAGAAGCCCCAGCTAAAAGGAATCCCATTTGCACTGCATGCTGGGAAAGGCAGAGACCTTGGTTTGACTCTACAAGGCAGCTTTGCGGAGTCATTTGTGAGGAGGAGCCGTGACTCAGGGGCGGAGCATCCGCTTGGTATGCAAAAGGTCGCAGGGTCTATCCCCAGTATCTCCCCTTAAAAAGGAGCAGGCAGGAGGTGATGGGAAAGACCTCTGCCTGAGACCTGGGAAGCTGCTGCCAATCTGAGTAGAATCACAGAGTTGGAAGGTTACCCCCCAGGGTCATCTAGTCCAACCCCCTGCACAATGCAGGAAACTTACAAGCACCTCTCCCTTAATTCACAGGATCAGCCTTGAAGAGAGGATGGAGGAAAAGTAGAAATTTAGCAGTTCTGCTCTCTCTTCATTGCCTCTTACAATTTCACTTTCCTGCCCTCACAACAGGCCTGCCATTTCCATGCTCTTTTTCTTCCTTCCTTCCTTCCTTCCTTCCTTCCTTCCTTCCTTCCTTCCTTCCTTCCTTCCTTCCTTCCTTCCTTCCTTCCTTCCTTCCTTCCTTCATTGTTTTTAGCATCTTTGGCCAGCCTAAGCTCATGCTGAGCTTTAGCTTTCCTAACTCTTTCTCTACAAGCACTGGAGATGTGTTTATATTCATCCTTGGTTATAAGACCCTCCTTCCATTCCTAAATGCAGGGGTTCTTTTGAGCAGGAGTGCACAGGAACACAGTTCTGGCTAGCTTGGGGTCAGGAGGTGTGGCCTAATACGCAAATGAGTTCCTGTTGGGCTTTTTCTACCGAAAAAACCCTGTGTGAAACAATGCTGATGTCAGGAGGTGTGGCCTAATATGCAAATGAATTCCTATTTTGCTTTTTCTACAACCCCCCCCCCCGCCTAAATGAGTCTTTTTTTATTTCTCAAGTAGACAAGACTGACCTTGATGGGACAAGTGGGGAGTGGGGGGGGGTCTGCATCAGTAGAAGGCAGCTTCATATGTTCAAATGCAGCAACTTGGAAACCTCGAGGCAGCACCAACCTCTTCAGCCTTCTCTGCCCCAAGCCTGACTTTTACCCGCTCTCCCTTCTTCCCCTTCCTGCCATTCATCTCACCACTTTGGACTGACCTCCAATGCAGACTTGCTCCCTGGAAAGCCCGTCCTTCCTTCACCACCCTCCTCCTCCCGAAACCGATTTGCACCCTGTGATTAATAATCCCGTCCCTTTCTCCGTAATGCTGCGCCGCTAATAAGATTAAAACATATCTCTCTTTTACAGCACCGATCCATATTGCTGATTTACCGTTCCTTTTCAGATGTTACAGAAACAGATGAGTGGAGCGGCCGCCTTAATCCTTCTCCGAGCCACCAAAGGAATAACACCTAATTAATACCTTTCTGTCTCCCCATTTTGCCCAGCTAGAAAATGGTTCTCCAATATCTGCAGGGTCACTTGGCCATTGGTCCCTACAGCCTGTGCATGGGCCCTTTGACCTGACCGTCAGTGGTATTCTCCAGGGAATGGGCAGTATTCAGTGGTTTTCTGCTGTTGGTGGAGCAGACCAGGGGACCCAAGCGAACCCTGACAAAACATTATTGAGTTAAATGTAAAATATTATCATTTGCCTCGGAAGTACAGAAGCTTTACGCAGTATCCCTGATCCGCCACATTTCCCGGTTAAGGGAAAAATGCTGCTCAAAGTACAAAAACGATCTGATTCCAATGGTTACAAGAGAAAGAAATTTTACATCTTAATGACATATTCAGGTAGGAACATTTAACTTATTGTTAATAGATTAACTTCAAGAAGGTTAACTTGCTACAGCTCCAAGCCTAAGGGAAAGAGAGGTCCTATATAAGATATGAACATATGAAGCTACCTTCTATTGAATCAGACCCTTGGCCCATCAAAGTCAGTCTTGTCTACTCAGACTGGCAGCGGCTCTCCAGGGTCTCAAGCTGAGGTTTTTCATGCCTACTTGCCTGGACCCTTTTTTGGAGATGCCAGGGATTGAACCTGGGACCTTCTGCTTACCAAGCAGATGCTCTACCAATGAGCCACCGTCCCTCCCCTGAAAACACAAAAGGGAAGCAACAGCCAAAGAGGCTGAACATCTAACCAATGAGAGGGTTGGTATCAACTGCCAAGTGAGAGGATTCTCTTAACCGGGGCTTTTTTTTGTAACAGGAACTCCTTTGCATATTAGGCCACACACCCATGATGTAGCCAATCCTCCTGGAGCTTACAAGGCTTTTCTTACAGGGCCTACTGTAAGCTCTTGGAGGACTGGCTACATCAGGGGTGTGTGGCCTAATATGCAAAGGAGCTCCTGCTACAGAAAACGCCATGGGTGGGTGGATGAACATATATGAACATATGAAGCTGCCTTCTACTGAATCAGACCCTCAGTCCATCAAAGTCAGTATTGCCTATTCAGACTGGCAGCAGCTCTCCAGGGTCTCAAGCGGAGGTTTTTCACGCCTATTTGCCTGGACCCTTTTTTGTTGGATATGCTGGGACCTTCTGCTTTTGTTGGAGATTGAACCTGGGACCTTCTGCTTACCAAGCAGATGCTCTACCACTGAACCACCAAGCCTCCCTTTTTCTTACAGGGCCTACTGTAAGCTCCAGGAGGATTGGCTACATCAGGATGGATGGATGGGAAAAATTCTCCCACAGATGGATGCAGGGCATTTTTGTAGCAAGAACTCCTCTGCATATTAGGTCACACCCCCTGATGTAGCCAATCCTGCAAGAGCTTACAGGGCTTTTCTTACAGGGTCTACTGTCAGCTCCAGGGGAATTGGCTACATCAGGGGGTGTGGCCTAATATGCAAAGGAGTTCCTGCTGCAAAAAAAGCCCACCTCAAAATGCCCTCCAGAAAGGGCAGCCAATCTCCTGCCCCCTGGCACCCTTGCCCTCTATAACCCTAGATTTCAGGGAGAAGAAGAGCATGCGGCTGTGAGTCAGCAGCAAAGGGAGCCATCCTCTGTTCATGCTCAGAAGCTCTCAGTCTCCCCCCCCCCCCTGAGTTCATCACTGCACAGAGTTCAGGCTCCGCTTCTGGGTCCCTGGCTTGGACCAAAGGCCAGAGGCGGCTGCAGCTTTAAAAGCACCGGGCGGGGGAGGTAGCGCCCGCCCGTCTGATGAATGTGGCAGGGGAAAGCTGACACACTGCTTTTAATAAAACATAACGAAGCGTGGAATCGTAAAATATTTCCTTTAATTCAGTGCTCCCGTGAGGAAGGGTAATAGCGGCTTGGTAATGCGCGAGGCACTTTGGCGGGGAGAGATGAGACGCTTGTTTGCAGAAGGGGAGTCCTTTTAAAAACACAAACAAGGCTGGGCTGGAAGGGCTCTGCAGGGTGCACCCAAAGCTCATTTACACTCCCCCTTTTTTCTAAGGGCAATTCAAGGCTGCAAAAGAATCAAGTGCACCTCCAATTCCAACTGCCCCCCCCCCCACAGCAGGAGATTCTTGGCAAACCTTCCTATCCCCACAAAACAGGCTGACTTTTCAAGGGCTTATAATGCCAGCCCAGGCACAGAAGATGTAGGAACCTGTCTTTACAGGGGTGGGGGTAGTGGGGGGTGCTAAATCCAAAGGCTGAATGGATGGATGGGCATTAGAACACCCCCACTCTGACTGCGGGTCTCCCTGGTGAGAAACAAAGCTAGGAATCTTTTTTATTGTTTTGCACCAGTTTCTCTTTCCCTTTGTCAATTTTTCCCTGTTCCCCTAACACTTCAGTTGCATACAAATGGCGTTGAATAAAGAAAAGAATCACCAACCACAGCAGTGCAAAAGAAAGAGGACCAAATATCACACCACACATGACAACAACATTGAAGAGACACAACAAGGGTTTACTGCCTCCTCCTCTCTTTCCTTTCGAACCCAGCCAGCCCTGGAAAATAAGCCAGTTAATCCATGAAAGAGTCATGGGGCTTGTCTGTGGAGGAGGATGCCCACTGCATCTCTGCATGCTTTGCTGCTCCCTCCAATGAACTTCTGCTTGGGGATGGTAATTCTGCTTCACTTGGCATGAGGCATTAGGGAATGCTCTGGCTGCTCCTGATTCAGAGATGCGGCTGTTTCCTGTCTTCAGAGGAGGACACCTAATGCACTCTCCAAGGGAAACCGAGTCAGGCACACAATACGCCTTCAAGTGATGCTGCCTCAGAGTCTTTTTGCTGGGAGATGCTGGGAACGGTCTGTGTGCAAAGGAAGCCGAGGGCTGGGATCTACAGCAAAAACATGGGGTTTGTCAACTCCAATACGTACCACCTCATAATCTTAAGGACTTATTTATTTACAATATTTCTGTCCTATCTTATCTCCAGGCAACAGCAGACAACATTGTATAAAGCAACCAGGGAGATTTAACAGCAGTAAAAGCACAAAGCCCTAACCGAGATGGCCCAGGCAATCTCCTCAGCCCACAGAAGCTAAGCAGGGTCGTAGAATCATAGAGCTGGAAGGGACCTCCAGGGTCATCTAGTCCAGCCCCCTGCACAATGCAGGAAATTCGCAAGTCCTCCTCTCCGCAAACGCACACACATCCCCAGATCCCTCATCTAGGCCCATGAAATGGCAAAAACCTCCAGGATCCCTGGCCAAACCGGCCTGGAGAAAAATTGCTGACTGACCCCAAAGTGGCAACCAGCATTTCCCTGGGTTTGTAAGATAGGGCTGATGCAATCCTTCCCACCTTCCTTCTCATGATGATGAAGAAGAAGAAGATATTGGATTTATATCCTGCCCTACACTCCGAAGAGTCTCAGAGCGGCTCACAATCTCCTTTATCTTCCTCCCCCACAACAGACACCCTGTGAGGTGGGTGGGGCTGGAGAGGGCTCCCACAGCAGCTGCCCTTTCAAGGACAACCTCTGCCAGAGCTATGGCTGACCCAAGGCCATTCCAGCAGGTGCAAGTGGAGGAGTGGGGAATCAAACCCGGTTCTCCCAGATAAGAGTCCGCACACTTAACCACTACACCAAACTGGCTCTCAGGCTCTGCATTGCTATCTGATGGCCATCCAGCCTCTGTTTAAAAACCTCCAAGGAAGGAGAGCCCACCACCTCCCGAGGAAGCCTGTTCCACTGAGGAACCGCTCTAATGGTCAGGAAGTTCTTCCTAATGTTAAGCTGAAAACTCTTTTGATTTAATTTCAATCTGCTGGTTCTGGCCCTACCTTCCGGGGCCACAGAAAACAATTCCACACCATCCTCTAGATGACAGCCCTTCAAGGACTTGAAGATGGTGATCCTGTCACCTCTCAGCTGCCTCCTCTCCAGGCTAAACATCCCCAGCTCCTTCAACCTTTCCTCATAAGACTTGGTCTCCAGACCCTTCACCGTCGCCCTCCTCTGGACCTGTTCCAGCTTGTCTAGATCCTTCTTAAATTGTGGTGCCCAAAACTGAACACAATGCGCCAGGTGAGGTCTATTCAGAGCAGAGTAAAGCGATACTATCCCTTCATGTCATCTGGACACTATACTTCTGTTGATACAGCCCAAGATTGCATTGGCCTTTTTTAGCCACCACAACATACTGTTGACTCATGTTCACTGTATGATCCACTAAGACCTCTAGATCCAAACTACTCCCAAGACAAGTCTGCCCCATCCTATAATTATGCATTTGATTTTTCCTACCTAAATGATGAACGTTACATTTATCCCTGCTAAGATTCATTTTATTGGTTTTAGCCAGTTTTCCAGTCTGTCAAGATCATCCTGTATTCTGTCTCTGTCTTCTATTGCAGGGGTGGCCAAGGGATGTTTTTTGCCTACAATTCCCATCAGCCCCAGCCATTGGCCATGCTGGCTGGGGCTGATGGGAGTTATAAGCAAAATAACATCTGGAGAGCTACCCTTGGCCACCCCTGTTCTATTGTATTTGCGACCCCCTCCCAATTTAGTATCATCTACAAATTTAATAAGCATTCCCTCTATTCCTTTATCCAAATCATTTATAAAGATGTTGAACAAAACAGGTCCTCCCAGGAGAGGTCCTTGAGGCACTCCGCTTGTCCCTCCTCTCCAAGAGGATGAGGAACCATCCACAAGCACTCTTTGGGCCAGTCCTGGTACTTGGAGGGGAGACCATCAAAGAAGGCCAGGGTTGCTGCACAGAGCCTGCTCATCTCTGGCCTTGAAAACCCTACAAGGTCATCAGAAGTCAGCTGCACTTTCCACTGTGGAAAATACAAAGCTGAACCAGCGGAGCCAAACGAAAGAGGTGGAGACAGCAGTTCAGGGGACCAACAATGGTTCTGCTAGGCACCTAAAAGCTAGCAACGGAGTGTGGATCCTACCCCTGTCCCAACACTCCACGGAGCAAAGGTTGAAGCCTCCTGCCAACCCAAGGGGCCCTTCCACCAATGTGTGTGTCTCTCCCTTTGGGGGAAAAGCCACCTAAGTTGGAAGAAGATTCCTTGGCTCCTTGGAGAATGCCTGGATCTAACCCACAGATGATGGGCATCAATGGAGTGATGGGCAGAGCATCCCACAACTATGAAGCCGATGGAGAAAAGGCCTCTCCATATGCAGAGTCATGTCGAACATGATCACAGGTGCCCCCAACCCTCTCAGGGCAGATTCATATGGGAAGGTGGCCCTGCAGACAACGAATGCCATGTTGTTTCTTTGGACCCTGCTACTGTGGCACAGGGGAGACGGTGGGCAAGGGGTCCTTCTCATTGTTCCAACCCACCTCTGGCTCCACTCTATGGTGACCAGAACTTTTCAGTGCCATCTTTCCTGCCCATGGACTTTTTGCATTTCCCCCACAGTACGATAGCAAACAGCGAGTCTCCTTCTACTGAATTCTGCACCTAATAATCGCTTTTGCATTGCACACTTCAGCAGTCCCCAAATGGGATATTTAATATTCCTGGGGCTGTAGTCATTGAAATCTTGCCACATCTGTTTTGTCCAACACAATACACTAAATATAACTGGAGAATATGCTCTCTCTCTCTCTCTCTTTTGTTTCCAAGAGAGATAACATTGTTTAAATCAGCCCTTTAAATGTTTAAAGAGTTTGGTTGTTTCCCCCCACCCCTCTGCAGGAAGCTTTCAACAGAGTACAGGGAAGGGGAAGCCCTCGCTGGAAGAGGGGAGAGACAAGCAATCAACCTGCTGCAATATCCACCCCACAAGATGGCTGTAAATTTAGTTCATAAGATGCTTGGGAAATTGCAGGCGAGGGGAGGGGCCTCATTGCAGGGAAAGCTATCTTCATCTCAGAAGCTCAGGCCCAAGGCAGGCAGAGCACCACCCCATTTCCCTGGGGCAGGGGTCACCACCGACACACAGAGTCACACAAGGTGATTGATGGCCGCCCCCTCCCATCCGCACTCCTTCCCTGGCTCCATTGGCCAATATCCCCCAAACCACAATATGTTTCTGTGAACTGTCAATGCGCAGAAACTCTCCCCAAATGCATTTAGAAACACCATGCAATCCATGGGCCCCTAAATGCTAAAACTTACCCAAATTTGTCTCCAGCCTATATGCCTCCCTAGAGATGACAACATTCTGAGACACAACCACAGGACGTGGGCAAAACGATGAAGATGAAGATCTTGGATTTATATCCCGCCCTCCACTCCGGAGTCTCAGAGCGGCTCACAATCTCCTTTCCCTTCCTCCCCCACAACAGACACCTTGTGAGGTAGATGAAGATATTGGATTTATATCCCGCCCTCCACTACAAAGAGTCTCAGAGTGGCTCACAATCTCCTTTCCCTTCCTCCCCCACAACAGACACCCTGTGAGGTGGGTGGGGCTGGAGAGGGCTCTCACAGCAGCTGCCCTTTCAAGGACAACCTCTGCCAGAGCTATGGCTGACCCAAGGCCATTCCAGCAGGTGCAAGTGGAGGAGTGGGCAATCAAACCCGGTTCTCCCAGATAAGAGTCCGCACACTTCAGCACTACACCAAACTGGCTCTCCTATAACTCTTGCAGCTCCATCCCAAAACACAGAAAAGTCCATCCATAGCTCATTTCAAAGAGGGATCTGGAAGACACGCATTGGAGCTCATTCTGCCTTGAAATTTCAGCACACTACAAACCTTTGTGGCTTCTCATGGAAGACACCAAGGAGGAGAGTCAGTGTGGCCCAAAGGCAAGGGGGCTCAGCTGGGAGGTCAAGCCCACCTGCTCCCATCTGGAACAAGTTAGTCACCCTCACCTTTCCCTGCCCGTCTCAAAACATGGGAAGAAGGACTTATAGGATCACTGTAAGGACACCCAGGGAATGGATGAGCATGCATGTGAGCAAATACACACACACACACACACACACACACACTCCCTCCCCAGAGACATTGTGCAAACCCCAGCAAAGCTGGCTTGGCCCTTCTTGGGTGAAAGAACAGAATTCAAGTAGAATCCAAGGCAGTTTGGCAAGGCACAGATTCCCATAAGAATCCGAACATAAGAATATAAGAGAAGCCTTGTTGGATCAGGCCGAAGGACCATCCAGCCCAACCCTCTGTGTCACACAGAAGTCAAAACCCAGATGCCATCAGGAGGTCCACAAGTAAGGCCAGAACTCCAGAAAGCCTCCTACTGTGCCTCTCCCCAAGCACCAAGAATGGAGTCTCACTGCCCTAGACATAATGTTACACCGATATCTTGCGGCTAATAGCCACGGATGGGCCTCTGCTCCATATGCTTATCCATTCCCCTCTTGAAGCTGTCTGTGCTTATAGCTGCCACCACTTCCTCTGGCAGCGAATTCCACGTGTTCATCACCCTTTCATTGCAGAAGTACTTCCCTTTATCTGTTCTAAGCCGACAGCTTACCAATTTCATGGAGTGCCCACGAGTTCTCCTTGTATTGTGAGAAAGGGAGAGAAGGACTTTCTCTACCTCCTCCATCCTGTGCATAAATTTGTTGACCTGATGCCTGCCTCCTTGCCTTGACATGGATGGCCCAGGCTAGCCTGATCTCATCAGATCTCAGAAGCTAAGCAGGGTCAGCCCTGGCTGGTCTTTGGAGGGGAGACCTCCAAGAAATGCCAGGCTTGTGACGCAGAGGCAGGCCGTGGCAAACCACCTCCAAAAGTCTCCTGCCGGGAAAACCCCACAGGGTCACCGTAAGCCAGCTGTGACTTGACAAACCTTCCACACACACACAAACACACACACACACACACCCCAACTCCTCCTCAGGCTTCCTCAGTCATTCCACAGAGACCCAACACTTCAACTGAAGTTCCTATAAAAGTGAAGCATTCTGGGAAAGCAGAGGGAGCTCGCCGGCCTGCATTGCTGTTCTGCTGAAGGTTGCCAGTTCTGCGTTGGGAAATTACTGCAGATTTGGAGGGGGGGCCTGAGGAAGGCAGCGTTTGGGTAGGGAGGGACTTCAATGGAGTACAATGCCATAGAGACCCCCACCCAAAGCAGCCGTTTTCTCCAGGGAACCGATCTCTTTCACCTGGACAGGAGCTCTCCAGCCACCAGCTGGTGGTTGGCAACCAGGGCTGGTGCATGGGAGTAGGCAATGTAGGCAGTCACCTAGGGTGCCACCTGGCCTAGTGGGCACCACTGGGCGCCCCCTCCCCGACACATGACTCTGGCTCCAGACCACTGTCCCCTTGTCCTCTCCCATCACCCAGCTGTCCTCAACAAAGCCAAGCCACCCCCCTCTCCCCCCCCCCCCCGATGTGCGACTTGGCCTCCCACCTCATCCTTTTCCGCCACCCTCCTTCCTGGTGACCAGCAAGCAGTTATTTTCACAATTTTTTTAAAAAAATATATATTTTTAAAAAACTCTCACATTTTTTTAAAAAAATTAAAATTTAAAATCAGTAAATTAAAAATGTGAAAGTTTCAAGTTTGATGCTCTTCATTTTCCCTATATTTTTTTTACTAATGGGGGGGCACTAGTGGGTGATTCGATAGGGCACCAGGAAGGGCAGCACCGGCTCTGTTGGCAACCCTCATTCTGCTGGAAGACTCCTTCCAAACCCTGGAACTCACAAGGATGACTAAGCGTCTCTGTCTGTAGCACGAAGAGGTATCCAGCACACAGGCCCAGCTGTGCCCAGAAAGGGAACATGTCCCGCTCCAGCCCCCCTCCTCTTCACTTCCTGTCTCCAAAGGGAATCCGCCAGGGCCCTGCGTTCTCTTACGGGAACCAGCATTCACACAGCTCCCCCTCCCCCTGCATGGATTGCACCAGTTTGGTCCTGGGCCCAGAAAGAAGAAGAAGAAGAAGAAGAAGAAGAAGAAGAAGAAGAAGAAGAAGAAGAAGAAGAAGAAGAAGAAGAAGAAGAAGAAGAAGAAGAAGAAGAAGAAGATGATGATGATGATATTGGATTTATATCCCGCCCTCCACTCCGAAGAGTCTCAGAGCGGCTCACAATCTCCTTTATCTCCCCCCCGCACACACAACAGACACCCTATGAGGTGGGTGGGGCTGCCCTTTCAAGGACAACTCCTACACGGGCTATGGCTGCCCCAAGGCCATTCCAGCAGCTGCAAGTGGAGGAGTGGGGAATCAAACCCAGTTCTCCCAGATTAGAGTCCACTCACTTAACCACTATGGCTGACCCAAGGCCATTCCAGCAGATGCAAGTGGAGGAGTGGGGAATCAAACCTGGTTCTCCCAGTTAAGAAGAAGATATTGGATTTATATCCCGCCCTCCACTCCGAAGAGTCTCAGAGCGGCTCACAATCTCCTTTACCTTCCTCCCCCACAGCAGACACCCCGTGAGGTGGGTGGGTCTGGAGACGGCTCTCACAGCAGCTGCCCTTTCAAGGACAACCTCTGCCAGAGCTACGGCTGACCCAAGGCCATTCCAGCAGGTGCAAGTGGAGGAGTGGGGAATCAAACCCTATTCCTCAGGCCCAGCTTGGGTGGGGGATTCCTCAAAACAGAACCCACAGAGCTGGCCCTGCCATGTTCTTCCTGCACACAAGATGGACAAAGCCTTTTTTGGTGAGGTTGCACAGGGTGTTGTCGAGGTTCTCGGACATGGCCTCTTGGAAATTCACATATGCGGCTCACAAGCATTGCAGGGGAAACTGCAATCACACACTCACGCTGAGACTGATAAAACACCACAGAAACACACCCCCTGCACAACTGGATGCTAAAGGAGGAGAAGCAACACAAATTAACGGCACTCTTAGGCAAGGAGCCCAGCTACAGGGCTTTCTGGGAAAGCTGGACATAAAATACTAAAGGAAGGAATCCTTATTTGTTGGTTTCACTTTACAAACAGAACTAGGTGATTTGGAAAGCCAAGATACAGGACAAGATTTGAAAGAAAAGAGTTTTGGAAGCCTGCCTTGAACTTCTGCACACCCTTAATCTCCTGCCTTGGAGGAAAAACACACACCGGAGAAGTGGCCCATTAGCCCGTCTCTGTCCTTGACAAAGAAAATGGCAGAGTCCAATTTTAGACATTTGTTTCTACAGTAAATCAATGTGTTGCCATTTCCGCCTGGCTGCAGCCCAGCCTCCCATCCCCTCCAGCAGCTCTTCCGTATCACCGCTACGCCACGGCCATCGATACGGCGCACGGTGCGGATCCATCACTCTTGGCTCAAAGAAAAGCCACAAGCATCGCCAGCCAGTTTGCAGATATTTATAACATTATCATATTCCTCCATCAGGAAGTTTTAAATCTCCAGCTAGAAGAGGGAGGGGAGGAGGTTTTAAGCTGTGTTAATGGAAACTGTCACTGCAACTCTTCCTCACAAGAAAGAAGGAAGGTTGTTCATCTAAGGGAACTCTGGCTTCCGTCAGAGGCTCGGGTCTTCAAACAGCTGCGGTCAGAGACAGAAATGCTGAAAGGCAAACTTGATGAAACCTCCATGTTCAGAGGCAGTAGGACTGTGGGTTGCCAGGTCTGTGTTGGAAAACACCTGGAGACTTTGGGGGTGGATCCAGGAGAGGATGGGTATTGGGCAAGAGAGGGACCTCAGCATAATGCAATGCCATGGAGTCCATCCTTATGGTTATAAGGTTTCATGCGCATGCAAACTTCTTCAGATACCACATGTGCATGCTCACAAAAGTTTATACCCAGTGTGGCCAAGTGTGACTGCTGTAGCCTGCAGGCCCCATTCCACACTCCCTTCCAAGGGGTTCTCAACTCCCCGGAGAGACTTTTCCTTTCTCCTTAGAGAAACAGCTATTTCCCAGTTGCCCATCTTCCCAGAGAGCCAGTTTGGTGCAGTGGGTAAGTGCACAGACTCTTATCTGGGAGAACTGGGTTTGATTCCCCACTCCTCCACTTGCACCTGTTGGAATGGCTGTGGGTCAGCCAGAGCTCTCGTAGTTGTCCTTGAAAGGGCAGTTGCTATAAGAGCTGGGTGTCTGTTGTTGGGGTGGGGAGGTAAAGGACCGCTCTGGGATTCTGAGATTCAGAGTATTGGGTGGGATATAAATCCAATATCTTCTTCTTAAGAGAACATAAGAGAAGCCATGTTGGAGTGGGCCAATGGCCCATCCAATCCAACACTCTATGTCACAGTGGCCAAAAAACCCAAGTGCCATCAAGAGGCCCACCAGTGGAGCCAGGACACTGGAAGCCCTCCCACTGTTGCCCCCCCAAGCACCAAGAATACAGAGCATCCCTGCCCCAGCCAGAGTTCCAACAATAAACTAATAGCCACTGATGGACCTCTGCTCCATATGCTTTTCCAATCCCCTCTTGAAGCTGTCTATGCTTGTAGCCGCCACCACTTCCTGTGGCAGGGAATTCCACGTGTTAATCACATGTGTTAATTTTCTTCTCTTTTCCCCTCCTGGAGCTCTAGAATCAGGGCTTTTTTTTTTTAGCAGGAATGCACAGGAACGCTGGGTTTTTCTCACAAAAAAACCCTGCATGAGACAATGGTGATGTCAGGGGGTGTGGCCCAGTTCCTGCTGGGCTTTTCCCGCAAAAAGGCCTGTCTAGAATAGTGTGTCCAAGACACTGGAGGTCTACATGGTACAGAGAACTGCCTCCCAGCATCAAAGGTTTGAAGTATTTATTTTAAAGATAATTTATTTATTTGGTTCAATTTCTGTCCTGCCCTTCCCACAAGCCAGCTCAGGGAGGGTTACAATGCTGGTTATAAAACAGTAAAATCAGACTTTTTACTGTAGACTCTTTAACCCCTAAAACTATGGTGTTTAAACTACTTCAGACTGTACTTTACAAACATACTTTTAATGCAGCACAAGATTTGAGCAAAGAACATATGGTTGCCAGCCTCCAGGAGGGGCCTGGAGATCGCCCGCTTTTACAACTGATCTCCAGCTGGCAGAGATCAGCTCCCCTGGAGAAAATGGCTGCTTGGAAGGGTGGGCCCTGGGGTATGGTGTCATGCTGAAGCCCCTCCCCTCCTCAAACCACGCCCTCTCCTGGCTCCACCCCAAAGGCTCCAGATATTTTCCAACACCAACCTGGCATCCCTGAATACAAAACATAAATCCTCTGTCCATCTCTCGACAGATGTCCTACCAGCTGTTAAAATAATACGGGCTCTTTATCTTTCTCCAGCTTTCTGCAAAGTGACCATTACCTTGAAGCTCTGTTCGGCTCTCCCTTCAGGAGAATGCAGGGTCAAAAGGGCTGCTTGCTGCCTGCAGAATGGAGCTTAGCATTCTTCTTTCAATGCAGCATCAACAAGAAATAAGAGCTGCCTCCTGGCTCCTACCTTTCCGTGCCACCCCCCCCCCCCAAACCAGGTCAGCCTAGAAAAGGGCTTTCTCCAGCCCTTTCCTGGAGATTCTCCCTGGAGCTGTTCTAGCCTTGAGTCCTCCAAACTCTGTTCCCTGCCTGGAGAAGAGGGGAGGGCTTGAGCCACCCCATTGCCTCTAGCTGGATCTATTAGCATATGGCAACCCCCCTGAATCTAAATGAAAAGAAGACACTTTGTGCAGGTGGGGGCTTCAGGAGGGTGCTGGCTGGGCAGCCCAGCTGGCACGAACTCCCAATTGCCAGCTTGTTCAAAAGTCGCACCCCTAGGGTTGTCCTGGGTGGGTCACACCATTTCAAGTTGCCTCTTACTTTAAGAGTGGCACAGGATGGCCATAGGGCTCTTTTTCTAACAGGAGCTGCTCTGCATATTAGGCCATGCCCTCCTGTTGTAGCCAATCCTCCAAGAGCTTAGAGGGCTCTTTGTACAGGGCCTGCTGGAAGCTCCAGGAGGATTGGCTACATCAGGGGGTGTGGCCTAATATGCAGAGTTGCTCCTGCTAGAAAAAGAACCCCAACCTTGCTCAAGATCTTTGCAATCCAGATTAGGATACCTGATGCACATAAGCATGCTGGGCTTCAGGAGACAGGCAGGCAAACTGAGAGACTTTGAAAATATGAGAGGGGGGATCATGCAACTCCCCCCACCCCTGCACAGCACTGAGACAATCAAGGGAAATGTCTCTTTTGCCGTTCAAGTGGGCAGGGAAAGGACAGAGACAAATGCTGGAATGCAATGTGAAAATCCACATGCACAAATCTTTTGTAACCTCATTTAGGACAATCCTGGATGTTCTGAAAAGTGAGCGTTTTTTGGAGCAGATGGGGACGGTGCTCGCAATCTGTGATCCATTTGCAGTCTGAGCAGGGAAGTGATTGCACAGCTCTGGCTTAAAGCTCTTCAGCACTGCAGAACTCCCCACTTCCACGGGATACATGAAGGGGGATGGGCTGCCCTCAACCTCTTTGATTTCAGCCCTCACAGCTCCACCACCCAAGTGCCTGGAGGCTTCTTAGTCTGGCAACCTGGTATGCACCAACCCATTCAGAGTCTCCCATGAGCACCCCCTGGCTTTTCTAGTTTAGAAGCACTGCAGGGGGCAGATGTGGGAAATCAGCAGCTGGGGGATGCAAGAGCAGCCATGGAGGGTCAAAGCAAGGATCCATCTAGCCAGGGCTGGCCCTAGATTCTGGCACCCGAGGCAAGGCTAAACTCCGGCAAACACCCTCCCACACTGATAGCATCACCAAGTCACATGGGGGTGCCCAATTTGTTACCCCCAGAAGCCAGTGCCCTAGGCAATCCCCTAGTTTGCTTAGGGGCAGGAGCAGTCCTGCATCTAGCCCAGCATCCTGTTTCCTGCAGTGACCAATCAGAGGCCTGGAGGAAGCTCATAAAACAGGACATGAAACCCAAAGGAAGAAGAAGAAGACGACAGTAGATTTATACCCTGCCTCTTTGAATCAGAGTCTCAGAGCAGCTTACAATCTCCTTTATCTTCCTTCCCCACAACAGACACCCTGTGAGGTGGGCGAGGCTGAGAGGGTTCCCACAGCAGCTGCCCTTTCAAGGACAACCTTTGCCAGAGCTAAGGCTGACCCAAGGCCATTCCAGCAGCTGCAAGGGGAGGAGTGGGGAATCAAACCCGGTTCTCCCAGATAAGAGTCCGCTCACTTAACCACTATGGCTGACCCAAGGCCATTCCAGCAGCTGCAAGGGGAGGAGTGGGGAATCAAACCCGGTTCTCCCAGATAAGAGTCCGCTCACTTAACCACTATGGCTGCCCCAAGGCCATTCCAGCAGCTGCAAGTGGAGGAGTGGGGAATCAAACCCGGTTCTCCCAGATAAGAGTTCGTACACTTCACCACTATGGCTGTCCCAAGGCCATTCCAGCAGCTGCAAGTGGAGGAGGGGGGAATCAAACCTGGTTCTCCCAGATAAGAGTCCGCACACTTCGCCACTAGGGCTGGCCCAAGGCTATTCCAGCAGCTGCAAGTGGAGGAGTGGGGAATCAAACCCGGTTCACTTAACCACTATGGCTGACCCAAGGCCATTCCAGCAGCTGCAAGTGGAGGAGTGGAGAATCAAACTCGGTTCTCCCAGATAAGAGAGCTCTGGCTGACCCAAGGCCATTCCAGCAGCTGCAAGTGGAGGAGGGGGAAATCAAACTCGGTTCTCCCAGATAAGAGAGCTCTGGCTGACCCAAGGCCATTCCAGCAGCTGCAAGTGGAGGAGTGGGGAATCAAACCTGGTTCTGCCAGATAAGAGTCTGCACATTTAACCACTACACCAAACTGGCTCTCCCTCCCAGCTGTTGCCCCCAGCAATAAGTAGGGACGACACTGCCGCCAAATATGGAAGTTCTACCTAGCCCTCTGGACTAGTATCTGCTAAAATTCCATCCTCCATGGATCAGTTTGCCCCCCCCCCCCGGTTGGATTGCCCCTGCATCTGCACTTCTGGTGAAAACTTCCCAATATTCCTCCGTCTGCCAAGGCCCAGCTGCTGGAAAAGCATCCTACCCTTGACAGTTTGTTGGAGGGAGGCTGGCGGCAAGCGGGGGTGGGAGATATGAGAAGTGCCCAATCGTTTGTCTGCAAAATAAGCATAATGAAACCGGAAGCCCCTCATTATAATAAGGACTCCTGAGAGAGAAAGCGAAGAGAGAGACTTCGGCCTGGGAGCAACATGCAGACAGAGCAGCAGCAGCCTGACAAGGGAGTGTGAAAGGATTTGTGAGCCTTGGGTTGCCAACCTCCAGGGAGTGGCTGGAGATGTGGAATTACAGCTGATCTCCAGACAAAAGAGGTCAGTTCCGCTGGAGAAAATGGCCGCTCGGGAAGGTGGGCTTCACAACTTCACACCCAGCTAAGGTCCTGTTCCTCCCCAACCCCCTCTTCCCCAGGGTGTACCTCCCAAAGCTCCAGGGATTTCCCAGCCTAGAGCCAAGAGAGTCCACGGTGGGGGGGCACCTCTCCTGCAGGCTGGGGGTCGGCCACAAGAGGTGGCACCTCAGGTCTGGGGTCATCTGTGGGATGTTTGGGACTCCTCTGGGCTGGAGCTCGTGGGAGCCAAACCCAAATGCAGCCTCTGAGACAAGTGAAGCTGTCAGTGCCTCAGAGCACGTGCAGAGTGCCCGGACCTAGCTCAGGAGCAGTTGTTGGCACTGAGGGGAGTCAGCTGCCCAAGCTGTAGAAGGCACTGTGACCCCTCTGCCAGCAGTGAGCTGGCCTCCAGAGCAGAATAGTTCTTCACGTGAAAGGAAAAAACCTCCCTCCCCACAAGCTGGAAACAAGCACAGAAGCAAACAAGGTGCTGCCTCCATGTCTTGGTTTGCTCTGGTGGTCTTCCAACCGTAGGTCTCTTATTTTACAGAGGGCAGCACGTGTGGATAGGGGCTCTGAAATTCTTTCATAGAACCATAGAGATGGAAGGGACCTCCAGGGTCATCTAGTCCAACCCCCTGCACAGTGCAGGAAATTCACAAACACCTCCTCCTAAATTCACAGGATCCTCATTGCTGTCAGATGGCCATCTAGCCTCTGTTTAAAAACCTCCAAGGAAGGAGAGCCCACCACCTCCCAAGGAGGAAGCCTGTTCCACTGAGGAACTGCTCTAACAGTCAGGAAGTTCTTCCTAATGTTGAGCCGGAACCTCTTTTGATTTAATTTCAACCCACTGGTTCTGGTCCTGCCTTCTGGGGCCACAGAAAACAATTCCACCCCATCCTCTCGATGACAGCCCTTCGAGGACTTGAAGATGGTGATCCTATCACCTCTCAGCAGCCTCCTCTCCAGGCTAAACATGCCCAGCTCCTTCAACCTTTCCTGATAGGACTTGGTCTCCAGACCCCTCACCATCTTCGTCACCCTCCTCTGGACTCCTTCCAGCTTGTCTAGATCCTTCTTAAAATGTAGTGCCCCAAACTGAACACAATAGTCCAGGTGAGTATTCTGTGGCCTGTGGGAACCTGGCCCTGGTGGATTGACCATAGACAGGGGCTGAGAACACAGGACTTGCGGCCCAACGTGGCATCACCATTCCCTGCAGGGTGCAGAATCCCGCACTCCCAGGGTCCCTGGTCGAAGGAGCCCACTCGCTTGCTGGCTTGGGCTGGAAGAGCCTGAGGCTTTCGTGGCCCCAACAGAGAAGCTACCCGGTAGTTGCCAAACCCTGATCCGAGGAGGGGGTCATTTGAGGCCTCCTTATTCCTTTGGTCCTCCAGAGAGACCCCAGAGTCAGCAGTGGCACATGGCCTTGGAAAGGAGGGAGGAGGAGAGAGACTGAAGAGGCTCTGGGGTTGCAGAATGTTATACTGGGCCCATAAGGAGAGGTTTTCGAGGAAAGCCGCTTGTGAATTTTTTACAGACTTCATCAATTATTAGCCAGTTGGGCTGGCCCCCAGCGAGGCGCTCCCAACTTCTCCCACTTGTCGGATCACATCTGCAAATCACGCCATGCAGCTCTGCGGTGGGAGCTCAGCATGTTGCGGACTCCCCTCTCCAAGCTCAAAGAGACACCCTTTGTTTCTGGCACAGAGTCCGGGGAAATCGGTTGGTCTCCTTCCTGCTCTGCCACCCACTTAATTGTTCCCCCCTCCCTTGATCCCTGGAATCCAGAAGGGGAACAGGATCAAGCGAAGACATAAATGCACCAATGGAGACCCCGTGTGGCATCGGATCAGCTCTCAGCTGGAGGACTTTAGGCCACTGTCTTTCAGCCTAGCCTACCTCACAGGACTGTTGTGAAATATATGCCTCAGAAGAAGGACTGGATGAATATGGGCCAGACTGGCCAACCTCAAGTTCAAGCAGAGGCATGTGCTGGTTGCCAACTGATGCCCAGCCGTATCCAGCCTGGATCCTTCTCCCAGCATCAAAGGGAGGTACCAGCAATGGGGAGAGAGCTCCAGTGTGATTTCCAGCCCCTCAGGGATGTGTCTGCATTCAGGTGCTCAGGCCTCAGAGAAAGCAAGACTTAGCCCCAAGTTCCCCAAAAGCAAATCTCATCAGATCTTGGAAGCTCAGCAGGATCAACTCTGGCAAGTACTTGGATGGGAGACCTCCTTGAAGGACCAGCAGTCGGGAGGTGAGGCATCTTTATTCAGCCACCTCTCTGAATATCCTCCAGGGCCCCAGTAGAGGTCAGTCACCAGAGGTCACCATCTGACTTCCAGGTGCAAACACGCCCATGCACGCACAAATATATAAAATACCGAGAGAGAGACAGACAGACAGAAGACTGCAGATTTATACCCCACCCTTCTCTCTGAAGCAGAGAGGCTTACAATTTCCTATATCTTCTCCCCCCGCAACAAACACCCCACCCCATGAGGTGGGTGGGGCTGAGTGAGCTCTGACAGAAGCTGTCCTTTCAAGGACAACTCCTGCAATAGCTATGACTGACCCAAGGCCATTCCAACAGCTGTAAGTGGAGGAGGGGGGAATCCATGAGGCATGTGAGAGAGAGACAGAGACAGAAAGACAGAGAAAGAATCAAGCCTTCCATCATCAGATACCAAGAGAGCTTTGGACTCTCAAAAGCTTATCCCTGGAAAATCTTGCTGCTCTACTGTAGACCAACAGGACTACCTCTGAAACTATCATCACAGTTTGCATAATTAGGGTTTGTAGAATCTTTCGGGCTCAAGTGCCGTGTTCTACTGGAGAAAGTTTTTCTTCCAGACGTTTCGTTCTCGGCTGCGGAGAACATCCTCAGCGGCTGAAATCTTTGATAACGGTTAACAACCCTGAAATCTTTGATAACAGTTTGCATGCTCTGCCCGTTACTCAACAAGCCATGATTTGCACAGCAGATGACTGAAAGCAAGTTGGAGCCTCTGAGAGCCAGCCATAGCGAGCCCCCCTTCCCCCCCTCCTCCTGCAGCTACATGCCCTGGGGATGGGGCTACCAAACATACCAGGATTCAGCCAGGGTTCTTGCATGCCGAATAACAGCTGCTTGCAGCTGCTACAAATGAAGAATCACAAGGCAGGATAGAAATCCAGTAAGAAGAGTTTCTTCACACAGTAGTCAATGAATTGCCCTGCAGGACCAAGGACAGATCACAGAAGCCGAAGCCTTCCCTGAGGTTGCCTCCAGGCCCTGGTACTCAGAGGCTGACCAGCCCTGGACATGAAGGCTCCCTTTAGTCACCAAGGCCACCGGGCTTCTCCTCCAGGCACCCATCTAATCCCTCAAGAAAGCCCCCCTCCTATTCTCAGGGGCACCCCTGAGTCCCCAGGCAGTGAATCCAACAATCTGATGACTCATTCAGGAAAGAATTTCTTCCTTTTGTCAGTCCACCAACTGCTCCCTGAGTCCTAGCATTACGAGAGGAGGAGAAAAAGTCCCATCTGCTGTAACTCTAACATGCCCCCATGCTTTCCTCTCCCCACCCCCTAAACTGATAAGCTTTTTAAACATTTCCTCCTTGAGAAGATGCTCCAATCCCTGCTTTTTAAACATTTCCTCCTTGAGAAGATGCTCCAATTTGGCAGCTCTGGGAAAATCTCTTTTGAGACACAACGACTAGAACTGAGCCCAGGAGTCCGCCAGATCCCATTCCAGAGATGCACCTGCAGGGGGCGCCACAAGGGCACGGCACAAGCAGCTGTCTCCAGATGTGTTTTTGTGCCATGTTTTACCAAAACATTCTTGCTCACTACTACACAGGAAGCTGAACTTTCACAATGCAACAGATCCTGCTTTTTGCAATGTGGGATGCAGGACCAGTCCGCGCAAGGGAGAGAAACACAAGAGAAATGAAGATGGACTTGGCTGCTAGCTGCACAGATTTCCTTTTCAGAATTAATGTTGATGATTTTCCTGGAATTCAGGAGGGGGGGGCTGAAATGCTGGCACAAAAGAGGAAGGCTCCCTCAGCAACACATTTACCAAAATCCTGAAGCAAACCCAGAAGAAAAGCAAGGAAAGGCCCAGTTTAAACTCGGAGATGGAAGGCCAAGGGCCTGCCAATTCCACCCTTGCGATTCACAGCGAGGGAGGAAAGAGAAACAAAGAGCCCTTTGCCTGCTCTGAGCATTTCTCTCTCCTCTTCCTTCTCCCCCCTCCCCCCGCAATCACTTTTGGGGAAAGAGCGAAACTGAAAAAGCAACGGCTAAGCGAGCCAAGACAGATCCTGTAGGGGACCCCCCCCCCCAGACACACACACTGTTGCTCCAAAAGGGCCTGAGGCTATACAGGCACTTTGGGGGCAGACACACATACACACACACACACACAGAGCCGGGCACAAATGGTTCAAGCAAGGGAACTGAGATGCAGGCAGAGCTCTGCATCCGGCTGCCACTGCGAATCCCTCTCGGATGGCTGCCTTTGCAAAGAAGAATGTAAAAGCAGCGCAAAGAGGGCCAGGAAGCCGCCCTGGGAAAGAGAAAGCAACCCAACCCCTCAGCCCAGCTGCGACCGAAGCTTCCATCCCTTTGGATGGCTGGAGACTCCAAGGTGGAGGCTGGAGCAGGAGAGAGACAGCCAGCCCCTGGCAGGCATGGGGACGGACACCAGGCACCAAGGGCTCAGCCTCAACTCAGCCACAAAGCTCCCAGGGTGAGCGAGTCACACCCTCTCTGCCTGATCTTCCTCACAAGGTTGTTGTGAGGATAAAATGGAAAGGCGGCTCAGAGTTCATGGAGGAAGAGCAGAATAAAATGCAACGGGGAGGCAGATGAGCTGTGGGTGCCCCCTGGGAAGGGGCCTGCAGGTAGAGGCTGGCCAGTCACCCAGTGGGGCCTGAAGAACGCCTGGAATTTCTACTGACCTCCAAGCCAGAGATCCATTCCCCTGGAGAAAAGGGCTGCTTTGGAGGGTGGACTCGAGGGCATTGCAGACCCCACTGGGGTCTCCCCCCTCCCCAAACCTTGACTTCCCCAAGCTCCACCCCCCAAAAAACCTCCAGGAATTTCCCAACCCAGAGTTGGCACCTCTGCCTGCAGTCTTAAAGGCCATGTGGGCAAAACTGGGTCACCCAGAAGGGCTTTTTTACACAGTTAATCGAGCTGGAAAGCAATGAAATGGTTTACAAAAGATGTTTTTGTAAAGGGATACTCCGGTGCCTGCCTCGTGCGCAGGGTCTGTTGCGGCAAGTCTGCACTGCCTATGTAATTTCTGCATCGTTTAACGTGTCATGTTTAAATGCTTATGCTTTGTTTCAGCTCCGCTTCAGATTGCGGCTTGTTTTCAGATTTCCTGTAGATTGTATTGACTTACTCTGCATAATCTGCTTTGAGCCTTGGTGAGAGCGGCAGACTAGGAATAAAAATAAAACAAATGCCGTTGGTTGGGGGTGGGGGTGGGGGGGAGAATCTGATGCTGCCTGAATAATTCAGCCAGACCCAGCTGGGCCGGCGAGTCCCCTCGTGCTCAACCTGCACATTTGAAAACTTCACATAAAAACTCTTGACGTCCTCCTCTCCTCCTCTCCTCGGCAGTTCTTCTGCAAGGGAAAGGCCCTGGCTGCTCAAAGAAAATGCTGCTTCTAAGCACGATAAATAATGCACATCCACACCGCTCCACTCACCTTGCGTGGAGGGCTCTTTCCAACTCCCCCCCCCCACCCCAAATAGCTACAGCTCCTTTAGCAAAAGACAGATCTGAACGGATTTTTCTGTCTACATCTTGGTGGCCGCACAAGGACGCCGCTTGCAGAGGGCTCCAAGCCAAGCCCAGGAAAGAAGGAAAATAAGACACACACACACCCCGTTTTGTTGGGCTTTGCCCCAGGCCTGGCAGCCAGGGCCAGTGTATGGGAGGAGGCAAAGTAGGCAGTTGTCTAGGGTGCCACCTGCCCTAGGGGGCACCACTGGGCACCCCCCTCCCCTCCCCGACACATGACTCTGGCTCCTGACCACTGTCCCCTTGTCCTCTCCCACCACCAAGCTGCCCTCAACAAAGCCAAGCCACCCCCCTCTCCCCCCCCCGATGTGTGAGTTGGCCTCCCACCTCATCCTACCTGCCACCCTCCTTCCTGGCATGGCCGGCAAGCACTTCTTCTCACCATTTTTTTTTATAACATCACATTTTTTTGAAAAATTAAAAATCAGTAAATTAAAAATGTGAAAAGTTTTAAGTTTGGCACACTTCAATTTCCCTATATTTTTAATAGCGGGTGATCCACCAAGGGCGCCAGAAAGCCCACCACCAGCCCCGTTGGCACCCCTCAGGGGTCAGCCCTATTCATTCACAAGAAGGGAAGGGCAGGCTAAAAATCGGGGGGGGGGGGAATAAAATAAACACACCAAGGGGTGTAGCCAGGATTTCATGTTTGGGGGGGCCACATCAGGATTTGTTCTTTAGAGGGGTGGGGGGCACCCACTTTGGTGGCCCTGGGCTTTCAGCACTGTAAGCTGCCTGAGATCTACAAGCTACCCCCCCCCCCCTTTGCTCTGCATGCTGTGTTCGGGAAAAGGAGAGGGGAAAGCGAAAAGACCAGCAGCAAGACTACTGCTTGCTCAGTGGTGGTGAGCAAAGGACACAGATTGGAGGCCCTCCGATGGAGAGGCCATATAGTTGGAAGGAGGGGTTGAAAGGATGGCCCTGCCACACCCACCCACCCCAGGGCCCCCCTGTAGCTTCTGCCCTGAACATACCAAACTTCCAGCCCAGGCAGAAGTCTCCATAGAGGGGCGCAAGTGGAACAGCTTTCCTCCCTCCAGCTAACAGAACAAGATGGCAGAGAAGCAAAGAGCCACAAAGATCAGGAAGCATCAGCTGGGGGGGGGGGAGATGTTGGGGGGGGGGTCTCAAGGCTACCTTGGAAGGGCATGGCCTTCCTTCCACAGAGCAACGGATAAGCCTGAGGGCTCAGCAAAGATTCTGTAAAGGCAACCGAAGAAAGAAACAGCTCCATATCAAACAAAAGACATGGGTGGGCATCTAAGAGCCAAGACTCTTCATCCATGCTATTTATCTTCCTCAATCGCCTAGCCTGTTTGTTTTTTCCGCAGCCTTTACATGCTGGGTTTCCTGCCACATTGACACCCAAGAAAACAACCGACCACCACGAAAGGGTCCATTAGAGCAGCCCAGAAAACATCAATAAAACCACTGTCAGAGTATCACGAAAAGGCAGCATTTGGAGCAAGTCCCAAGTTCAGAAAAAACAGTCTCCAAAGCAGCAGTGGGAAACGAAAGGTGTGCCCCTTACCTGCTGCAGAGGCCGAAGCCAGGAGATGTGGATCCGGTGAGGCCCTTCACCAAACCTGAGCTCCCACTTCCAACAGGAAGGTTCTCTTGGGCTGACCAACTGGGCTGACCAACTCCCTCCTTCACACCAATGTCCGCCTTTTATATATATCCCTTGATCATCTTGACATACCAAATGACCTATGAGGAAAGTCCTACATGCATACAAAGTCCTATGAACATATGAAGCTGCCTTCTACTGAATCAGACCCTCGGTCCATCGAAGTCAGTATTGTCTACTCAGACTGGCAGCGGCTCTCCAGGGTCTCAAGCTGAGGTTTTTCACGCCTACTTGCCTGGAACCTTTTTAATTGGAGATGCCGGGGATTGAACCTGGAACCTTCTGCTTACCAAGCAGATGCTCTACCACTGAGCTATCCTCCGTCTATGAGGAAAGGTTGAAGGAGCTGGGGATGTTTAGCCTGGAGAGAAGGCGGCTGAGAGGTGACAGGATCACCATCTTCAAGTACTAGAAAGGCTGTCATCTAGAGGATGGTGTGGAATTGTTTTTTGTGGCCCCAGAAGGTAGGACCAGAACCAACGGGTTGAAATTAAATCAAAAGAGTTTCCAGCTCAACATTAGGAAGAATTTCCTGACCATTAGAGCGATTCCTCAGTGGAACAGGCTTCCTCAGGAGGTGGTGGGCTCTCCTTCCGTGGAGGTTTTCAAACAGAGGCTAGATGGCCATCTGACAGCAATGAAGATCCTGTGAATTTAGGGGGAGGTGTTTGTGAGTTTCCTGCATTGCGCAGGGTATTGGACTAGATGACCCTAGAGGTCCCTTCCAACTCTAGGATTCTCTGACCTCTATGGTCCTCCAACACACGCATGTATTCTTAAAGAGATGCCACCAGGGCCGGCTCTACCACTAAGCAAACTAGGCAATTGCCTAAGGCGCCAGCTTTCTGGGGGTGCCAAATTGAGCACCCCCAAATAGGGCACCCCAATGTGACTCGGTGACAACATCAGTGCAAGGAGGCACCAGAAGTTAGCTTTGCCTGAAGTCCCAGACAGTGTAGGGCCAGCCCTGGAGGCCACCAACCAATTCAAGGAGGAGCAGAAACTTCAGCAGGGGGTACCACGACTGTCCCCACCTTCTGCGAGATCTCAGAGGAAATATGACACACACACCTTCTCCACCACACCCAGTGACAATCAGTCTTTCGCCAGCATCGGTTGTTTGCAAGGCATGCAGCAGTGTGACGTAGCTGCCTTCTACAGAATCAGCCCCTTCATCCTGTCTACGCAGGCTGGCAGCAGCTCTCCAGGGTCTCAGATAGAAAAGGGTCTTTCCCATCACCTACGACATGGATTTATTTATTATTCGTATTTATATCCCACCCTCCAGGCCGAAGCAGGCTCAGGGCAGCTTTAACTGCTTTAATGGGAGATGGCAGGGACTGAACGAGGGACCTTCGGTCTGCCAAGCAGATGCTCTGCCACTGAGCCACGACTCCCTCCCCTCGTGGTACATGCCATCAAAGCAACCTTGTGGAGCAAGCCAGAAATGAATTCTGCACCTCTGAGATCACACTAACCTCCAGCAGGGCGGAGGGGGGGGGCGGGGTTGGGTTGTTGGGCAGGTCTGCAGGAGAAGGTGTCTGAATGCTGGGTTTTGGGGTGTGGCTGCTCATTGGAGATAGTTTCATGTAGTGGTTAAGTGCATGGACTCTTATCTGGGAGTACCGGGTTTGATTCCCCCCTCCTCCCCTTGCAGCTGCTGGCATGGCCTTGGGGCAGCCAGAGCTCTCTTATCTGGGAGAACTGGGTTTGATTCCCCACTCCTCCCCTTGCAGCTGCTGGCATGGCCTTGGGGCAGCCCTAGCGGTGAAGTGAGCGGACTCTTATCTGGGAGAACCGGGTTTGATTGCCCACTCCTCCACTTGCACCTGCTGGAATGGCCTTGGGTCAGCCCTAGTGGTTAAGTGTGCAGACTCTTATCTGGGAGAACCGGGTTTGATTCCTCACTCCTCCACTTGTAGCTGCTAGGATGGCCTTGGGTCAGCCATAGCTCTGGCAGAGGTTGTCCTTGAAAGGGCAGCTGCTGTGAGAGCCCTCTCAGCCCCACCCACCTCACAGGGTGTCTGTTGTGGGGGAGGAAGGGAAAGGAGATTGTGAGCCGCTCTGAGACTCTTCGGAGTGGAGGGTGGGATATAAATCCAATATCATCATCATCTTCTTCTTCTACTCCTCCACTTGCACCTGCTGGAATGGCCTTGGGTCAGCCCTAGCGGTGAAGTGTGCGGACTCTTATCTGGGAGAACCGGGTTTGATTCCCCACTCCTCCACTTGCAGCTGCTGGAATGGCCTTGGGTCAGCCACAGCTCTGGCAGAGGTTGTCCTTGAAAGGGCAGCAGCTGTGAGAGCCCTCTCAGCCCCACCTGCCTCACAGGGTGTCTGCTGTGTGGGGGGAGGTAAAGGAGATTTGGAGTGGAGGGCGGGCTATAAATTCAATATCAGCAGCAGCAGTTCACGGTCCAAGGGGCCACCCACTGATTAAATCTTTGAGCACTCCAGGTAACGAGGGCTCTGTTAGTATTTTGATGGGCAGAGATCGGTCTCCTTCCCCTTGTCAGGGCAGCCCTGTGTGCCCCCCCTCCCCAAACTGCTCCCTGAACTTAGATCCCCCCCTCCAAACTGGTTTTCAGCGGCGAGGCTAACAAAGAACTAGGGCAATGTGGCACAGGAAAGAAAGAGTGCCTCTGAGCATGTGCAGTGGGCACTTTGCTGACCTGTGACCAGCCACAGCTAATCCACACCCACTCCTAGAATTAAGAAGACAGGCTTTTAACCAGGAGGGTCCCGTTCCCCCTCAACCTTGAACCCCAGGACCTATGTTATTTAAAAAAAAAAATTGCTACAATTATCAAATTATCAAAATTTTCTCAAGTATCTCAATGTGTGTAATCTCAGGAAACCGTATAGCTACGGAGGGAGGCTGGGCTGAGGTGGGGGGGAGGCTGAATTATTTAAAACCAAACAGAAACAAAACCCAAGCGGGCAGCCGGGTTGGTCTGAAGCAGTTGAACAAAGCAGGAGTCAAGATGCACCTTTAAGACCAACCAAGTTTTATAAGAATGTAAGTTTCCCTGTGCTCTCTAAGCACACTTCCTCAGACGAGGAATCCGGCTCAGTGAGCAAAGCCATACAGAGCTGAACAGAGCCATACAGAGCTGGTAGGCAGTGGCCCAGAATGTACCCTGTTGCATTCCCCGCCACTGCCTCCCAGCTCTGTATGGCTCTGCTCAGCTCTGTAGGGCTTTGCTCACTGTGCTGGATTCCTCGTCTGAGGAAGTGTGCTTAGGAGCACACGAAAGCTTTCGTTCTAAATCAAAATGGGTTGATCTTAAAGGTGCCACTTGACTCCTGCTTTGTTCAGAAACAAAACCCGTGCAGGCAGCTGGGGGAAGCTGAAGGCGAAATTCGCACTAAGGCCCGTCCCGCCCAATCACCGCTCCCCGCCTGGCTTGGCGAGGCGGATCAAGCCTCTTGTGTTTCAGCTTCAGACCGGCCCAGGCCCACACTGCCGGGGAGCGGGGAGCACAGCAAGGCGTGCAATGCGGGCGGGGGCGGCTGCAGAGCGCGCCTGGATGGAAACAGCTGGCCAAGCGCGGTCGGCCTGGGCTCCTTCCGCGCCGGGCAACACGCCCTTTCCCCTGGGCCCAGCAAAGCGAGCGGGCGGCCCCGGGAGAGAGGGAGGGAAGGAGGCGCGGAATGGCCGTCCTTTGCTGGGGCAGCAGCAGCGGCAGGTTGGCGGCTCCTTCGCAAAGCCCGGGCCGCAACGCGCCCAGGAGCGTCCCCTGCTGGCGGGCGAGGGAATTCCCAGCCGGAGATTTCGCAGCCAGAAGGCAGTCCCGGTTTCTCTGGTGCCAATCTGACCCCTCCTCTCCCCGCCCCCCATGGGCTTGCTTCCGAGGAGACCCGCGCACGACTCGGCGCCCCCCCTCGCCTCCACACACAAGCCTCGCTGTCTCTTCCCGAAGGCTTGGCAGAAACCACATAGCGGCTCATGGCCAAAGCCCCAGCTCCAAAGGTTCGGGGGCGCCGGGGAGGGGGGGTGTCAGTGGTCTTGACAGGCTTGTGGCTGAAAGTCAGCCGGAAGTGCATCTTTGCAGAAGTGGAGGTCAGCCGATGGAACTCACCGCCACAAGAGGTCCAAAGGCAGAAAGCATCCTTCCCCGCCGCCCCCCCGCCCCCCACATGGACAAACTCAAGACAGAAAAGGGAACTTAAATAAAGGGGGGCGGGAAGGGGGGAGAAACAGCCCTACATATAACAGAAATATGCAGCAGTTTTATAAAGCCGCCTTCATCTGATTTGCTCCTCCAGGAGAAGGCTGGCGTGGCCACTCTGTCCTTAGGGCAACGTCCAGTTAATACTGCTGTTACAGTGTCCAGTTTCTCCTCCTTGGACTGGACATTGAAAACTGCTTCACTCTGAGACGGATCCCCACCCCCACCCCTCCACCCTGCCTGCTGCGGCCGAGGATCGCAGGCCGTTCCCCACCCCTGTCCTCAGAGACTCCCGCTGGCGGGGGGGGGGGGCGCGACTTGGGGCACAAGCGGCCTTCAGGAAGCCTCTGCCCCCTCTCTCCTCCCTCCACTAGAGCTTGACAGAAAAGCCGCCCACAATCAGGCAAGGTGGCGGAGGAAAGAAGGGAGGGAATTGGACCCGCCGCCCCCCTCCCCGACAAAGGGAAGGAAGGAGGAGCCAGGCTTTTTTTGTCTCCCCCCCCCCCGCGGCTGGACGAGTTGGCCCCCCAGCCCTAGTGGCCAGATCGCCCCTGCTACTTTGTGAGCTACCACTAGCATTAACATGGTGAGCTCCTGCATCCATTAGTTTGCTCTGGAGTCGTCCTTCCTGAACGGGGCAAAAATGTGTGAGCCAGAGGCTAAGAATCTGTGAGCTCGCTCACACCCACTCAGCTAGTGAATGTTGTGACTGCAGGCTGCTCGGGGCAGGGAGCAGCGCCTTTCTCCGTCCCTGCTGCGGCCGGGGCTGGAGCAAGAGAGCAAAGAAGGGCTCGCCCCGCAGAAGCCCGAGGGGGGAACTGACCGTGCCCGCAACCCGCAGCACTCCGCGGGCCCAGAGGCCTCCTGCCAGCGAGCGAGCCCAGCCGCCTCCCCCTTCCTGAGGGCTTCAGCCCATCCCACCCCAGGCCTCGCCTCATTCCTGGCCTGCTCCGCTTTTCTCCCAGGGGACCAAGCAGCCTCGTCCGCAGCCCAAACCTTTCTCATCCGCCCGGCTGAGAAAGACGCCGAGTCTGGTGTGACCTGGAAGCTGCCCTCCGAGACACAGACACCGCCCCCCCACCCCCACCCCGCTCCCCCTCGCCAGTTGCTCCGCCGCCTGCCGGCCTGCCGCTTCTCTGCCGCACAATTCGCGCTCGGCTCCCGCCTCCTTCTCTCTCCCGCAGCTCCGAGCCAAGCCCAGCAGCCTTTCTATGGGGCCTCCCTCCGGCACAGGCAGCCCCAAGCGCCTCCAACGAAGCCCCCCCACCCCGCCCCAGGACTTCCCCGAGCCATCTGCCTCTTCCATATCCGACCCAACCAAGGCAGGGAAGCGGCGGGATCCTTCCAAGAGGCTGGCGAGGGGGCCGCTGAGCGCAGCTCCCTTCCCCGAGCCGGACTCAGCATCAGCAGGTTCGGTCCTCCCGAGCCGGGGCTCCAGAACACTCCGGGACGGAAGGACCGGCTGCTCCCAAACCCTGGTGGGAATCCTGCCCGGGAACGGGCTCCAAAACAACCTCCAAAGGTTCGCCTCGCGTCCCCCCACGCCCCCTCGAGGCGGGAGCCCCGGCCCTTCTTAGCTCCCCCCCCCACGCAGATAGGGAGGGGCTGGGGGCTGCCCCCCCGCCCGTCTCCACGCCCACCCCTCCCCACCGCTGGCGGGATTGCGCCCTCTTCCAGCCCTGCCTCCCAGAGGAAAATCAACGGGGGGGGGGGTGTTGGAGGAGAGGGAAGCCGGGGGGGGGGAAGCCCCCTCGAAAGCCCAGAGGGTCAGATGATGCCAGACGAAAAACTGCCGCGGTGGGTGCGGGGGGGGGGGGGAGAAAGGAGGAGCAGCTCCTGAATCAAGGCTGAGGGGGGGGTCGTGCAATCTCCCCCCTCCGAAGTCCGTCTGGGGGGCATCGAAGGAGGGGCGGGACGGGGATCGGTCCTTCAGCAACATATCGCGGGCGGAGAGACGCAACAGGAGCGCGCTGGGGCCCTCCATTCGCCCGGGCCGCGTGCGCTCCGGTGGCTTTTTTTTTAGAACAAGCACGCGGATAATATGCAGGACTTCCTCGAAAAAAGCGAAACTTCCTTGTTTTCCTCCTTCAGACCACCCGCCCGGCCTCCCCCTCCCCGCCACCTGCCCCTGAGTGACCCCGTTTGTCCCCCCCGCCCCCGCTCCAACCTCTGCCCTGCGACTCTCGGGCACTCCAGCTAGGAGCGGAGTTGGGCGCATCTGGAAAATAGGCGGGGGCGGGGGAGAGAAGGGGCTGCGAGGCCGGCCACCGCTCTGTCCAGTGGCCAGCCGCCGTGAGCCCCCCCCTCCGGCTCCTACCAGCCCTTGCTTTTTGCAGCGCCCCCCCCCCCCCAGTCGAAGAGGGCCTCCTCCTTCTCAGGCGCCGCCGGCTCCCCCGGTGCGCCTGGACTGGGGGGGGGGGGCCGGGAGAGGGCGCGCCAGCGGCGGTCTGGGCAGGAAAGCCCGAGGCGAGAACCGCACAGCTGCAGCGCCCCCCCCTTCGGCCCCCCTCCAGCCACAGAGCTCCGCTGTTGGCACCCGGGAGCCGGGCAGCGCCTGGACGAGGACGGCCCCCTCGCCAGCCAGACCGGAGGAGAGGCGCCCCCTCCGCCTAAGGGCAAAGTTGGCCCGAGTGAGTTCTTTGCGCGCGCGCGCCCCGGGGGTGGGGGCAGGTGCGGGCCCCGAGGGCGGGCGGAGCCGCTTCCCTCCTCCTCCTCCTCTTTCTCCCCCGGGGGGGCCAGGGACCCCCGCCCGCCCCTCCCCTCCCGGCCCCACGGCGCTCGCTCGCTCGCTCACTCACCCAGGGCCGCGTGGAGGAGCCGGCCGAGCAGCAGGAGGCGCAGCGCCAGCGGCGGGCGGGTCATGGTCTCTCCTCTGGCCCCGCCGCCAGCCGCCTCTCCATCGGCTTCAGAAGCGGCAGCCCGGCGCCCCGCAGCGGGACGCCGCCGGCCCGTACCGGACCGCCCAGCAGCCGCAGCCGCCTCCAACGGCACCCATCGCCCGCGCACGGGCACCAGCGGCGGCCGCCGCGATCCAGAGACGCTGCGCAGCGCCCGGCTCGCCCCGTCCGGGCCGCCCTCCTCCTCCTTCCAGCAGCCTTCAGGGCAGCAGGCGGCGGCCCCCCCGGCAGCAGCGGCAGAGCCCGCCAGTCCCGGCCCCGGTCTCCGCCGGCCTCTCGCGCGCGGCCATCTGGCCCCAGCCCGCCTCGCTCTAATCCAGCCCGGCGTTCTGCCGCGCGCTCCCTCGCTCGCCTCCTCTAAACTGCATTTCTCGCAGCCCGAGAGGAGGAGGAGAAGAGCCGCGCGCCCCCTCCCCTCCCCTCCCTCCGCCTGCCTTAACCCTTCCCTGGCCGCCCACTGGAGCCTCTCCCCCCCCCACCCAAACCTGGCTGGAAACCAGGGCCCCGTCCCGTCCCCAAACAGCCTCCCCTCTCCAACCTTTTCACCCCGGTGGGTCTCCGAAGAGAGGCGGGGAGGAAGCTTCTCTGCCTCTGCCCAGCCATTTTCAAGGTACAGGTAGAGAGACCTGAAGTAGCCCACCCAGCTCCACCCAACTCTAGCCTCCCGCAGGAGCAAAGGTCCTGCCTGCCTGCCAGCCAGCCAAGAGGGCAGAACCAGCGCCTGGAAATATTGTTCGCAGAAACTCTCTTATTACTGGAGCCCCCCATGAGTGCTCTTCAACTGGCATCTCAGAAGGGGTGGAAAGGAAGAGGCAAACACATTTCAGGAAAGCAATTTGAATACTAATGTTTCAAACAAGAGAGGTGAGGGGCAGCATGGGCAGAAGGGGCGCAATGGGGTTGGGGGGTCATTCCTGAAAGAAGTACCATCTTTGTGTTCCAAACAGAGAAGGGGAAGGCCTTCCGACAGTTTTGGGGCTACAACCAGCAAGACCCTGATTCTTATGGGAAGCAGTCTAGATGCCAGTGAGTTGGAACAGAGAGCAGAGCATCCTGGGGTGATCTTAAGTTTGGAGGGGGGGGGGTGTCAAACACTGGGGAGCCAGGTTCCAATATTTATTCTACCACGCAGTTCACGGGGTAACCTCAAGTCAGTCTCCCACTTACAAATTTGCTGTGAGGATCTGCCCTGAATTGCTGGAGGAACCAGGAGAAAACTGCAAAGAACCAAAAGTAATAAATCCTTACAATTGCCAGGGGCACTGCTTCCGGCTGAGAGCACAGTCACTTGCTCACAGCCCAAGTGCAATGGCTGGAAATCTTCAGGCTCTTCAGTGGTTCTCCCCAACACCACTGCTCCAGAGACGGCCAGCTCCGTGCCCAGCCGCACCCCTCCCCCCCAGTTGAGAGCTTGACTTTAGGGTTGGTTTCCTTTCTGAGACATGAACAGTTGCAGACTTCCTCCCCGCAGCCAGGGGTCCCTCTCCAGGGGTCTAGAAGGGTCCCTAGAGTAGGGCCAGATGAAACCCTGTGGAAGCCCCTAGGCAGTTAAAATCGGGGGGGGGGGGGGGCTCACAAATTATCTCAGAGTTGGCGCGGCCACCCCGCCACCTGCAGCTGTTGCTGCAGCCTGCAGGCCCCTTCTCCAAAGCCTCTTGGACAAAGCTGTGGCACACGGAGAAGTAGAGAGAGGCAAAGTTGGTGATGGTGCCAGCATCAGCTGCCTAAACCAGGCAAGTCAGGCAAAGAGCAGCTCAGTTGCTGGCTGTGTGTGCAGTGCAGGCTGGCTGGGCAGCAAGCAGAGGGGAAATTGGGTGGGGGGAGGAGCTGGCCTGGGGCCCCTAAAGGCGTGGGGTCCCATTGGCCAGTGCCTACTTGGCCTAATTGTGAATCCAGTCCTGCCCCAGAGGCCAGTTTCCTCCTTTACCACTGACTCTCCGCTGCCCGCAGCACCCAGAGGCAAGGGGCCAGCCCTGGTCTTAGGTGGCTTCCCACAAGGATCAGGACCTTCAGCTATATCCAGCACAATCCCTTCTGTGCTCAGCTGCTTTCAAATATATCACACTTCCCAGCATGGTGCCCTGGAGGGGGCGGCATGATTCCCAGCAAAACCTTTGCTGGTGCCACCAAGTGCCCTTCGAAGTTGGGCAGGGCCAGGTGCTGAGTTGGCGTGAGCTGGCTCACAGATTTTTAGCCTCCAACTCACACATTTTTGTCTTAGCTCAGGAAGGAGGACCTCAGAGCACAATAATTCATGCAGCAGCTCACAACTTTTAATGCCAGCAGCTCACAACTTTAATGTTAGATCCAAGCGGGCAGCCGTGTTGGTCTGAAGCAGTTGAACAAAGCAGGAGTCAAGTGGCACTTTTAAGACGAACCATTTTTTATTTAGAACGTCAGCTTTTGTGTGCTCTTAAGCACACTTCATCAGACGGGGAATCCGGCACAGTGAGCAAAGCCATACATAGCTGAGCAGAGCCATACATGCTCATGCTACTCAGATCAAAAGTTTGCTCAATTTGTTAATTTTACTATTCTGTCCTTGTACCATTTTACATTCTAAACCCCTGCCTACCAGATCATTTTACTTCACTGCCATTGGTTCTTAAATCTGCACCATGTTGCATTCTGGGCCACTGCCTACCAGCTCTGTATGGCTCTGCTCAGTTTGCTCACTGTGCTGGATTCCTCGTCTGAGGAAGTGGGCTTAAGAGCACACGAAAGCTGACGTTCTAAATAAACATTGGTTGGTCTTAAAGGTGCCACTTGACTCCTGCTTTGTTCAACTTTAACGTTAGTAGCTCACAAAGTAGAGTTTTTGATCACAAGACTTTGCAGCTTAGAGGGAACATTAGCCATGTGTTGTTTTTCCTAAGCAGGAAAGTGAATTGGCCAGTGCAAATTTCATAGGCTGTGCAGGTATTTAAAAACGTTGCCAGTAAAGGTTGTCTGTCTGTCAGCGTTGCTGGGGAAGCAGCTGCCACCACACCACACCAGCTTCACTGTGCTGCTGAAGGGAAGCTGCAGAAGCCCTTTTTTGGGGGGGGGGGCTGGCTCCGCCTCCTGTGGCAGCCATTTTGTACCTGTTCTCAGCATGCTAGGTCAGAATTCAGAATTCCCAAGGTGCTCAAAGGCTCAAAAAGATTGGGGACCCTCCATGATCTGGATGGGCCAGGCCAGCCCAATCATCTCATCAGATCTCAGAAGCTAAGCAGGATCGACTCTGGCAAGGACTTGGATGGGAGACCTCCTAGGAATACCAGAGCCCGGTGGCAGGGGCAGGTTTTTTTCAACCACCTCTCTGAATATCTTCCAGGCCCCCAGTAGTGGTCCATCAAGAGGCTGACATGACTTCCAGTGGCAGACACACACAGATGCACATTAAAAATACAACCTCTCCACAAAAAAGGTTGGAGACTCCTGGAATATATGAACATATCCAATGCAAGGATGAACACTCCACCCGCCCCACTAATTTGCATTGTGATTCTAGTGGAGTGGAAGGGCGCAGGGAGGGAACTTTTCAGCCCTCTCCCAAACCCAGACCCCTTTGAACCTCACTCAGACGCTGAACTTGATGTCCTTCTGAGCAACCAAACAAAAGATCGAGCCCAAAGTCACTGGCAGTCAGATGTATCTGCGTAAAACTCCTAGCAGCAGCCACAAGCAATTATATATATTTTAAAAAGCCAGCCACAAACCAACTCAGGCCCTGAGAAAGGAGAGGGTGGGATGAGGGAAAATCAATTAGCAGTGAAAATGTCTCTGCCCACGCCACACTTTCCTGCCCCCTTTTTTATCCTGCAGCAAAAGCATCAAGCATCGGCGGATCTTCCCGAGGAAGGAGGCAAAGGCCGTATGGTAATCAAGCACCGGCTTATTTGATCGCAGCCACGATATAACGGTTCCAGCCGGGCCCTCCCTGGGCCGAGATGGCTCTTCCTCGGCCCTGTTTTGGCGTCAACACTGTACGGAGGAGCGGAGGGTGGGAAAGCAATAATCATCCTAATTAAGCTGGGGTTTATTTGCAGGGCAGGCTGCTGAAAAGAGCTGCCTTGGGCCAAGAAAGCAGAAAGATGTGGACGTGAATGGAGCTCGCTGGAGGAGGCACAGCTGAGATTGCACCAGGTGAGCTGTGGGGCTCTCACAGCTGTCTCTAGGGCTGGGGCAGCAGGCAAATATGCCAAGAAGCAGCAGAGCCAGTGCCAGGGAGCATCCCGGGATGCAAATATGGGAAATGCCTGCTCCAGGTGGGTGTTCCCACTTGTCGGGTGCCCAAGATGATTTGAGGTTGATACTCCGCTCTTCTGACTAACCAAAGGTCAGGGGGTTCTGTATGGATATTACCATGCTCAGCCATTCCAGGGACTCTGTACCAATGTTCCTTCTAAGCCAGGGGTGTCAAACACGCAGCCCAGGGGTCAAATAAGGCCCCCAGAGGGCTCCTATCAGGCCCCCAAGCAACTGGCTGTCATCTGCTTCCTTCTCCCCAGAGGGCTCCTATCAGGCCCCCAAGCAACTGGCTGTCATCTGCTTCCTTCTCCCTCTCTCTTGCTTCCTTCTGCATAACAGCTTGCTTTGCAAGGGTTGCTCAATTACACAGGAGCTACAGAGCAAAACCTCTATTTTCTCCATTGGCTGAGGCTCCTCCCTTGAGGAAGAAGGGGGGGAGGCAGAGCTTGTTTTGCCAGGTTCTCTCAATCGCATAACAGAGCTACTGAGCCAAGCCTCTCTTCCTTCTATTGGCTGAGGCTCCCCCCCCCCCGCCAATCTCCTGAGGAAAGAAGGAAAAAGCCAGAGCTTTCTTTGCCCAGTTCTCTGGATCCCATGGGAGAAATACAAAGAAAGCACCTTCAAAACCAACAGCTGCTAATGTTTTATGCATGTCAGGGTTGTTTGTTTTTTAATTAATTGTGTTTGTCTGTGTCCTTTATAAAGTTTATATCTCTGCTAACTAATCTTAATCTTAGCTACACACATGGCCCAACCCAACATGGCTCGGCCCGACAAGGCCTCATTTATGTCAGATCCGGCCCTCAGAACAAATGAGTTTGACACCCCTGCTCGAAGCTGCGGAGTCTTGTGAGCAAAAATTCTGCTTGGTGAGCTGCTGGCATTCAAGTGGTGAGATCCTGCATCAATGAGTGTGCTCTGGGGCCAGCCTTCCTGAGCTGAGATAAAAATGTGTGAGCCGGAGGCTAAAAAGCTGTGAGCTAGCACACACTCACTCAGTTTAGAGGAAACGCTACTCTGCACAACTGGCTAGGCCAAAGATTCTGTGTGAGCCACACTGCCCTGTTCCCTTCTGTGCCAGAAAGAGCTCTGAGTTCTGAACACACACACAGGCCTGAGCAGCTGCTGAGGCCGAGGTGCGGGCTTAAGCCATTTCTCGCAGATGCCCCCAGACCACCAAGCAGCTGCCTCCCTTGGCCATCCCAAGACAATCCGAGCTGCTATCAGGTGTTGGGGTCACTCACTGAAAACAGAGGCCAGAGAGGCAGGACAGAAAGAGGGGTTTGCACACTTTGCTTACGGAAGTCTCTGCCACCAGATGGGGAGATGGCCGCTCATTTCATTGGCTTTACGGGGGGGGGGGCGGGAGGAAGGGGCCCAGTGGCTAACTGGAATCTCCCTGCTCTGAGGCAGTCTACTTTGGAAGGCAGATAGGCAGCTGGGGGGGGGGGAGGGTTGGCACACTCAAGGAAAACTGCCACATCAGTCCCTCACCTTTGGACTTTGAGAGGCAACTGGGAAATGGCAGGCTTTTCTTCCCAAGTGACCTAGAAGGGGCATAAAGCAGAAGCACCTGATGCTTTTTTTTTTCAAAGTACCACTTCAAGGACCATTCCCTGGAAGGTCAGATGCTGAAGCTGAAGCTCAAATACTTTGGCCACCAAATGAGAAGGGAGCACTCCCTGGAGAAGTCCCTGATGCTGGGAAAGACTGAAGGTAAGAGAAGGAAGGGGGCAGCAACGGATGAGATAGACGGCGTCATTGATGCAATCTGGGCTGCCCCTAGACTGTCTGGCACCCTCGGCAAGGCTAACTTCCCTGCACTGATGACATCACCAAGTCACATGGGGGGTGCCCAATTTGGAGCCCCCAGAAGGCTGGCGCCCTAGACAATCACCTAGGTTGCCTAATCATGGCAGAGACGGCCCTGCCTGCAATGAACATGAATTTGAGTGAACTTAGGAGGACTGAAAGACAGAAGGGCCTGCCTGATGTGGTCCACAGGGTTGCGAAGAGTTGGACTTGACCGTGCCACGGAATAACAACAATAGCAACAACCACCACCACTTAAGAGATGACAGACTTGCAGGACTGCCCCCCCCCCTTTCCTAGAAGATGCATCTGCCTTGCATTTTAGCAGTCTGGCGTGCCAGCCTGAAAGGCTCTCTCCCCTGGCCACAATACTTGTCCAGCAGCATCACAGGCCAATGCCTCTGCCTTGATTGGGCCACAACCCCCAGCTGCACAGTGGAGCCAAGGGCTCTTGGCATGAGAGGCCACTGTGAGAGGAGGAGAAGCCTCCAGCCCAGCAGGGGGCAGAAGCAGGATCTGGGGGCCACACCAGACTGGTGCTTGGCAATGGGACAGAGTCCTGTGGCCTCCCCAGTCCAAGTCCCACAGGATGAAACCTGACTGTCATCATGGGGGGGGAGGGGGAGCCATTGGGATTTTGGGGCTGGGGGGGCAAAGGACATCAGCAGGGTGCAAAGCCATCAAGCCCACCCTCCAAAACAGCCAGTTTCGACGGGGGAGCCGAGGTCTGTCACCTGAAGAGGCTGGCGGTCCTAAGCCAGGGGGCTCCCTCAGCCAGAGCAGTTGCTCTCCCCTCTCTCAGGCAGTGCAGGCTGGAGAGACCTGGAAGAGGAGGAAGGGGTGGGTCAGCTCAAACCCCTTCTGCAACTGAGGCCTTTTTGCAAGGGAGGGGACAAAGGGAGGGGGCTCGGCTGCAGGGCTGCTTGGCTGCATCCCCTTCTTGTCTGCCCCAGGACCGCCCAGGAACGAATCTCTCACTGCAAGGCAACATGGTACAGTCCAAGAAAAGCATGACTGATCCGGCACTGTACGTCAGTTGAATTTACGCTGGATTTTGGCAAGAGGGGCTGGGAAAGCCCCCCCTTCTTCAGTGGTAGGGCTCAGTGAGGTTTCATTTGAAGACAGATGCCACACCCCAGACGGAAATCAGTTGCCCAGCTTTAGTGGGCAGCTGGAAGAGGATGAAAGCGGACAACATCTTCATCCCGTGGGAGGGGGGCTCTGTCGCAGAGGGAGGGCGGAATCAAGGGAAATGTTTCCCACCAGCTGTTCCTCCAGTGTATCCTCGCTGAGTCCTTGGGGAAGAGCAGAACATGGGGATTTTTTTTTCTCACGCTAATGGAAGAAGAAACAGCAGCCGATTTCAATTACACAGAACTAGGCTTGGGCTGCCCCTCTGCTCGGACCCAGTGCCAGAAACGGTCTTTGAATTCCTTCCTTCTCCGGTCCTGAGACTGCCAAGATTCTGAATGTTATTAGAGGTGATAAAAATTACCCAGCTCCGTCTAAGCATTGTCTCCGGTGTCCCGGGGCACTGGTTTTGCAAATTGGCAGGTATTTAAATTCCACCTACTCCATCTTTGCCAGCTCTGCTGCACACGGAGCTGGGTTTGCATTTGTTATCTCTTGTATGAGCAAAAAACCCAAAAAACAAAACCCCTATGAAACTTAGGATAAAATTGCTGGCATCTTTTCTCTTCATAAACTGGGCCTGCATCAATGGAGACTTTTGCATAGGGTGAAAGTGAACTGGAATTTATTTTTTATTTATTTACTTTCAATTTATATCCCGTCCATTCCAAATGGACTCAGGGTGGCTAACAATCATATAAAAACCAACATCTCAGTTTCAAATATAAAACAATAGGACAGTCAATTATAATTTAAAACAATTTAAAACAAAGTATTGGTGCTATACGGAGTATACAATTTATCTGTTGGTGGTCCTTCTGGTGGAGTTGCCCAGCAGTATAAAAGCTGCAGCCTTCTCCCCTAGTTATTATAGGCCTGTTTAAAAAGTTCAGTTTTACAAGCTCTGCAGAACTGGGAGAGATCCCACAGAGAGCTCTTATGGCCTCAGGGAGTGCATTCCACAGCATTGGTGCTGCCACTGAGAAGGCCGTGGCCCGTGTAACGCCCAGTCTGGCCTCCCTTGGTCCAGGGGTGGACAATAGATTTTTAGTTCCTGAATACAGTGCTCTCTGGGGAACATATGGGGAAAGGCGGTCCCTTAGATAGACAGGTCCTCGGCCATATAGGGCTTTAAAGGATAATAGCAATTTGAAACGGACTCGGAACACAATAGGCAGCCAGTGCAGCTCTTTCAGCACTGGTTGAATGTGCTCCCATCTCAGGAGTCCCATTAACAACCGTGCTGCAGCATTTTGCACTAGCTGCAGTCTCCAAGTCAGAGTCAAGGGCAGCCCCATGTAGAGGGCATTATAGTAGTCTGTTCTTGAGATGACCGTAGCATGGATCACCATTGCTAAGTCACAGTGCTCCAGAAAAGGGGCCAACTGCCGTACCCGCCGCAGATGGGAAAAGGCGGACTTGGCAGTGGCTGCTACCTGGGCCTCCATAGACAAGGAGGACTCCAGGAGCACTCCCAGACTCTTGACCTTCGGAGTCAAAATTAGTGGCCCCCCATCAGAAGCTGGCAAGGGGATCTCCCTTCCTGGGCCACCGTGGCTCAGATAGAGAATCTCCGTCTTCGTTGGATTCAACTTCAGTCGACTCAGCCTGAGCCAAGATGTCACGACTTGTAATGCCTGGTCTAAGTTGTCTGGGACGCAGCCAGATTGGCCACCCATCAATAGATAGAGCAGGTGTCATCCGCATATTGGTGATACCCCAGCCCATATCTCCTGACAATCTGGGCAAGGGGGCACATGTAGATGTTAAATAACATCGAGGACAGAACTGCCCCTTGCGGCACACCACATATGAGTGGGTGCCTCTGGGACGATTCCTCCCCTATCACCACCCTTTGTCCCTGACCATGGAGGAAAGAGGCCAGCCACTGCAAGGCAGACCCCCGAATCTCCATGTCGGCGAGGCAGCTAGACAGTAGCTGGTGGTCAACCGTATCAAATGCGGCTGACAGATCTTAACAACAACAGCACCGTTGAGCCTAGGGTTGCCAATCCCCAGGTGGGGGCAGGGGATCCCCCGGTTTGGAGGTCCTCCCCCTGCTTCAGGGTCATTAGAAAGCAAGGGTGGGGGGGAGGGATATGTCTGCTGGGAACTCTATTATTCCCTATAGAGACTTATTCCCATAGGAAATAATGAAGAATTGATCCGCAGGTATCTGGGACTCTGGGAGGGCTGTTTTTTGAGGTAGAGGCACCAAATTTTCAATATAGCATCCAGTGCCTCTCCCCAAAATACCCTCCAAGTTTCAAAAGGATTGGACCAGGGGGCCCAATTCTATGAGCCCCAAAAGAAGGTACCCCTATCCATTATTTTCTATGGAAGGAAGGTATTTTAAAAGGTGTGCAGTCCCTTTAAATGTGATGGCCAGAACTCCCTTTGAATTACGCTTGTCACACCCCTGTTCCTGGCTCCACCCCCAATGTCTCCTGGCTCCACCCCCAAAGCCTCCTGACTCCACCCCCAAAGTCCCCAGATATTTCTTGAATTGGACTTGGCAACCCTAGCTGAGCCACCTCGATCCAGATGTTGTAGGAGGTCATCCATGAGGGCAACCAGTACTGTCTCCATCCCATGACCTGGACGAAAGCTGGACTGGAATGGATCCAGTGCAGAAGTGTCATCCAGGAACCCTTGTAACTGAGTCACCACAGCCTGCTCTATAACCTTACCCAAAAAGGTTTGTCACTGGCCAATAATTCGCCAATTCAGCCGGATCTGCAGTTGACTTTTTAAAGAGGGGGCATACCACAGCCTCTTTCAGAGGTGTGGGAAAAATCCCCTCTAAAAGGGATCACCTGTAGTGGTTCACATAGCATCTCCTGGCTGGCTTTTACCAGCCAAGACGGGCACAGATCCAACCCACAGGTGGTAGGGCGCACAGTGCGAAGGGTCCTGTTGACTTCTTCCAGACTAAGTGGAGTGGAGGAATCCAAAAACGGACCAGAAGACGTGCTCGGTGCCTCGGCTTCACTCACTGCATCAAGTGTGGCAGGCAAGTCATGTCAGAGGGATAAGAACTTATCTGCAAAAAAACTCGCAAAAGCCTCGCAGCCTATTTCCAATTCCCTTATATTTTGTTTCCTTTATGGTAAGGTTGTTAATGATCGAATTATACTAAACAATTGTGCCGGGCGTGAGGTCCTGGATGCAATCCGGGTCGCAAAGTAAGCCTTTTTTGTGGCCCTGACTGCCATCTCATGAAGAGTTGGAATTTAGGACAACAGGGGCAGGCCTAGTTTAATGGGGGGCTTGTGAGCCCCAGCAAAGCGGCATCGCCTGGGCCCACATAGCTGGATTTAAGCACAGCCCCTGCGGTGATCTCCCACCTGCTGGGAGGGGGCGCAGGAAGGAGAGATGGAGAGCAGGGCTGATGTCACACTGGGCTTCTTCTGGGTGGAGAGCTTCTCTTGGTTTTCGCACAAGCTGCCCTGGAGCTGCCAGCTGGCGTGCTGCTTTGCCACAGCAAGTGAGATCCTCTTACATGCGGTTTCTGCTTGCCGTGGAAAAGCAACGGGCCAGCTTGCAGTTCCGGGGCAGCTTGTGCAAAAACTGAAAGAAGCACCGGGAGCAAAAGGGCTCTCCACCCAGAACAAGCCCTAGTGCGAAATCAGTCCAGTTCTTTCATCGCTTAGTCACCCCCTGCTCTGTCCCTTCCTCCACAACTGAGCTGGGTGTGTGCACAAGGAAGAGCACTAGAGCTTATCACCTGTCCCTGGAGTCTCCTGGCCCCCAACTCCAAGTCCCTTGAGTCACCAAGGGGTTCTCTGCCTGCTGACCCACCTCCATTGGCTGCTTCTCTGAGCAACACACAGACACAAGGTCAGGCCATCCACTGTATCTTCTGCCATGCAGAAAACACACCTCTTAAGAGCCGGCAAATTCTGTAGTTCCCCTCCCACACACACACACTTTGTTCCAAACCTGAATGAGCTACTGAACACATTGAGGGGCATCTAGTGAGAAGGTAACTTTGTGTGCGTTGAAGAGCACCACGAGTGCATGCAAGGCAATAAACCACATCTTTGCTAAAATACAAATCAAGCTTTAGTTTGATCCATAGGGAGACTGGAGATCCGGGGACAGCTAGGAAGAAGGACAGTGAAGGGAAGAAGAAGACTACAGATTTATACCCCACTCTTTTCTCTCAATTAGAGTCTCAGAGCGGCTTACAATCTTCTTTATCTTCTTCCCTCACAACAGACACCTTGTGAAGTAGGGGGGCTGAGAAAGCTCTTACAGCAGCTGCCCTTTCAAGGACAACTCTGTGAGAGCTCTGGCTGACCAAAGGCCATTCCAGCAGGTGCAAGTGGAGGAGTGGGGAATCAAACCTGGTTTTCCCAGATAAGAGTCTGCCCACTTAACCACTACACCAAACTGAATCTCCTAAGAAAAAGGAAGGAACTCCTGCGGGGGGAAGCCAGGGAAAGGGAAAGGTGGGGGGCATCAGACACCAGATGGGAATTAGCCACCTGCCATTGGACAGCGAGGCTCAACTTTCTGGAGAACTCCAAAAGATGTACAGTGAACCTTGTTTGGGCATGAGCAATATTTCTCCATTGTCCTAAGAAGCTTCCTGTATAAACAAAGGGGTGAATTGCAGTGTCGGTGTGAAATGCAGACTTCAACGAGGGGCAAAATGAACGGCAGGCACTTACAGAATTCAGAATGGCTTTCTGCATTAGAGGTGGTGCTTTGAAAACTGACTTAGTAGCTGTTGCAACACAAGCGATGCTTTGTATTCTCTGCAAACCTGCCCCACAAAGGGACTCTTTGCATCAATGCTCCCTCTAAGCTGCGGAGTCTTGTGAGCAGAAATTCCACTTCGTGAGCTCCTGGCATTAAAGTGGCGAGTGAGCAATTTGGCTACTGCATCAATTAGTGTGCTCAGGGGCCGTCCTTCCTGAGCTAAGACAAAAATGTGTGAGCCAGAGGCTAAAAAAAAGCTGTGAGCTAGCTCACACTAACTCAGCGTAGAGGGAACATGTTAAGGTTTTACAGATACTTTAGCAGAGTTGTGTGGAGAGAACCACAATAAACAAGCCAGGCACACGTTTTAGCTTAAGAATAAAAGGAGTTTACTTTTCTATGAGGAAAGGGTTACTGGGATCACTAGAAAACAAATAAGGACTCAATATCCTTTCTAGCTTCTAAGCTACATCTTGACTCTCTGGAGTCCAAACTCTAACTGCATGGAGATCTGAGGACTTACACAAAGGGCAATAAAAACTGACCAAATGGTTTCCCCCAGACCACCTCCCAAATATATGGATTACCTAATTAGGGCTCTTCTTCAATGGTCACTTTACATTTTGACACCTAGCCTGAGCGGGAAATACGTGCACACATTCTCATTGGCCCTATCTCTCACTGGCTAAGCATCAGCATGCATATACATCCGTTTAATTAACTCATGACAACAGGAAGTGAAATTGCAATAGAAACCCAACAGAACACTGCTTAGCGCACCACAGAACCTCCCTTCTGTAAGCAGGCTGAGTAGCTGCTCTAACAGCAGTGGTTGGTATCCTGTGTGAGCCTGCCTAGCCAGCCGAGCCCTAACTTCCCCTCCTTTGTTTCTAAAAAAAGCCTGCAAGTGAGCCACTGCCCCTTGGCTGCATCTGGCACTTGACAGTTCTTAAGGATAAATCTGTTGTGTTCCTTTTGGCAGTTAGGTAAGTTCAGTCCCAGGACGGCCTCCTTCCCGAAACATCCTCCGCCTCTCTCTCTCCTGCCCTTCCCCATCCACCCCTCCATTGCTCTCGATTCCTCTGTCCTCTCTCTCTCTTTACCCAGCTGGGTGTTTATCTCTCTTGGAAACACCCCCGTGTGCACGCACTAAGACGGATCAATAGAAATGATATCCTGACTACACCTCTGTGAATAAAATGGACATTCTCCAAACACTTCCCATCTATTTCTCCCCGGCCTCCCTCCTTCCTTTCATCAACCTTTTCCATCTTTTCTCCATCGTTCACAAGTTCATTTGCCAAAATGGTCTCATGGCAGACTGGAGACTGAAATCTCCTGCTAGCAACAGGAGGGGTGTGGGGGGGGGGGATAAGAGAGGGGGAGAAATTGGCTTCAGAAGCCACTCAGAATTAAAGACGCAAAAGAAAGGAAGGTTTTCACCCTTGGAAAGTCACGCTGTCCTTTAAAAGGATGCTAATGCGCCAGCTTGCTTGGGAACACACCACATTATTAATGCTTTTATGATTTCGGGGGAATCTGCCTGACAAAAAAGTCTTTTTTAGATCATTATTTAAGCTCCAATGACATGTGTTATAAACACACACACACAGCAAAAAGAGGAAAGAAAATGTACACACGCACAAGTAGCTGCAGCAGCTCCCCTAGTGAGAGATGCTACAGGATTTAGGACACAAGCATAAAATCAACCAGGTATCTTTTTTGTGCACCGACTTCATTTGGTCTTTCAAGCCACACTGGGTTGCCAGCTGATCACTGGCAACCAATGGGAGTTGCAGGGGTGGGGATATGCAAAATAGGCACCACAGCAATAATGTGACATCACCTGCAGCATGAAACTGGAAGTGATGTCAGTGCATTGGTATGTCGCTCTAGGAGTCTATCAAAATTCTATGGTGTTATCAGAGGTTTGGGTAGAATTCTAGAGCATCGTGCTGACCCAGTGACATCGTTTGTGGGTTTGTGCCAGAAGTGATGTTACAGCATTGCTGTGATGTGCCCCCCCTCCTTTTCCCTGGACATCCAAGCTCCAAAACAGGAGTTCACCTAGGTGAGCCAAAGTTGTGCAGAATTATTTGCCAAGATCAAATCTGCAACATTCCTCCAAAGATTTCCGAATCGGGGGGTGGGGGGGGGGACCCTCATAGAAAGTTAGAGGTTTGTGAGCTCAGCATGGAAAATGAAGCACTGTGTGTTTGAGAAGATGAGGTTGCCAACTCCAGGTTAGGAAATTCCTGGATATTTGGGGGAGGACCCTGGGAGGCGGGAGGTTGAGGAGAAAGTTCAGCAAGGATGCGATGCGTGCCTTAGACTCCGCCCTCCAAAGCTGCCATTTTCTCCAGAAGAACTGATCTCTGTAGTCTGGAGAGCAGTTATAAGTCTAGGAGACCTCCATTCCCCCCCCCCCGCCCCACCCCCAGAGGTCGTTAACTCCAGCTGTGAGTCAGCCAGCCAGCTCCCAGTTCAAAACTCAACAGCAGCCATAGACACTCCCTGGGTGGCCATAAAAAACTGCCTCACAGCCAGCTCCCCCATCTCTGGAGCTGGGATGATGACTTTGCTGGCCTGTCTTCCTGGGAGGTGGTTATGAGGATTTCTGAGCTCACCTGAGAAATCTACATGCTGGAAAGAAGAGAGTTCCATGACCAATTTCCATTGTCAGAAGACAATTTGGGGAGCTCTTTGAAGAGGGAGATTGTGGACTTTCCCCTCTTGGTGACTTTAAAGGAAAAGATGGAAACCGCCCCTCTTTTAAGGCATGGGGGTCAGCCTCCAACAGTGATTGGTCAGCCTGTCCTGATGTCAGAGAAAGGGAGAAAGCCAGAGGAAATCTGGGTGGCTGCCATTGGCTTACCTGCTGTGACCTAAGAGAGGGGCGGCCAGGCAGGCCGGTGGGCCTGGAAGGGTAGGAACAGCAGAGCTGAGGAAGAAGGGGGGATGGTCCACAGAACAACAGGGAGACACCAGAGGAAGGGCAATGGAGAGAGAGCCAGCAAAGGAGAGGTAGCTCCCATCTCCACTCGGCCTTTCCGGCAAACCCGGGAGGGGGAGGCAAAGCTGATAGAGCCAGTTTGGTGTAGTGGTTAAGTGTGCGGACTCTTATCTGGGAGAACCGGGTTTGATTCCCCACTCCTCCACTTGCACCTGCTGGAATGGCCTTGGGTCAGCCATAGTGGTTAAGTGTGCGGACTCTTATCTGGGAGAACCGGGTTTGATTCCCCATTCCTCCACTTGCACCTGCTAGCATGGCCTTGGGTCAGCCACAGCTCTGGCAGAGGTTGTCCTTGAAAGGGCAGCTGCTGTGAGAGCCCTCTCCAGCCCCACCCACCTCACAGGGTGTCTGTTGTGGGGGAGGAAGGGAAAGGAGATTGTGAGCCGCTCTGAGACTCTTTGGAGTGGAGGGAGGGATATAAATCCAGTATCTTCTTCTACCTCACAGGGTGTCTGTTGTGGGGGAGGAAGGTAAAGGAGATTGTGAGCCGCTCTGAGACTCTTCGGAGTGGAGGGAGGGATATAAATCCAATATCTTCTTCATCTTCTTCTTCTGATAGAGCCTTAAGGCTGAGCAAGGGCTGGCACTCCACCTAGCCCTGCCTGCCATGGGGACCATGGACCTGCTGGTCATCTCTGGATGACCCGAGGGTCTCTGCCACACTGCAGACCCCAGGCCTTCAGCATGCAGTTTGTGTCCTGTATACAGGTCACTGGTGCGAGTCTAGCAGCCTGCTCACAGGCGTCTTTACCTGGAAGTAAGGCTCACTGATTTCAGTGGGACTTTCTCCCAAGAGAGTGCAGCATCACTTCAAAGGACCTTTCCCTTCCCTTCCCTTCCCTTCCCTTCCCTTCCCTTCCCTTCCCTTCCCTTCCCTTCCCTTCCCTTCCCTTCCCTTCCCTTCCTTCCTTTCCTTCCCTTCCCTTCCCTTCCCTTCCCTTCCCTTCCTTCCCTTCCCTTCCTTCCCTTCCCTTCCCTTCCTTTCCTTTCCTTTCCTTTCCTTTCCTTTCCTTTCCTTTCCTTTCCTTTCCTTTCCTTTCCTTTCCTTTCCTTTCCTTCCCTTCCCTTCCCTTCCTTCCCTTCCCTTCCCTTCCCTTCCCTTCCCTTCCCTTCCCTTCCCTTTCCTTTCCTTTCCTTTCCTTTCCTTTCCTTTCCTTTCCTTTCCTTTCCTTTCCTTTCCTTTCCTTTCCTTTCTTTGAGGGGCTCCTTCGCTTGCATTTCCCAAACGTTTAGAAAAGGAGGGGGTGGGTGGGGGTGTTTTGTGAGCTTGTTCTTGGCAGTGAAATTGCTCTGACGGGGCTCCCCGATCCATTGCTGAAGCGCGTGCAAGCACATGCTTGGGGAGAGAGAGATGAGCCTTCAAGCACTTTCTGGGGCATTAAAGGAGACAGGAAGTCAGTTGTGTCTGTTGTCAGACGGAAAAGGCGGCTGTTTGTAGGGGTGCATTGTTCTGCTTGATTTTTAACTTGGAGTGAGCTCAGCTCCATGCTGGGGGAAGGGAACAGGACCGCCCTGGCAACCAGAGTGAGTCTCAGGCAGTCCAGCCTGCAGGGCCTTGTTCTCTGCTGCTCCCGAGGGCGAGACTAGATCTCAGGGAAGGGACAATCTGCCTGAGCACCTGCAGAAACAACATGGCAGTAAGAGCAGGTCACAAATGGAACCAGTAATGTTGGGGGAGCGCTGAGGGGGGCTCTCTCCCCCCCCCAGGAGACCAGCCACTGGCGAGGCCCCCACTTTGGGCTTCACAACAAGAACTAAACTTGGGGCTACCCCCCTCCAAGTTAATCACAATTCCTGTGCATGCTCAGATGCTGCAAAAAAGCAAAACCCCAGTTGCAGAGACAGAGCAGAATTTCAGGAAGTAATGAGCAACCAAAATGGTGTGTGAAAGTTGGTGGCAACCAGCAGGAAGGGGTGGGGCAAGCGGGGGAGGAGGGGCCAGCAGGAGGGAGAAGGATGGGCTGGGATTTTCTCTCCTCGGGAGACTTGGCCAGCCCTCCCCCTCCCTTGTGCACAGAGGACACAGATTTATTGGTGCACGGATGACATTGTCCAGTGCAGCAGGTATCTTGCAGAGAGCATTGGGTGCAAGGCAACCAAAGAGATGTGAAGGAGAGGTTTGACCCAGACAGGGGAGGAGCAAGTCAGGATGGGGATTTGGGGGCCAAGAAGAAGACCCATTTAAAAGCAGCCCTGGGAGAGAACAGCGCCTAGAGGACATGCCTCTGAAGAGGTCGATGCAATTGCTGAGCTCGACAGAGAAGCCAAATTTATGGCGACTCTTTAATTACATTATAGGGATTCTTATTTCTCAAGCCTTTTGTTCCTCTAAAAAAGGTTTTCCCATTTCTCTGTAATTATAAGTAGAGGCCAAGAGATCGTTGCTAAATCCAGATGATGATAAGACCCATCGTTTCCTTTTGTCTTCTAGATCGCTAATGGCTCCACTTCCAAAACTTCTGTTTTCTTCCTGTTTCTCCAGCTGACAAAACACTTTCCTTTGAGTGCTGGAGGTCAGATCGCCATTCCGAACACTGTGTCAATCAGTCATCAGTGTATGCATTTGGAGTATTTCTGCCTACCTTTGACTGAAAAAAGACATCGGTTAGGCTTCAATGGTGAATTTAAAATACATGAAAACTAGCAAACTTACATGATTAAAAGTTAGGTGGCAGTATGACAAGTCTTTGTGAATAATTCCACTTCACTACTTTGATAAAATATACTAAACGGTACAGAGTAAGATAAGTATATTTTGTTTTTTCCCAAAATTTCTGTTTATTTCTGTGGCAAACCACCCTGCCCAATCTGAGTTTTAAAAGTGTGGGTTGTTTTTTCTCTCTCTGGAAGTGGCAGGGAGTCAGTTCAGTGGTCCACTACCCACTTGCTAATGGTCCTTGTAGCAAAACGGACTAAGGAATTTGGTGCTAGGAAGTCTCCAGGTGATTCCTGGAGATTTCCCAGAATGCCTTCCTGGAGGGCTCCCAGGATGCACCTGCGACCTGGCAAATGGGGTCCAGGGGGCGGAGGGAGTGATGCAAAGTGGGCAGAGCAGGGGGGTTAAGCAAACTCCTTGCAAGGGGAAGTTGCTCTCTGTTTCCTTGGGCTGCCTGACTGAGGAGGATGCTGTGCTCCAGTCTGCAAGCAGGCAGGTATGTTCTTCTGACCAGGTGGTCTTCCAGGTAATGGGACACAGAGAGGAACCTTTTCAAGATTATCAGTGCCTGCCCTATTTTAGCATCAGTTAGGGAAAGGGGGTTGCATGAATGACCAGTTTTGTTTTGAAATCTGTTTGCTGATCTGGTGCTGTGCTTAAGGAGGGTTCTAAATAGTTTCTTTTCAATATATTTATATTTGATGTTGGAGGATGGTTCTCACTCTCTGTACCAGTCAGATCCTCTAGCATCTTGGAAGCCCTTGGGTTGAGAGGAAAGCCGTCTCTGTGCAAGTGGCTATTTCTCCAGGGGAGCCCCAAAGTTGTAATTGGTCCCCATATTAACCAGGCTCTGAGGAAATAGAGGCAGGTCCTCAGCTTGGGAAGGGGAGCTAGGAGCTCTGTCCATCCTAGCAGGAAACCGCCCCCCAGTGGGCAGGTGGTGGCAGTGAAGTGGATGGAAAAAGTGACACACACACACCCCCCCTAGGAGTTGGCAAGGCCAAGGAGGGGTGGACAGGCCAGGGTGCACAAGTCAAAACAAACCTATTCCATCACAATTTCTTTACAAGAACAAGTATGGGGAAACCTGTTTTTTCTTCATAGATTCCAGTTTTGCAAAAACGTCGTATGTCTGGGACCAACTGCCCCCCCCCAAGAAACTCAGTTTGGGTGGTAGCTCCATTGCAAACCTAGCAGTTCAAAACTAGCCAGCTGACCTCGTAGCAAAGAGTTCAGGATCCCCACAAGCAGAATTTGTCAGTCATTTCAGGAGCAGGCAGCAAAGCTATCTAGTTCCTGCCATGCCCTCAGGCTTCCCCCATCGGGCCCCCAGCCCAGACACCTTCCAAAACTCCCCGAAACATTTTTCCCCTCCTGGCCCATTTGCCAGAATTCTGTGCACTAATTAGCAGCATAATAAAGGAGGAATACAATTTCCTCATTAGCTGGAGAGAGATTCCCAGCTAACATGACTGATAGGCATCTACAAGAAAATTAACTTCAGCACCCGGCTCCATAATCAAGATTAATGAGGAAACAGAAGACTTTGCTCTTCGTCTCCAGCTCTCCCTCCTCCCCCACATCCTTCAGACGGATTTAAGCTGCCCCCCCCCCCCCACAAGTGGACTTCTGCATGGTGGGTCTATTGGAAATGGTCTAGAGAGCGGGAAGTAAATGGGCCGCTTTACATAGCACCAACCCAAGAAAATGCCTCTCTTTTGAATAGTGGCCATTTCTCCTTGTCTTCAGTAGTGACATTTAAGAAATGGCATCTTCAGTGTCAAACTGGAAAGCCAGTTTGGTGTAATGGTTAAGTGTGCGGACTCTTATCTGGGAGAACTGGGTTTGATTCCCCACTCCTCCACTTGCACCTGCTGGAATGGCCTTGGGTCAGCCATAGCCCTCACATTGTCCTTGAAAGGGCAGCTTCTGTGAGAGCCAGTTTGGTGTAGTGGTTAAGTGTGTGGACTCTTATCTGGGGGAACCGGGTTTGATTCCCCACTCCTTCACTTGCACCTGCTGGAATGGCCTTGGGTCAGCCATAGCTCTGGCAGAGGTTGTCCTTGAAAGGGCAGCTGCTGTGAGAGCCCTCTCAGCCCCAACCACCTCACAGGGTGTCTGTTGTGGGGTGGGGGGATGAAGGTAAAGGAGATTGTGAGCCGCTCTGAGACTCTGTGGAGTGGAGGGCGGGATATAAATCCAATATCAATTATGGTTCTTGTTGTTATCGTATGGCATTGTGTGTAGAAGAGCCAGGAGATCCTAAGGTTATCTGGCAGGCAGAAGTTCTAGCTCATTTAGCATTATGCACCACTAGGTGGTGACCTAGACTTGTTTTTAAGGCCCGAGACATTTCAGAGGTGGATTGCCATTGCCTGCCTCTGCATCACAACCCCAGAATTCCTTGGACGCCCTTCCAAACTCTAGCTGACACTGACCCTGCTTAGCTCCTGAGATCCGACAATTCAGGAATTCGTATTCTTCAGTTGAATCCCTCATTACAGGATTTGGGGTGACCATTCCTTACCTGTTTGCCAAAGTCCTCTAATCCCTCCCCTTGCACCTGCCTCCCTGTTCTCATTTTGTTCCCCACATTTGTTTTCACTGCATCGTATCTGAACTGCGAGCACCAGCTCGTGCGCCCAGAGCTTCTGGGCTTCGTCTCCTCCTGAGGACACGAACTCTGAAATACAGGAGCAGGTAGGACCACCTTCCCTCTGAGGTGGCTGGAGGCAAAGTCCAGGTGAGTCAACAGCTCTGCCAGCTGGCAGCTGCTGGGCAGACTGGTCCTCCAAAACTGAGGAAGCTCGAGGGCCAAGCAGAAGCTGTTGGGTAGGGTTGCAGGGTCCGACTCAGGAAATATCTGGGGACTTGTGACAAGCAGGACTGAACTCTGAAGGGAGTTCTGGCCATCACATTTAATGCCTTTCTTTCATTGGAAATAATGGAGGACGGGGCACCTTCTTTTGGGGGCTCATAGGACTGAACCCCCTGGTCCAATCTTTTGAAACTTGGGGGGCAAGTTGAGGGGAGGCACCAGATGCTATGCTGAGAATTTGGCACCTCTACCTCCAAAAACAGCCCCCTCCAGAGCCCCAGATACCCAAAGATTGATTTTCCATTATACTTATGGAGATCAGTCTCCATAGGGTAGAATGGAGTACCCGGGGGACATTTCCCTTCCTCTCCCTTCTGATAACCTGAGGTAGGGGAGGGTCCCCAAACTGGGGGATCCCCTGCCCCAACTGGGGATTGTCAACCCTACTTCCAAGAGCACCTGGACCTGATAAAGGGGCTGCAGTCTGCCTCAGTGGGCTTACACAGCCCCGTGCAGGGAGGCAGGGAGTGGTCTTTTTCAGCCAGGTGGGCAACAGTCTTCAGCAGGCAGGCAGGCACACAGAAGAATGGCCAGTCTGACCCATCTAGCCCAGTCTCCTGATGCCAGCGGGGGACAGCTGGATGTTTCTAAGGATGACCCGCAATCCGGCCCAGAAAAAGCCACAGTTCCCTTCTTTGGCAGCCAGGAAAAAAGTAAAGGTTTACTTTTAGCAGTATATTTTAAAGATATGGCAAAGATATATTTTGTCTTTCAAATCCATTTTATAAGCATTATTTTTTATGTTGCACTATAAATGTACGTTTTATGTGGCAATAATATTCTGTGTTTTGAAGATTGCTTCCTGCTCAAGGCTTTGATGGATAGAAGGGGTTCGAGGAAGAAATAAACTGGAAGATGGAAAGTCAGGAGAAAAACTAGAGCCCAAAGATCCTCCTCCGGAGGGGGGGGCACCTGTCTCCCCCCCACCCCTACATGGATATGATACAGGAGAAGACAGAAGCTATAAGAGGAGAAGGACCTATTGGACAAGGTTCCCCCACAAGAAGAGCATTTGGCCCTCCTTTCTGTCATGGGAAGAGGCCAAGATACCTGACAGAGCCAGTTTGGTGTAGTGGTTAAGTGTGTGGACTCTTATCTGGGAGAACCGGGTTTGATTCCCCACTCCTCCACTTGCAGCTGCTGGAATGGCCTTGGGGCAGCCATAGTGGTTAAGTGAGCGGACTCTTATCTGGGAGAACCGGGTTGGATTCCCCACTCCTCCACTTGCAGCTGCTGGAATGGCCTTGGGGCAGCCATAGTGGTTAAGTGAGCGGACTCTAATCTGGGGAAACCGGGTTTGATTCCCCACTCCTCTACTTGCAGCTGCTAGCAAACATAGCACTAGCACTTTTAAAAATTAACTAATTTAATTTTAAAGCTTAACCAGATTTTAACTAAATGCTGATAATGTTTAATGTATTATTTACTTGTATAATTTAACTCTGAACCATGTTGTTAGCCGCCCTGAGCCTGCTCCGGCGGGGAGGGCGGGATACAAATAAAATTTGTTGTTGTTGTTGTTGTTGTTGTAGCATGGCCTTGGGTCAGCCATAGCTCTGGCAGAGGTTGTCCTTGAAAGGGCAGCTGCTGTGAGAGCCCTCTCCAGCCCCACCCACCTCACAGGGTGTCTGTTGTGGGGGAGGAAGGTAAAGGAGATTGTGAGCCACTCTGAGACTCTTTGGAGTGGAGGGCGGGATATAAATCCAATATCTTCATCTACCTCACAGGGTGTCTGTTGTGGGGGAGGAAGGAAAAGGAGATTGTGAGCCGCTCTGAGACTCTTCGGAGTGGAGGGCGGGATATAAATCCAATATCTTCATCTACCTCACAGGGTGTCTGTTGTGGGGGAGGAAGGAAAAGGAGATTGTGAGCCGCTCTGAGACTCTTCGGAGTGGAGGGCAGGATATAAATCCAATATCTTCATCTACCTCACAGGGTGTCTGTTGTGGGGGAGGAAGGAAAAGGAGATTGTGAGCCGCTCTGAGACTCTTCGGAGTGGAGGGCGGGATATAAATCCAATATCTTCATCTACCTCACAGGGTGTCTGTTGTGGGGGAGGAAGGGAAAGGAGATTGTGAGCCGCTCTGAGACTCTTCGGAGTGGAGGGCGGGATATAAATCCAATATCTTCATCTACCTCACAGGGTATCTGTTGTGGGGAAGGAAGGGAAAGGAGATTGTGAGCCCCTCTGAGACTCTTTGGAGTGGAAGGCGGGATATAAATCCAATATCTTCATCTACCTTTCAGGGTGTCTGTTGTGGGGGAGGAAGGGAAAGGAGATTGTGAGCCGCTCTGAGACTCTTTGGAGTGGAGGGCGGGATATAAATCCAATATCTTCATCTACCTTTCAGGGTGTCTGTTGTGGGGGAGGAAGGGAAAGGAGATTGTGAGCCGCTCTGAGACTCTTTGGAGTGGAGGGCGGGATATAAATCCAATATCTTCATCTACCTTTCAGGGTGTCTGTTGTGGGGGAGGAAGGTAAAGGAGATTGTGAGCCGCTCTGAGACTCTTTGGAGTGGAGGGCGGGATATAAATCCAATATCTTCATCTACCTCACAGGGTGTCTGTTGTGGGGGAGGAAGGGAAAGGAGATTGTGAGCCCCTCTGAGACTCTTTGGAGTGGAAGGCGGGATATAAATCCAATATCTTCATCTACCTTTCAGGGTGTCTGTTGTGGGGGAGGAAGGGAAAGGAGATTGTGAGCCGCTCTGAGACTCTTTGGAGTGGAGGGCGGGATATAAATCCAATATCTTCATCTACCTTTCAGGGTGTCTGTTGTGGGGGAGGAAGGGAAAGGAGATTGTGAGCCGCTCTGAGACTCTTTGGAGTGGAGGGCGGGATATAAATCCAATATCTTCATCTACCTCACAGGGTGTCTGTTGTGGGGGAGGAAGGGAAAGGAGATTGTGAGCCCCTCTGAGACTCTTTGGAGTGGAAGGCGGGATATAAATCCAATATCTTCATCTACCTTTCAGGGTGTCTGTTGTGGGGGAGGAAGGAAAAGGAGATTGTGAGCCGCTCTGAGATTCTTCGGAGTGGAGGGCGGGATATAAATCCAATATCTTCTTCTTCTGACAGGAACTAAAGCAAAACTGTGCCCAGCCCCTCCCCCCAGGCCATTCTTATGCTCAGAGTACTGTTAATTCATTGCCTGTATCAGAATGCACAAACAGCAGCCAGAAAGGTGCAGTGCAGGGGCCAAGTTCTGTTTTTGATTTGGACACTCCTCCCTCTGCCGGTCCCTGCTCCAGGGTCAAACCTGCAGCCGCCTGTTCTCTTCAACCACACAAAAACAATTCCCTCTGAAAGTGCTGCCTTCACAGGCATTCTCTTCTTTTTGCATTAAAAAGGAGGTTAACGTGGCATATAAGGAAACAGCATAAAACCGGCATAAACCCATACAACCGAGGGACACGCCACTAACACTGAGGCGGGTGGGGGAAGGAAGGCTCCAGGAGACACGGGGCCGTTTAGGGGGCCGATGGTGCCCTGGAAGGGCCTCTTTAATACACACACACACAACTACAGGCAACACAGAATGTTTCTCTAGAAAACCGCACGTTAGGGTTGTGAGGTCTGGATACTTTGGGGGTGGGGCCAAGAGAGGTCACGATTTGGGGAGGGGAGGAGCCTCGGCATGATGCAATGCTGCAGAGTGTACCCTTCAAAGTAGCCGTTTTCTCCAGGGGAGCTGATCTCTGCCAGCTGGGGATCAGTTGTAAAAGTGGGAGATCTCCAGGCCCCACCTGGAGGCTGGCAATTCTACTGCAAGCGCTGTGATACTCACTGGCTTTCCCTGCGCAGGTGACCTCTGCCCCTGTAGGGCTGCCTTACTCCAAGTAGGGCCTGATTCCCAGAATTACAACCCATCTCCAGACCACCATGTTCAGTTCCCCTTTGAGAAAACAGCTGCTTCTGAGGCTGGACTTTATGGTATCTCATCCCTCCCCAACCTCTGACCAAACCTGACCTATATTGCATGTTCTGGAAATATAGGATCTTTGTGCAGCTGCTGGAAGCCACACTCCCCTCCTTAGAGTCTCTGCTCCAGGAAACAGTCCTAACTTCACACTGTTTATGAGACTTCAAGGAACCTGCACACATTCTCTAGTCGCAGGCTTTACAACAGCACATCACACACACACACACCCAGCCCCGAGAGTGACTCAGGATGAGGAATTAATTTCTGTCTGCATTTTGATTTGTGTGGCGGCTAAGCCCTGCCACTCTTCGCTCTGGGTTATGTGCCGTTCTTTTGAGTGAGCGCACACGTGGCTTTTATCCATACGCTTCATCAATACATATACCGGTAACTCTACGCATAATGCTGGTTTATTGATCACCAGCAACACTGGGAAAGGTGTCCACAGGAAATATTCCAGGCCACAAGACAGAAAAGCGCATGGAAGCAATGACTCTTGAGTTCTGATTTGTACTAAAAAGGTAAAGGTGCAAGCACCAGTCGTTTCCGACTCTGGGATGACGTTGCTTTCGCATTCTCACAGCAGACTTTTTATGGGGTGGTTTGCCATGGCCTTCCCCAGTCATCTACACTTTCCCCCCAGCAAACTGGGTACTCCTTTGACCGACCTCGGAAGGATGGAAGGCTGAGTCAACCTCGAGCCGGCTACTTGAAAACCCAGCTTCTGCCGGGATCTATTTATTTTTATTTATTTATTTTATTTTATTCAATTTATATCCTGCCCTACCCCACCAAAGCGGGCTCAGGGCGGCTCACAACATAAAATTCTAACAATAAATCAAAAATTAAAATACATTAATAATTTACACAGCAAAATAAAACACAATTGTCAGCGTGCTATGCTACAGTCTTCTTAAAATTCAGCTATTCAGATATTCCGATATTCCGATATTCTGATGTTCAGGTCATGTTCAGGATCGAACTCAGGTCATGAGCAGAGCATAGGACTGCAGTACTGCAGCTTTACCACTGCCAAGGGGCTCTTGGGGTGACGTTGTTTTCACGTTTTCACAACAGACTTTTTACAGGGTGGTTTGCCATTGTCTTCCCCAGTCATCTACACTTCCCCCCCAGCAAGCTGGGTCCTCATTTGACCGACTTTGGAAGGATGGAAGGCTGAGTCAACCTTGAGCTGGCTACCTGAACCCAGCTTCTGCCAGGATCCAACTCAGGTCATGAGCAGAGTTTAGGACTGCAGTACTTCAGCTTTACCACTCTGCACCATGGGGCTCCTGATTTGTACTAAGGGGGCAGCAAATCTTCAGAGGAGGGAGGGTTATCAGGTTGAAACAGCAGGATGCAAAATCCAAAATTGTGCCAAAGGGTAGCTTGGCAAGGCCACCCGGTGAGTTCATGGAAGAGGTAAGATTTGAACCAAAGACTTCCCAGCTCAGAGCTCAGTCACTTAGCTGCATAACGGCGGGAAGGGGGGGGTTGTATTTTGTGTGTGTGTGCATATGTGCATGCATGCCTGGAAGTCATGGTGACTTCTGATGCCCCCTACTGGAGGATGGAAGACATTCAGAGAAGTGGCTTGATACAGCCTCCCCCTGCCTCCCAAATGCTGGTATTCCCAGGAGGTCTCCCATCCAAGACCTTGCCAGAGTCGACCCTGCTGAGCTTCCAAGGTCTGACAAGGTCATTGGGCTGGCCGGTCCACCCAGACCAGGGCAACTGTGCAGCCTCACTGAAGCTGATGGCAGCGCTGGGGTTTAGAAGTGGGCGACAGAAGCCAGGCAAAGGAAAGAGGCCGGAACTGACAGCCTGCCACGCCCGACTTCCACTGCAGTCTTGACAAAGTCACTTTATATGATGGAAGAGGCAGCACTCCAGGGTAATTAAGCACCGATAACTTGCCATTAGCTTTAACGGGGATTTGTCTTTGGCTCATTATCTCAGCCTCCACCCTTAAAAAACATTCCCCTCCCCTGCAGAAAGAGTCCTTCTTTCTCTCTCCCCTCCCCCCAAGTCAGAGGCGGACAGTCCAAATAGCCGAGGCAGCCTTGTGTGGCTGAGAAGAGATGTCCAGCCAAACACCGTCTAGACGTCAGATCCTGAACCTGCGTCCCCCCTAGGGTTGCCAATCCCCGGTTGAGGGCAGGGGATCCCCCAGTTTGGAGGCCCTCCCTTCACTTCAGGGTTATCAGAAACTGGGGGGGAGGGAAATATCTGCTGGGCACTCCATTCTTCCCTAGGGAAATCGATTCCAGAATTGATCTGGGGCCCAGAGGGGCTGTGTTTTTTAGCAGCAGAGGCAACAAAATGTCAGCATAGCATCCAGTACTTCTCCTCAAAACATTCTCCAAGTTTCAAAAAGATTGGACCAGGGGATCCAATTCTCTGAGCCCCCAAAGAAGGTGCCCCTCTCCTCCATTATTTCCTATGGAAGGAGGGCATTTAAAAGGAGCACGGTTCCTTTAAATGTGCTGGCCAGAACTCCCTTTGGAGTTCAGTTGTGCTTGTCACAACCTTGCTCCTCCCCCAAAATCTCCTGGCTCCATCCCCAAAGTCCCCAGATATTTCTTGAACTGGACTAGGCAACCCTAGTCCCCCCTTCCTTTAAGATGCAGCCCAAACAGGAAGCGGGGGGGGGGGGAGCTGGATGCCCTGTTGAGGAAGACGTGGGCAGTGTTCAAATGGTTACTTTTCCAGCCTAAAGGACAAAGAGCATTTGAAACCCATGGCATCTCCAGCTTCATTCAAATTTTACTTTGGTAGCAATAAACATTCTGTGCAGATAACAGAGGGTTGCAAAAGACTTCACATTCTGTTCCTTGAGGAGAGGGGGGCCACGGACTGGCACAGCAGCTTCAGAAATTGATTTGTACAGCAACAATAGACACCGGTATCGATCATACACTTTTGAATCCCAAATGAGGGCATCAGAACACAAGGGCTGACCGGCGTGGCCAGACGTAGTCCAGCTAGCCCAGTATCCTGTCTTCTTCCCTGTTACTCCAGCACGTGTGCAAGCCTCCCTCCCCCACTGCCACGGTGCCCCCCTGCGGAGAAACCCCTCCTCCAACCTGGAGGGAAGAAGAAGAAAAAGATGATCAAGGATTTATATCCCATGTTTCACACTGAATCAAGAGTCTCAGAGTGGCTCACAATCTCCTTTATCGTCTTTCCCCACAACAGACACCCTGTGGGGTGGGTGGGGCTGAGAGAGCTCTCCCAGAAACTGCCCTTTCAAGGACAACTCCTATGAAAGCTATGGCTGACCCAAGGCCATTCCAGCAGCTGCAAGTGGAGGAGTGGGGAATCAAACCTGGTTCTCTCATATAAGAGTCCTGGGTTTTTTTTCTTCCCCCTTTCCTCTGGATAGCAGGAAGCCAGTCTCAGTCACCTGCTAAATCCCAGCTATAGAAATGCTAATACATGGCTGGGAGAGTTCACAGCTATAGAAATGCTAATACATGGCTGGGAGAGTTCACAGAGGAATTTCTAGGGGCCTCCTGGAGATTTCCCAGAATGCCCACCAGGAGGGCTCCCAGGATGCACCTGCATGCCCCAGAGTCAACCTGTGTGCCCTGGGTGGACCAGGTGCAAAGGGATGGAGAGAGTGATGTGAAATGGGGGTGCGGTGAGAGGTGCAATGAACGTGCCTGCTTCCAGGAGGGAGATCTCGCTTGGTGCTGGGTCTTGGAAGGGGACAAGCTGCTGAGTTCTCCTGCAGGCCAGCAGCCATCTTGGGCCACACAGCCTGGCTGGCTGGAGGGAGGGAGCCTGAGTCCATGGGACATCTTTAGAACATGGCGCGACTGTTCAGGTTTGCGAGTGCCCACTCTGGTTGTGTCCCCTAGTCAGAATAAGTTTTAGAACCAGAGAAAGAGGGTGCGTTTGTAACCACCTTTCTTTTGCTTTTCTGTGTGCTCATCTGGGGTGGGACCACAGCATGCTTGTAACCTTTTTCTCTTTTTAATTAGTATTTTACTTCCTGATGCTGGAAGTGTTCTCTGGATCACATTGTTTACCAAAGCACCTTAGACCATGCTGCTTTAAGAGGAGAGGCCCGGGGTGGGCGGGGAGGCCGCAAGCAGGTGGCAACTGGCTATTCCCCCAAAACTGTAAAAGTGTCTCTGTGGTGATCCAGTGTAGGGGGCAGCAGGAGAGAAAGAGGCACAAGCCCTCTGGTGGGGAAGGGAAGCTGGGGGCTCTGTCACTCTGCTCAGGCAATCCCTTCCAAATCAGCAGGTGGTGGAGGTGGCGGCTACTCTCAACAGTAAAAGGAACAGCCCCCTCCAGGAGGTGGCAACCCAAGGGAGGGGGTGGACAGAACATATCTGTGCAAAGCAGACCCAGTTCCATCACATCCTCACTAATAGGCTTCAGTGGTACACTGCCGCTGAATATGGAAGTTCTATTTAGTCGATAACCATTCCCGATAGCCGATAGCCGATAGCCATTCCCCTGTGAATGTGGCCTGTAAAGCTGTCTAAAAACTAGTGATCATCCTGTGGCAGGGAGTTCCACAAATCAATAACACATTGTATAGCTTCCTTTCTAGGGCAGGTCCCGGGTTGACAGCCATCACCATGGAGACAAGAAGTTTGACCTCCTTTGTTCCTTCCCCAGGGGTCTGCCCTTCCCTTCTTTGCACCCACATTGGTCATCCTAGACAAATTCATGAAGAACACTTCAAACAACCTCCATCACGCCTAATAGCTAAATGAGCCTCCATGTGTAAGGGCAGCACACCTGAGGATACCAAATACTGGGGAATAAGCCAAAAGAAGGAGGTTTGTTTCACAAAATTACACAAGAGCTTCCTGCTTCTTGTTATCCCCAGCATTTGGCACTCTCAAATGGTGCAGTAATCATGACCACCAGCTCAGATTCCTTTAAGACAGAATCAGAAAAAAAGCAGGTCTCTCCACTGCTAAATGAAGCCTCCATGTTCAGAAGCAGTCTACCTCTGAATACTAGAGGCTGCAGGCCGTTGAGACAAGAGTCCATCAGAAGAGCCCTGCTGGGTCAGACCAGTGAGGGTCCATCTAGTCCAGCCTTCTGTCTCACACAGGAGCCAGCCACTCCCTTTGGAGGGCCAACAACAGGGCAGAGAGGCTGAGGCCTTCCCCTGAGAAGAACACCAGAAGAGCCCTGCTGGGTCAGACCAGGGAGGGTCCCTCTGGAGGCCTCCTTGAGGGCTTCCTAGAAGCACATGACTGACCATGTTGGGAGTCAGGAGGGTGGGCTAGGGGTTGTCCTGGTCTTCCTGGGTTTCTCTTTCATACTTAAGGGGATTTTTGTTTCTTTGGCTGCTTCCAGGAGACCCCTGAGGGCCACTGTCTCGAGCCCAAGGGAACCCAGATCACCTGCTCACTCCAGTGCGTGGTTTGGCCTCAAATCTCCCTCTCTCCCCCTCTCCCAACTCCGATGATTTAATCAGGGGCCTCCAGAGTTGCTCCAGCTAAATTATCCCTCTTTGGTGACACTGTGAAATATGACTCTCCTTGCAAATGCTGGCAAGGGTTATTCTCCATCTACATTATGCATATATAATGCTATATGCAAAGAGAGAAAGGGGGGGTGGACATTAGCCAAGCACCCAAGCAGTGATTTTCATCTTACAGCCGTCAGCACTTTTCAAACTATGGGGCCAGATTCTTACCCATTGCTGATTAGGAGGCAGTGACCCCCCCTCCATTTATAATTATGGATATAAGTAAACCCAAGGGGGCGGTTGCCACAGCAACCCCATTGCTGGCCCCACCCAGTCAACAGAAAATAGTGGGACGTTATTGAGCCTGATAAATGGTTTCACAAAATTTCAAGGGAGCTAGAAAGGGAGAGCTTGGGAGTTCTTCAATCAGAATAAATTAAGCAAATGGGAACGTATCGATTTTTAAAATACTGGATGTGATTAGGGGAGCCTGAGTACCCACCGGTTTGGCTCATGTGCTGTTCATTGGTCACAGAGAGCCCGTTTTTTGATGTTTCATTTGACCATTGGTCCAGCCGTTCATGGCAGCTGAGAGACTTTTTGCAGTATTCCTAACCATGCAATATGGCACAATTGGCTCTTGGAGCCTGTGTGTTCTCAGGGGTCCTTTTGTAGAAAAATAGGTGGCAGAGTTCATTAGCATAACTCATTAGCACATGCCACACACACACACACCCCACAAGCCAAAAGCAACCCAATGCAAGAAAGAAGAGCCCCGGGCAAGTGAGGCCTGCTTGGGCTGGCTAGAGATCTAAGCAGGCCTCTCTCACCTGGGGCTCTCCTGGGCTGCCCCCTCCCCAGTCAAAGGGCCAGTAAGCTACCCGCCACTCAAAATCATATAAGAGGTGGAGAAAGGGTGGCATGGGCTTCTCCAGAGGTTGATGAGGGCTGCTGGGGGTGTGGCAAAGCCCCTGGCAGCTGGCTGGCTGCCTCCTAATCCAGGGATTGTTATGCAGCTGCACCTACCATTCAATGGACAAGGTAGGTGTGGGGCGGGAAGAGGGGGAACCCTCAGTAAAGTTGAGGCCTGCGTGTTCTTACTCAGATGGATTGAGTTCTACTACCTCCCACTTGCTTCGCTCAACAATCATTTAAACAGATAATTAAATCAATTACAAATTGTATAAATCATTCATAACTAAATTATGTCTTTTAATAAAACCCTTCTCTTTGGTGTATTCCTGGTTGAAGCCAAGGGCTGCGGATCAGTCTGAATTGGCAGAACCTTTGTGCCTGCACAGTTGTGCCAAAACCCAATGCAGGCCTCCTCGATCCAATGCAGACCCAATCAGTGGCATGGATTCCCAGCAACTGCGAAGATGACCCTTCCTTCTGGGACATCACAGTGGCTTGTGGAAGGCTCATATTTTTTAGCCACAGGGAAAGAAAAGCTTTAGCAATGAAGGGAGGGGTTTCGGGCAGGTTAACCCCTGCAGCTTTGCAGTGGCTCTCCCCGCTCCCCAGAGAGCAATTCCAGTTTGGAAGTATTTTGGCAGCACCACCTAATACGTAAATCCTTCAAAGGCAAAACAGCATTTATGGAGTCCCTTCTAGAAAGGCGTAAAGTAGGAGAGGCACAGCCTGCTTCTTGCTGGCTTACTCTTCATCTTCATCTTCCTCCCTTTGCCCTCCAGCTCTCCCTCCCCCCTCCACCTAGCTGGAAGCACGCGCTGCAAATTAGTGATAAGGGACAGAGCCCATACAAAGAGAGAAAGAAAAAGCATCCCAATCCACGTAGCTAATGCCACTTGCCTTCCCTTCCCCACCTTCCCTCTGATCTTTTCTTTCATCGCCTTCCTCGTAATAGTTTCTCGCTCTCCACAGCTCCGTTCCTCCTTCAATGACAACTCTCCCCCCCTCGCTCTTCCCTCTCCTTCCAGCGACAGCCAAAGCCGGCTCCACACTGGCAATCCAGGCAGATTAGGCAGTTAACCAGGCTTTGCATCATCATAACCATCATCATAATTAAATGCCACGGATTCTCCCACCCCTGGAAAGATGAACCACAGTGAATCATCCTCCAGAGCCCTGGGGAAAGGGCTTCTGGGAAGCTCACCGGTTGCAAGCCACCACGTCCACACGGAAGCCTTTTGGTCTGGACCAGAAGAGGCCTCTTGTCCAGAGCACAGTTTAGGGTTGCCAGCCTCCAGGTGGGGCCTGGAGATCTCCTGCTTTTACAACTGATCTCCAGCTAGGACAGATCAGCTCCCCTGGAGAAAAAGGCTGCTTGGAAGGGGGGGACGCTAGGGCATTGCACCATACTGAGGCCCCTCCCCTCCCCAAACCCCACCCTTTCCTGGCTCCACCCCCAAAGTCTCTGGGTATTTCCCAACACAGACTTGGCAATCACAGCTGGGAGGGGAGGGGGAACCCCATGGATTTCTTTCCCCAGCAAGGAAAAGGGAAGTCCTCCCAGCCAAGCTGGCACAGCAACTGATACATCAGATGCACTCAGGGCCTTTTTCTTTTTAAAGCCCAGCAGGAACTCATTTGCAAACTAGGCCACACCCCCTGGCAGCACCATTGTTTCACACAGGGCTTTTTGTAGGAAAAGTCCAGCGGGAACTCATTTGCCTACTAGGCCACACCCCCTGACACCAAACCAGCCCGGACTGTGTTCCTGCTCAAAAATTGCCCAGCATGTGCTTATGATCCTGCTCCCAGGAGCACTTTTCCTTTCAGCCAAGGGCTTGCCACAAGAACCCGTCTGGAAAGGCAGCCCTCCACATAGCGGAGGAGGATTCAGGGCATGCCCTTCAGATGTGCCCACGTCAAATCAGGCACCCGAGTCAGGCGGTTGGGACCCATCTTGAAGTGCTCCCAAGAGGACAGCCTGGAATCCACCCCCCCCCAAATACATTCTCAGGGGGCTGCATATTGAAGGGGGAGGGAGCAGCACCACCAGTGGGTAAGCCTCTCTTCCATTGTTGGTCCTCTCTTTGAGGGACTGGTGAAACTCCCAGCCTCAACCAATCACAGGTTCCCAAGCACAGAGGGAAGGGGGGACACTAGGGCATTGCACTATACTGAGGCCCCTCCCCTCCCCAAACCCCACCCTTTCCTGGCTCCACCCCCAAAGTCCCAAGCACGGCTCAACTGCTTTGCATACTGAGGGTCCCAAGTCCAAACCCTTCCTGGCATGTCCAGGTGAAGACAGCCAGGAAGGCAGCACATATTAGGAAAGAGGTCTCTCAGCCAGGTGAACTCACTGGACACATTAATACATTCCATTGCACTGTGCATACCAAGGAAAGCCCATAGCTCAGTAGCACAGCTTGTGCCTGCCACGGAGAGGGCCCTGAGTTCAATGCTCAGTTCAAAGGATCCTGTGACACAGGAGATAAAAAAAATGAGTCTTCTCAGAGAGACCACTAGATCAGGTCCTGGGGGCCTCTTTGAAATTTTAGCATGGCATTGTGAGAACAGCCACAAAATGGCTACCTTGGCTTACCTCCAGCCACACAGTGGAGATCCTTGTGGTGCGGTGGCAGCTGCTGCCAAAGCAATGTTCTTAAAAATCTGCACTGCCGGGGCTTTTAAATTTTTGTTGCAGGAATTCCTTTGCATTTTAGGCCACACACCCCTGATGTAGCCAATCCTGCAAGAGTTTACAGTGGACCCTGGATGAAGAAACCTGTAAGCTCTTGGAAGATTGGCTACATCAGGGAATGTGGCCTAAAATATGCAAAGGAGTTCCTGTTACAAAAAAAAAAAGCCCTGTGCACTGCCAATTGATTCTCCAATGGCCACTTTCTAAAATACTTAGCAGGTGTCAGGAAAGTGTCAGCACGTCCAGGGTCCCTGAGTTAGATGGGACAGTTCCACAGAACGCCGTTGCATGTAGTGCTGGAGATTCCATGTTTTAAGCATGTTCCACAGAAGTGGGTTCTTACGTGCTTGTGATGCTCCACGATCTACACTGATCTAAGTCCATTTGTTCTAAGTCCAAAATGTGTAAATGCCCAACACCACTGAAGAATGGCATGATGTTAGCACCACACTGTTGTTTTAAAACTGCACTAATAATTTTAAATTGTAACCTGTTTTAACTTTTAATGGACTTGTGATTGTTTTTATTGTTTTATTGTTGACATTATGATGCTGTTAGCCGCCCTGAGCCTGCTTCGGCGGGGAGGGAGGGATATAAATGTGAAAAATAAATAAATAAATAAATAAATGAATGAATGAATGAATGAATGAATGAATGAATAAATAAATAAATAAACAAACAAACAAACAAACAAACAAATAAATAAATAAATAAAGTATAGCACAGCCCTCCTTCCCATGCCTACACGCATTGAAGAGCAGACCAGATGGCTTTTTGTGCTCTCCTCCTCATTCTGTTTCTCAGTTGAAGGAGGCCATTGAAAACATGGCCCTATCAACCGCCGGAGCAACTAGCCATATTATCTAGTACACATTTGTGAATTATTGTGCTATGGGGGGGGGGGGGTTCTTGCCCCCAGACACTCCAAGGCAGCACCCCAATCCATCCTGCAATCTTATCTTCTCACAGGAAATCAGCTTTGGCACCCAGCAAGACCTTTGCTTGCATCGTTTCCCATCCCACAATCTGATACAAAGCTATGATTTATTGATTCCAGTGCTTGTTTCTGAAGCACTCCCTTTATCCGCACCACAGCTACTGTGTTCAGAGAAACCCAGTTGCCTGAGAAGCAGGGACGCTGCTCCCCCCCCAAAAAAACCCCATGGTAGGAAAGAAAAATTGTTGAGATTATTTGGGGTGGAGGGTGAGGCCCCAAATGTATGGCTCCCATCAACTCAGGGCCAGCAACACCTCATTGCAAGGCCTTGGGATTCCAGAAGGGTCTCCTGTACGCCCCCCCCCCAAGAATTCCCTTCCAGCTACAGCAAGAGGGGCTTTCAGAAGGGGTGGGGGACCAAAGGCCCTCTCAGTTCAGGACAGATTTGCAGCCAAGGCTCTGTCACAGGGCTGGTAGGATCAACTGCACTCTATGGATGTTCTCCCAGCACTGCCTGCAACAGTGTTGGTTTAATTCACCAATGAACTCTTTCCCTTGGCTTGTTTACCTGATGTGATGTGGTCAGGCAGCAGATCTGATTGGCTGTGCTGTGTGGCCCTCTTACCCTATTGAATCACTCGGTGATCCCTGATTGGCTGGGTTCCCTTCCAGAAATCGCCCGTTCCTCTCCCAAACAACTGTGTGGCCCCTCTTTGATCACATCACATGGCCAAAGTTGACTTGGCTTCCTACTGCCACAATAGAGCTCCAGGGCCGGCCCTAGACTATCCGCCCCGGGCAAGGCTAACTTCTGGGGAGGGACGGTGGCTCAGTGGTAGAGCATCTGCTTGCGAAGCAGAACGTCCCAGGTTCAATCCCTGGCATCTCCAACTCAAAAGGGTCCAGGTAAGTAGGCCTGAAAAACCTCAGCTTGAGACCCTGGAGAGCCACTGCCAGTCTGAGAAGACAATACTGACTTTGATGGACCAAGGGTCTGATTCGGTATAAGGCAGCTTCATAGGTTCATATGTTCTGGTGGCACCCCCCACCCCCAGCACTGATAATGTCACTGAGTCACATGGGGGTGCCCAATTCAGTGCCCCCAGAATGCTGGCGCCCTAGGCAATCACCTGGAGAGTGGCTGGGGTGGGGTCATCTACATAACTTCTGCAAGAAGTAGCAATTGCTGGGGAGACAGGGCTCGAAGGCATCAGCAGAGAGCAGAACCTACTGAAGAGGAATGAACAAGGTAAAGGTAACTAGTTTCTCAGCCTTCTAGGGAACCAGCCTGCCCTTTGAAAGTGATTTCCTGCCCCCAAATGGATACTGGGTTCAGCAGACCCCGCAGCAGTCATGGGGACATGGCCTGGGGACAGAGAAGCAGTGACTGTGTCCCACCAGTGCCAAGAATTACCTTCGGAGTGCCCACCACCTGCACGTCATCTGCCGACATCTCTCCAGTCGCTTTGCTAAATGAATCCTCTCGGGGGCTGGATGTGGAGGTGTGCATCCACAGAGGAAGAGAGGGAGAGATGTATTTTTAACACGTAGGGAAACGGAGCATCTGTATAAACAGGCTGATGACATTGAGCAAGAAGCTATAAATAAAAGAAGGAGAAAAGGAAAAAGAAAAAAGTTAAGTTGTCATCTCTGGCTTGCCGGCTGCCTCCAGGAGACATGCGCCGTGCAGCACTCGGCGCCCAAATATGTCAGCCACAGATGCTATTGCGGGAGCAGAGAGCAGCTCTCTGTGGTGCTACTAGAGGGGAGAGAAATCTGCTTGGAGGAGAGACTAAAAATAAGCAACTGGGCATTCTTATGACCCCTCTCCACTTCTATGGCTGGACATGCTGGGAGGGCAGGCGGGTGAGAGAGCCATTCATCTGCCAACCCACTCTTGAAACGAGAAAAATGCAGAGAGAGAGAAACTTGGCTCATTTTTAGTTGAAGTTGAAGCTTCGCATTCTTCAAAACACCTGAAACCACGTGACTGCATCCTTAGGATCTTCAACTTGACCTCCTCCTCTACACCGCACCAAGGTCAAGGCTCCCGTTCTCCGTTCCAAACTGAGAGACAGTTTGGTGCAGTGATTAAGTCCGCAGACTCTTATCTGGGAGAACTGGGCTTGATTCCCCACTCCTCCACATGTACCTGCCAATGTGACCTTGAGTCAGTCGTAAGTTCTCACAGAGCTATTCTCTCAAGAGCAGTTTCTGTCAGAGCTCTCTCAGCCCCACCTACCCCACAGGGTGTCTGTTGTGGGGAGGAGAAGGGAAAGGAGATTGTAAGCTGCTCTGAGACTCCTTCGGGTAGTGAAGGGCGGGGTATAAATCCAATCTCTTCTCCTCCTCCTTCATTTTATCCTCATGACAGTTAGGTTAGGCTGAGAGTGTGTGACTGAGCCAAGATCACCCAGCCAGTTCCAGTGGCAGAGTGAGGATTCAAACCTGGGACTCCCAGATCCTAGTCTCTCACCACTACTCTACACAGCTCTTAACATTCTGCTGAGAAATCACATGAAGCTGCCTGACACTGAATCCCCTCAGACCCCACCCCCCCATCCATCAAAGTCAGTCTTGTCTACTCAGACTGGCAGCCGCTCTCCAGGGTCTCAGGCTGAGGTCTTTCCCATCACCCCCTTCCTGGTCCTTTTACCTGGAGGTGCCGGGGATTGAACCTGGGACCTTCTGCATGGCAAGCAGGTGCACCACCATGGAACCACTGCTCCTTCCTAAACACACATGAATTTATATTTTTTAATTTGATTTTATTTATATCCCACCCTCCCCACTGAAGCAGGCTCAGGGTGGCTCACAACATAAAATCCCAACAAACAGTTAAAATTACACATTCAACAATAAAACAGATATTCAAGAGTTAAAACAGAATTTTGGATTGGTGCTATTCCAGTGGCGACGGCCTTGAAGTTGCCTTATACGAAGAGCATAAGAGAAGCCATGTTAGATCAGACCAGTGGCCCATTCAGTCCAATCTCCTGCATCAGGTTTCCCTTCTGCTCCTGGCTTCCTTGAAAGCAGGCAGGCAGATCGCAGGCTCCGCTCTCATCTCCTTTTTCCATTTACAACTCCTATTTCTCTGCCTCCTTGGGGAGGCCCTCGAGTAAGCAGAACCCTGGCCTGGCCTGCAGATTTTCATTTTTCATTTTATTTGATTTATATCCCGTCCTACCGCACCAAAGCGGGCTCAGGGCGGCTCACAACATAAAAATTCTAACAATAAAATTCAAGAATTAAAATACAATAATAATTTACATAATTAAAGCAACTAATATATCAATACATCAATCAGTCTCAGTGTGCTATCTTATAGTCTTCCGTCAGAATATTTCAATGTTTCAGTGCCGGTCAGTTAAAAGCCAACCGGAAGAGACTGTCTTACAGGCCCTGCGGAACTGTCCAATGTCCCGCAGGGCCCTGACCTCTTCCGGTAACTGGTTCGACCAGCAAGGGGCTGTGATCGAGAAGGCCCTGTCCCTAGTTGACTTCAACCAGGCCTCCTTTGGCCCCCTTCGCTGCCTGCAAGGTGGACACACAGCTACCAGGAGAGATCCAGGGGGGTGGGGCAGCCCTCTTGGTCTGAAGAAGCAGGACAGCGTTGGAGCCCAGCGGCATCTTGAGGACAGCTTCTGCCCAGGCGAAAACTTGGTTGGTCTTAAAGGTGCCCCTGGACTCACGCTTTGTCCGTGTGCAACTATCAAGTTGACTATTAGAGGGATGGTGTATTAAGCTTGCCAATTTCCAGGTGGCATCTGGAGAGCTCCTGCTATTACAACTGATCTCCAGGCAACCAAGATCAGTTCCCCTGGAGAAAGGGCTGCTTTGGAGGGTGGGCTCTCTGCCATTATACCCCACTGAAGTCCTTCCCCAAACCCTGCCCTCTGCTGCTGACAGGAACAGCTCCCTGCCCTCCTTTAAGAGACAGCCCTTCAAATATTTAAAGAGAGCAATCACGCCCCTCCCCAGCCTCCAGACTGAACCTTCCCAGGTCCCTCTTGGCCTTTCCTCTGAGGGCTCAGTCTCCAGGCCCCTGGTTACCCATCGCTCTCCTCTGCACCCGCTCCGTTCTGTCCACCTCCTTCTTGAAGGGAGGCCTCCAGAACCGCACACAAGACTCCAGGTGCAGCCTGACGAATGCAGTGTACAGCGGGACCAGAACATCTTACCATCTGGAAGTTACTCCTCTGTTGATACACCCCAAGATGGTATTAGCCTTTTTTGTTGCTGCATCACACTGGCTGCTCATGTTTAACTTACGGTCCGCCTGTCCCCCAAGATTTTGTTTACACACACTGCTACCCAAAAGGGCACCCCCCCCCCCATCCAGTTCCTCATTTTTGTTACCCAGATGTAGAACTCGGAACTTATCATTGTTAAATTGCATCTGCACCTCCCCTCACTTTTCACATCCCACTCAGCCATCTTATACTGGATCAGGCCCTCGACCCATCCCACGGTCACTTTCATCTGCTCCAGCTGCAGCTCTCCAATGTCAGGGGACTTTCCCTTCTGGGACCAGAGACCGTTTGTGAACTTGCCAGGGGTTGAAATGGTCAGCCCTCTTGTGCCAGGTCAGTGCCCTCCCATTGGAAAAGGGTTCCTCTCTTGATTGGCTCAGTCTCGTTTTCTCTGACTGGCAGCAGCTGCCTGGCAATGCCAGGTCTTCCCCGACCAATGCTACCTGGGACCCTGTCTCTTGAGACGGCCGAGGACTGAACGCGGCACCCCTGCCTGCCAAGCTGCTTCGCTTCCTGCACCTGGCTTGCCAACTCTCTGCCTCTCCAAAGATCACCTCACCCGTCCCACGGTGCCAATTTTCCCCCTCAGCACTCTCTCTCTCAGAAACAAAACTGCATTAACTAGAAAAACCATGTGTGTGTGTGGGGGGGAGTTAACATTATGTCCTCCTGTTGCCATAACAACCTGATGCAAATCGCCTTTCTTTTCTCCCTTCCTCCCTGTTCGGAGTGTGAGCATGGGCGCGTGCACACACTTGGCCTCTCTGGGTCCAATCTGTCCTGATTCCTTTTAGTCGCAGCCTGGTTTTTTTGCCTTTGGAAATAGCCACCTACAGATGGCCGGCTTTTAGGCCGCTTAGACATGCGGGGGTGGGGGGGGACTCAGGAGTGCTGCCAGCCCCCCCCCCCCCGCCTCCCTGGGTGTCTCCGGCACATCCTTTCCATGGCTGCCTCCTCCTCTTCTCCCTTTGGGGACTCTCCCCCTTCCTGCAGAGGACGGAGCTGCCATTAAGCAGGGCAGGTTGCCACAGACAGCAGCGGAGTTTGGGTCCCATTAGAGATTGGCAATTTGTCAGCTCTTTAATTGATTGTAATATATATTTCCAGGTGGACCTCCGGTTTGATTTTGTTGTCTCTGGCTCCAGCTATGGCTTGAACTCGAGCCCCGGAGCAGGAGGGGTCCTCAGCGGAGGGCGGTGGGTGGGCTGGCGTTCCTGAAAGGGAATCCCTGGTTATCGGCACGCTTCCTTTCCCCTCCTGGGCTGCCCTGAGGCTGAAGGCCTTGCTGAGGGATGCTTGCCAGGCTCTTGGGATCATGGCTCATCTCCCGATAACAGAGATCAGTTCCCCTGGAGAAAAGGAGGCTTTGAAGGGTGCACTCTCTGGCCTTGTGCCCCACGGAGTTCCCTGTCCTTTGCACGAGTTGCCCAACATGGATCCGGGAAAAAAGTTATTATTATTATTATTATTATTCCCCCATCTGACCCCTCACTGGTGGCTGGGGAGGCAGGCAACCCTATTCCAGAGAGCTGCTGACTGTGTGGCGCTAGAGAAATCCATAGGGAGATTTGACCTCAGGTAATAGACTGAGAGGGAGACGGTCCTAGAGGCACCAGTTCTCCCTCCTGTGTCTTTTCAACCATATCTGTTGTCCAGAAATCTTGGGTGGGTCTGGATTCACAGAATGCAAAGGCCACACCTGCTCAGCTCAGAGCCAGTTTGGTGTAGTGATTAAGAGCGCGGACTCTTGTCTGGAAGAACTGGGTTTGATTCCCCACTCCTCCCCTTGCAGTTGCTGGAATGGCCTTGGGTCAGCCATCACTATGGCAGGAGTTGTCCTTGAAAGGGCAGCTGCTGTGGGAGCCAGTATGGTGTAGTGCTTAAGTGCATGGACTCTTATCTGAGAGAACCGGGTTTGATTCCCTACTCCTCCACTTGCACCTGCTGGAATGGCCTTGGGTCAGCCATAGCTCTGGCAGAGGTTGTCCTTGAAAGGGCAGCTGCTGTGAGAGCCCTCTCAGCCCCACCCACCTCACAAGGTGTCTGGGGGGAGAAGATATAGGAGATTGTAAACCTCTCTGAGACTCTGTTTCAGAGAGAAGGGCGGGGTATCATGCTCAGAGGTCCTCTTTGGGGAGTAGAATCATGCAGCAGGGGGGAGGCAGCAGGCCTGAAAGTCTCCTGTTCAAACTCAGCTCAGGTCAGGAGCCCAATCTGGACATCTATAGGCATATCACACCTCCACTTGACACCTGAAACGTCATCTCTCTCACAGGCTTTCTAAAATAAGGGACTCAAAATGAGCCAAAAACTTGAAAAGGACTTAGCCTATTAGCAGCTATTAGGTAGGATAGCTAAATTGAACCTCCAGGTTCAAAAGCAGTGTACCTTTGAATACCAGCTGCTGGGCGGGGACAGTGATGGCAGAGCTCTGCTGACTCCACACTCTGTGGATTTCCTGGAGGCTTCTAGTCAGCCACTGCTCGAGACAGAAGGACAGATTCGATTGCCCTGGAGCCTGGCCTTGCATATCAGTTCCTGCACACTTAGTTACTACAGGTTAAGTCAGTAGGTGGGATCACTGTGTTTAGGATCAATCTAAACACATGGATCTGCCTGGTACTGAATCAGATCTTTGGTCCACCAAGGTCAGTCTTGTCCACTTAGACTGGCAGCAGCTCTCCATTCTTTTCACCTATACTGTCTTCCTTTTTTGATGGGAGATGCCGGGGATCAAACCTGGGACCTTCTGCATGCCAAGTAGATGCTCTACCACTGAGCCACCGTCCCTCCTCGAAGTAGGTAGGGCTAAGAGAGCTGTTACAGCAGCTGCCCTTTCAAGGATAACTCCCACGAGGGCTATGGCTGACCCAAGGCCATTGCAGCAGGTGCAAGGGGAGGAGTGGGGAATCAAACCCGGTTCTCCCAGATAAGAGTCCACACACTTAACCACTACACCAAACTGGCTCTCTTTCCCATCACCTACTTTCCCATCACCTACTGCCAGATCCTGTAACGGGGGATGCTGCTGGGGACTGAACCTGGGACCTTCTGCAGGCCAAGCAGATGCTCTGCCACTGAGCTACTGAGGTCTTTCTCCAAAGCCCCTTTGACAAAGCTGCGGGGGGGAGGCAAGAGAGGCAAACTTGGCAACGATGCCAGCAGCAGCCTCCACAGACAAGTCAGGCAAAGAGCAGCTCAGTTGCTGGCTGTGCGTGCAGTGCAGGCTGGGAGGGCTGCAAACAGGGGGGAAATTGTGGGGGAAAGCTGGCCTTGGGCGCCTAAAGGTGTGGGGGCCCATAGGCCAGTGCCTGCTTGGCCTAATTGTTAATCCATCCCTGCTGTTAGTGCCCACTGCTGGAAGCAGGATGCTGAACTACTTAGGTGCTTATGGCTAAATGTAAACTCCATATTCAGAGGCAGTATATCTTTAGCTACCAAATGCTGGGAGCCACTGAGAAGGCCGCCCCCCTGACACTCAGCTCGGAGGCCAGGACACCCTTCCACAGTTCTTCAAGGCCCCTGTCTCCCAACCCCCTCCCAGCCCCACCCCACCTCCAGCCAGATCTTTGCTAAAGACTCCGCAAAGCCGCGGTTCTGCTCTCTGCAAACCCATCAGGCTCCTGCCTTGCTTCGTGTAAGGCGAAGAAATAGTAGGAACCAGAGACGGAGCAAACTCTTCCAAAGCGAGCGGGGTGGGGGGGGAAACAGAGTTCCAAAGCAGCCCGCCCACCCCCCTCCGCGCACACACTCCATCCGCAGCGACTGGAATAAATCCAGAGGGTTGATTGAAACAGTATTAAGTATTCTAAGAGCCGAGCGCCACGGCCCAGAATACGGATCAGCCGCCAGCGTTTGTTTCCGCCAGGCAGTAATAACTTGTAACCTTTGCTTTATGAAGTAGAATTTGTTATGGCAGAAGGGTTGTTTAAAAAAAAAAAGTCGTGATTCAGAGGGGGGGTGGGGGTGGGATTCTATAAATACATCCATACGTTTTCTTAAGGCACTCTGAGGTGTAATTGAGAAGGGCAGCTCTACAAAGAGGGAAATCAAGATCTGTCCCTTTCATGCTGAATGGGAGAAGGTGGGAAGATTTGCATAGCAGAGCCTCTGCTCCCTCGGAGTAGGAAAACGGTGAAGGGGGAGGGCCCAGTCCTGAATAAAAAGGCCCCTCAGCCGTAGCCCCCTTCTAACACTGACCCAACACAGAACCCCACAAGCCAGGCCTGAGGGATCCAGTCCTGCGGGGGCGTCTAACAGGCTCTCTTGTGCAGACAGAGTGCCTGATCGCAGAGGGCCCGCGGAGCTGCTACAGCTGGTGCATCCATTCCACACACTCCCTCCCTCGGAGCTCCATGTATAATTCTCCCTTTTATCCTTGCATGAACCTTAGATGGCATGACGGGTCCAAAGTCATCAAGGCAGCATCACCGGCTGACAGAGATTTGAAAGTGGTCTTGAACGGACACACCAACCGCTGCAGCGGAGCCGATAAACCTAATCTTCATCAATTTGCTTAATCCCCTTTTAAAGCCATCAGAGTCAGTGGCAAATAGACAGCAGATTAACACCCCGCTCAAGGAAAGGAGCACTTCACACAGGGCACTCGGCAAGTGGTGGTGAGTTCCAGGAGTCAGATCATGTGCTGACTGAATCACTCCTCTCCAAGGCTTTGTTTATAGCATATTTTGCATATTAGGGCACACACCCCTGATGTAGCCAGTCCAATAAAGCTTACAGTAGAGAGCCAGTTTGGTGTAGTGGTTAAGAGTGCGGACTCTGATCTGGAAGAACCAGGTTTGATTCCCCCTCCTCCACTTGCAGCGGCTGGAATGGCCTTGGGGCAGCCATAGTGGTTGTGAGCAGACTCTTATCTGGGAGAATCGGGTTTGATTCCCCACTTCTCCCCTTGCAGCTGTTGGAATGGCCTTGGGTCAGCCATAGTGGTTAAGTGAGCGGACTCTTATCTGGGAGAACCGGGTTTGATTCCCCACTCCTCCACTTGCAGCTGCTGGAATGGCCTTGGGTCAGCCATAGTGGTTAAGTGAGTGGACTCTTATCTGGGAGAACCGGGTTTGATTCTTCACTCCTCCACTTGCAGCTGCTGGAATGGGCTCGGGTCAGCTACAGTGGTGAAGTGTGTGGATTCTTATCTGGGAGAACCAGGTTTGATTCTCCACTCCTCTACTTGCAGCTGCTGGAATGGCCTTGGGTCAGCCATAGTGGTTAGGTGTGCGGACTCTTATCTCAGAGAACCAGGTTTGATTCCCCACTCCTCCCCTTGCACCTGCTGGAATGGCCTTGGGTCAGCCATAGTGGTTAAGTGAGCGAACTCTTATCTGGGAGAACTGGCTTTGATTCCCCATTCCCCCACTTGCAGCTGGTAGAATGGCCTTGGGTCAGCCACAGTGGTTAAATGAGCAGACTCTTATCTGGGAGAACTGGGTTTGATTCCCCCCTCCTCGGCTTGAAGCTGCTGGAATGGCCTTGGGTCAGCCATAGTGGTTAAGTGAGCAGACTCTTATCTGGGAGAACTGAGTTTGATTCCCCCCTCCTCAGCTTGAAGCTGTTGGAATGGCCTTGGGGCAGCCATAGTGGTTAAGTGAGCGGACTCTTATCTGGGAGAACCAGGTTTGATTCCCCACTCCTCCCCTTTCAGCTGCTGGAATGGCCTTGGGGCAGCCATAGTGGTTAAGTGAGTGGACTCTTATCTGGGAGAACCAGGTTTGATTCCCCCCTACTCCACTTGCAGCTGCTGGAATGGCCTTGGGTTAGCCATAGGGGTTGTGAGCGGACCCTTATCTGGGAAAACCGGGTTTGATCTATGCCTACTTTGGGGGGGGGGTGGCCTAATATGCAAAGCAGTGACTGCTACCAAAAAAGCCCTGCTCCTCTCCTTTTGTCTGTCCTGAATCTGCAGTCTAACAGTTTGGGTTTGCCCAACTTCAAGCAGTATGACAAAGGGGGAAACATTTCTCGTTCTTAATTCTTTTCCCTCCAGTCATAAATCCAACCAATTCCAAGTCCCCTTTACCTCTTCTACTGAATCAGACCCTCGGTCCATCAAAGTCAGTACTGTCTACTCAGACAGGTAGCAAGCTCTCCAGAGTCTTAGCCTTTCACATCACTTGATGCCTGCTCCCTTTTTTAACTGGAGATGCCAGGGATTGACACCCAGGACTTTCTACATGCCAAGCAGATGCTCTGCCACTGAGCCACAGTCCCTCCTGTTCTTTTCCTTTGCTAAAAGGACCCCAAATGCTCCAGCCTTTTCTCAAATGAGCTTTAAGCAAAGAATTCAGAGCAGGTACTGTAAGAAACAGACAGCTTAGAAGGAAAGGCCACATAAAGAGGGACTGGGGTATAATGGGGGTGGGGGAGAAACCAGCAGGACCCTTATGTTAATTTTGAAGTATTTGGTCAAAGTTGTTTTTATACACTCATGTCCTTACTAGCACACAAGCTACAAGCTGGTCTCTAAAACTAACTGGGTTATCTAAAGTCTTAAGTATCGAACAGGCTGAAAAATAACTTTTGTCTGCTGAGTGATATTATTGGCAGGCCTCATTTTGGGCAGGAGCTCACAAGAGTGGAGCTCCGGAACCTCTAAATTTTATTGTGCTCTTTCTTTCTTACTCCCCCTCACACACACACACAAATACTTGCTTCTGGGCTCCATTGTTCAAACCCCCTGTGAGGATTTTTCTGATCTCTTAAGATTTGACAAACTTTCTAACATTTTTCCCCACAGAAAATGGGGAAATAACCAAAACATATCAAACGAACAGATGGAAATCTTCCTCATGCCAAGGTAAAGTGCAAGTTTCAGACTCTGGGGTGACCAAAGTAATTTAAAAAGTATAATGGGAGTCAGGTTTTATGATGACAATTATAATTCAAGAAGCATTTTAAGGTAGATGTTGAGCTGATATAATTTGGCACACCTTCCAGTGATGTTGGGGTCTGCGGCATATGCAAATGAGTTGGCTAATGAGCTCCAGCACCTCTTTTTCTACACATTGACCTCTGATTACTGGTGCTGGGAGGGAGAAGGGTCAGCTGGGAAATCTGTGAACATCCCCTGCCATCCAGGGCTTTTTTTGAAGCAGGAACTCCTTTGCATATTAGGCCACACCCCCTGATGTAATTAATCCTCCAGGAGCTTACAGAGCTCTTAGTACAGGGCCTACTGGAAGCTCTTGAAAGACTGGCTACATCAGGGAGGCGTGGCCTAATATGCAAAGGAGTTCCTGCTACAATAAAAGCCCCGGTGACATCACATCCGAGAGTGGATGGCACACTTTAGATCTGTGATGCTTCCATGGCGAATGTGGCCTGTCACTTTGTCTGGGAGGAAACTTCACACTGAGGGTGGGAGGGAGGACAGGAGTGGCAGAGGATGGCAAGGGGTAGTAGCAGCACAGGGGAAGTTTTCAGAGGCTGCTAGGAACCCACCTTTATTTCCTTCGAGAGATCCACCTCCCAGTGGGAGGAGGGGAACAAATGTTCTTCCAGCAGATCTGCTTCAGCAGGTATTCACTGGCAAGAAAAGCAAGACCCGCGGGTCAGAACAAGGCAGTCTGGCTGCACCGAGCTCAGCAGCAGTGCAGGAAAAGATAAGGAGGAAAAACAAAGGGAAAGGAGGGGATTAAGGAGCCCAGGCCCCACAACACCCAGCGCATGGAGGTGCAGATGAAGCTCTGACAGAGAAGTGATCAGTCAAGGAAGAAGACACACCCCAGAACTTCCTCTCCTCTTAGTTTTCCTCTCTCGCCTTCAAATAATTGTGATGCTTTCTGCTAAAAGGGTAAATACCACAAAATCAATACAGCTCCAAACTTGGCTGATGCATAAGAACATAAGGGAAGCCAGGTTAGGTCAGGCCAATGGCCCATCCAGTCCAACACTCTGTATCCCACAGTGGCCGAAACCCAGGTGTCATCAGGAAGTCTACCAGTGGGGCCAGAACTCCAGAAGCCCTCCCACTGTGGCTCCCCCAAGCACCAAGAAGACAGAGCATCACTGCCCCAGACATAAGAACATAATAAAAGCCTCATTGGATCAGGCCAATGGCCCATTCAGTCCAACACTCTGTGTCACACAGGGGCCAAAATCCAGGGACCAAGAAGTCCTCCCACTGTTGCCCCCCAAGCAGCAAGACTACAGAGCATCACTGCCCCAGACATAAGAACATAAAAGAAGCCATGTTGGATCAGGCCAGTGGCCCATCCAGTCCAACACTCTGTGTCATACAGTGGCCAAAGAAAAAAACCAGGTGCCATCAGGAGGTCCATCAGTGCGGCCAGAACTCCAGAAGGCCTCCCACTGTTGCCCTCAAGCACCAAGAAGACAGAGCATCACTTGCCCCAGACATAAGAATGTAAGAGCAGCCACATTGGATCAGGCCAATGGCCTCTCCAGTTCAACACTCTGTGTCAAACAGTGGCCAAAACCCAGGTGCCACCAGGAGTTACACCAGCAGGGTCAGAACTCCAGAAGCCCCCCCACGGTTGCCCTCCAAGCACCAGGAATACAGAGCATCACAGTTCCTCTCCTCCAGAGGAAAGCCCTCTCCCTAGGAGGCAAAGAGGATAGACACTTTTCTGCAGGGTCTGGAGTTTCCCCAAATTGCCATATACCAACTTGCAGCTCGGTGCCCAGTTAGGCAAACATGCAGGGCTTCATCTGAGCCAAAAGTTAAGAATCAGAATATTTTTTTTTCCTCTTCAGTTCAAAGGACAGCCCTTCTTGGCTCTGCTCAGAATCAGCTTAGCACTTCTGTTTGCCAAGGGTCAGGGGAAAAGCTCATGGACTTCTGAGAGTTCAGTCTTGAAATGCCGTGAGGTCAGTGGGGAACACATCCAGCAAGGGAATGTACCGCTTGCGACTGCCACCCATATTTCTGAGCTGAGCCTTCAGCTCTTCTCGGAGCCACCCTGTCTGAGCAGGCACCGGGAAGCTTTGCAGCTGTGCAGAAGTTTGTGTCCACTTTTTCACTTTTTGGAATCGATTCTCCTCAAGAGCCCTGGATGGCTGTGCTGGACAATTAAAGGACACAGTAGGGTGGGGATGGGGGGGGGGAGAGAGCTATGATTCCCATCAGCCTGTGTGAACAGCATCCTTCACGCTAACTTAGTCAAACACCAAACGGTAGAACTCCTTTTTTAAAAGTGTTTATAAATAGCTGAGTCACCAGTTTGCTCTCTCTCTGTATTTAAACCACAGATTGCAGAGTGGCACAACAATAGCAAGTCACGGAGGGGAAGGAGACACGCCCCCCATCAGGCTGTGGGAGAATGTCAGGGGGGCTGCCATGTTGCAAAATCAAACACACCCCCAGACTAGCAACACTGATGCCAGCTTGAGCAACTCACTTCTTCAGAGCAGAATGAGCACATAGGATGCATGTGCTGCCCATCAGTCTGTACCGGTTCAACGTGCAGGAAGCAAGGGTATTAATGCATAGGGTCACTGTGAGTCAGAAGTGGCTTGATGACAGGCAACACACACTGAACTGGTTCAATTTGACCAAGAGCACTGGAACCGTCTGACCATCAGTTTCCGTCTTGACCCGAATAGCCCAACCCAGCCTGACCTCGTCAGGACACAGAAGCTAAGGAGGGTCGACCCTAGTAAGTACTTGGATGGGAGACCTCCTTTTGGAATACCAGCAGTCAGGAGGTAAGAGGTAGTTTGGTGTAGTGGTTAAGTGAGCGGACTCTTATCTGGGAGAACCGGGTTTGATTCCCCCCTACTCCACTTGCAGCTGCTGGAATGGCCTTGGGTCAGCCATAGTGGTTAAGTGAGTGGACTCTTATCTGGGAGACCCGGGTTTGATTCCCCCCTCCTCCCCTTGCAGCTGCTGGAATGGCCTTGGGTCAGCCATAGTGGTTAAGTGAGCAAACTCTTATCTGGGAGAACCGGGTTTGATTCCCCACTCCTCCACTTGCAGCTGCTGGAATGGCCTTGGGTCAGCCATAGTGGTTAAGTGAACGGACTCTTATCTGGGAGACCCGGGTTTGATTCCCCACTCCTCCACTTGCAGCTGCTGGAATGGCCTTGGGTCAGCCATAGCTCTCGCAGGAGTTGTCCTTGAAAGGGCAGTTTCTGTCAGAGCTCTCTCAGCTCCACCCTCAGGGTGTCTGTTGTGGAGGGAGAAGACATAGGAGATTGTAAGCCGCTCTGAGTCTCTGATTCAGGGAAAAGGGCGGGGTATAAATCTGCAATTCTTCTTCTTCTTCTAAGGGCGGGCTTTAGTCAGCCACCTCCCTGAATATCTTCCAGGCCCCTGGTAGGGGTCAATCGCCAGAGGCTGCCAGGACTTTCAGGTGCACGCACACACTCACACGCGCACACACTTTTAAAAACCCAAAAAATCAGCTTCCTGATTGCAACCCACAAACAGAAGGTGAATGAAACCAGTGGTATTCAAGCAGCACTAATCATGTTTCGGTTAGTAATGTCAGGGCATGCGCCAATGACGTTCCATTGCATTCCCCTTCCCCGAGAATCACAGCTCCCAGGAGGATCCACCATAGTGAAGAGCCACCGAGCACTTCAGCCACCGCGGCCCTGCCCATAGAAACACAAGCAGGAGCAAGGCGGGGTCTGAGATTTGGAGGGGCGGCAGGAGCCACATCAGAGGTTGGCAAACGGTCAGAACTGAGCCCACCATCCAAGCTCAAAGGCTGCCGGGTTGGGGAGTCCTGGCCAAGAGTTCCCAGCAGCAGCCAGGAAAGGAGGGGCGGGTAAAACAAACCTTCAAGAGCATCTGAGCAGGCAGGCAGGCAGGTCAGCTGGAAGACTGCCCGGGCCACATGCACAGCTGCTTTATTTATAGTTTTAAAACTCCCAAGATGGAGAACTTCTGGAAGAAAGGATGTTGTGAGCATTATGAGCCACTGCCAGACAAATTCAGAGGCCAAAACGGGTCATGATGAACTTTGACAACATCGCCAGAAAGCAGCGGCTGCGTCTGGACTCTCTGCTCCCACATGAGAGGGCCACTCCTGAACAGACGCGGGTTTGAGAAAGACTCGGGGCTTCTTCTGTAACTTCCTCCTCTGGGAGTCTGTCTGATCTTTCCCAAAAATCTTCCTTAGAGGCAGAGGCCACCAGCAGATCTGTGGCAATGAGTCACTGCTGCTCATTTATGAGACGGGACTGCCTCTCCCCATACGAGCCCCCACCCCCCCCGCCCCAGGCTCTGAGGTCAGCTACACAACATCTTCTTGTGAGCCCTGGTCCTAAGGATGCCCGATTGGCTTCAACAAGCGACAGGGCCTTTTCAGTCCAGGCCCCTACCTGGTGGAACGAGCTCCTGCTGGATATCCAGGCCCTGCGGGACTTATCCAAGTTTTGCAGGACCTGCAGAGGGAGCTCTTCCACCAGGCTTTTAATTGATCCAGTGGTCATCCTCTGAAGTCACCACTTCCCCAGCATAAGAACATAAGAGAAGCCCTGTTGGATCAGGCCAATGGCCCATCCAGTCCAACGCACTGTGTCACACAGTGGCCAAAACCCAGGTGCCATCAGGAGGTCCATCAGTGGGACTAGGACACTAGAAGCCCTTCCACTGTGCACCCTCCCAAGCACCAAGAATACAGAGCACTGTTGCCCCAGACATAAGAGAAGCCATTTTGGATCAGGCCCATGGCCCATCCAGTCCAACACTCTGTGTCACATAAGAACATAAGAGAAGCCATGTTGGATCAGGCCAATGGCCCATCCAGTCCAACACTCTGTGTCACATAAGAACATAAGAGAAGCCATGTTGGATCAGGCCAATGACCCATCCAGTCCAACACTCTGTGTCACACAGTGGCCAAAACCCCAGGTGCCATCAGGAGGTCCAGCAGTGGGGCCAGGACATGAGAAGCCCTCCCACTGTGCCCCCCAAGCACCAAGCATACACAGCATCACTTGCTCCAGACAAAAGAACATAAGAGAAGCCCTGTTGGGTCAGGCCAATGGCCCATCCAGTCCAACATTCTGTGTCACACAGTGGCCAAAAACCCAAGTACCATCAGGAGGTCCACCAGTGGGGCCAGGACACTAGAATTCCTCCCACTGTTGCCCCCCAAGCACCAAGAATACAGAGCATCACTTGTCCCAGACAGAGTTCCAACAATACGCGGTGGCTAAGAGCCACCGATGGACCTCTGCTCCACATGCTGATCCAATCCCCTCTTGAAGCTGTCTATTCTGGCAGCCGTCACCCCTCCTGTGGCAGTGAATCCCATGTGTTACCCTACTATTAAGATGCTTAAATTGCGTTGAAAGCTTCCAGCCTACATGCTGTTGTGTGGTTTGTTGCCAACTGTAGGGATTACTGTTTTCTGATTTGACTGGACATATTCGCAGTTATGATGCTGTTTAATTCTGATGTGGTTGATTTTAATGTTGTTTTAATGTTATAAGCTGCCCTGAGCCTGCTTGCGGAATAGGGCAGGGTATAAATTGAAAAATTAAATTAAATTAAGAAATGAGGGAATTCCTGAATCAAAGACTTCATCTAGTCACCCATGATGAGATCACAACCAGCCCCTGGAGAGAGCAGCAGAAGCCTCCAAAGCCAGGAATCCTCCCAAATTCCCAAGGACAAACTGCTGCAGGGCCCCAAATCTCTTTTGGACCCACGGCAGGACAGGCAACCTTGGGTTGGAACCACCACCCCTTACAGATGGTTTCTAAAGTAACCCCAAAAACATAAGAAGGGCTTCACCAGAGTAGACCAACAAGAACCTCTTGTTGAGAGTGAAAGAGGAGAGCACAAAAGTTGGCTTGAAACTCAACATCAAAAAAACTAAGATCATGGCATCTGGCCCCATCACACCTTGGCAAGGAGAAGGGGAAGACATGGAAGTAGTGACAGACTTCACATTTCTGGGATCCAAGATCACTGCAGATGGTGACTGTAGCCATTAAATTAAAAGACGTTTGCTCCTTGGGAGGACAGCTATGGCAAACCTGGGCAGTATAATAAAAAGGAGAGACATCACCCTGCCAACAAAAGTCCGTGTAGACAAAGCGATGGTATTCCCAGTAGTAATGTATGGCTGTGAGAGCTGGACCATAAGGAAGGCCGAGCGCAGAAGAATAGATGCATTTGAGATGTGGTGCTGGAGAAGACTCTTGAGAGTCCCTTGGACTGCAAGGAGATCCAATCAGTCAGTCCTCAGGGAAATCAACCCAGACTGTTCACTGGAAGGTCAGATGCTGAAGCTGAAGTTCAAATACTTTGGGCACCAAATGAGAAGGGAGCACTCCCTGGAGAAGACCCTGATGCTGGGAAAGACAGAAAGCAAAAGAAGAAGGGGATGGCAAAAGGTGAGATGGCTGGACAGCGTTACTGATGTAGCAAACACAAATTTGAGCAGACTTCGGAGGATGGTTGAAGACAGGAGGGCCTAACGTGACCAGGGGTGATTCCACATTAGCCTCGGTGCTTTGTTTCCCCCGGGGCAGATGTTGGTTTCCACATCTCTTGACCCGGAGCGGCAGTTTGACCCGCCTCTAAAGCGGTGTCACCCCACATCTAGGAGATCATCATTTTGCAAGAAGTTTATTTTTGATGCAGTTTCGGGGCTCGAAATTTATGTGCGGAACTCATGCCAATACGCTGTCAAACTTCTTGCATCAGTAGAACACACCCACATAACTCCACGCCCATGATTCCGCCCAGTTATACTTCCTTGATTTTACTCCCTTTGAAAATTATCCAATATTTTCCTGAAATAAAGTAATTTTTTAAAACAAATCACATTTCGCGTTACAACGCGAAAAATATATAACGATGTAACACGATTTTCTTTTACTGAATACATCCCTTGCTCCCACGCGCCCCCATTCTTTATGGTTTTCCATGTGATTTTGATAATGTGTCATTGCATTGCATTACTTTCTTCCCCCCTCCGATTAAAATCACTCCTGACTATTATATATATATTTTTTTCAAATAAGATCGTTACAATGCAACTAAATAAATAGCGATGTTACACAAACTACTTTAAAGGTGCGCAATTGCCACCTTTATCGATTCCCCCCTCATGGCCTCAAACGGGAACGGGAATTTGATTATGTTTATAGGTTTATATTTTTGATAGGTTGGGAAAACTTTCTCCCTCAACCCTGCTGCATAAATCTTCCCCCTCCACACACACCTTCATGCATCTGTTTGTAATTTGTTATAGCTTTTAATGGGAAACTGTGTGCTTAACATTCAGCGTGTGTGGATAAAAATGGTGGATCGTCGACTCAGATTTCCCGGGGCTTGGATAACCTGCCAATGGCAGGGCGAAAGGAAAATACGTGACTTTGCCAGTATTATGCCTCTGGCATTACGTTGTAATGCAAACAAAGACGATCACGTTATAACGCAAATACGCAAGCATGTTAAAAAAAAAAAGGGAAACGTCTGAGGGAGGGGGAAATTGCTCTGATTGTGGGGGAAACTTCAGGAGCAGCAGAGATGCGGAATCAGAACACACAGAACAGATTGGCAATTGAATCCAGGAGAAATCCTCTAGTGCAGAATCGGGAAATCACACCCGCTTGGAACAACCCCGGAGCGAAAGGGAGGCAAATGCCAAATGCGGAATCAGCCCTAGTCCATGAGGTCGCAAAGAGTCGGACTCGACTGTGCTACTGAACCACAACAACAAATGGTCCCTCAGGCCCAACGACCTGCCTCCCACCTTTCGCCTTGAGTTGCATTTCAGCAACTGGCATTCCGGGGAAGACTGCTCCTGAACATGGAAGTTTCATTTATCCATGCAGGCTCATGGCCATTAATGAGCCTCTCCCTCCATTCATTCTGGCTAAGGAAGCACACTGGGACTGGGACGCCAGCCGCTTCTCATTCAGACTTCACGTTTCCTTATAATCTTCAAACAAATGAGAAGAGAAAAGAAACCGGAACCTGGAACACAAAGGCTGCTCCCCACCCCATACTGGCCTCACTCCCCCCACACACTTTGGTCTCATTGTTCTTCAAATCTGAGCTGGTGACACAGCAATCGGATCTGACCCCTTTTGGCTCCCTGGTGCATGTCGGGGAAGGCAGTTTGGGGCTTCAGTTGCCGTTAATTATATAGCAACAGACACAAATAGTCTCTCTCGCTGCGGGAATCAAAGAGAAGACAAGAGCTTGCAAACGGAGTGGTGACAATGGGCTGGGGGAAACAACAAAAGAACATGCAGAGCCCCCCCAAAAAACTGACAATAAGAGAACATCAAAGGGAACCAGAGCAGGTGGATGGAGGCAGCAAAGAAAACATTCCCAGGGTGAAGGAGAAGTTCAGCGCTGCTTTCCTGCCATGGCTTCTCTGAAGGTCTCTGGGGCCTACAGGACTCCTGGCCTTGTCAGCTCAGGGGCTTGGAAGATGAGGCTTGGGGAAGGGGCACAGCATGATTTGCTGGGCATGCAGAAAGTCCCAGGTTCAATCCCCGGTGTCTCCAGTTAAAAGGACCGAGACCCTGGAGAGCCACTGCCAGTCTGAGTAGGCAAGGCTGACCTTGATAGACCAAGGGTTGGATTCAGCGTAAGGCAGGTTCAGGTGTTCAGGTGAGGTGGTGCACATGACCTCCACCTCTGTTTTGTGTTCCGCAAGTCACCACACATAAAACCCCCCTAAGAAGGAGACATCCAGCAGAAGAGCAGTTAGGGGGCACCCAGACTCCAGGCAATGATGTCCTTACTCTGACGAGTCTTCCAGCAAAGTTAGCCAGCCCCATCAGCTTCCGTTTCTGCTGTGAAATAGCTAGAGGTGAGCTAAAGGTTGTGGCCAAGGAAATGGGGCAGAAAAAAGCACAACGTGACTCAAAGGCAGGCTGAATAAACCAAAAAGAAGGCAAGAAGGGGAGATCTCAGATTTCTCATCCCTTGTTTCAGCCTGGAAATTCCCATTCTGGTTTTGCTTTCGTCTCATGTGAAACTGAACTTGTGATTCTTTATTTTCAGACAACTAATTGTCCTCACAAAATGTACACCTTTTTTGCAACATGCATCAGTAGATAAGCATATCATAGACCAGGGGTGGCCAACGGTAGCTCTCCAGATGCTTTTTGCCTACAACTCCCACCAGCCCCAGCCATTGGCCATGCTGGCTGGAGCTGATGGGAGTTGTAGGCAAAAAACATCTGAAGAGCTACCGTTGGCCACCCATCATAGACAGATGCTTTACAGTGCTGTGAATGGGGCATGTAAGAAAACACAGAGGCATGCCATACAAACAAACCCACACAAGAAGAAGCAAGACATGGGAAACTTATAAATGACTATAAAGAGAAATGAAATGGGGACTTTTTGCATCCCTACTCAACTTCTCCTGGAATTCAAGGCGCCAGACTTAGGCCTTCTTGTCCAGTAAAGTATTCTCTCATTTCTTTTTAATTGAGAATAAAATGAATTCCTGCCCCATCGTTCACCTCTGCAAGCTGATCCAACCCTAAACATGAAGGAGCCCTGGGGCAACACTGAGAAACGCACCAATCCTGCGTTAGCCTTTGTCGCATTCTCAGCCTTGGCTCTTGAGTCTGCACAGGGCAGGGAACCATCAGGGAACGTGCAGCCCCACCCCAGAGATGGTAATACAGAATCCGGAGGCTCCGGTCTCCGTGTTGGCTTCATGTCCTGCTGCAGGCTCCAAAAACAAAACTCAAGCTCTGATGAGAGATATACCGTCATCACCTGTGACTCCTTGAGCGCTTTCATCAGCGCTGCCTTCGCACCATCCTCAACATCCACTGAAGTGACTTTGTGACCAACACTGAAGTCCTCAAGAGGGCGGAGGCTACCAGCATCGAGGCACTGCTGTTGAAGACGCAGCTGCACTGGGCAGGGCATATTTCTAGGATGGAAAACCACCGCCTTCCCAAGATTGCTCTGTATGGCGAACTTTCCACCGGCCATCGAAATAGAGGGGCACCAAAGAAGAGGTACAAGGACTCCTTGAAGAAATCCCTTGGCACCTGTCGCATCAACCATCACCAGTGGTCTGACCTAGCCTCAGATCGCAAAGCATGGAGGCACACCATCCACCAGGCTGTCTCTTCCTTTGAGAACGCACGCATAGCTGGTCTTGAGGACAAAAGGAGATTGAGGAAGAATCGCCCTGCTACAGCACCAACCCCAGATCAGACTTTTCCCTGCAGCCACTGTGGCCGGATCTGCCTGTCCCGCATTGGTCTTGTCAGCCACCAGCGAGCCTGCAGCAGACGTGGACTACTGCACCCTTCTTAAATCTTCATTCGCGAAGTCAAGCCGAGAGAGAGAGAGAGAGAAATGGGGGAAATGCCAAAGACAAATCCAGTACAGTGCAATGAAAAGGTAATGAGACCCCATGAGACATGGAGCTCATGAGACAGAAGATTCAAGTCCACCAGCTTTCCTTCATCCTCCATGGCTTGGCCTGCAGTGACCATATTTGGGATGCTTCAGCAACAGGCAGACCCCCTCAGTGACACCCATCTTACTTTTGCCAGTGAAGGAAATGGGTGGGACAGAATGAGGGCACGCAGTAACAGCAAATCAATTGCCTTCAGTTCCAGGCTTTTCTTTTTTTTTTTTAAAGATCCAAACAAGGCTCATTCATAAATGTGTTAGGGAAGCAAAATGAATTAGAGGGTCAATGAGTTGGCAGATACCATTCAAGAAAGCCAAGAAGGGGGGAAGAGAACCAAGACAGAGAGCAGGAGATATAATGAAACTGACATCTAAACTTCTCAGTCTTCTGAGATCTTGAATAAGAAGAAATTGTGTCCAAGACTTTCTTTCTGTGGGGTTTCCTCCACCAATCATTGCTGGATCATCCAGAAGGGCTTGCCAATTGTACTGGCACAGAAGTGGATTTTTGGAGGGAGTCTTTTTCTTTTTTGCTGTACAATTGCAACAGTTGTGTAAAAGCACAAAGGAGCAATACATTTTCAAAAGTGTGTTCCCCACTGAAACCGACCGAAAGCCAACATAAGGATGGAAAGCAAGCAACAAGGAAAATACTCAATGTTGCAGTAGTGTGGTGTGTGTGTGTGTGGGGGGGGGGTGTTTCATCCTGCAACCAGCATGTAGCAAGAAAGGAAAGGTCCCCTGTGCAAGCACCAGTCATTTCTGACTCTGGGGTGACATTGCTTTCACAACATTTTCACGGCAGACCTTTTTACGGGGTGGTTTGCCATTGCCTTCCCCAGTCATTACACTTTCCCCCCAGCAAGCTGGGTCCTCATTTTATGGACCTCGGAAGGATGGAAGGCTGAGTCAACCTCGAACCGGCTACCTGAACCAACTTCTGCTGGAATCGAACTCAGGTTGTGAGCAGAGGGCTCCGACTGCAATACTGCAGCTTTACCACTCTGCGCCAAGGGGCTCTTGTTTGCATGTAGCAGACATAGTTGCAAAAAGATACCCAAAGAAGAAGGCACAAGATGAAATTTGGGACACAGAAGGACTTAAATCCATGTAGGAGCAGTTTCACAACCACTCAACAGGGCAAGCTGCCCACGCCGCACACAGGCCTGGTTCCCTCAAGCAAGAGTCGATGATGCCACAGCTATCTTGGATGAGGAGAGAGCGACGTCTGGCCCGCCCCGCAGGGCCTTGGCCTGCCAATTAGTTCTGTCAGCCGTCTGCCACGTTGCTTTTGGCAAAGTGGTCCTGACAGCTCTGGAGGAAAGAAGAGCAAAGAGGGAACTCCACCCACAAACCCACACACCAGCCTCCGCCTTCTCCCTCCTTCCTAGCCCAAGCAAGGCTCCCTGTGCCCCTTCTGCCTTCCACACTGCTGTTCATTCCCAGGGTTCATAAATCTTTGCCTTTTCGGGATTTTAAATCGCAATACTTTGTGAAAGGTCAGGTGGAAGAAGTAAAGGGCAGCCATTAGTGGAAACGTTCAAGTAGGAAGCAATCGCAAGCAGGGGAGGGGGTGAGATTGGCTAGTGAGTTGAAGGGGTGGTGGGCACCCTGGCAAAGCGGGCATGTCTGGCCAGATGCCTCCAGGAGACGCACCCAAGACCCCGCCCTGGGGATCCTGCTCAGATCCCCAAGGAATTCATTGAATTGCCTGCCACAGAAAGTTGGGGTCAAAGTTAAGACAAGTGGTGGTGAACTCACTGCCCTCACTGCCATTTCCCTGATCTTCAACAAATCTCCCCACCCCCAAAAAACCTTTCATGTTTCCCCAGGAGGTCAAAAAGCATCTGGGTCAGTTTAGCAGTACAAAAGGAGTTGAGCCACCGCCGCCCCCCCCCCACATCTGCAGTGCACGGACTCTTACCTGGGAGAACCGAGTTTGATTCCCCACTCCTCCGCTTACAGCTGCTGGAATGGCCTTGGGTCAGCCATAGCTCTCACAGAGTTGTCCTTGAAAGAGCAGCTTCTGTCAGAGCTCTCTCAGCCTCACTTATCTCCCAGGATGTCTGTTATGGGGGAGGAAGATAAAGGAGATTGTGAGCCGCTCTGAAATTCAGAGTGAAGGACGGGGTATAAATCCAATACCATCATCATCAGTCTTTTGGCATATCTTCCAGTGTCTCGTGAAGAAGAAGAAGAAGAAGAAGAAGAAGAAGAAGAAGAAGAAGAAGAAGAAGAAGAAGAAGAAGAAGAAGAAGAAGATGATGATGATGATGATGATGATGATGATGATGATGATATTGGATTTATACCCTGCCCTTCACTCTGAGTCTCAGAGTGGCTCACAATCTCCTTTATCTTCCTCCCACACAACAGACACCCTGGGAGATAAGTGAGGCTGAGAGAGCTCTGACAGAAGTTGCCCTTTCAAGGACAACTCTTGCTAGAGCTATGGCTGACCCAAGGCCCTTCCAGAAACTGCAAGTGGAGGAGTGGGGAATCAAACCCAGTTCTCCCAGGTAAGAGTCCGCACACACTTAACCACTACACCAAATTGGTTTCAACTTTCTCTACCCCAACCTTTGGCGATTGGGATGCCAGCAGAATTCAGAATGAACCAGGAGGGTTCAAATGTTGGTAGAAGTTCAAGGTTCACAATTTTAAAAACCCACCTTAATTCCCTTCCTTTCTCTAAGATAGAAGATTCTCTGGAGACAGGAAAGCGGGGGTGGAGGGGTCCAGGCAGAAGGGAGGCAGGTTGTGGCTGTCACGGAGCCCCCAGTCACCTTCTGGGAGGAGCAGCTGACAGGCAAGAGCGTTCAAGCAAGAGCAAGAAGCATGTCTGAAAGAAAGGTGGTTGGGATTTGGGATAAGAGCAAATCTGATCCTCAGTTTCACTCCCAGCCCATTCTCATGTGCATGGAAATTTGAATCCAGGCCTCCCCGATCTGCGTGGGGATTTGAACCCAGACCTCAGCAACTACTCTGTGCTGTATTTAACTCTCATGAGAATGGTGGCTGGATAGGAACATATGCTCAAGCCTGCCCCCATTCCCTATGATCCCCCAGGCCCTCCCCGCCCCCCACCCAGACCATACCAGGCTTCCGAGATGGTGTGCCTGCTGCATGGCATGATGGGATTCTGCCTCCACATGCAGAGAGAGAGAGAAGGAGCAGCATTTGCAAGCCGGCTCCCCTCCATTAGTCATGCTGTCTTGTTTTCTATTAGTTTCCTTCAATATTTTATGGGGTCTCTTTCCCTTCAGGTAGTAACAATGCCGGGGTCAGCAGAATCCAGTGCCGTGCTCTCAGATTATTTACCGGAGCGTTCTCCCGACTCGCAAGCCTTGCACAAAGCAAAAAGCCCTGCTGAGGCCTTTTCTCAGAGAATCGCCTCGCCCAGAAATCTCCCACTCACTTGGAACCACCAGCTCTCCCCCTCCCAACACCCCCCCATCTTAGAATCCTCCCTGCAAAGACAAACACGCCCCTTCCCCACGCCAGCTCCTGGACTGAGGGAGAACCCTGAGAAATTGCAACTGTGTCTTGAATTGATTCTCTCGTTTTGTAAAAAAGAATGATTTGATGTCATGAGAAGCACCAACTCTGACCTCAGGAGGTGGCCGGAGTCACTTGGTGACATCACAGCGGAAACCTCATGAGCTCACAACAGAAGCTGCTGCCAAACTGGGGCAGAAAGGCCTTCGCGATTCCCCTGCCAGCTTCCAGGCACAGATCCAGATGCTGTTTTGGACACAGGAAGCTTCCCCAAGGCCTGTGGAACATTGATACTCATGAGTGGCCAGGGACCCCCAGTGGGTGTCCCAGGTGGGCAGCTCCTGGGGCTGCAGGAAGCCCCTGCCCCCCCCCCATGCCAGACAGCTCTGCAGTGCCTGAGAGACGGTGACTGAGTGTGGCCAAAACCATCACCTCTGCAAAGACCCTGCATGGGGATCCTGCCCCTGGGCAGCCTGGACACCAGCCAGTGAAGAAGGGAAGGCACTCTGCACATGCTCAAGAAGCCCAGATCCCCTTGCTGGTCACAGCACTGAGCCTGGAAAGCAGGTGGTGGGTAGTGGGGGGAGAGATAAAAGGCTGCCTTCAAGACAGAGCCAGTCAGGATGCAAATGAATCCTTTTTATCCCGTCCTTTTGTTAGGAGCCATTCAGAACATTCTGTAGGAGATTTCCAGCAGCAGCAGCATGAATAAAGGCCATTAGCGGCAACAGATTTATCTGAATCAACTCTTGCCCCTCCCTCGCCCTGCTCAGGCCAGGCTGGACCCATCATCCCTTACAGGGGGTGGGGGAGGGAGAGATTTTATTCCTGGAGTCCCTCACAGCCAAAAGAAGGAGCACCAAGAGCAAAGGGCAGGCGCTGGGCCAACTTGGCTTGCTTTTTCGCTCCTCTGCTTGGCAGGAACACAAGAGTGAACTGTTCTCCATGTGACTCCTTCCCCAGCAGCAAGGACAGGGAGCTCTGTGTGTGTGTGTGACCCTGCTTAGGAGCACTGCAACTAAAACCTGCTGCCTTGTCACATAGGATCATAGAGTGGGAAGGGACCTCCAGGATCATCTAGTGCAACCCTTGCACAATGCAGGAACTTCACAAGTACTGACCCCCTAGACACACCCCCAGTGACCCCCTGCTCCAAACCCAGTAGATGGCAAAAAGAGGGGGGGAACCTCTCCAAGTTCCCTGTCCAAACTGGCCTGGAGAAAAATTGCTGAAAGCTCTTCAAAGACTTCAAGAGAGCCATCATGTCCCCCCTCCACCTCCTCTTCTCCAGACTGAACCTTCCCAAGTCCCTCTCAGCCTTTCCTGCTGGGGCTTCTTGGTCTCCAGGCCCCTGGTCATCCTTGTCCCTCTCCTCTGCACCTGCTCCGTTCTGTCCACCTCCTTCTTGAAGGGAGGCCTCCAGAACGGCACACGAGACTCCAGGTGCAGCCTGACCAATGCAGTGTGCAGCAGGACTAGGACATCTTGCGATTTGAATGTTATGCCTCTGCTGATACAACCCCAAGATCGCATTAGACTTTTTTGTTGCTGCATCACACTGGCTGCTCATATTTAACTTACTCTCCACCCGTAGGCCAAGATCTTGTTCACACACACCGCTACCCAGAAGTGTATCCCCCATCCAGTATGCGTGTTGCTCATTTTTGTTACCCAGATGTAGAACTCGGCACTTTTTCACGTTAAATTGCATCTTGTCCACTTCTGCCCGCTTTCCCAGCACGTTCAGGTCTCATTGCATTCTATCTCTACGTTGAATTCTGTCTTCCATATAAGGAAGCTTCACGTGTTCAAGTGAACTTGCATCTCTCTGTTAGAGACCCTGGCAAAGGTGAAGAGTGCAAGTCCATCTAGCCAAGCCTTTCCCTCTGCAGCTAAGTGGTGTGCTTTAGAAGCATTTGCACCTCAGAAAAGAGTCTCACCTGGTGCCACAACCCTCTGCCCTCTCCAGCAGAAGGCTTGGCAAGAGGAACAGCCCAAGCATGACAGCATGAGGGTGAGGAGAGTGAGTCATTTCCAACCTGCCTGTCTTCCTCTGGCAGGAATAAGCAAAGCCCAGAATCTGAAAAAGGAAAAGGGGAAAGCAGCAGCAGCAGCAGCAGCTGAGGGGCGTGGGGTGAAGGGAAGCCAGAAGACGTGACCCCCAGCCTCTCTGCACATGGCTCAGTTGTGGACTAACCAGACAGCATCTTCCAAAATTATCGACAGATTCTTCAGCACATGTCAGGCTGTGTTTCGAAGCAGAGTTCTGATGGCAGCAGTCAAAGCCAAGGCGAAAATCCATCCCTGTATAGGCTGAAAATGGCAGTTCGGGCCCCCGATCCAGGCAGAGCAGGCGGCCAGCCCAACAGGGCCAGTGGCAAGGAAGACAGGGCAGCGCTGGCCAGCCCAGGCCAGGGTCAAGGCTTTCAGGCAAGAAGCAGCAGCTGAAGGCAGGGGAGTCGGCAAAGAGGTGTCATGAGCCCTGACGAGGAGGAGCTGGAAGGGTTAACAGACCTGGAAGAGTTGCCAGCCAGTTCCTCAGCTGAACAAACAGCAGCTGGCCCATCAATCACTCTCCAGGCACCAGTGTCAGTTGTTGACGATCAATCTCCTCCAAGCTTTCCTCCTCCCATCACAAGAGTTCGAAGCAGGCTTCAGAAAGAACTTTCAGAGCGAAGACATGAGGCACGCCAATGCTTCAGATCTCTCAGCCCTGAGTTCTAGCAGAGTCATTGCTACCCAGGGAGCAGGCTGATTGAGATTCCCATATAGCTCCCAGTCAGGACCTGGTAACCTTGTGGAAGCAACAAGTCTATTCTATGGCTTGCATCCACGCTCCTCCCTGATCCTGACCTGCTTGATTTCCTTGGCACCCTGACCTTGTGGCTTTTGGATATTGGCTTCTGATTCCGGTTTGTGCTTCTGCATTGGTGACTTGGCTCCTGCTTGACTTCCTGGACTTTGACCTTGGACTGGCTTTGGACTCCTGCCTGCCTGCACTGAGAACGTGACAAGGGGGCTCAAGTGGGAAGGCTTCGGGGAGCAGAACTGGGCCTGGGCCCAGCAGGTGGAGGGCTGAATTATGAGGCAGGCTTAGGGCCACCACCTGGGGCACCCATGCAGACAGTAAAGGTGGGGGGCGTCAATGCGGCTCTAGTGGCACAAGAAACCCCAGACCAGGGCCCTGTCTGTGTCGCTCTCTGGCCTGGCCCCACAAAGTCCCATTTATGCCCAATTCAACCCTCTTAACAAATGACTTCAGTGCCCCTGACCTAACTGGTTATGTTAAGGGAACAGCCTGAATTGCCCAGATTATCCTGGGCTCATGAGTGTTTGGGAATCAAGCAGGCTCTGCCCTGGCCAGTGCTTGGAGAGGAAAGCTTGGAAAGGAAAGCAACGGCCAATCACTTCTGCTGACCTAACAGATGAGGTCATTGTGCAATGGTCACTACTTTGTGGCATCTTCTTCTTCTTCTTCTTCTTCAGTTAAGGGACCTCAAATTCACCTCCTGAACCATTGTCAGAATTCCAGAAGGAGATCTGGAGTGTGGGGGTTGGGGGCTGGGGGAGAGTATCTCTCAGAATGTGCAGTCAGCAAGTCTCTCAACACCAAAGCAGGGGGTGGGACATCCAGGGGGTTTTTTTGAACAGGAACACACAGAAACGCAGTTCCAGTTGACTTGGCATCAGGGGTGTGGCCTAATATGCAAATGAATTCCAGCTGGCTTTTTCTACAAATGATGATGGTATTGGATTTATACCCCACCCTATGCTCTGATCTCAGTGTCTCAGAGCCATCACCATCTCTTATGTCTTTCCCCCACACACACACACAACATACACCCTGTGAGGTAGATGGAGCTGAGAGAGCTCTCCCAGAAGCTGCCCTTTCAAGGACAACTCCTGCGAGAGCTATGGCTGACCCAAGGCCATTCCAGAAGCTGCAAGTGGAGGAGTGAGGAATCAAGCCTGGTTCTCCCAGATAAGAGTCTGCGCACTTAAACATTACACAAAAAAGCCCTGCATGGAACAATGGTGACATCAGGGGCTGTGGCCTAATATGCAAATGAGTTCCTGTTGGGCATTTTCTACCCAAAAAAGCCCTGGAAATCCCAAGAGCAAGAGGACAGAGGGGAAGGAGGTGGGAGGAGACCAGGAGGAGGAAGAGGAGGGGAAAGGAACATACTGATGAGCCTGCAGAGACCAGATTGTGGCTGTCTCCTGCCCTCCCTCCCCTGCTTTTCCAGGTGTGTGCTGGAGAGGCCTCTCCAGGGAGACTATTTTGGTTAACAGCCCAAGCATGTTGGTGCCGTAGCTGTGAGGAGGGTCCTCCATGCAGATTAAGGTCCCCCTTCTGCAGGGTTCTTGGTGCCCAATCTAAGCCTCAAGTGGTTCCACTTCTCAAGAGATTCAGTGGCGTGATGACTACAGACTAGAGAAGCACCGTCAGGAAGAAGGAGGGGAGGCAGAGATTCTCCCCAAGAGCTCTTGAAAGACAGAGTGAAAACTGGAAACCCTTCTCAGACAGGGAGGGGGAGAGGATGCCTGGAAGCAGGCCTCTTGGAAAGCGGGGGCGCTGCAGCCAAGTCACTGGCAAAGATTTCCCCATGGCTGCCTCCGTGTCCACAGGAACTCTGTTTAAGGACATCAGGAAACCCTGGCAGGGTTGGACCCAAGGCCATTTCAACCAGGATGCTAACTGCAGGACAAGAGATTTCTCCAGTTATTAAATGTTTTATTAATTTCAATAATAAAGGTAAGAGATCTCTTCCCCCCTGTGGTTGTTCCCAGCCGCTGGGACCCAGAGGTAGACTCCTCCTGTATAGGTGGGTGTCCTTGAGCTGTCTTTGCTAACAGCATTTTATTGATCTCTCCATTTGTTTCTCCAGCTCCTCCTTAAAACCCTCTAAGGTAGCTGACATCACCACTTTCTGGGGCAGCGAGTTCCGTAAGACAGGTAAGATGCATCATTTGAAAAAGTACTTCCTTTTCCGTTTGGACCCCTTTTATCCTTCCAGTTTCCTTGACTGATATTTATTTATTTGTTATTTCTATTTCTATCTCGCCCTTCCCTTCCCTGCAAGCAGGGCTCAGGACAGTTCACAACAAGTTGAAAACAATAAAACAATAAAACAATGCTACAGGACACTCATTAACAAAATCCAGATGGCTCCGTCTTCACAGAGCAATACAGATCCTGTGAATTGGGCAGCTCATGAGAGGGGGGCAGGAAGGGCTGCACAACTGCTTAGTTCTTGTGGCCCCTTGTTACACACCCAGAGAAATGCTGATTGACACTTTGACAATTATTGATTATTGACAATTATTGTCAATGATTGACAATTATTATTACCCCCCACTTTCCCCATGCAGCCCCATCTCTGTGGAAACCTCTCTTTCTGCGGCATCCTGGCTCCCACTGCCTCCCCCCCCCGCCACCCAGCAGGGCTGCGCGCAGCGAACAAGACGGAGCAATGCGGCTTGTGTATCCTACTAAAAGATATTTAATAAATATGCAAATCGCTTGCCGTGTCTCCTCAGGCAGGTGAGGCGCATGTGAGAGGACGACGGTAGTTAAGCATTAAATCTGCTGGCTGGAAAGAGGCTGTTGGAGAGAGAGCGGAGCTTGGAAAAAAGAGAGGTGGGGGGAGGACTAGCAGAAGGCCCCCACCAGGGAAAGAAACAGTTGGGGGGGGATGAAAAGGCAGAGACAAACTCCTGGGTTATACACTCACACAACATTTCTTTGCCAGCCAGGCCACTCCCTCCCTCCCTCCTTTCCCCTGGACACTCTTTTCCAAACCTGCTTTCTCTCTGCTTTGTTTGGCACAAAATTCCAGGGTGCTTCATCCACACATTAAAAAAGACAGAAATTGCCCTGTTGGATCACAACAAAGATCCATCCAGTCCAGAATTTATCTTCAGCATCTTGTGTTTTGGGGTAGAAGGCCTCTGTACATGGAAGCTCTACTCTCAGCTAGCATAGCACTGGTAGACAAATGTGGAAGATGCAAATCTAACTCAGCGTTCACAGGAGCCAAACTCTCTGGAAGACAGGGTCAGCAGCAGTGCTAACCAATACTCCCTCTAAGCCATGGAGCCTTGTGAGCAAAAATTCTCCCTCTAAGCATGGAGCCTTGTGAGCAAAAATTCTCCCTCTAAGCCATGGAGTCTTGTGAGCAAAAATTCTCCCTCTAAGCCATGGAGTCTTGTGAGCAAAAATTCTCCCTCTAAGTCATGGAGCCTTGTGAGCAAAAATTCTCCCTCTAAGCCATGGAGTCTTGTGAGCAAAAATTCTCCCTCTAAGCCATGGAGTCTTGTGAGCAAAAATTCTCCCTCTAAGCCAGGGGTCCTCAACCTACGGCCCGCGGGCCAGATGCGGCCCGCTGAGGACGTTTATGCGGCCCGCCGGGTTATGGCAAAATCAGACCGGAAGTGACGTTCGACCTAAACTTGCGTTAGCAACGCACACTTCCAGCACTGGGCTGAGGCGGCGGAGACAGAGTGTGAGGTGATACCGAGGTGAGGTGAGTTCCCAGGCCAGGGTGTGTGGTGTGGGGAAGGGAGAGAGATGCAGAAGACGGAGAACTGACGGCCCGCGGCCTTGTACAGTAACGGCAGTCCGGCCCTCCAACAGTCTGAGGGACAGTGAACTGGCCCCCTATTTAAAAAGGTTGAGGACCCCTGCTCTAAGCCATGGAGTCTTGTGAGCAAAAATTCTCCCTCTAAGCCATGGAATCTTGTGAGCAAAAATTCTCCCTCTAAGCCATGGAGTCTTGTGAGCAAAAATTCTCCCTCTAAGCCATGGAGTCTTGTGAGCAAAAATTCTCCCTCTAAGCCATGGAGTCTTGTGAGTAAAAATTCTACTTTGTGAGCTACAGGCATGAAAGCGGTGAGCTCCTGCATAAAGTATTGTGCTCTGGGGCCATTTTTCCTGCGCTAAGACAAAAAATCTGTGAGCTGGAGGCTAGAAAACTGTGTGCTAGCTCACACTAACTCAGCTTAGAGGGAACCCTGGTGCTAACCCCCTCCCCAAAAAAGAGAAGTCCCCTCCAACTCCATTCTGATTTCTCCCTGGGGCTCCTCTGCGTGTGCTTCAGAGCTGCTGCAAAGCTGGTCTTCAGAGGGAGATGAGCATTTGTTTTAAGTGCCTGGCTGGCATGTTGTCCCTTAATTACAAATCTTTTCAAGAAAGGGCTTGCTTTAGAAATTCTTTTTAAAGTCCAGCTATAACAAGATCAAGTTAATCCGTTTAGCCGCTTTGTGCCTTTGGCAAGGGTCGATTTAAAAGGGCTTGGTCAAACCTCTAGCAAAAGCAGGTTTTCACTTGGCCTGCCTCCTGCCCTTAGAAGGTGCCAGCTCTCTTACTGGGCACCAAAGAAAAACTACAAAACCTTTCGTTGGGTACTTTACTGTGCCAGGTGCAATGAAAACACAGCAGGAATAAGTCGGATGGAGAGGATTAGTGCCTGAGAAGACCCACCAAAGCGGCTGAGAAAGAAGCACCGGAACATACAGAACAGTCAGTCTGAAATGGGAAGGACAAGGGCCACAGATAAAGAAGTGCTCTGAGCCAGGAGCGATGGATTTCAACAAGAGCCTGGCATGAGATGCGGGGTGGGCCACATATCAGCCGCAGGAGTGCGAGACAGCATGACTGTAAGACATGCGGGTGGGAAGGAAATGATTCATTATCTCAAAAGGCAAACAGAACCCAGCTCAAAGGCCAAGCGGGATTTGTTGTACTTCCTGTCTGGGATCATCTGTAGAACTCATCTCCTCCATGTGTCACAGTGGCCACTTTTTGAAGATGGGTTTTTAAAAGCTTTTCTAAAGCTCAGGGGAGGACAGGCCTGGGAGACTGAAAAGGCGAGATGCCCCCAAAGCACCATTCTGCATATTCAGAGTCTCTGACTTCCAGGCAGAGAGCTAAGAAAAGAGAATGACGTTCCGCGTTGTTTCCCATTGAAGAGTTTCTCATTGTATCGGCTCAAGGCACAACGGGGAGCGGGTGGGCCATTGTGGGCCGGTCTGGAAGGGCCGTTTATGCCTTTCGCTGCTCACAGAAGCACCACGGACAGCTCCCGGGTCGCAAACGCCGTGCAGCTGGAATTGTCAGCCTCATTAAAAGGCGGCGTCAGTGCCTTAAAGGCCGGACGTGTTCGGTCCCCGAATACGGATTGCCATTCCCTGCCTGGAGGCTTACAATCAAGGAGAGAGAGATGGGAAGGGAAGGTGGACATAAAATATTTTAACTGCCACGGCGCTCCATATGAAATCTTAGGATTGTTGTTCTCCAAACCCCAAAGCGGCTCTCGGTTTCCCAGCAGCACCCGGAGCCTCCAGGCTGTGAAGACAGAAGGTGACAAAACTGAGCATCTGATCCAGCAAGGGGGGGGGGGGTGGCTGGGAAGAAATGCACTGTCTCCTGGAGGGTTGGCAACGAGCAGAGCTTGGCCATGCATTTAAACCAATTTTTCCCCCTCTGAACAAGCAGGAGAGGGAAGAAAGTAGCTTGTGGCCTTCCAGACTCATCTCTTAAGAAATATTAACGGGACCATGGAAGGGCCAGTTTTCCAACCAGGGAATAGAGGTGGTGGAGGTATTAATGGCTAGACAGGTTACAAGAAGGGACTTCCTGGAGACAGCTTTGGCCTGGACTGACCGGGTCCAAGAGGGAGGAGACACGGGCTTGTTAAAACCACCTTGCCAGGGGAAAGCAGTCTCTCTTTTCCTGGGGATGCTGAGCTGGACAGACCTCCTGTCTGAGGTAGAGAGCAGGCAGCCATTTTTTGAACCATGTGGCTGGCCCAGAGAGCTGGGAGAAATCATTAAGGTAATTGTAGATCTTTAGAGAACTAGGGGACACCTAAGATAAAGGAAAAGGAAAGGAAAAGCTCCCTGTGCACGCACCAGTCGTTTCCGACTCTAGGGTGATGCTGCTTTCACAATGTTTTCACAGCAGACCTTTTTTACAGGGTAGTTTGCCATTACCTTCCCCAGTCATCTACACTCCCCCCCCCCCGCAAGCTGGGGACTCAGTTTACCAACCTCAGAAGGATGGAAGGCTGAGTCGGCCTGGAGTCGGCTACCTGAACCAGCTTCCGCTGGGATAGAACTCAGGTCGTGAGCAGAGGGCCCTGACTGTAGTACTGCAGCTTTACCGCCCTGCTCCACGGGGCTGTTCTCCCTAAGATAAAGAGCCTGTCCTAATTTTACCATCTAGTTAGGGAATGTGGAGGTGGAGTGAGGAATCAAACCCAGTTCTCCCAGATTAGAGCCTGCACACTTAACCACTACACCAGACTAGCTCTCAAAAGGACCTTTGCTGGGATCCATTAGGATTCTTACAGCCTTCACCCCAGACTGATACAGGAGATGATGGGTTGGCAGAAGCCCAACAAAGAGGGTGTGGATGCACCATACGGGCCAGTTCCCGCCCAGGCAACAGCAGCAGGGGAGATGATGAGGAATCTCTCCTTCAGGTGGTGGCAGGGAAGGGGTGTGGGCAGAGTGGCAGACCTGGCCCCTGGGCTCCCGCCATGGATGTTCCCTGGGTGACTTTGGGCCCACCACAAATTCACAGCCTGACCTACGCCTCAGGGTTGTTGTTGGGGGAGAATGGAGGAAGGGAGAATGCTGCTCTCAGTCATGTTCAGTCTCAAATGGGGAGAAAAAACAGGACATCCATAATTTTAAAAATTAAAAATGCAGTCTGAGAAGGGCATTGGATGCACCTGCCAGGGGTCTACAAAATACCCTGAGCCTCCCGGAAGTCACAAAGAACAAAAATGGAGAGGGGCTTCTTTCCACAGGGAGCCTCAAGCCAGATGTGTGGGCAGAAATGTTCCTCAGTGACCAAAAGGGCTTCAAAATCCACACTTTCTAAATAGATCCACCTTAGGTTGGCCATTTCACTCACATTCCAAGGAAGAAAATGCCTGTAAATCTACCTTGTGCGAGTGCCTAGAAGCCCACTTCCTCCTGAACATGACATAAAATCCATTTTCCTCCCCTCTTTTTAAAAACCGCCAGGAAAGAACCAACAATAGCATTTGCATGGCCTGTGAGTTACAGCACGCTTCCCCCGAAGGCACCGTGCTTATCGCTCTCTGATAAAGTTTGTTTATTTTTAAACATCCCTTGCTGCAACTGATACAGGAAAAGAAAGCCATAATTAAATTTCAGACGCAAAGATGCTTGTGACTGCTTGCATGCAAAAAGGAGAGCAAGAAGAAAGTTGCTTTTTTTCTCCTACAAAAAGAGTTGTGTACATATCTGTGAACACCAGTTCTGGGAGCACCAGGGCGAGCCTTTGATGGAGAGAGTGTGTGACATGGAGGGTTCGAATCATTTGATGAAACGGAAATATGACATTTCTGAAAGCTCCCCAGCTCATTACAAAGGCTGTCAAAAGTGAAAATTTGAAAGGTGAAAATGTTCTATGCCAATGAGTGCTTCACACTGGGCTGTTTCATGGTCAGACACAAACGGGGATGGGCTGGCAAGAACTTTGAAGAAGAAGAAGAAGAATTGCAGATTTATACCCCGCCCTTCAGAGACTCAGAGCGGCTTACAATCTCCTATATCTTCTCCCCGCACAACGGACACCCTGTGGGTGGGTGGGACTGAGAGGGCTCTCACAGCAGCTGCCCTTTCAAGGACAGTACTGCGAGAGCTATGGCTGACCCAGGGCCACTCCAGCAGGTGCAAGTGGAGGAGTGGGGAATCAAACCCGGTTCTCCCAGATAAAAGTCCAGGCACTTAACCACTACACCAAACTGACTTGGGTTTTCAAATATCTAACTCCAGCTTGACTATAAGCCGAAATGCCCTCAAAACGAGGTTGGGGAATTAGCTAGGTGGGCACCTGGCTCAGTAGGGATCTTTTCACCTATGTATACAAGATTAACCAACCAGAGAGTGATGCTTAAATAACGGAACTCTAATTTAGTAAAACCAATTATAATTTATTAAGAAAAATATAGTCTTCCATACAAGATAAAAATACACATCCAATCACACATACAGTCCTAGAAATATAGATAGATCGATAGGGGAACATAAAGGGTAGACACACAGGGTAATATTACCTATCGTAGTCTTCAAGGAAGGCTCCAATGGCGACAAAAGAGGATGGGGGAAATGGACCCAAAACTGTGGGCAGAATTGGGGATGGATCTAGACAGCGGAACTGGGGTACTGCTAGATGCACACATGAGTGGAGTTGGGTCAGAAGTTAAATAGACTAGCTTAGACCCTCAGGGGCTGGGAGGTAGGAGGGAGGAGAAAGGGGAGGCTCTGCAATGACCAGGAGGGCTGGACTATTGCAGAGCCAATAGCAAGTCCCTTGGTGGCGCCCAATTGGGTACCTGCTCTTGACCAATGAACTTGCCTGGGTCCTGTGTACCTGAAAGAACTTTCAGATTGAAACAGGCCGTGGGGCAGGCTCCAAAGTGACAGAATAGAAGTGATTACTGGGTGGGGAACACTTAAGATTAGATGGACTTATCTGAAAAGGTGACAATAGAGAATCAGATATTGACCTAGGTATCGCCCGGACTAGACAAAAGACTTGGCTCTGGCAGGAGATGGTCTTCCTCTTTTTCTATCTTCTTCCTGGCACCAGTCTTTGTCCTGGGTTTCTTTAGAAAAAGGCTTGAGTGGTCTGGCAGGATCCATGCCTGGATAAGCTTGATTGCCTTATGCAACAGCTGAAGCAGATGCTGGAGATGGAATCAGGAAAACAAGATGGATTCTGGTGGTGTTAGCCTTTGGTTCATGGAAACAGGCTGGAAACTGTTTGCTTGTACAGTTCATGGTGGCATGGCTTCTTTTACTGCAGCGGCCAAGACTGGGCACACAAGGAGCAGAATGCTGCTGCAAAGCTGAGGCTTATAGTATCCACATAAGCCTTAGAAACTGTAAGCAAAGTCCACTTCTTAGAGCAGATGTGTGAGAGTCAAAACTCCAGGCACCCTGGCAACCATACTGGTGATCACAATGTCCATATGTATGAAAAGTAGGGGGCTTTCCTTACATGACCTATGTGGTCCCTGACATGGGTCTAAAAGCTGGGGTCCCCTCCAACCAACCCTCCTGCATCTGAAGGAGAAATCAGAGAGACTTGAAGCTGCCAGAATTCGCTTACACCTCAGTTCAGGGATTCTTAGTATTTATGTGCCTCTTCAGAGCCGGTGCTGGTGCCAGAGATCAAGGTGTGACTCAGGACAGTGCTGCTATCAATAAACACAGAAACATTCAAAGCCCAGTAAAAGCAGATAAAGCATCTTTTGAAGCTTTAACAAGACTCAAAGCTCCAGGCACAGCATTCCCCTCCCCCCTGCCCGCTGCACTAACTAATCGCAAATACCTTCCAGAGCACTTCCAAATTGCACAGAAAGATGGGGGGGGGGGAGAGAGAAAGAGAGCTGGAAATTCCTCCATCCTGGAGGTTGTTTCAGGAGGTATCTCTGTTGATTTGCAGGAGAACAGCCGGAGTCGAGTCCAGGAGCCCCTCAGAGGCCAACATGACTGGCGGGGGGGGGGGGGTAGATGTCAAGAGTCCAAATTCTCATCTTCACATACTGCCTGTTGAAGGGAGCTTTAGCTCTCCGAAGCTTAACAACCCCCCCCCCCAAAAAAAAATCTTGTGGAAGAGAAGAGAGGAATCCAACCCGGCTCTCCAGATGAGAGTCTGCCACTCTTTGCCACCACACCAGGCTGGCTCTGGTATGTTCTGCCTTAGATCACTTTCATTTGCATTGGCTTTCCAGGTCTGTAACCAGAGTCCTCCTGCATTGTTTAGTGGAGGTCTTTGCTGTTGTGTCTCATAGGCTGTGATCACACACATTGAATGATGCGCTTTCAATCCCTGTCAAACCCTGGCAGAGCAAAGGTCTTTGTTCACACTGGACTCAACACCTCCATCCTCATCAGTGTTTACTTTGAAGTCCAAAGAGAGACTGATGCTGAAGGACCAACTTCTCATTTGCCTTTGGTGGTGCAGGCAAGTCACAGCATCATAAGAATGTAAGAGAAGCCCTGTTGGATCACGCCAATGGCCCATCCAGTCCAACACTCTGTGTCACATAAGAGAAGCCCTGTTGGATCAGGCCAGTGGCCCATCCAGTCCAACACTCTGTCACATAAGAACATAAGAGAAGCCATGTTGGATCAGGCCAGTGGCCCCTCCAGTCCAACTCTCTGTGTCACATAAGAACATAAGAGAAGCCATGTTGGATCAGGCCAATGGCCCATCCAATCCAACACTCTGTGTCACATAAGAACATCAGAGAAGCCCTGTTGGATCAGGCCAATGGCCCATCCAGTCCAACACCCTGTGTCACACATAAGAGAAGCCATGTTGGATCAGGCCAGTGGCCCATCCAGTTCAACACTCTGTGTCACATAAGAACATAAGAGAAGGCATGTTGGATCAGGCCAATGGCCCATCCAGTCCAACACTCTGTGTCACAAAAGAACATAAGAGAAGTCCTGTTGGATCAGGCCAATGGCCAACCCAGTCCAACACTCTGTGTCACATAAGAACATCAGAGAAGCCCTGTTGGATCAGGCCAGTGGCCCATCCAGTTCAACACTCTGTGCCACATAAGATCATAAGAGAAGCCACGTTGGACCAGGCCAATGGCCCATCCAGTCCAACACTCTGTGTCACATAAGAACATCAGAGAAGCCCTGTTGGATCAGGCCAGTGGTCCATCCAGTCCAACACTCTGTGTCACACAGTGGCCCAAAAAATTTTATATATATATATATATATATATATATATATATATATATATATATATATATATATATATATATATATATATTTACACACACACACACACACACACACACACACATATATATATATATACACCGATACTATTGCCGCCTCCCACCAGAGAGGGCTTAATCTGGGGGCTGAACTAAGATTCCACTGCCATTTTTTTCTGCAAATGTTTATCCATCCGCATCAAGGAGCAAGAGGACATTTAAATGACATGGTAGGTAGAAGGAGAAGAGTTGTTTTTTATACCGTGCTTTTCTCTGATGTTCTTCGGTGGCGGAAACACAGCGAGAAGCAGGACAGTAAGACCGACTTCAGGGATTCCCTCACTCGCTGCGCCAAGTCCCCTCATTCGAAATGTATGAAGAAACAGGCTACTAATCAAAAGCAACCAAGAGAGATAATGAGAGGGAAAGAAAGAGAATCTACCATAGGAGGGTCTCCTCCTGCTCACAGAGGCCTTGCCCTTGCAAAAGAGCCCCCCAAGAGATCAAGGGCAGAGTGAGATACTGAGGAAGACTCTGGGAGCAAGTTCGAGAGGAAGGGAGTGATGGCTCAATTGAGTCGGTCCTTCGTCCCGCTGGGTGCCCTGACTTCTCTGTTTATGGGGGTCTCCTGCTCCGTTTTGCTGAGCGCTTTCCTTTCAGCGGGCTCCCAGACTTCCAGTCGTTAGAGGTAGTTATCTCCACGCAATTTAATTAAAGTCTAGTGTTTAATGACACAATGTGCCGCTAATTATTTCTCGTTGCTTGTCGGGAAATTTCTTTTTTCGTTCTTTCCCCCTTTTTTGCAGCAAAGCAAGGGGGGGAACCTAATTATGGTGATCTTCAAAACGAAAAGGAGAGGCAGGCGTATGAATGAGCCAGGGGTGGGGGAGGGGCTGTGGGAAGAGGAGAGATGCAGGACAAGGGCAGGTTCACTGCAGCCCAGCACAGGCAGCAGGGATTGTTACTTCAGGGCTGGGGGTCGCCGTGGCATGCGCGGGCAATGCTGCTCACCAGCGGGGATGGCGCACAGTCTGAAGGCAGGACTCCTGATTCCATTGCCTTGGGGGAGGGGGGCTCATAGGGATACTGAAGTCCCAGGAGGATCTGCAGCATTCCTGGTCTCCAAGGAGGAGAAACGCCCTCCACCCTGCATGTCACATTTACATCTCAGAACTTAGGTTACACTCGATCCCTATTACGCTCTGCAAACTGTAGCCAGAAGAGAGGGAAAGCAGAGGGGATGGTTCCTCTTTTCCCCAAGCAGCCCTTATTTCAGAACTCACAGATGCAAATGGCTCAAGAAAAGACAAAAGTCTTCCGGTCTCACAACTTGCTAGAGGGTCCCATCTGGGGACAGAGACTGCAAAAGGTGCTGCTTTCTCTTGATCAGGAAAAGAGAAAGTGACCCCAGGAGATGGTCAACTCTCTGGGAGAGAAGGCTTATAAACTCTCAGGACAAAAGAAAGACATTCTGGTCTGCCTTGCTCTCCCCTTTGGATGGGCTCAAGGCCATGAAGGACTAAATCTTCACCTTGGGACTACATTTTGCCCATGTGACAACTCTCAGACTCTGAGAACTATAGAAAGAAAGAGGCCAGTTGGTGTAGTGGTTAAGTGTGCGGACTCTTATCTGGGAGAACTGGGTTTGATTCCCCACTCCTCCACTTGCAGCTGCTGGGATGGCCTTGGGTCAGCCATAGTGGTGAAGTGAGCGGACTCTTATCTGGGAGAACCGGGTTTGATTCACCACTCCTCCACTTGCAGCTGCTGGGATGGCCTTGGGTCAGCCATAGTGGTTAAGTGTGCGGATTTTATCTGGGAGAGCTGGGTTTGATTTCCCACTCCTCCACTTGCACCTGCTGGAATGGCCTTGGGTCAGCCACAGTGGTTAAGTGAGCAGACTCTTATCTGGGAGAACCGGGTTTGATTCCCCACTCCTCCACTTGCAGCTGCTGGAATGGCCTTGGGTCAGCCATAGTGGTGAAGTGAGCGGACTCTTATCTGGGGAACCGGGTTTGATTCCCCCCTCCTCCACTTGCAGCTGCTGGGATGGCCTTGGGTCAGCCATAGTGGTTAAGTGTGCGGATTTTATCTGGGAGAGCTGGGTTTGATTTCCCACTCCTCCACTTGCACCTGCTGGAATGGCCTTGGGTCAGCCATAGTGGTGAAGTGAGCGGACTCTTATCTGGGAGAACTGGGTTTGATTCCCCCCTCCTCCACTTGCAGCTGCTGGAATGGCCTTGGGTCAGCCATAGTGGTTAAGTGAGCGGACTCTTATCAGAGAGAACCAAGTTTGATTTCTCACTCCTCCACTTGCACCTGCTAGAATGGCCTTGGGTCAGCCATAGCTCTTGCAGGAGTTGTCCTTGAAATACAGCTGCTGTGAGAGCTCTCTCAGCCCCACCCACCTCACAGGGTGTCTATTGTGAGAGAAGAGGAGGATAAAGGAGATTGTAAGCCACTCTGAGACTCTGATTCAGAGAGAAGGGCGCGGTACAAATCTATGGTCTTCTTCTTCTAAATTCTGCAACTTCAGCTCCTAGCCTTTAGTACCAAGTGTAGGGTGAAAGGGTTGTGTGTTTTCACCTTTTCTTTTTATCCATGCTAAGCCTGATGCTTGAATGGACCACATGTATTCTTTTTATTTCTGTTTTGTAAACTTGCTTATAGTTTGAATGCTCTTAGGAGCAAACTCTGTAACCACACCACACCTGTTCAGTCTCGCTGTCCAAAGAGGGGCATAGGGGAAGGACAGCAGGTGAGCTCACCTTCCCTTAACTGCAATAGTTTGGACTTGCAAAGGGGTGAGTGATCGTTCTTGTGCTAGCTAGTACAAGTGAAGTGAGAGATGCGACAGCTAGGCAGAGGTGCTAGATGGGAAGGCAAATGTGGACTGCAGGATGTGCCAATCTGGGGATACTCTCCGGTTGCTGGTGGCAGCAGTTGCTATCTAGTGGGACGTTTGATATCTCCTGGGCGTAAGGGAAAGAAGCCTCATTGGAATGGGCTGTAGACATAGTACGGAGGCAAGGTTTTCAGACCTCCCTAGTCCTGAAGGAATGGGACCTTCAAGTCTGTTCCTTCACACAGTTAATTGTGCCTGTTGCAGAAATGCTTCAGATATCTGAGTAAACCATCTGGCTCCTCTAGTCTTCACTAGGAGTTGCAACAGGCAGCCTCCCCTGGCTGGATCTGCAACGCAGGCCCCTCACCAAAAAGTCTTCAGAATAGCAGCTCATTTTCTTCCTTGGTTCCCAAACCCAGCCACCCTCCTTGCATTCCCAGCTGGGATGAGCTGACATGCTCCAAGTCTGTCTCTTTGCATAGCCCCTCTCTCAAGTTCTCTGCTTCTGAGATGTGCTTTTTCTTACATGTGCGTTTTGTACGGTGTTTATACACAGTGGTCCAGGTCCAGCAATTCATGGAAGCAGGAACCAGAGATCTGTGTCCTTTCCCTCCAGAAACCCAGGGAAACTTGGATTTCAGGGCCTTCACAGAGTGACAGCCATGTGGGTTAAAGGGGTTGTGTGGAGGAGGAGAAAGAGGGCAGAATCACCCCTTCTTACCCTTTTCCACAGGGGAGGAGTATATCTAAAGAGATTTGTTTGTGGAGTGGCCTTTAACAGAGGGGACTTCTTTCTCAGTTCCCCCTCCCATTGCATCCCTATGAACCCCTAGTTTTGTTCCAAGGAGTCACCTGATAAGGGGCACAGCAGGGGGCTGCAGGATGAGGAGGAATTGGCAAAAAAAGCCCACCTCCAAATGCACCTGCCTCTTTTGAAGGTGATGGTGCCTTTCCAGTTTTAGAACTGTGTAGCTGGATCCAAATGCTTATAAGCTGACTTAATGAGGCGCAGCCAGCATTCAGGGGGAATATTGGTACAGTTTATGGCAACAATTCAGGGTGAGGAAAGAAAATGGCATGAAAATAAAGGGTAACAAACAAAACCACAATCAAAATGGAGGGTTAGGATTCAAAATATTGTTGGAATCAGGAGTTTAAAGGCATGAACGGGCTGCAATCCTAAACACTCTTTCCTGGGACTAAAACCCACTGAACAACATGATGGGACTTCCTTCTGAGTAGATCTGCTTACGATTGCTCCATTAATTGCCTAATATGGACTTGTTAGTGCACTGAGGACTCAAAAAAATTCCCCATCTGGCATTGATGGGTTGTGAACTGGCAGAGACTGACCAAGAGAGAGATCTTGGGGTTGTGGTAGATAACTTACTGAAAATGTCAAGACAGTGTGCGATTGCAATAAAAACGACCAACGCCATGCTGGGAATTATTAGGAAGGGAATTGAAAACAAATCAGCCAGTATCATAATGCCCTTGTATAAATCGATGGTGCGGTCTCATTTGGAATACTGTGTGCAATTCTGGTCACCACACCTCAAAAAGGATATTATAGCATTGGAAAAAGTGCAAAAAAGGGCAACTAGAATGATTAAAGGTTTGGAACACTTTCCCTATGAAGAAAGGTTAAAACGCTTGGGGCTCTTTAGCTTGGAGAAATGTTGACTGCGGGGTGACATGATAGAGGTTTACAAGATTATGCATGGGATGGAGAAAGTAGAGAATGAAGTCCTTTTCTCCCTTTCTCACAATACAAGAACTCGTGGGCATTCAATGAAATTGCTGAGCAGTCAGGTTAAAATGGATAAAAGGAAGTATTAACATGTGGAATTCACTGCCACAGGAGGTGGTGGTGGCTACAAGCATAGCCAGATTCAAGAGGGGATAGGATAAAAATATGGAGCAGAGGTCCATCAGTGGCTATTAGCCACAGTATGTATGTGTATATATATATATATATATATATATATATATATATATATATATATATATGTATATATGTATGTGTGTGTGTGTGTGTGTATAAATATATATATATACACACACACACATATATATTGGCCACTGTGTGACACAGAGTGTTGGACTGGATGGACCATTGGCCTGATCCAACATGGCTTCTCTTATGTTCTTATTTTGACTGACTGAAATCTATCCTGTCTGCTTTCAGTCCATCTTCTTTGCTTCCAAGTGGAATTCTAAATTCCACCCGGAAATGATCAGTGTGGCAGCAAGCTGGAAACTGTACGCATGAACAGCGCTAGAATCTGGGCTTTAAGACTCTCGAGACCATGTCTCATTGTAAACGTCAGCAGAAGAAAATGCAAAATAAACAATTAAATTAGAGTCATAAAAGAAGAAAGGAAGAAACCCTCCTAAACTCTGGATTCTTAAGCAGCCAGCCAACTTCCTGCTGAAATCCAACAGGAGAAAGACGAATAAATCACAAGGAAAACACAATCTCAGGCTTCCTTCCTCCTTCGTTCCACATTTCCCTAATGGGGACAAAAGTCACCTCTTTCAAGCAAATTAGTTCTCTACCACTCGACTGAGCAGACTTGCTGGCAATAAGGAACACCCGGCAGGTAGCAAACTTGTCGCTTATCTCAGCACCTTGGAGACCAAGTTATCTCGAAGAAACGTTGTTCCAGCAAAGTCCTTGGCAGGATGCCAAAACTGCAAGTACCAGCAGGATTTTGGGCTCATTTGGGCTCATTCACGAGGGTTGACATGCAGGCCACACCATTGTGTGTGGAGGATGGCAGCTCTGGTTGAAAACAAAAGGCAATGGGATTAGATGTCTCCTGTGAAAAGGAGCACCCAAGAACAACCCCCTTGTGGGCTGGGAATCAGACCATGCACGGCACACTCATTAGTGCAAAGGCACACAGATTGGCCTGCACTGGACCCAGAGTTAACCAGGGGGTGGGGAGGAAGCCAGTGAAGTGGAGGCCAGGAAAGAGCAGGAAGCACTGAGATGAAGATGCAGGGTCTTGAAGAGGACCTTGGCAGAGGAGCATCTTGGAGACAAACCCACAGACTGACTGTTGTGGCCACAGGTGCATTCTGCAACCGTAGGGCAAGGCACAAACAGGGCTTTTTTTTGTAGAAAAAGCCCAGCAGGAACCTATTTGCATGTAAGGCCACACCTCCGAATGCCAAGCCAGCTGGAACTGTGTTTCTGTGCATTCCTGCTAAAAAAAAAAGCCCTGGGCACAAAGCAAATTGTTGTTCAGTCACACAGTCGGGTCCAACCCTTTGTGACCCCATGGACAAAGTCACATCAGGCCCTCCCATCTTCCACCATCCTCCAAAGTCTGCTCAAATTCATGTTTGTTGCATCAGTAACACTGTCCAGCCATCTCATCTTTTGCCATCCCCTTCTTCTTTTGCCTTCTGTCTTTCCCAGCATCAGGGTCTTCTCCAGGGAGTGCTCCCTTCTCATTGGGTGGCCAAAGTATTTGAGCTTCATCTTCAGCATCTGACCTTCCAGGGAACAATCTGGGTTGATTTCCCTGAGGACTGACTGATTGGATCTTCTTGCAGTCCAAGGGACTCTCAAGAGTCTTCTCCAGCACCACAGCTCAAGAGCATCTATTCTGCGCTCAGCCTTCTTTAGGGTCCAGCTCTCACAGCCATACATTCCTACTGGGAATACCATTGCTTTGACTATACGGACTTTTGTTGTCAGGGTGATGTCTCTACTTTTTATTATACTGCCCAGGTTCGCCATAGCTGTCCTCCCAAGGAGCAAACGTCTTTTAATTTCATGGCTACAGTCACCATCTGCAGTGATCTTGGATCCCAGAAATGTGACATCTGTCAAAATAGAAAAAGCAAATACAAGCTTTCAAAGGTGCATCTGTACTTACTGGCCCTTCCTTACATGACCTTTCATTTTGGGACTGAGTAGAGCAAGTCATGGTATTCACACTGACCACCACAACACATCTCCCAAAGCTGCAAAGCCTTTTTAATTCCACGGTTTTCTAAATGGCAAACGATGAGGACTAAATGCTGCATGACAAAATATGCTCCAGCAACTCAGCACTTTCACCATGCAAGATGCAGCACATGGAAAGAGGAAACAGTCTTTTCTCTTTGGAAGGCAGCAGAGTCCTTCCTGCAGCCCAAACTAGAGCTTGGAAGGACAGTCTGTTCCAGACAGGCTACCTTGACAGGGTCTGTGTGAAGGAGCCCTTCAGGCGCAGCTGCTGTTGACAGGACTGAGACCACCATCTTCCGGCCCCACCCCCAAGTGGCATCCAAACATGCAATAACTAACTGCGCCTCTCTCTTGCTCAGTCTCTCCCCACTCACCATTGCTGTAAAGTCACAGAACTGCCCTCAGGTCACTCCAACCTGTAAGGAAAAGCCCCTACTTTTCATACACATGGACATCGTGATCACCAGTATGGTTGCCAGGGTGCCTGGAGTTTTGACTCTCACACATCTGCTCTAAGAAGTGGACTTTGCTTACAGTTTCTAAGGCTTATGTGGATACTATAAGCCTCAGCTTTGCAGCTGCATTCTACACCTCTGGATGGGTATTAGCCAGAACTGCTCCTTGTGTGCCCAGTCTTGGCCGCTGCAGTAAAGGAAGTCATGTCACCATGAACTGTACAAGCAAACAGTTTCCAGCCTGTTTCCATGAACCAAGGGCTAACCCCACCAGAATCCATCTTGCTTTCCTGACTCCATATCCAACAGCTGCTTCAACTTTTGCATAAGGCAATCAAGCTTATCCAGGCATGAATCCTGCCAGACCACTCAAGCCTTTGTCTAAAGAAACCCAGGACAAAGACTGGTGCCAGGAAGAAGATAGAAAAAGAGGAAGACCATCTCCTGCCAGAGCCAAGTCTTTTGTCTAATCCGGGGAATACCTAGGTCAATATTTGATTCTCTATTGTCACCTTTTCAGATAAGTCCATCTAATCTTAAGTGTTCCCCACTCAGTAATCACTTCTATTTTGTCACTTTGGAGCCTGCCCCACGGCCTGTTCTAATCAGAAAGTTCTTTCAGGTACACAGGACCCAGGCAAGTTCATTGGTCAAGAGCAGGTACCCAACTGGGCACCACCAAGGGACTTGCTATTGGCTCTGCAATAGTCCAGCCCTCCTGGTCATTGCAGAGCCTCCCCTTTCTCCTCCCTCCTACCTCCCAGCCCCCGAGGGTCTAAGGTAGCCTATTTAACCTCTGACCCAACTCCACTCATGTGTGCTTCTAGCAGTATCCCAGTTCCGCTGTCTAGATCCATCCCCAATTCTGGCCACAGTTTTGGGTCCATTTCCCCCGTCCTCTTTTGTCGCCATTGGAGCCTTCCTTGAAGACTACGATAGGTAATATTACCCTGTGTGTCTGCCCTTTATGTTCCCCTATCGATCTATCTATATTTCTAGGACTGTATGTGTGATTGGATGTGTATTTTTATCTTGTATGGAAGACTATATTTTTCTTAATAAATTATAATTGGTTTTACTAAATTAGAGTCCCGTTATTTAAGCATCACTCTCTGGTTGGTTAAGCTTGTATACATAGGTGAAAAGATCCCTAGTGAGCCAGGTGCCCACCTAACTAATTCCCCAACCTCGTTTTGAGGGCATTTCGGCTTACAGCCCAGAAGGGGGTTTCCCTCTCAATAGCTTAGCGCAACAGCAAAAGCTTGGAGCAGCTGCCCCATTTGTCTTCCCCACGTGGGCTCTGGGGCAATTGCCCCAACTTTGCATCCACCACAGCAGCGATGAATGCTGGGGCTGAGATGTGGAGGCTTCTGTTTTGAGCCACCCAAACCCACTGCAGGGCAACCTCTCTGAGCAAGTGCCACCAGCAAGCAAAGGCTGTCCTGTTTCCATAGTCCCCACCCCACTGCCTTTAAATGAGCACAGAGCAAGTCCGATGGAGAAGCACGGATGCAAATTGCTGCTGTCTGCTTTTAGTTATATTGAAGTCTTTTCTTTTTAAAGCCACGCTGTAATTTTAAGTATTTTTATTGAGAATTTATGTATTGATTTTAATGGACTGTAATGTTTTCATTGATTTTGTTGGACGTTTTAATCCAGCATGCCACTTTGGGTATATTTTTAGGAGAAAAGAGGCTAAGAAGTCTCATGAATAAATCAATTCCCAAAGAGGAGCATCCAAACATGCAATAACTAACTGCGCCTCTCTCTTGCTCAGTCTCTCCCCACTCACCATTGCTGTAAAGTCATGCCCTCTTCTATTTATCTAATGTGTTTTCAGGCTGCCTTTTTACCAAGGCGCTCAGGACAAAATCTGCAAAGTACATGAGTCTCTTCTCCCCCACTTTAGCCTCACAGCAGCCCTTTGAGGTAGGTCAGTCTGAGAGGAAACAGCTGAGCCAGTTTTGTGGCAGGTTGGTGGACTGAGTCCAGATCTCCCCGGCCCCTTTGCAACATTCTCCCCAGGGCACCCGGCATGAGGTCATAATCTGGCCTTAATCAGTCCACCTTTTAAAGATGGCACTTCCCATAACACAGGGGTGGCCAACAGTAGGTGGCTCAGTGGTAGAGCATATGGGATGGTAAGCAGAAGGTCCCAGGTTCAACCCCCGGCATCTCCAACTAAAAAGAATCCAGGCAAGTAGATGTGAAAAACCTCAGCTTGAGACCCTGGAGAGCCACTGCCAGTCTGAGAAGACAGTACTGACTTTGAATGACCGAGGGTCTGATTCTGTATAAGGCAGCTTCATATGTTCATAAGTTCCAGATGTTTTTTTGCCTACAACTCCCATCAGCCCCAGCCAGCATGGCCAATGGCTGGGGCTGACGGGAGTTGTAGGCAAAAAACATCTGGAGAGCTACCCTTGGCCACCCCTGCCATAACAGACTTCACTTTCTGTCAGGGTTGCCAATCTCCAGTTGGGGGCAGGGGATCCCTGGGTTTGGAGGCCCTTCCCCCGCTTCAGGGTTATCAGAAAATGGGCGGGGAGGGAAATATCTGCTGGCCACTCCATTATACCTTTTGGAGATGGATTCTCATAAGGTCAGAGGTCGTTTTGTAGAAAAATAGGTGGCGGAGTTCATCCAGGGATTGTTATGCAGCTGCACCTACTATTCAATGGACAAGGTGGGGAGGAGGAGGGGGAATCGTCAGAAAGGTTCAGGAGCTGTGCTTCTGGGAGCTCCTGCTGAACCCGAGGTCTGCATAAGGTATAATGAAGAATTGATCCATGGGTATCAGGGCTCCAGAGAGGCTGCTTTTTTAGGTAGAGGCACCAAAATTTCATTCCCAGGCACAACTCAAAGTGCCATCTTGGGCCTTCCAAGCCGTCAACAGCTGCTTGGGGCAGAGAAGACACCTGAAGAACCACCTCGCCGAGCTTGCTGGCCCATCCGAGCTGACCTCCTATTGGGTATTCTTAGAGAAAAATATTATTTTGCAGAGTTAGAAACGAGTAGCACAGCAGAGAATACACAGAGATCATGTGTGTGTTTAAAAGAATGTGATTGCTTTACTTAAAACTACAGGGAAGGGTAAGCTGGGAATAAAATAACAGACACTAGCTTCTACACGTTTACAGCTCGAGAACAAAGCTAGGAATGGCCTCTCTTCTCCAAACTTAGACAAAGGGAGGAAGAGATGCCATAAAATGCAGAACAGGCAATACATTGATTTCCAATCACAACATGATTATTGATCATTTAACTAAGGCCTCCTACAGACTTCTGTGGGCTTTCTCTCTAGCTAACAGATAGGTTACACCCAAGCGGGCAGCAGTTGAACAAAGCAGGAGTCAAGCTGCACCTTTAAGACCAACCCATTTTTATTTCGAAGGTAAGCTTTCGTGTGCTCTTAAGCACACGTCATCAGAGGAGGAATCCAGGACAGTGAGCAAAGCCTTTGAGTGAGTGAGGCTTTGCTCACTGTGCTGGACTCTTCGTCTGATGACCTGTGCTTAAGAGCGCACAAAAGCTGACGTTCTAAATAAAAATGGGTTGGTCTTAAAGGTGAAACTTGACTCCTGCTTTGTTCAGATAGATTACCGTAAACACATGTGACTTCCTGTTGATTAACAATAACAGCAAGGTTAACTCTATCATTACTGACGTGTGGCAGACTTGCTAATCCTAACACCCAACCGCCTCCCGTCACCACCCAAAGCAGGTGAGATCCAGACCTGACAATGGAAGGGGAAACCTCTGCTTCAAGGCTTTCTTCTGGTTTTTCTTGCTGCTGCTGCTCCTGAAGCATCCCTTCATTTAATGCATTTTTTACACCTCTGTATGCAAATGGATGCAAAAATAATATTAGAAATAGCATAAATTTAACAGGGAGGGAAATGGCAGAAGGAAGCAGAGAACATCGTAAAGACTCCATTGGTGCAAGGAGGGAGAAAGGAAATCAAAAGAGGGACCTTCAAGGCAGAACAGTGGGGGGAGAGGGAGATGAAATCCAGCAGCATCCCTGCGTTTAACCTTCATCTGTGAGCTGCTTGCAAGTTCAGCTTATTTTAAAACATTTTATGCATTTTAATTCTTATCTGCTGGCTGGGATTTTTTTTTTGTAATGCGCTTAGAATTGTTTTTTTTCTAACATAGGCGGTTTTCTTGGGATTGCTTTACACAATCATTTTATTCTGGAAACCACCTTGAGGACGTGCTTCATCAAATGGCAGGGTGTAGATGTTTGAAATAAATAAATAAATTGGGGAGGTTTTCTTTTCTAAAACAAGATCACATCTGTGAATCCTGCCCATTTCAACAAGGAAGAGCCTCCAAAGTCCTCTTCTAGCCCACGCCGGCTCTTGCTTGATGCCACGTATTTATCGTTTTGCAAATTTACAAGCTGGAATATTTTGCCGCATGGAAACTTTATTTGCTGCAAGTGAATGTAAACAGCAGGCAGAAGGCTCCAAGCCCCAAAGAGGAGCCTGGGATAAAAATACAGACAAAAACAGATTTCACTACCAATATGGTTCGCTTCGAAGGAACAATTTCCCTGAAATGCTTTGGCACCACTATTGTCAGTCAAGCCACACGCTCCGTTCAGATGCAAAGCTGGCCCTGAAAAGAGCAGCCTGCAGATGCTAGCGGATGGGACTCTGGGGTGGCTGCCGCCGCCCAGTCTGAGATAAACATGTGTGAAAGCCAGCCGAGGAAACCTATTTTTCAGCTGTATTCTCACAGCCCCAAGCATCTGGTGCCTATAGAAAAATTGCCCCATTCAGATTTTAGCCTACTCCGTGGGCCACCAGTCCTCTAAGGCCCTAAACTGACTCCCCCACACAAAAACATACTTCCTTCTTTAAAAAGCCCAGCAGGAACTCATTTGCATATTAGGCCACACCCCCTGATGCCAAGCCAGATGGGACTGCGGTTCCTGATCAAAAAAAGCTCTGCTTCCTTCAGTGATTTGTGGATTTTGTACTCTTACTTCTGTACAAACAATTTGTTGTCTCTGGACATGCATGTTTCACTCATGGGTGAACTCGTGTACATATTAGGCCACACCCCCTGATGCCAAGCCAGCCAGAACTGCATTCCTGCTTCTTTTTTTAAAAAAAGCCCTGTTTATGGGAATATCTCAACAAATTAACAGGCTGTAGGGATCTAGACAGTTTGGGCTGTAATCTTGCACCAATATATTTAATGCCTACTCATGCAAATCTGCTGAGGAAAAGTAAATATATCATATATCTGATTACCTAGCCCTAGAGCTTGGATTAATGGACCCGTCAAATGGAACTGGGGTAGATTTCTCTACAAACCAGAAGGAAGTCTATATGGAGCTAGGAACAGCTAGGGTAGATTTCCCTAGAGATAACTCTGACTTAAAAACAAAACGGAGATCCCCAGCTCTTGACAATAATAGAAACAATGCCAGTAGCTCTAAGAAATGAATGCCCACTGAGTTGTCAGTGGCCACGCTGGATGTTGTCAGGCAACCACAGCACCTGTATAGAACCATCAAAGCCTTGGTTTTTGTAAAGCAAAGTGTGGGGGGAGCAGGGTTGCCAAGTCTGATTCAAGAAATATCTGGGGACTTTGGGGGTGAAGCCAGGAGACTTTGGGGTGGAGCCATGAGAAATGTTGTGACAAGCAGGACTGAACTCTGAAGGGAGTTCTGGCCATCACATTTAAAGGGACCACACTCCTTTTAAATGCCTCCCCTCCATTGGAAATAATGGAGGATGGGGCGTCTTCTTTTGGGGCTCATAGAATTGGACCCCACAGTCCAATCTTTTTGAAACTTGGGGTGTGTTTTGAAGAGAGTCACCAAATGCTATGCTGAAAATTTGGTGCATCTACCTCAAAAAACAGACTCCCAGAGCCCCAGATACCTGTGGATCAATTCTCCATTATACCTATAGGAATCAGTCTCCATACGGTATAATGGAGTGCCCAGCAGATATTTCCCCCCACACACCTTCTGATGACCCTGAAGTGGGGAGAGGGCCTCCAAACCAGGGGATCCCCTGTCCCCACCTGGGGATCGGCAGTCCTATGGGGGAGAATCACATGGGGAGACTCCCTGGGGACACAGGCCCAGCTGCAACCACTAAGCCTAACTGCCCATAGAACGGGGCCCAGCCCAGCCAGCAGCACCAGCAGTTGGCTGGTGGACAGGAAGGAGGGCAGGAAAAGAGGACAGGCTCTGGGGCAAGCCAAACAAGAAGCAGTGCGGGGGAGGGGGGGGTTCAAGAGAAAATGAGACCCCACCCCTTGCAGATCCTTACACCTCCCCCCCATACACACACACACTTCTTTGTTCATCATGTCATCAGCGCATTAGTAATGCCCCACTTTTCACTCTAGGTTTTGAAGATTAGTTTGTATTGTGGTTGCATTTCGAACCAGTTCAAGTCTGCCTTGTGGACAGAATGTTAGTGAGGCAAGAGTGCCCATCAGTTTCCCCGAATACGTTTTTTAACTTCTGCAGCTGCTGAACATCGAGAGTCAAATGGTCCGAGCATGTCTCAAGGGGCCCAATCCGTGATGCAGCCGACACTCTGATTGGAGGCACAGCGTTTGGAAATCCCCCACCGAGATGGTGTGGTAATTGCAAAAATCGACAAAGATTAGCGATGAACCAATGCTCTCTATCCTGTTGATTTGTAATTTTGACAATGGTTTTGGTTCTCTGATCTTCGCCATGGTTTTGTAGATTTGTTTGTATTGCATGAGCTGTGCAGGTTTTGAATATGCACAATTCATGTTGCATTTATACACTCTTAACACACATGTCGTGACAGTTTATCAATGAACAAATGCCATTTAAAATGCATACATTTTATGGGAAAATTCATCTGAAGAATGCACAAAGGCTACAAAAAAAAAAAGAATCACAGCGCTGATTCAACCAAGGGAGAGGCAAAATTGTGACACACACACATATTTTGGATGAAACAGCAGAGATGAGAAATCCAAAATCACTCCAATTCCCAAAGGCTAGAAGGGTCAACCCCGGAACAGCCCCTGCCCTTACAGCAACGTGGGGTATCTGTGATTGGCCGGAAATAGATCAAAGCAGCAAATGTGCTCCTGCCTTTGGCCAGAGGGCGGGGCATTCTGGGGAGCAGGAAGGAAGAGGGAGCCCGTCCCAAGCCCCACCCACCCCCCCAGGAGGGAGAAGAACCTGCAACCTTGTGAATTATTTAGCGGGAGAAGAGCCAGGCTTGAGAAGCACTTTGTGTTTCTTTGTGGATCTTTAATGAACCCTTAAACATGCTTTTAAAAATGGAAAGGGGAAATAAAAAGCCCTCATTAAGGGTTTTGGCAGGTTTGATTAGTGGCTTTAAAGACTTCTAAACAGCCACTTAATTGGTAAATCCTTTGGCAGCCAGAGGAAAAAATTAGGAATGTAATAAAAAAAAGAGAAAAGAAGATTTGAGTTTGTGCAGGCAGCTCTCCGAAAGCCCTCTCCTCTTGCAGCTGGTTTCCTTCATCCCAAGAAGCCGATGGACAGAACAGGGCCCCACCCACAAGGAGGACTCTTTCCCTTGGGGCTGGGGCTCTGGGAAAAGCAGTGGCTTGGCCTGCAGAAGGTCTCTGGTTCAGTCCCCAGCAGCAGCTCCAAAAGCCAGAGGTCCCCAACCCATTGGAAAATCATCTGGGAATCCTCCTGCCTCACTCAAACCCATCCAATATTTGGTGCTTCTGGTTCCTTAAATTTGGGCCAGGCTGCCATGAGTGACTTCTCCTCAGCCTTCTGTCTCACACTCCAATGACGTTCAAGCCCTTGCATCCCTGTGCTGACATGAGAGTTGATTCTCACTGCGGACTTTGTTGTTCCAAATGGGCTACACCCACAGTACAGTTTTGCATTTAGTGTCCTAATGATACATTGAGTTAGGCCAAGAAGCTATCTGGTGTGTAACTGATGATGGCAGAAAGGGTTTCGACAGGTTAGATCTTCCCCAAGCGGGTGCCTGCATCTCTTTTTGCCCACAATGCCTGCACAACTAATTCCTTTGCTCCGCTTTCCACGCTTGCTTCACTCTGGATTAACTAGAGCAGTTTCTGAAACTCGTTCCGTAATTATGTCACAGTGAAATGGCACCTTCTTCCCTCCCCCACACAATTCTGTGGTATCAATGCATAAGTACCGACAACATCAAGGATCTGCGGAGTTGTTCACGGACACACAGGTGTGTGCTGTAAAACAGCACACGCACAAAGATCAAGCTGCAGCTGTAATTGGAAGCAAATCAAGACTGATGTCTTACAGCATTTTGTGCACACCAAAGCCAAGCTGTGGGAAATAAATGGAAGGCACTGAAAGTGATGGGGATGACATGCAATGATGGCATGTGGCAAGATCAAACAGAAGAATGAAGGATATCTATTGGATCGGTTCCATTTTGGAAACATGGCAGGGGTGGAGGAGGAGGTTAAGAGAACCCTGGAGATCCCAAACTATCCCTCCCATACAGAACCTCCATTTTCAGAGGCAATCTACCTCTGAATACCAGTCACTACAGGGCAAAGAACAGGTAAGGGCTGGAACCTTCCCAAGGGCACCTGGATCAGGATGTGGGGTTTTTTGTGCATGTTAATGAGTGAAGTGCAGAGGAGGGCTCTAGCTTCAAATGCCTGAGGGGTGCCAAGAGTGCTTAAAATGGCGCTTTGAATTTCTTCATATAAGTCTCAGCGATGCAGAGAAAACAAGGGGGACCTCTTCAAGCGAGGAAAAAGCTGTTCTGCTCTGCCTTTCTTTGCCCAGAGTTTCCCTGGCCTTGGAGTGTCCTTTCCAATTGTTACAAAAGAGGCTGATTAACACAAAATGACTGGAAGCTTCTCCCACCCCCCCCACCCCGCTTTCCACTTTTGACATGCATGAGGGAGAACCATGGGGGCCCAAATGGAATGTTTTACAAATTAATCCTCTGACAAGATATTGTTGAAGACAACTCGCATTTCCCTTTCCTTAAAAAATGCAGAACAATGCCTTTGGAAGCAATTGTGTGGCACGCACAACATTGCTTACCCCAGCGGCACGTGTTTCCTTAAAATTAATATGGCACCAACAAGTGGGTTTTATTAGCACACATTGCCCTGACTACAGAAGGCGAAGGGGGACTAGGTGTCATTTGGCCCGGCAGCACCAGACTGGAACCTGGGAATCACCCAGGTTGGAACCTGGGAATATCCATGTGAAAAGTGTGCTTCTGGTAAAGCAAAGTGGGAAGGGGACAGGAAAACTCAGTAGTAGCCAAGGAACTGTCATAAGCATTCCCCTCCCCCTCCCCTGCCCCACTCACTGGCTCAGCTGGGGAGAGTTGGACTCATCCCCTCTCTCCTCTGCACCCGTCTATTTATTTCAAATTCCCTTTCATTTCAAATGCTTCCCACTTGGCAAGCCTCCTTCTTTGAGCCGAAGACAGCTGGTTTTTAAGGCCGACGCCTCCCCTCCCTGCCTCCCGCTTTGAAACCTCACCTCCCTGCCTCACTCTTCTCTTCCTCGCTTTCCCCCTTTGTGGAGGCTTTTCAAACTAGGCGGATGGTGCTATTTAAAGGTCTCTTTGGCAAGGCCAGAATCATGGGACAGATGAAAGGGGAAGCCATTTGCCAGGCAGGCCGGCGTGTCGCGGAGTAAGGCTGGTGTTCGCTGGGTCAGGAGGCAACCTGGGACTGGTGCAGGCCTGAGCAACTTCTCCTCCTTCGCTGCCATTTTGCTGCTTCATTACTCCCTTCTCCTCCAGAAAGCAGGATGAAAAGGCAGAAAAGCTACAGCTCAGTCTAAACTAATAAGTATTAATGATGCTGCCAAACGTCACTTACCCAGTTCTGGACACCAAGGCCTCCAACTTCTGACGGCTCAGCCGCCTCCCAGAGTCTGCCTGTTCTCCTTGGTAGTTCTTCTTCCCCTTGGAAGGCAGTCAGCAGATCAGGGCAGGTTGCCGTGGGGGTGGGGGGCCCTGGCCACTGGCAGGGGGTGGGGAGGGGAGGGTTGCCCCCTGGAGGTTTGGGCATGGAGCCTGGGGAGGGCAGGCAGCTGAGTGCGGTACAATGCCACAGAGCCCAGCCTCCAAAGCATCCCTTTTCTCCAGGGGAATGGATCGCCGTAGTCTGGAGATGAGGAGTTATTCCGGGAGAACCCCAGGTCCCACCTGGAGGCTGGCATCCCTCACACCCTGGAGGAGGGGTGGCCAAACTTGCTTAATATAAGAGCCACAGAGAATAAATGTCAGGTGTTTGAGAGCTGCACGACATGAATGCCAGATGGGGGAGGAGGGAGGAGAGAGGGAGAAGAGGGAAGAAAGCAGCTTTAACTTTAAATGCATTCTCCGAGCCGCTGGCTGGCTTGGAGAAGTGATTTAAAGAGATAAATGCCTTCTCCAGGACAGCCAGAGCTTCAAGAGCCACACAATATGTGTGAAAGAGCCACATGTGGCTCCTGAGCCGCAGTTTGGCCACCCCTGCCCTGGAGGCTGGCATCCCTCGCACCCAACGCCAGGGGCTTTAGAATCCTGTGAGCAGAAACTCTCTGCTAAAATGACCTCACCCCCTCATTGACTGCTGAGAACCAGGACCCCAAAGAATCCAAGCAAATATTAGCCACACCGTATTGTTGGAACTTTCTGTCTGAGGCAGGGATGCTCTGTATTCTTGGTGCTTGGAGCGGGCACAGTGGGAGGGCTTCTAGCCTCACTGGTGGACCTCCTGATGGCACTTGGTTTTTTTGGCCACTGTGTGACACAGAGTGCTGGACTGGATGGGCCATTGGCCTGATCCAACATGGCTGCTCTTATGTTAATCCAAGCAAAGGGACTTTTTCTTGGCAAGTCAAAGACAATCCTTTTCATCACCTCTTGCAAATGGCCACGTGATTGATATCCCCATCCAGATCTCACCCACCCCCTTTTCTTCCCAAGGTGCATGGATTGTGGGAGGAGAGGCTGCATTTCCTAGTGGCTGGAGAATGGCTGCTTTTGTGGGATGGGAGCTGGAGTCCGATTCTCCTCGATCCAGTGCAAGCATGCAAGACACCCCGGACCTCATCCGTCTGCACAGCTTTCTTGCAAATAACGAAAGAACAATTCAGACACATGAAGCTCCCCTTGACTCAGACCCCACTTGGTCCTCAAGGCCACTCTTGTCTGCTCGGACTGGCTGTGGGTCTCACTTCCTGCCTGCTGCTTTTTAAGCAGAGATGCCAGGAATTGAACCAGGGGCCTTCTGTATGCCATGCAGATGCTCTACCACTGAGCCACAGCCTCTCCTCAGTTTCTTTATTCATCTCTCAAACGATTGTATAGGTTATAGCAATGGGCATGCCGTCTGAGCTGTGCCTTCCTGGAAATCCAGAAGTGTGTGGAATATTCCTACCCTCTCACCCAGGGTTGATTCCTCCCTGCAGAGCAGAGACACCGGCAATTATGCCCAGGGGAGCAAAACAATTGAAGAAGATTGCAGATTTATACCCCGCCCTTTGCTCTGAATCAGAAACTCAGAGCGGCTCACAATCTCCTGTATCTTCTCCCCCCACAACAGGCACCCTGTGAGGTGGGTGGGGCTGAGAGCGCTCTCACAGCAGCTGCCCTTACGAGAGCTATGACTGACCCAAGGCCATTCCAGCAGCTGCAAGTGGAGGAGTGGGGCAAGTGGTGGCACCAGGAGCCAAAAGAGAACTCTTGCCCTACAGGGAAGCTGTTTTCACTGAGCCCCTGAAAAACCCCCAACATAAGCAACACTCCCTGGCCATCTCTGTAAGAGGAATGAATGTCAAGAGTCAAATCTCTCACCAGGTTTGCAGGCTCTCTTTCAGGAAGGGTCAAGCCGCAGGGAAAGGGAGGGAAGAATTCAAGGGCGGGGGGGGGGAGGGGAGCCTAACATCTCCCTCTTGCTGGTTGTCTGCATTTGGCAACAGGAGTGCCATTTTGAGCTTCCCCCTTGCTCCAAATAGAGAAGGCAAAGGGAGCCCTGAATACCTGCCAGAGTGGCTCGCAGCCTGTCCATTGGCTGTGATTGGGTAGCCGATAGCTGATTTTTCAAAGGACGGTTTATCTGTTCATGGCTGTTCAGCAGGTTGTGTCGGCATCTTCCTTCTGAACAGCTCAATCAGCTTTTGTGCACGTGTGCAAATTCTCTCACAGCGTGATGAAGTTGTGCTGTGCCAAGGCCTTTTTTGGTAGCAGGAACTCCTTTGCATATTAGGCCACACACCCCTGATGTAGCCAATCCTCCAAGAGCTTACAGGGCCTACTGTAAGCTCCCGGAGGATTGGCTACATCGGGGTGGTGGTGGTGGCCTAATATGCAAAGGAGTTCCTGCACCCAAAAAAGCCCTGGCTATGCCCATCTCCCTCTGTGCTGCTGCTCTGTTCAGCGGGCAGTGACTTAAATAGACAGTTAAAGCAGCAATAAGTCATAATAATCAGTCATAAATAAATTCTGGTTTTTAAAGTAAAAAATCCCACAGCTCAGTGATCATCTAAGTAACTGGGCTGTTTCAACCAGCACTTGAGTACATGTGTACTTTTACAAAAGTGCAATGCGAACCTGTTCAGCAAGTGCTGGATCAGTCACCCTCATGATTGGCTTGCATCTTATTGCCACAGGATATTCAGCTGTCAATGAAGTTTGCTGCCAATTGTATGGCATCTCTAAAAAAGAGAGTGAGAAAGTGCCCACAATGTGCATCAAAGAAGTGCACCTCTCTAGCTTGTCTGAACCTTAAATGACAAGACAGTGTGAGGAAGAGTTTTTCGAAACATTTTTATTCTCCTTTTCCACCCAGTTTGGGCCTTCAAGCTGAAGGTGATACACATGCATAAACCAGCAATTAAAAAACATAAACAGGAAGGGGGGTTCATAAGAAAACACCAAAAGGCACAAAAAAGTCATACCTGGAGGCAGGAGACAGTACTAAGAATGATAACGGGAACAATAGTGCAGGAAAGTTCTCGAGGAAAGGTTTAACAGTGAGGACTAGAAGCTTGACACAGATGCAGACAGAGGGCCCCTGCAGGTGTTCATTAGGTCTGGGACCAAACAGTAGGGATCGCTACACCCAGGGCTTTTTTCTTGTAGCAGGAACTCTTTTGCATGTTAGGCCACACCTCCCTGATGTAGCCAATCCTCCAAGAGCTTACAGTAGGCCCTGTAAGAAGAGCCCTGTAAGCTCTTGGAGGATTGGTTACACTAGGGGGTGTGGCCTAACATGCAAAGGAGTTCCTGCTACAAAAAAAGCCCTGGCTACCCCCAACACCAGATTGGACTCTTGCCCCTGACAGACTCGAGGCTTCATTTAAGGTCCTCTTCTGAAGAAAGGGCAAGACTGATAAATGTTGCTGAGGGCCTCCCGAGAGAATGGAGAAACTGAGGGAAGGATGAGCCCAAAACGACCTCCAACGATGAGACAGCCTGTTGGCCCAAGGCCACTGCTTGCAAGACTACATGAGGCAGCCAGCATTTTGCACCGGACTTCAACGGAGCGGCAGCTAATGAGTTTAAGCCCCACTTAGGATCAGAATCCAAGCAGCTTTCATCTCCTAAAATGACGAAGGCCACTCTTTGTGCTTCCTGGAACCCTGGAGACTTCCTGTGCCCTTGTGACGGTAAGGTATGGGTTAAACAGAAAACTGAAGACGCACAGAGCCTGCGTCAGGTGACCTGAGGGTGGGGGCCAGAGTGCTCGGAACTCTCAGTGGATTGTCAGCTAACGGCTGAGGGAGTCAGTTAGTGCCTGACAGAGCCGGAGAGAGTTGTTAGCATTGGACGGAGTCTGAGAGAGTTGGTCTTTGAGGGAGCTGAGACAGTAGCTGTGGAGAGTCTTCGTGAGAAGCAAAGCTGACTGCTAGCTCTATAAAACAGCCAAGGGGCTGTGTGTATGACTAAAAGGAGAGTCACCGTGAAGACCTGAGCGGTCACAGACACATATTTACATCTCTTAAGATCTAGAGAGGTGGTTGAGGGAATGGATGTGGGTCTAAGAGTCTTAAGGGCTGGGAGTAGAGGCTCCAGTCGACTTGAGAGACTTGGCACAGTATACCTAAGAGGCCAGCCTTTGCTAGTGTTGGAGGGTGTATTATATGTGAACTGAAAACCTGAGAGACCTAAGAGAAAGAAAAGGTTATATTAGAAAGCCTGAAACAACTGAGCAACTTGTTAACTGGGTGAGATACTTTATAGCCCGTGTATATATCTCCCATATCCCCAGTTAAGACTTTGTGTTTAAAATAAATATCTGTGGTTTACGTTAAAGTTCTCTGGTGCCTATAATTTGGGAAAACTGACAAAGCTGCTGTGGTCCCCTACGAAGTACATTATACATCCAACTGAAAGCCAAACCAAATCAAATACCCCGAAGAGACTTGTACAGAGAAATCTATATCATACCCACCCCTTCAGTTATATTTTCCTGAGGTAAAAGTTTTAAAAGGAAGAACTGAGGAGAAACTGAGGGGCTGGGGTGGCCATGAACAGCACATAGAAGCGATCCAGAGGGACTGTGAGGTGGGTGCTGTTATAGCCCTCTTCTTAGGGATGGCAATCCCCAGGTGGGGGCAGGGGATCCCCCAGTTTGGAGGCCCTCCCCCACATCAGGGTCATCAGAAGGCAGGAGCGAAGCGAGAGAAATGTCTGCTGGGCACTCCATTATTCCCTATGGAGACTGATTCCCATAAGGTATAATGGAGAATTGATCTGCAGGTATCTGGGGCTTGGGGGGAGGGCTGTATTTTGAGACAAAGGCACCAAATTTTCAGCATAGCATTCGGTGCCTCTCCTCAAAACAGGTTTCAAAAAGATTGGACCAGGGGGTTGAATTCTATGAGCCCCAGAACAAGGTGCCCCCGTCCTTCATTCTTTCCAGTGGAGGGAATAATAACAATAATAATAATAATAAACTTTTATTTATATCCCACCCTCCCCGCCAAGGCAGGCTCAGGGCGGCTCACAAGACATGGAGTGTACTATGATTATAATAAATACAATTATACAATAAAATACAGTTAAAAGACATTAGATAAATAAATTAATTAAAACCACTACAAATTAAAGGTGCTACAGTACAGTACATATATATATATATATATATATATATATCAAGATGGCTAGATGTCACTTTCAGGGAAGGCATTTAAAAGGTGTGCATTCCCTTTAAAGGTGATGGCCAGAACTCCCTTTGGAGTTGAATTGTGCTCATCACACCTTTGCTCCTGGCTCCACCCCCAAAGTCTCCTGGCTCCACCCCCAAAGTTCCCAGATATTTCTTGAATTGGACCTGGCAACCTTACCTCTTCCCGCAGCTCCCCACTAAGCTCTGCCCTTCTCAGGAGCAAGCCCAAGAGCACTCCCCAGTTAACCATCCCTTGCTTCCAGTGTGGGGAAGGCATAGACTTAGGGCTGCCAGTTCTGGGTTGAGAAATACTTGGAGATTTGAGGGTGGGGGTTTGGGAGGGGAGGGGCCTCCGCAGGGGTAAAATGCCATTGACTCCACCTCCCAAAGAAGCCATTTTCTCCAGGGGAACAGATCTCTGTACCCTGGAGGTCAGTTGTAACAGCAGGAGATCTCCAGTCACCACCTGGAGGTTAGCAACTCAAAGTAGTGGATAGAGCACTGGAGGTCTGGGTTCAAGTCACTCTAGTGATAGTAATATTTCTGGGTCCACAGACAAGAATGACTCAGAATAACCGTTAACAGCAACAGCAACTAGAATATCTTTTTAAAAATAATATTGTTTTGACTAGCAATTCACACAATTCAGTGGTTGGGGAGATGGGGACATGATACATAAATATTCAAACAGCAGCTAAAGCATAATAATTTACAAAATACCATTACCTGATTAAAAAAAAAAGAATCTATTTACTCATCAGAAAAATGTAAAGAGAAAAGGTGAGGAGAGATCGCATTGTTTGCTCCACACGTTTTAAGGCTTGTTTCCAAATTAAACCAATCCTCGTAAAGTTTTCAGTTGTCCTGGAAGTCTGATGATTTCATGTATAAGTAAACACCTTTAACTCTGTCCAGGAAAGACCATCTTGTTGAAATTTTCTTTGTTCCCAAAAACTGGCAAACATTAATCTCGCAGCTCTGATGGCACATAAGAAAGATTTAGTAGGAATGGAGACAACATAATTCAGCCAGAAAAGGTCAGGTTACCAACAATATTGCAGCCTGTATCCTCTGGAAGTGTAACAGAAGTATCTTATGCAGCTAAGAATACAGGAGATTCACGTCCAGTAGCAACTTAAGACACCAAAAAGGTTTTCAGTGTATGAGCTTCCAAAAGTCAAAGCTCTCTTCATCAGATACAAGGGAATGTCCTTAAAAATAAATTACGTCACTACCGTGTCCTTCAGCCAGCCTTGATGTAGTGGTTAAGTGCGCAGACTTGGAGATCTGTCTGCTTGATTCCCCACTCCTCCACATGCACCTGCTGGAATGGCCTTGGGTCAGCCATAGCTCTCATAGAGATGTCCTTGAAAGGGCGGCTTCTGAGAAAGCTCTCTCAGCCCCACCCACTTCACAAGGTGTCTGCTGCGGGGGGTGGGAGGTAAAAGGAGATTGTGAGCTGCTATAAGACTCTGAGATTCAGACTGAGTATAGAGCAGGATATAAATCCAATATCTTCTTCTTCTTCACACTCTTACAGCCGGGGGAGGAGTCCCTGTGGGGGCTGCCCTGAACTGCTTGGAAGGTGGGCGTGCAGACCCCCACCCTCAAAGGATTCAGGTCCTCTGACCTGATTCTCCTCTCCAAGACGTCTGCTCAAGAAGGACCAGCATCCCCTGTCGGGTGGCAGCTGCTTCCCATTACAGGCCCCACTTTCTCAGAACGGGCTCCGCAAGGAGGTCCGCTGTGTGTCTTCCTTTCAATCCTTGGGATGCTGTGTCTGGCCTCTCTAGGAAGTCACCTCACTCTTCCAGTTCTCTGGGCCTCTCTAGGGCTGTCTGCTTCTGACCCAGTAGGCCCTACAAGCTGCCCAGTCCTGGCTCAAAGCCCTCAAGGAGGTAACCCCCAGCCCTGCAGCAAACACGCAGGCCAACTCTCCCAGATTAGCCAGCCCTGGTGTGTGTTTGGGTCCGACTGCCCACAAACAATCCCGAGCAGCTCGCACCACGCAGAAATTATCACCTGCCGCTCTGTTGCTGCGGATTAGCTTTCCAGTCGAGCGGTGATTGTATTTCACTGGTGGCTGGAGCCGCTCCTCAGTACACACAGCTTATAATAAAGTGCTGTGGTGCGAGAGGCCACACTATAATTGTAAGATATTATTATGATATTTTGCAGGCTTCCATCAGCTGTATACATATGGAAAGGGATGAGAGGCCAGGAAAAAACAATCCCTCCGTGGCGGGCCCATCTGCAGAGACTCCCTCTCCGGACAAAACTCTTTCACTCTGCTGAAGGCAGAACCAGAAGGGAAACCAAGGAGAGGCCGGCGAGATCTCAGGGCTGGGCCTCCATCCTGGACGGGGCAAAGAGTCATCTTTCCCCAGCCCTGCTCAGCCCCGACACTTCCCACCCCACAATGGCAGCACTCCTTTCCCCTCCGGTTACCAATACACCTCTGTGCCTAGAGAAGTCACATGTGCCCTTCTGCTCAATCAGGGACAGGAGGATCAGCCGGTCATATCTGGCAGCAGGAGGGCATCAGTGAGGGCAAGTGAAGTCAGCGGAGGAGGGCAAAGAGAGGGCAGTGTCAACTAATAGAAAAACATTTCTGCAAGCAATGCCCAAAATGTCAAAAGGGGGTATTTGGAAGGGGGGGAAAGGCTTCTGAGAAACAATGAGTCCTCTCCATTCAGCATTGGGAGGAGGCAAAGCTGCATCTTCTCAGAACAAAGGAGGAAGCCAGATTGGTGTAGTGGTATCCAATCTCCTCCTCTTCTTCTACACCAGTTTGGTTAAGTGTGCACACTCTTATCTGGGAGAACCGGGTTTGATTCCCCACTCCTCCACTTGCAGCTGCTGGAATGGCCTTGGGTCAGCCATAGTGGTGAAGTGAGCGGACTCTTATCTGGGAGAGCCAGATTTGATTCCCCACTCCTCCACTTGCAGCTGCTGGAATGGCCTTGGGTCAGCCATAGTGGTGAAGTGAGCGGACTCTTATCTGGGAGAACCGGGTTTGATTCCTCACTCCTCCACTTGCAGCTGCTGGAATGGCCTTGGGGCAGCAATAGCTCTGGCAGAGGTTGTCCTTGAAAGGACAGCTGCTGTAAGAGCTCTCTCAGCCCCACCTACCTCACAGGGTGTCTGTTTTGGGGGGGGGGGATAAAGGAGATTGTGGCCACTCTGAGATTCTGAGAATCAGAGTATAGGGCAGGATATAAATCCAATATCATCTTCTTCTTCCAAGGGCTACTGGAAGCTTGGGGCTCCCCCCACAGATTCTGCCATTGGTTCCTTGGAGCATGAAGCCACTAGAAAACCCCAAGGAAACCTGGGAGTTTTTGTCTGCTCAGCAGTCCTCTCAGCTGGTCTTGGTAGCTTGTTCTGGCTGCTCCTGGGGTCAGTGGTGGCTTCACCTCCCAGGCGACCATTCAGCATTATTTGGGCTTCTGCCATTTCTGTTACTCTGACCTTTGAATGCCTTCATGACCCAGGCTCTTTTGTGGACTTCTGATCTTCTGACACCTGGCCTCTGGCCTTAGTGGCAACTTTGGCTGCCAGCTGAAGACTTGGCACAATCACAGTTTCTGATCTTGTGGCACTGGACTCTTGGACCATGCCTTGGTTACCCTGCCATATGCTGCCGAGCTGCCACTCCCCGCCCCAGCTCCAATTTTGCTCGCAAAGCTGCTTTTTCATTTGAATTGAGCACACCGATGCAATTCCGCGGAAGGTTTGCTTGCAATTTAAAACAAGCTCAATTACAAGAAGTTTTCTGTCTGCACAGTTGGTGGTGACGCTCTGCATGGCAGCTGGCTGTGTTGGTGCTTTCGTCGGGTGCTTTTGACACCTGCTTCCATTCCCCACCCACAAGACACTCACACATACAGGTCATGCATCACTGAAAATCTACTATATTCACAGCTGCTTGTGGGCCTACATTCATCAGGGTGGTGTGCATTCAAGGCTTACTGGCTCCAGTGACAGTTCCTGAAAGGCAGTGCCAAGGCATATAGAATATGCATGAATATGGAGGGTAGATCTGTTAGTGGCTACTACATGGTGGCTAAAGGGAACCTCCACTTTCAGAGGCAGTTAACCTCTGAATCCCAGCGCCAGGAGGCAGCATCAGGAGAAGACCTCAGCCTCTCTGCCCTGTTGCTGGCCCTGCAGTGGAACTGGCTGGCCACTGTGTGAGACAGGAGGCTGGACTAGGTGGACCCTCACTGGTCAGACCCAGCAGAGCTCTTCTGAGGTTCTTATGAAGGCCTCAGCATCTCTGCCCTGTTGCTGGCCCTCCAGAGGAACTGGCTGGCCATTGTGTGAGACAGGAGGTTGGACTAGATGGACCCTCACTAGTCTGACCCAGCAGGGCTCTTCTGATGCTCTTCTCAGGGGAAGGCCTCGGCCTCTCTGCCCTGTTGTTGGCCCTCCACAGGACCTGGTTGGCCACTGTGTGAGACAGGAGGTTGGACTACGTGGAACCTCACTGGTCAGACCCAGCAGGGTTCTTCTGAGGTTCTTATGAAGGCCTTGGCCTCTCTGGCCTGTTGCTGCCCCTCCAGAGGAACTGGCTGGCCACTGTGTGAGACAGGAGGCTGGACTAGATGGACCCTCTCTGGTCTGACCCAGCAGGGCTCTTCTGATGTTCTTATGAAGGTCTTGGCCTCTCTGCCCTGTTGCTGGCCCTCCAGAGGAACTGGCTGGCCACTGTGTGAGACAGGAGGTTGGACTAGATGGACCCTCACTAGTCTGACCCAGGAGGGCTCTTCTGATGCTCTTCTCAGGGGAAGGCCTCGGCCTCCATGCCCTGTTGTTGGCCCTCCAGAGGAACTGGCTGGCCACTGTGTGAGACAGGAGGCTGGACTAGATGAACCCTCACTAGTCTGACCCAGCAGGGATCTTCTGATGCTCTTCTCAGGGGAAGGCCTCGGCCTCTCTGCCCTGTTGTTGCCCCTCCAGAGGAACTGGCTGGCCACTGTGTGAGACAGGAGGCTGGACTAGATGGACCCTCACTGGTCAGACCCAGCAGGGCTCTTCTGATGCTCTTCTCAGGGGAAGGCTTTGGTCTCTCTGCCCTGTTGTTGGCCCTCCAGAGGAACTGATCAGCCACTGTGTGAGACAGGAAGCTGGACTAGATGGACCCTCCATGGTGTGATCTAAGAACATAAAAGAAGCCATGCTGGATCAGGCCAATGGCTCATCCAGTTCAATACTCTGTCACACAGTGGCCAAAAATCCAGGCACCATCAGGAGGTCCATCAGTGGAGCCAGGACACTAGAAGCCCTCCCACTGTGCCCCCCAAGCACCAAGAAGACAGAGCATCACTGCCCCAGAGAGTTCCAACAATCTAGCAGAGCTCTTCTGATGTTTTTATGTCACATGCACATGCTCAGCTCTGGGAGTCAGGCGGGCAGAATGGCCATGGGGACAAGAAGAAGTCACATGGCACCCACCATCCCCACCCAAGCGCTTGAAACAATGGAGGAAAGATCTTCTTGCAGCAGTAATGGAGGAGAAGGACAGGGAGAGCTACAAAAAACCTGCCCCAAACCAAAGGGGACCGTTGTGGGCATTCAAGAAAAAGCAGATCTCTTCCTCAGGTCAGCAGGTGGGGCTTGCATTTGGCAATCAACTGGCAATGTGAAACAGATGGCAATTTGCCATGGCTGGCTACCACTGGCCAGAAGCTGGCTTGGAGGAGACTTCACCTCCCAGCCTCTTCTGCCATCTTGCAGCAGTTCCCTGTTTCAAAACCGATTATTCCAGCTTGGCTGGTGGGGATATTGCCAGCCAACTGGTGGAAAATTAATCTTCTGAGCAGAGTTTCCAACTGACGGGGCGGGGGGGTGGGCGGTGCGTAGATGGAGATGTGTGAAGGAACCGGTTCCACTTCAAAACCTAATTCTGCCCCGGTTCAGAGCTGAAATGAATCCAGCTCCTCTGGGAATGGATTTAATATTGCATTGGCACCTTTGTCTTCATTTAGGGCCCCTGAATTGCATTTTGCTCAGCTTTCTCCAGGAGTCTTCTCTTTAAATTTGCTTGGGGTTTATTCTCTTAGAAAAATATCTCACATCACAAAGACTCGGAGAAAGGGGGGGAAGAAGAGAAGTAAAAGGGCTTTTCATTTGTTATATTTTCCCCTTTTGCAATTGACAAATGAGATTTACGCATTCCCTTTTGGCTCCTGCCTTTGCCGGCTCCCTTTTTAGAATAAAATAAAATGAACCCAGGAAGGAACCAGCAAACTTCTTAGACACTCAGGGCTTATTATTAGAAGTCATTGGGGGGAGGGGTAAGAATTCAGGAAGAGCTTTTCACAGGCTCAAAGCACCCAATCGCTGAACAACCTTCCCACGTCAAAGGTTTAGTGTCTGAAAAAGAGCAAGGAAATTGAGGAAGAAAGGTCAGCAGTTTGACAATGGCTGGATTTTGCTTCCAGAGAGATGGAGGCAGGATGCCAATAGAGGGTATCTCAAATATATTGCATTGTGGCTGAGCTATCCATGAAACAGATGGTGCAGGCATGGACGAGGCAGTGCAATCCAGAGAAGGTAGGAGGGGCTGCACCAGAATGGGGGCAAGGAAGGAGACTCACTGGCCATGGCTCAGTGGAAAAGCCCCCATGCCCAGAGCCTCAGGTTCAGTCCCTCGAAGCCTCTCAATTCAAGACACCTGAGTTTAAGGGAAGGTCCTTCTCTTCTTAAGAGCCCCGTGGTGCAGAGTGTTAAAGCTGCAGTACTGCAGTCCTAAGCTCTGCTCACGACCTGAGTTCGATCCCCGGTGGAAGCTGGGTTTTCAGGTAGTTGGCTTGAGGTTGACTCAGCCTTCCATCCTTCCGAGGTTGGTAAAATGAGTCCCCAGCTTGCTGGAGGAAAGCGTAGATGACTGGGGAAGGCAATGGCAAACCACCCCGTAAAAAGTCTGCCGTGAAAATGTTGTGAAAGCAACGTCACTCCAGAGTTGGAAACGACTGGTGCTTGCACAGGGGACCTTTCCTTTTCTTCTCTTCTCTTCCTGGGGCCCCAGAGGGCTCCCCCTGCTGGTGAGAGGAGGTCAGGCTGGCCTCGGTGGTTGTGCAGACAGCAAAACTGTATGTTGCAGCCCTCTCCTTTGCTGTCCATGGTGCCTTTAAGCAAAAATGACCCCCTCTGTTCTCCTCCTCCCCCCGCCCTTAATGTATACCTGCCATCATTTCATTCACCAAGATTTGCATTGATTTTGCCATAAAAAGTTATGAAATTGGCTTGTGGTGTGGAGGGAAATCAACATTGATCTCTTTTGCCTTTTAACCTGTCTCAGGACTGCAAAGACCCTTAATGACTTTTCCACAGGATCTATGAGGTGGGGGGGGGGGGTCAGCCTCACCAGGGCCAGAGATCCAGCCCCCTCAAGCAAGGCACACCCCGCATGGCCTGCATCCACCAGGCAACACTGCAGGAGGCCAGTCTCTGCTCCTGTCCCTCACGGCTGGGAACCAACTAAGTGCCTGTGGAGCCTCCATCTTCAGCAATATCCACTACCTGATATTATAGTTGCCAGCCTCCAGGTGGAGGCTGGAGATCTCCTGGGATTACTGCTACTCTCCAGGGCAGGGGTGCCAAACATACAGTTTGGGGGCCGAATCAGGCCCCAGAGGGCTCCTATCAGGCCCCCCCAAACAACTGGCTGTCATCTGCTTCCTTCTCCCTGTATCTTGCCTCCTTCTGCATCACAGCTTGCTTTGCAAGGCTTGCTCAATTGCACAGGAGCTACAGAGCAAAACCTCTGTTTTCTCCACTGGCTGAGGCTCCTCCCATAGGGAGGAAGAGCTTGCTTTGCCAGGGTCTCTCAATAGCACAACATCACTACTGAGCTAATCTTCTCTTCCTTCTGTTGGCTGAGGCTCCACTCCCAGTCCCCTGGAGAAGGAAGGAAAGAGCCAGAGCTTCCTTCGCCCAGTTCCCTGGATCCCATGGAAGAAATACAAAGAAAGCATCTTTAAAGACCAATGAGTGCTAACGTTTTAAGCATGTTTTAAGTTTTTAAAAATATGTGTTTGTGTTCTTTATAACATTTATATCTGCTACCCTAACCCTAACCCTAACCCGACATGGCCCGGCCCAACAAGGTCTCTTTTAGGTCAGATCCAGCCCTCATGAGTTCGACACCCCTGCTCCAGAGTATAGAGATCAGTCCCCTGGAGAAAATGGCTGCTTTGGAAGATGGGTTCTATGGCATTGTATACTGCTGAGACCCCTCTCCTCCTCAAACCCCACCCATCCTCAAAATCTCCAAGTATTTCCCAACCCAGAGCTGGTGATGGCAGGACTTGAACCTGAGACCTTTAGTGTGCAAAGCAGTGGCTCCCCCCGAAACCACCCAGTGACCTTTGCCCCAGCAGCACACAGTGGACTGGAGACTTAGATCAAGGCAGCTAGAAATGCTCTCTGAGTTTACATTAGTTGGAGGCAAATGGGGGGGGTGAGAGAAAGGGGGGACTCTGAGCCTTATCAGTATCAGAATCCACAAGGCAGGGACGTCTAGTGATCCAGTGCGCTTGGCCAGCAAAGCAATAAACCTTCAAGATGTTGATCAGGTATCAATAAAGGCTCAACATCTGGAAATCCATTCACTGTCAGGAAGCCTTGAATGAGGGAGGGGACAGCCCCCCTCCCCTCCCCACCCCTGGCCAGCCTCCCCCAGGGCCTGTGAGGGAGGTTTTGCAGATATTTAGCAAGTGAACTTCTTTCATCCTTTTTAATATCTACAGGAGGAGTTTAATTTGGGTGTCAGACACCTGTTAAAAGCAGGACCAGTAAAATGGTGCCAAGTTCATAGTACCATCACTTCCAGTGCTGTTGAGATATACTGCAGTTGAGAGCCAGTTTGGTGTAGTGGTTAAGTGTATGGACTCTTATCTGGGAGAACCAGGTTTGATTCCCCACTCCTCCACTTGCACCTGCTAGCATGGCCTTGGGTCAGCCATAGCCCTGGCAGAGGTTGTCCTTGAAAGGGCAGCTGCTGTGAGAGCCCTCTCCAGCCCCACCCACCTCACAGGTTGTCTGTTGTGGGGGAGGAAGGTAAAGGAGATTCTGAGCCGCTCTGAGACTCTTCGGAGTGGAGGGCGGGATATAAATCCAATATCTTCATCTACCTCACAGGGTGTCTGTTGTGGGGGAGGAAGGGAAAGGAGATTCTGAGCCGCTCTGAGACTCTTCAGAGTGGAGGGCGGGATATAAATCCAATATCTTCATCTACCTCACAGGGTGTCTGTTGTGGGGGAGGAAGGGAAAGGAGATTGTGAGCCGCTCTGAGACTCTTTGGAGCAGAGGGCGGGATATAAATCCAATATCTTCTTCTTCTGCAGTAATCTCCAATAATCTCTTTCTGCCCCACACCTCTCACTCTCACTCACTCACACAGAAATCTCATAGAAAGGCCAGCTGGCTACTACTGGGGGTGCCAACTTTTCATTGGTAGAGCTCCTGGGTCTGCAACTACAGTATGATGAACAGAAAAGTTTCATCCAGTAAAAATGGAAGGAAAGAAAGAAAGGGAAAGAATGAAATGGAAGGAGAATAAAAGAAGACATGGATAGAAAGAACATACGAACATAAGAGAAGCTATGTTGGATCAGGCCACTGGACCATCCAGACCAAAATTCTCTCATACAATGCCCAAAAAGCACTAGAATGTCCACCAGTGGTGCCAGGGCATTAGAAGCCCTCCCACTGTTGCTCCCCACCCCCGCTCCCAGCACCAAGAATACAGACAGAGCATCACTTGCAGAGAAAGAAAGAAAGAAAGAAAGAAAGAAAGAAAGAAAGAAAGAAAGAAAGAAAGAAAGAAAGAAAGAAAGAAAGAAAGAAAGAAAGAAAGAAAGAAAGAAAGAAAGAAAGAAAGAAAGAAAGAAAGAAAGAAAGAAAGAAAGAAAGAAAGAAAGAAAGAAAGGGGACAAAGTAAAAAAAGCCTTCCTCACCATCAGATGACCCCAGACAGCAACAATTCTGCCCAGGGGTTGTTTGGTAAAAAAGATAGCTATTGGAATGCCCACTCCCCGCCCCTCCCAGCTGAAAAAAACACACACACCCTTCTTTGCCACCCAGGCCTCCCAGGGAAATCTCCCCAAAAGAGCATACTGCAAGGCGCATGAAAGCTCATACCTTGAAGAACACTTCATGGGCCTAAAGTGCCAGTGGACTCCAGCTTTTCTCTTAAACATTGGGAGTGGGGGGAGAAGGAAGGAGAGGCAGCCCAGCTCCTCTCTGCACAACACAGAGACGGTGGAAGGAAGGAAGCCAAACAGAGCTCAGGCTTTGCGGCCTGTGTCAGTCTTCAAGGCTAGCTTTTCTCTGCACAACACAGAGACGAGGGAAGGAAGGAAGCCAAATGGAGTGCAGGCTTTGCAGCCTGTGTCAGTCTTCAAGGCTAGCTTTTCTCTGCATGACACAGAGACGGGGGAAGGAAGGAAGCAGAGCAGAGGTCATGCTTTGCTGAGGGTGGGGCTAGCTTTGCTGAGGGTGGGGCTAGCTTTGCTGGGGCCAGGGCTAGCTTTGGCTTTTCTTGTGACTCGGTAGTGAGGTTTCCATGGCCCGGTACCTGGTCATGACCCTGCAAATGGGAAACACTGCTCTAGATGACAGCTCTTCAAGCACTTGACGATGGTGGTCCTATCACCGCTCAGCCACCTCCTCTCCAGACAAAACATGCCCAGCTCCTTCAGCCTTTCTTCATAGGACTTTCAACTTGGTCTCCAGACCTCTCACCATCTCCATCATGTATGCTTTGATTTGTTAGCCTCCTTGGTGGCCCTTATAAGGGCAGCAGAAAGGTGGGATACCAATTTTTTAAACTAAACTAGATGTGCAGTTGCCATGTGGTTTGCTAGGAGTGATCAGTGTTTTGTGCAGCGTGTACAGAAAACTCAGCATGTGCTCAGAACCTGCATGTTGCCCCTTTCAGATGAAACGGTGTCCACTCATATGCCCTCCTGATAGGCACAGGTGGTTGCCTCTCGGCATGAGCTTTTGTAACCCTGGGAAAGGGCTATGCTTGGTTTGACATCCCACGGTCAGGGCTGTTTGGCATTTGATGGGCAGCTGGCTCTTGGTTTTCTCCAAGACTTTGCTTCACCTTTGAGGTCGTCCATGGCCCAGGCAAGACAGTCTCGGAGGCAGGGTGACGGACTTCCACCCAGACTACTGATTTAATCCCATTTGTATTTTAGATCAGCCAAAGACACAGATTGTCAAGGAACAACTCAGCATCTCCAAGACGAGGCGTGTGCTCTCGTTTGTGGAGCCGCCGCTAGGAATGAAATGTACTGTGCTGAGAATCCTTCCCAGTTCTTTTTCTTTTTAAAAATGAGATGATAAACATAGTCTGGTACATTAATAACTCACCAGTGCGCACCTTCTGATTCAGAGCTGCAATACATTTTTAACCAATGATTCTAGGATGAGTGAACACAGAATGCACTCTATTACATGGTGATGTATTGATCTCTTAAGGGCTGTGAGCATTATTGAAATGCCGTGGCCCAGTGGGGCATACGGCTGGAAAGCTGACCTCAACTCCTTTCTGCTAAAAGACAAGAGCCCAGCCAAAGTCCACATCTCCATTGCTGGAGGGGAATGAGAGAGGACGCAGTTTGGGCACCAAGAAATGCCTTTTCCTGATATGTGGCTTGGGTTGTTAAGCTTAGTCATGTGGCCCATCTTTGTCCAGTGTAGGATGGAGCTCTAATGAAATCACACATACACACACACATACACACACACACACTGTTCCCAGTTTCACCAGTAGGCCAAGCAGCCTGTGGATTTGGTGGGGGGGGGGGGATGCAGGAAGCCTTGTCCTCTCTGTTGCTTTGACAATTGTGGCCAGGTTGGGTGAGTCACATAACTGAACAACAAGAAACCAGCAAGAGGCAACAGTCTTGTTGGGAGGAAAAACACCCACAAAAATTGGGAGTGTACAGAGAGTCTCCTTAGTCTTCTTATGATGCTTTTATCTTCCCAGAAATTATTCAGATGTTCCTTTTTGGTGGAGTTCCTCCAATATGCTTTACATTTGTTGGAAAACCCATCCAGCTAATGTATAGAATTAAATAAAGAAACTGCAGCCAGTGTAGAGTGAATCAGGACTGCGTTCAAACCAGCATCATCCACGACGCTCAGTGCACACTCTTGGGCCAGTCATTCCGTTTCAGCCCGATCCACCTCACGGGGTCATTGTGAGGGTAAAGCGGCAGAGGGAAGGGCCACGCACAGTAGCCTGGCCTCTTTGGAGGAGGAGGTGGGGCCTTCTTGGCAGAGCCTCTGCTTGGCATTCTGAAGGTCTGAGGCTCAATCCCCAGCAGCATCTCCAGTTAGAAGGAGAAGGGAGCAAGTCAGGCAAAAGACCATCCTGTTCCTGAGAGCCTTCCGGGGTGATGCTGCCAGTCTGGGGAGAGGAGACTGACCTGATTAGACACCGCGGGGGGGAGGTGTGGGGGGAGGTCTGATTGAGCACAAGACAGCTTGTGTGTTCCCGGGTGTGATCAAAATGTGAAGGGTAGCTAGACAGGGCTTTAAAAAAAGCATAAACCAAATGAACAAAATAGCACAAAGTGATGGAGTGGAAGAGAACAGAATTTTTTTTTTAAATAACCCTTGGCTAAAGATAGGTAATGAACAGTGATACCTTTCTATGTAGGTGGCTGGGTGCTAATACTGTGGCTAATAGCTACTGATGGACCTCTGTTCCATATTTTTATCCAATCCCCTCTTAAAGCTGCCTATGCTTGTAGCCATCACCTCCTGTGGCAGTGAATTCCACATGCCAATCACCCTTTGAGTGAAGAAGGACTTCCTTTTATCCATTCTGACCCGACTGCTCAGCAATTTCATTGAATGCTCATGAGTTCTCGTATTGTGAGAAAGGGAGAAAAGTACTTCTTTCTCTACTTTCTCCATCCCATGCATAATCTTATAAACCTCCATCATGTCACCCCGCAGTCGATGTTTCTCCAAGCTAAAGAGCCCCAAGCGTTTTAACCTTTCTTCATAGGGAAAGTGGAGGGGGTGGCCAAATGAAACAAGCAAGTCTTCACCCACTGACAACAGAAGGGGACAGAAGCATCTCCCTGGGGAGAGAGTTCCAAATCCAGAACATGCTGGGAGGATCCACATGCGGGTGCTGAGCCCCCTAGGGCAGGTGGGCCGCAGCATCTGACAATGGGCTGCAGAACAGAACAGGTAGCCGGTCGGTGAGAGGGTGGGCTCCGGCCGCAGCACCCTGGACAGCTCCATAGACGGAGCTTCACTCCCGGAAGCTGCAGCAGGCTCCGAACTCTGAGCCAGCCCCTTCTGACAGCAGCACGGAAGGTGAGCAAAAGAAGAAGATGCATCTGTTTATCCCAAAGTGCACAGCGAATCTAGATTTATAACAGTGATGAAACGCACATGGTAGTGGTCATCCCCTTACATCCACAGGGCACACAGCAACACATGTCAACGGCACACACAGCACCTAAGACCAAAACATGGGTTACACAAAACAACAACTAGACCAAGTGTGTTAGTGTGTTATAATATCCTTACGTCATCAATCATCATCATCAATAATATTATTTTATGCTTAAGATACACACACAACCTGCCTGGTCTGGAGCAATTATATATATATATACACCATCCACCAGGCTGTCTCTTCCTTTGAGAACACACGCATAGCTGGTCTTGAGGACAAAAGGAGATTGAGGAAGAATCGCACTGCTACAGCACCAACCCCAAATCAGACTTTTCCCTGCAGCCACTGTGGCCGGATCTGCCTGTCCCGCATTGGTCTTGTTAGCCACCAGCGAGCCTGCAACAGATGTGGACTACTGCACCTTTCTTAAATCTTCGTTCGCGAAGTCAAGCCAAGATATATATATATATATATATATGCACAGTTCTAGTGTATGTTGTCATGATTTAGACCCTGTGGGGTGAAATGCATTTGATCTAGTGGTTGTTTTGTGTATCCCATGTTTTGGTCTTAGGTACTGTACATGTCGCTGACATGTGTTGCTGTGTGGATGTAATGGGATACCCACTACCTCTTGGGTTTTAGCTTTGTTTGAAATCTAGATTCACTGTGCACTGCATAACAAACAGAGGTCATCTTCTTCTTCTTCTTCTTCTACTTCTTCTTCTTTTTAGCTGCTGAACCTTCCAGGTTCCTGACTTGCTTCTCCGTTTGGGTCACCCACCCCTGCTTTTGCTACTTCCCAGCGCTCAGGGCGGAGCAAGCGCAAGGCTTTCTCAGCAGGCCTCTGTTGGGTTTTCTATTGCAATTTCACTTCCTGTTGTCATGAGTTAATTAAATGAATGTATATGCATGCTGATGCTTAGCCAGTGAGAGATAGAGCCAATGAGAATGTGTGCACGTATTTCCCACTCAGACTAGGTGTCAAAATGTAAAGTGACCATTGAAGCAATGCCCTAATTGGTTAATCCATATATTTGGGAGGTGGTCTGGGGGAAACCATTTGGTCAGTTTTATTGCCCTTTGTGTAAGTCCTCAGATCTCCTTGCAGTTAGAGTTTGGACATCTCAGTGTCGAGATGTAGCTTAGAGAGCTAGATAGGATATTGAGTCCTTCTTTGTTTTCTAGTGATCCCAGTAACCCTTTCCTCATAGTAAAAGTAAACTACTTTGTTCTTAAGCTAAACTGTGTGCCTGGCTGTTTATTACTGTGGTTCTCACCACACAACTCTGCTAAAGTGTTTCTAAACCCCAACAGCCTCAGCATCCAGGGCAGGCAGTGGCCTGGTTTTGCTGGCTCAGGGGACCAGGCTGGTGGTTTGCCAAGGTTGCCACCTCTCCACCCCTAACTGCTCCCTTGCAGATCAGGGCATCACTTTGCCAGGGCTCTGTCTGGGTCCTCCCTCTCTGACCACCACATCCAGGTCACTGCTGCAGTCACTGGTAGCATCCCAGCAGGGGGAGTGCAGACACTTCTCCAAGGCCACATTTTCCCCTCCAGGTGGGGCTATGGCAGATGCCCTGACCCACGCTTTCTAGCCAGCCCTTAGAACAAGATGCCCACCAGCTGACAAACCAAACAGGGGGCAGGAAGGCAGCAGGGGGTCAAGCCTAAACATGGACAGCTTCCTAGATGTTAGGAAAACTGCAATGAAGAAGACAGAAGAGAGAGAAGAGATTTCGCCCTTCAACTGGAGTCTCAGAGTGGTTTATAATTTCCTTTCCCTTCCCTTCCAAACAAAAGATACCCTGTGAGGTAGGTGAGGCTGAGAGAGCTCTGACAGAAACGGCTCTTGAGAGGAACAGATCTGAGAGTTAAGGTCATACCAGCAGGGGCAGATGAAGGAGTGAGGATTCAAACCCAGTTCTCCCAGGTAAGAGTCTGTGCACTTAACCACAACACCAAACTGGCTCTCCATGCAACCTTCCACTTGTCCTGTCCAACAGAAGCCCCTCACCCACAGCGGGAGACCCCTTCTCTGTTTTTCTCCCCAACTCAGAAGCACAAGCCTGGCATTCTTCTTGTCCCACCCCACCTTCGTCCAACCGCTAGTTCTTCTCTCACCTTTTCTATTCTTGTTCCTTGATTTCTCCTCCCTCCCTCTTTATTTTTTCCCCTTCCCAAAGTTAAGTACAGAGTACGGCGTGCAGGCGATACAGAGAAGATGCTCTGATTATAGGTGATGTGCCGTTCAAGAGCAGTGGAGGGAAGCAGCAGAATAACTGTCTTTACCGCTCTCGCCACGCCAAAACTCAGCGCCTCCGGCAGCTGCTGCACACAGAAATCAGCTCTGGATGGCTGCAGGAAATTTAAAGAAGAGAACTTCCTCGCTGGCTGCAGGACTCTTCCTTTTGATTAAGGAGAGAAAGGACAAAATGCTGAAGGACGTGGGGATGCCCAGCAGTGGCCTGAGATGCAAAGTGGGTCTCAATTCAGAGCCTCAAACCAGAATTAATTGAGATGGAGATTCATGCCTAGGCAAGGCCATGTGCCTCTTGGGCACCCAGACAGTATATTCCCCCTCCATCTGCCCTAGACTTCAGCACCTCATTGGGAGGGGTGGGGCCTGAGGGTGTGTTCCTGAACCCACAGCCCTGCTCACTCCAAGTCAGGAATTGCCTCCAGACCACAGGCAAACAAAAGGGGCCGGCTCATTTCTCCAAATGGCTGGGGCTCAGGGACAGAGCAGCTCCTCTGCATGCAGGAGAGCCCCGGATCGTGGCCTGGCAGCAGCTCCAGGCCTTTCTCTGCCGGAGACCTCAGAGTGCTGCTGCTGGGCACTGCAGAGAAGACTGAGGCAGATGGACCAAGAATCTGACTCTGTATTAAGCCGTTTCTTAGGCTCCGCAGAGGAGGGATCACCTGTCACTGGGGTTTTCAATACTGGGGCACTGAGCTTTCACTCATTCATGATACAGGATTTGGCTGTGGTTATTCAAGAGGGCTTTCTGCATATGCTCAGAGGCCCTCTGTTTGCCAGCCAGAATTTACATAGGAGAGGAGAAAACCTCACAGCTAGTAGATGATGAGAGCCAGTTTGGTGTAGCGATTAAGTGTGCGGACTCTTACCTGGGAGAACTGGGTTGTAGCCGCCGCCACCTCCTGTGGCAGTGAATTCCAAGTTAATCACCCTTTGTGTGAAGAAGGACTTCCTTTTATCTGTTCTAACAAACTGCTCAGCAATTTCATTGAATGTCCACGAGTTCTTGTATTAAGCCTTCTCGATTGGGAAGGTTCCCAGGGAAGCTGATGATCCCTGGAGCCCCCTCGGCTTGGGAAGCACTTGGAATTATGTCCCTGTTTCAAGACTGGTGAGTGGCATCTCAAAGGCCAAGGCGGAGCTTGTGATCTGGCCCTGAGGATCAGGTGCCGTTCCCATTGGGCTCAACTCTGGAAGAGAAATAGAGCCTCCCCCCCCCCCCCGCCGCAAACCCACCATCATCCCAGTCTGTGCCAGTTCCCTCCCCTTGATGATGCAGCAGCAGCCGCAAAGTGGGCAGGTGTGAGCTCCAAGAGCACTCCACCATCCCCTCCCCGGCACACGGAGACGTTCCGGGACCATTTCCAGTCATCGCTTGAAATGCAATGTCGTCACAGCATGTCTCGGCTGCCAAAATGGCACCCACTTTCCAACGGACTGGAGCCAACTGTGCAGGTTCTCATTAGCACCTCGATAGCTGCCACACGCCAGACGTTTGGCCCAGACAGAAGCCCACACGGCAGAACGACAGGAAGCGGCGGGGAGCATATGGGCACCGGCTTGTTCCGTGCCCAGATGGATATTGGAAGTGGGCGTTTGCTGCTTCCCAAATCTGAACAGGAATACTAATTGGCAGACTCTGAAATCCAAATGCAGAGCGTCCTTGGGTTGCTGGGCTTTCCAGCCAACTTCCTCTCTCCGTCAAAAGAAGGAGCAATGTGATGTGGGTAGAGCTTGGTGCCTGGATGGGCAGGTGCAGGTGGATGCCCTCCACCACCTTCCTGCCTCTGCCACTCAAGAGGGGGAGGCCTCTTGCACCAAGGAAAGCTGGATTACCAGATCTGCCTCCTCTCTGCAAACATGGTCAGACATCTCACCAAACCTCTCTTCACCTCTCTGTGGGCAGGCCATGAGTAAGTGGACCAGAGGCTCAGACAAAAGAACACCTTGTACTCTTTTTAGATTGGGGAGGCTTGCTTGGAGGCCTGGGTCAATTCTCACCCAGCCTCTGAAAGATACCCTCCATCCGCAGGGATAATTCTGGAGTCAGTTCTGGATTCTGAGCAAGGCAGGTCATGAGAAGAGAGCGGTAGCTGCACCAGCTGAAAGGGCAAGGACGTTGGCCAAGAGAGGCACAGTTGCCTCCCTCCGCAGAGCTCAGGGCACTGGGTACAGTTCTCCCCTCCCCTTCCTGCTCTTCCTGGTGCTGCTTTTGAGAAGTGTCCAAAATTAGAGATGAACCAAAGCAGAATTTTTGTCTTCCTTTCTATCTGCGTATGCTCTGGTTCCCAGCCATCCTGTGGCTTTGTGTTCCCGGCCACTTGTTCCTTTTATGCCTTTCAGAAGCAACTGGCACAAAAACAGGCGTGCATTTTAGTGTTAGCAGTTCTATCAAATTTTGTTAACATAGCCAGGGGGTGGGGGGGGGGAACATTGCTGCAGTTTCATTCCATAGAAGGAGAAACTGGGATTTTAAAATCCAAAGCGTTCATGGCTTTCAGCCACAGCCTTCTTCAACATGCAGCTCCCAGACTGCAGACGGGGTCTGGCTGCCCCCTTCATCAGATGTTCCTTCTGGTTCTGCAAGGATGACTGCTGGCTGGGACTGAAGCCCCTTTTGAAGTTCTGGGCTTGATGCTTAATGCCACTCATGGCCCAGAGTCATTTCCTCCAGCCCAGGTTCAGGTCAGGAGGTGGTGATGGCTGCAGGCGTAGGCAGCTGCAAGAGGCGATTGCATCAACATCTGGAGAGAAGCCCATCAGTGGCTCTTAGCCACAGCGTATTGTGGAAACTCTCTGTCTGGGGCAGTGATGCTCTGTAGTCTTGGTGCTTGGGGGGGGGGGGCACAGTGAGGGGGCCCCACTGAGGGACCTCCAGATGGCACCTGGGTTTTTTGGCTGAGTTCCAGAAAAGGGCAAGTAGAATGATAAAAGGTTTGGAACACTTTCCCTATGAAGAAAGGATAAAACGCTTGGGGCTCTTTAGCTTGGAGAAATGTTGACTGAGGGGTGACTTGATAGAGGTTTACAAGCTTATGCATGGGATAGAGAAGGCAGAGAAAGAAGTACTTTTCTCCCTTTCTCACAATACAAGAACTCATGGGCACTCCATGAAATTGCTGAGCAAGTTAGAAGTCCCTCTTCATCCAAAGGGTGATTAATATGTGGAATTCACTGCCACAGGAAGTGGTGGTGGCTGCAAACATAGCCAGCTTCAAGAGGGGATTGGATAAGCATCCGGAGCAGAGGTCCATCAGTGGCTATTAGCCACTAGCCACAGTGTATTGTTGGAACTCTCTGTCTGGGGCAGTGATGCTCTGTATTCTTAGTGCTTGGGGTGGGGGGCAACAGTGGGAGGGCTTCTGGAGTTCTGGCCCCACTGGTGGGCCTCCTGATGACACCTGGGGGTTTTTGGCCACTATGTGACACAGAGTATTGGACTGGATGGGCCACTGGCCTGATCCAACATGGCTTCTCTTATGTTCTTATGCCATTGGGTCACCATTACAAATTCCCCACCATCAGAAGCATAGCTGGAGGATATGTAGGACAGGGTGCTCTCGGTAGTGGCACCAAGATTCTGGAACTCTCTGCACAAGGATGCTTGCCTTCCCCTTCCTCTTTTGACTTTCAGGTAGAGGTTTAAGACACAGGGGGGGCATGGCTCAATGGTTGAGCATCTGCCTAGCATGCAGAAGGTCCCAGGTTCAGTCCCCAGCATCTCTCACTAAAAGGGTTCAAGCAGGAGGTGATGAGGAAGACCTCTGCCTGAGACCCTGGAGATTTGCTGCCAATCTGAGTAAGCAATACTCACCTTCATTGATCTGTGGACTGATTCAGTATAATGCAGTTTCATTAGCCAAGTATAAGGCAGACTTCCAAAGCAAGGTGCATTTCTGTTCATCAGGTGCTCTAAACTGGATTGCAAATACTTTGAGGGCTCCAGCAGTGCACCCTGGGAACTGTAGTTCCACCTCGACTGGCACAACGGAGTTCCACCTCTACTGGCTACGAAGGAGCAAAAGTTGCCAGTTCTGAGCGACATGCCCTCAGGGACCAACAAAATCCAACAAACCAGGAGCAGACATACCAGCATTACAGCGGGTACTTCGCCAACCGGTCCAAAGCAAAACTGTGCAAACTGCTACTTGGCTTGGAATTCGTCACATCATGAACAAGCCGTCAACGCAGAGCTCAGCCTGCTGGTGAGTCTCTCAAGTTCCAGCCGATTTCTGAGCATCTTATTTGTGAAGATCAATTCACCACTCACTGCAAAGAGATGCTGGGGCAAAGTCACAGTTCAAATGGTGCTTCGACTCTTCTTGTCTATTGATTCAACCTGAACGTGGGGGAGATCAGCACAGGCAGAGCACAGAGCTGTTCTCCAGCCAAGTCGCTCAAAGGAAACCATCAGATTTGTGTGCCGTTTCTCCAGCAGGGGTTGCCTCGCTTTGTCCCTTGGCCACTGCTTATGGAGCAGTTCCCCTCTAGGGCTCTGGAGCTCCCCCATCTGGGAGCAGAGGGGGAAAACAGACGCTCCTCTTCCTTGACCTTCCCCTTCCACCTTCCCAGATGTTTCCTATGCTTGGAAATGGGGAGATGATCCATATCAGCAGGGAATGCAGCTGGCTGCTCTTCTCAAGACGCCTCAGTTTTGAGGCACAAACTGTTCTCAAAGCAACAAAGGGGACCAAGTGGGGGAGGGGAGAAATGCAACTGTGAGGCCCAAACAGCAACCTGGCTGGGTCAGACTGCTGAGCCATTGTGGTGCCGCATCCTCTTTCCAACACCGTCCAGCCAGAAATGCCCCTGGGAGAGAGACCCACAAAGAAGGCACACCGTTCTGCCACCAAAGCTCACCGGGGGTCCTCGGCCAATCATTTACCAACCTCACAGGACTGTCGTGTGGAGAATGGCAGGGGGTGGGTGCCACCCTCTGCTCCTTGAAGAAAGCAGAGCACGCATCAAAGAAGCCGCTGTCCTGCTGCTGCCACAAGACCCCGGCCAACTGCAAGCAGACACGCAGTAGGCAGGAGGTTCCTGGATCAGTCCCTGCCATCCTCAGCTCAAGGACCTCAAGCTGCAGGAGCTGAGAACAGGGGTGGAATTCTAGCAGGAGCTGCTTTGCGTATTAGGCCACACACCAATCCTCCAAGAGCTTACAAAAAAGAGCCTTGTGAGCTGTTGGTTACATCAGGGGTGTGTGGCCTAATATGCAAAGGAGCTCCTGCTAGAATTCCACCCCTGGCTGGGAAGACCCCTCCTCTGCCCAAGCCCCACGAGAGCAGCTGCCAGTCTAAGGAGGCAGCGCTGAGTTCAGCAAACAAGGAGCTGACCAGGCGGGAGGCAGCAGCACCTTCTAAAGGGCGCCTTTCAAGCCCACCATGCTGTCTGCAGCCCCGGTCCCAGAAAGCGTCTCCCACAAATGCTACTCACTTTTCCATCAAGCTGTCTGGACTTAAACCTGACCCCAAGAGCCCCGGCCCTGGCAAGATGTGGAAATCCCAAGGAGGCCGCTGCAGGCTCAAAGTACAGCCAACAAAAACTAGGTCAGGTATTTGAAGCTTGAGCACTCATTCAAAGCCACAGTCTGAAATGTATGCTAAAAGCAGGTGCATGAGAGACTCGCCATGACAACCGTGCCAGGAGGCCAGCCTCGTATCCGGGCTGCGCAAGCCATGGTACCGGCCGGGCCCGCCAGTCCAGAGTGTGGCCCCTAAAGGAAGCGTGGCTGGAATAGACTTCTCCATCTGCTTTGCCCGGCCACAGGCCTATCAGCTCCCTGCGGCTTCAGCCTCTGCCCCCGGAGTCCCTAAGCAAGGACAACAAACAACCCCAAAGCACATGGAAACAGAACCACAAGCTGCCCTCCTGGCTATTCTGGTAGGTTTGCTCCCAGCTCACCTTAAGCACCGCAGTTTGGTTTCTCAGCATGCAAATAGATTTGAGATCGCTTGTTCTATATGTTTTGTTATTTTACTGTTTTAAATTGTCTAAATTGGTGTATTTTTAAAGCCATTGTTGAAAAATTGATGTATTTTAAAGCCAAACTTTATGTTAGATTTTATATGTTGTGAGCCGCCCTGAGCCGCTTCGGTGGGAAGGGCGTGATATAAATTGAAATAAACTGAATGTGAGGTGAGTGTGCCGATTGGCTGAAAGTCTAATGGGCATTTGTGGCTCCCCCAAAGCAACACTATTCCCTTGGGCACAACCCATTGTTATCTCACCCATCCTCCAGTTTGCTCTGGCAGACAGACGTGTTTTTGCTTCCCCCTCTGTCTCCTCACAACAACCCTGCAAAGTAGCCAAGGATGAGTAAGAGGGATTGGTCTCTTCAAGGAACAAGAGCATGGCTGGCTGGCAGGCTCTAGTAATCCCAGAGGAGAACCTGCAAGGTCCCCAAACTGCCTCTTTCCCCTCCTGGCCTCTTTCAGCTTTGCAACAGCACTCCGTGGCTAGGGCTCACCAGGCCTGTAGCCACAGGGGGCCTGTGGGGACACAGCCCCTGACCTCCAGAGGGCCCTCTGAGGCCCACCCTCCCTCCCTTCCGCCATGCTGGGCCAACGAAGTCTCAGCAGCTGGAGCTGGGAGAGCTGAGCCGGGCACAGTGCAGTGCAGTGCAGCAGCAACAGCAGCATGCAGAGAGGAGGGAGGTGAAGGAGCAGGAGCTGGAGGGAGCTGTGTGGAATGGGCTGGAGGGGGGTTGTAGAGAGCTGCAGGCTGCAAAGTGCCTGGCTGGGGGAGAGGGAGGGGGAAGAAAACCCCCCACTTGCATGCAAAGTGCAATCCCTTCTTGACTCCAAAGGTTTGGGGTTGGCTGCCTTGACGTGGTCACTTTCAGAACCTCCAGCTTTTGCCCCCACCCCAGAAAGCTTCTGAGAAGCAGCAAGCCCTGCAGGGGATGGAAAAGGGTGTCCCCTGACTTTTTAAAGGCCCCCCAACTTTTAAAATCCCGGCTAAAGCCCTGGGGCTCACGTCAGAGACTGGCAGCCTTCTGAGGTGTGGGTCATTTGAATGGGGGGGGGGGCTGGGTCCTGCTGAAAGCCCCCCCATCAACTCCTTTCCAATGTGCCTTTGGTCCCAGGCAAACCTCTTCAGCACTCACAGCTTCAGACAGAGCTCTCAACGGGGAAACTGAGTAGGATTTCTCCCAGGAGACCATGGGGCTGTCTCTCAAGAGGCAGGGGTGTGCATTGGTCTGAAAACAGTTTTCTTTTAAAAAAAACAGAGATTGAAAATGCCTGGTTCCTTGGGTCTGTTGGAGTGACAAAAATGAATAGGTATTAATTTAATTTGTTTCCCGGTGCCTGGGGGCCTGTGGAGAGAAGGGAAGGGAGATTAGAGAGGAAAGAAGAGGGAGAGAGATCCGGAGAGCAGAAACCAACAGTGAAGCTGTTCAGTCTCCAAAGCGGAGGAGGAGGAGATCAGGACAAGAGGAGAGCTTCGAGGCCCAGTCAAAGGGAACAGACCTCTCCTTTGCCCCACTCCACTCAGCAGAAATGAATGCAGCACAAGTGAGCGTCACGCAGATGATGCTCTGGACGGCAGCTTAGTCCTCGGTCTGTTTGCCCAACAGGGTGAAGCCAAATAGACCCCCCTCTTTTTAAAAAGTGTCTTGAATATCCCTCATCTTCTGCTTTGAACCCCCGACTTCTAAACCACCTTTTCCAAGAGCTTCCGGCAACAGCTGTTGGCCTCTTTTCAAGCGCTGCACACATTCCCCAGCCAACTCAGCAGCTGTTCCGGGAACATCTGGTGCGAGGTTATCATTGCCGAGACTGGGAGGCCATGCTTCCTCCCCCCCCCCATGAGATGCCAGCCTCCACGCTTAGATCACCATGGGCCTGGGGATTATGTGAGGGTCCCGTCTTTGGGTCCTTGATAGTCATTCATAGTCTCCTCTTCTCCCCCTTTCAAATAATGCTGAAAAAATGATACATCTCACAGAGAAAACCCCACCGGGAGGAAACCAGAAAATAACGCAAGAATTGGGAATCCCAGGTTGAATTTGCAGCAACTCAAAATGGGGAGGGGGGACTGGGGTGAAGTCCTGCAGGGAAGAGACATTCCAAACACTCCCCCCCCCCCCAGTCATTCTTACAGCCTTTTGCCTCACTCTGGATCTCCAAACGCCAGACTCCTGGCAGGCCAAATGAATGGCCAGAACCCTCCAAACCAAACCTAACCACAACAAAAATATCTTGCTCCCAGAAACTTAGCTCACATAAGAGAAAAACAGGCTCGAAACCTATGATGTTGGTTTGTTCACATGTTCTTCTATATTTTATTTTTTTTACTTAGATTTTTTTTTTTATCCCGCCGTCTCCGCAAGTGGACTCAGAGCGGCCAACAGTCAATTTAAAACAATTTTAAGATTACAATTTAAAACAATAAAATAACAATGAAAATACATTTCATGATACTGCTAAAAACTTCAGTATAGGCAGGATCATAATGTTCCTTCTTCTGACAGTGATCCTATAGTGATCATAATTCCTCATGACGGATGTCACTCAGCAATGTAGGGTGGCAGCTTTCTCCCATTTAGATATTAAAGGCCTGTCGAAATAGTTCAGTTTTACAGGCCCTGTGGAATTGGGAGAGATCCCGCAGGGCTCTTATGGCCTCTGGGAGGGCGTTCCACTTTGTTGGTGCTGCCACTGAGAAGGCCCTGGCCTAGCCCATGTAGAGCACTGTCTGGCCTCCCTTGGTCTGGGGACAGAAAAGTATTAATGCCTTTTAAAAGGCATTCCTTCCATGAGATGTCTCCCCCCTCAGCTGACCTTCTCATCTGCTGTCTGGGAGACTGCATTCTGGTTGTTTTAAAATGGCTCTGGGCTTTGGCTTTCAATGCTTGCTCTCACACGGATCATGTACCAATCAATTACCTACAAGTAAAACTGTGTGGATACACTTTGCTCTTTTGTCTTACCGACTCCCCAGCAGGAGACTGCCTGCTGTCAGCACAACCTCACCTCAGTTCACCTAATACGCTGCCTCCCAAGGACACATCCAGGTGGCCGGAAGTTCTGCACATCCACAACCGGAGCCCTTTGCCAAGCTGCTCTGCACGGCCTCTCAAAGGCGCCACCCGGCTCTGCTCTCTGAGCTGCACCACAGCCAACATAAACTGGGGAGGGGGGTGTCTGAATTTGCAAGTGGCATTCTCCTTCTCCAAAATGTGCTTCCAGAATCAATTCTACCATATCGGCTTTAAGTTTAAAACTCTTTCAGTGTGCTGTTGAAAACAAGGTGCTGGCCTAGATGGTCTCATCGCAAGGTTCTTAAATGGGAGCCTTCGTAGGGACCTTCCTGCCTCTTCACTCTATGATCCGGAGAACCCACAAGGATGTCACACTGGAGCTCAGGAGCAGGGGCGTTTGCATCCTTTACCCTTCCTGCTTGGAAAAGGTACAATTCTGATGGGGTGAAAGAAGAGATTTCACTTCAGGGATGAAATTCATGGTGGTCCAAAACCATTGGAGACATTCTGGGTGAATTATGAAAAAGAACTTTTAGCCAACAGACAAATGGCTGCATTTTGAAAGCCAAAGCAATGCAGTCAACATAAAGGTGAAGGGAGGGGGCAGAGAGCTCTGGACAGACTTACAGCTTTTGCTGTTATAGCTTTTGCCGAGGGGGCAGAGAGCTCTGGACAGACTTCTGTGGCCAGCAGCAGTAAAGACATGGAGAGGTGGCTACACAGCCAGCATGGTGCAGTGGCTGGGGGCTGAGGCTAGAACGAAGGAGATGCTGGCTCAGCCCCCCCACCCCCCATTTGTCATTCAATGCCCTTGGACCAGTACTGATCACTCAGGCTAGCCTACCTCAAAGGCCTGTTGTGAGGCCAAAATAGAGGGGGGGGATAGAATGCTATAGCACAGCGGTGGCCAAACTTCCTTTATGTAAGAGCCACATAGAATAAACATCTGATGTTTGAGAGCCGGAAGGAAGGAAGGAAGGAAGGAAGGAAGGAAGGAAGGAAGGAAGGAAGGAAGGAAGGAAGGAAGGAAGGAAGGAAGGAAGGAAGGAAGGAAGGAAGGAAGGGAGGGAGGGAGGGAGGGAGGAAGGGAGGAAGGAAGGAAGGAAGGAAGGAAGGAAGGAAGGAAGGAAGGAAGGAAGGAAGGAAGGAAGGAAGGAAGGAAGGAAGGAAAGCAACTTTAAATGCATCCTTCAAGCCACTAGCTGACTTGGCTTGGAGAAGTGATTTAAAGGGACAGACACCTTCTCGAAGCTGGCCAACACACACTTTGAGAGCCACACAATTTGTGTGAAAGAGCCACATTTGAACATATGAAGCTGCCTTATACTGAATCAGACCTTTGGTCCATCAAAGTCAGTATTGTCTTCTCAGACTGGCAACGGCTCTCCAGGGTCTCAAGCTGAGGTTTTTCACACCTATTTGCCTGGACCCTTTTTTGGAGATGCCAGGGATTGAACCTGGGACCTCCTGCTTACCAAGCAGATGCTCTAGCAGTGAGCCACCGTCCCTCCCCATTTGGCTCCCGAACCACAGTGTGGCCACCCCTGCTATAGAATCTGCCCTCCAAAGCTGCCATTTCCTCCAGGGGAACTGATCCCTGCAGTCTGGAGTTCAGCTGCAATCGGAGGAGAGCTCCAGCCAGCACCTGGAAATTGGCCACTCTGCTGTGACCGGCAGACCCAGCCCTGCAGGCCTCTGACAAAGCCCAGGGCCCCGCTGCTGGCGCGCTCAGAGAAACCCCCTCCCTCCCCCCATTGTTCACCATCAATCAATCTGACTGCTGACGTCCTGGGGTAAATATACTCATTGTCTAACACCTTGTCAAAAGCCGGCCAGCGATTTCGCTCCATAACTCGTGCTGACATATTGATCCCGGTGGCAGTTGTCTGGATGCTTCTTGAAGGAAAGGAAAGAATGCTCCCCTCCGCCTTTGGCAGAGCCCAGGGGGTGTTGGCAGGCAGGCAGGCAGGCTCCCTCCAGCAGCTCCTCATGCGAAGACTCTGGAGACTGGCAGGCCAGCAGCAGCTTCTGGGGACAGAAAGACAGATCCTTGCGGGGGGGGGGGGAGGCCAGAGAAACACCAGCAGCAGAAGGAAGGAGGTGGCCGCCAGTTCCCTGCTCCTTAGGAGGGACACCTGCCAGGTTCAGGGCAAGGGGAAGAAGAAGAAGAATTGCAGATTTATACCCTGCCCTTCTCTCTGAATCAGAGACTCAGAGCAGCTCACAATCTCCTATATCTTCTCCCCCCACAACAGACAGAGCTCTGGCTGACCCAAGGCCATTCCAGAAGCTGCAAGTGGAGGAGTGGGGAATCAAACCCGGTTCTCCCAGATAAGAGTCCGCTCACTCAACCACTGTGGCTGACCCAAGGCCATTCCAGCAGCTGCAAGGGGAGGAGTGGGGAATCAAACCCGGTTCTTCCAGATAAGAGTCCGCGCACTTAACCACTAGGGCTGACCCAAGGCCATTCCAGCAGCTGCAAGTGGAGGAGTGGGGAATCAAACCCGGTTCTCCCAGATAAGAGTCCGCTCACTTAACCATTATGGCTGACCCAAGGCCATTCCAGCAGCTGCAAGTGGAGGAGTGGGGAATCAAACCCGGTTCTCCCAGATAAGAGTCCGCTCACTTAACCACTATGGCTGACCCAAGGCCATTCCAGCAGCTGCAAGGGGAGGAGTGGGGAATCAAACCCGGTTCTCCCAGATAAGAGTCCGCTCACTTAACCACTATGGCTGACCCAAGGCCATTCCAGCAGCTGCAAGTGGAGGAGTGGGGAATCAAACCCGGTTCTCCCAGATAAGAGTCCGCTCACTTAACCACTATGGCTGACCCAAGGCCATTCCAGCAGCTGCAAGTGGAGGAGTGGGGAATCAAACCCGGTTCTCCCAGATAAGAGTCCGCTCACTTAACCACTATGGCTGACCCAAGGCCATTCCAGCAGCTGCAAGTGGAGGAGTGGGGAATCAAACCCGGTTCTCCCAGATAAGAGTCCGCGCACTTAACCACTACACCAAACTGGCTCTCCACACCAAACTGAAAGCCAGCATGGTGTAGTGGGTAAAGTGTCGGCCTAGGATTCGCAAAACCCAGGTTGAGATTCCCACTCTGCTGTGGACATCTGCTGGGTGATGTTGGGCCAGTCACAAACTCTCCGCCTGAGTGACCTCACGGGGCTGTTGAAAAGATGAAACAAAAGACAGGAGAATGATGTCAGTCACTTTAGGGTCCCCATGGAAATGACAGCTAGGATAGAAATAAAGTAAATAAATAAGATTAAAAACCAAATAAATGCACTTAACCATTAAAAGAAATAGACATGAGGAAACAGGAAATGGTGTGAAACGAAAGATTTGCGCGGTTGATGCATGTGTGGGGAAAACCCAAACTCTGACCAGACTCTTGGTTCCAAACCTTCCTCAGAGGCAAACTTCACAAAATCTTCTCCCCCTCCCAAGCAAAACTCTCCACCTTTGGCAGAAGTGCCCACCAAAGCCCTTGCAAGGAATCCCACCATTTTCTCCGGCCTCAGCACAAAAGTTTGGGGTGAGAGAAATGAGCCTGCCTGGCTGCAAAAGAAAGAGGCAAGCTGATGGGCCCTGGGAGGCGCGCTGCGATGGGGAGGGGGGGGACTATTTTTCACACTCGGTTCCCATAAGAGGCGCAAGGGGACAGCCAGTTCCTGGAGCCTCAGCACTCCATGCCTAATGGGCCGTCATTCCAATCTCGGGAAGCTCTCTCAGGAGAATGTGCTTCTCGCCTCGCCTCCAAATCACACACACCTCTCCCCCCCCCCTTCTCCTCATGGCTGGCCCCAAAGAAAACAGGCCTGAGCCACCACTGGGAAAGGCCCAGGCAAGGTCGGAAGCTGCAGACTCTCCCACTTTCACAACTGACCTCCAGCTGGCAGAGATCAGCTCCCCTGGAGAAAATGGCTGCTTTGGAGGGTGGACTCTGTGGCATTGCGCCACGCTGAGGCCCCTCCCCTCCTCAAACCCCTCCCTCTCCTGGATCCACCCCCAAAGTCTCCCAGTATTTCCCTACACAGACCTGGCAACCCTATCAAGAGGCTGGAAGCATCTAGGCAAGTTCAAAGCCAGGCCAATTCTCCCCTCTGCTGCTCCCTCCCTCCTCATCAGGCTCTCAGTGGGGTGACCAGGCCGTCAAGGGGTGTTATTTGCCCATGGGCACAGCTTTGCAAGCCAGAAAGACAGGCTGCCACCACCCCCACCCTGCTGCCTCAAGGAAATGAGACAAAGGAAAGGTTGCCGGAGGAGAGAGGACAACACAGGGAGGGGGGGGGGGGCTGGCTGGGAACGAAGGGCACCAGCTGCCGCTCTCAAGAATTGTTCTCATAGGTCATAGTTTCATAGTTCAATTTTATAGATGTTGCTTTATGAATACTGTTGTTACCTGCTCTGGAGAGCCAGTTTGGTGTAGTGGTTAAGTGTGCAGACTCTTGTCTGGGAGAACCGGGTTTGATTCCCCACTCCTCCACTTGCAGCTGCTGGAATGGCCTTGGGTCAGCCATACCTCTCTTATCTGGGAGAACCGGGTTTGATTCCCCGCTCCTCCACTTTCAGCTGCTGGAATGGCCTTGGGTCAGCCATACCTCTCTTATCTGGGAGAACCGGGTTTGATTCCCTGCTCCTCCACTTGCAGCTGCTGGAATGGCCTTAGGTCAGCCATAGTTCTCTTACCTGGGAGAACCGGGTTTGATTCCCCACTCCTCCACTTGCACCTGCTAGCATGGCCTTGGGTCAGCCATAGTGGTTAAGTGCGTGGACTCTTATCTGGGAGAACTGGGTTTGATTCCCCACTCCTCCACTTGCACCTGCTAGCATGGCCTTGGGTCAGCCATAGTGGTTAAGTGAGCGGACTCTTATCTGGGAGAACTGGGTTTGATTCCCCACTCCTCCACTTGCAGCTGCTGGCATGGCCTTGGGTCAGCCATAGCTCTGGCAGAGGTTGTCCTTGAAAGGGCAGCTGCTGTGAGAGCCCTCTCCAGCCCCACCCACCTCACAGGGTGTCTGTTGTGGGGAGGGGAAGGTAAAAGAGATTGTGAACCGCTCTGAGACTCTTCGAAGTGGAGGGTGGGATATAAATCCAATATCTTCTTCTTCTTCTCTGAGCCCTGTTGTACGGGGGAGGGGGGCAATGACTATGGAGGAAGGTGGCGTAAAGAGCATCAGGCCTCCCCGCCCCCACCTTTAGGCTTTCATGGCAAAGAGGACAGACCTTGCTCCCACACCATCCTCATGAAGGAGAGGAGGAGGAGATTGGATTTATACCCTGCTCTTTACGACCCAAAGAAGCCCAGAGCAGCTTCCAATCTCCTTTCCCTTCCCCTTCCCACAACAGACACTTTGTGAGATAGGTGGGCATGAGAGAGCTCTGACAGAAACTGCACGTGAGAGGAACAGCTCTGCAAGAACTTGTGACTGACTCAAGGTCACATCAGCAGGTGTATGTGGAGAAGTGGGGAATCAAACCCGGTTCTCCCAGATAAGAGTCCGGACACTTAACCACTACTCTGAACTGACATTTAAAAGGAATGTATCACATTTATGATGGCCAGAACTCCCTTTGAAGTTCAATTGTGCTTATTGCTACCATGCTCCCGGCTCCACCCCCAAAGTCTTCTGGTCCTACCCCCAAACTCTCCAGATATTTCCTGAGTCGGACCTGGCCACCGTTTACATACTACTCTTCACATAGAGTTTCAGAGCAGCTTCCAATCCCCTTCCCTTCCTCTCCCTACAACAGACACCTGTGGGGTAGGTGGGGCTGAGAGGGCTCTTTTGAGAACTGTTCTTGAGAGAACAGCTCTGAGAGAACTTGTGACTGACCTAAGGTCACCCAGCTGGCTGCATGTAGAAGAGGAGCGGGGAATCAAACCCAGTTCTCCCAAATTAAAGTCTGCCACTCTTAACCACAACACCAAACTGACTCTCGAAGGAAGCCATGGATACACACAAGGCAGGCAAAGCATGGACACACTGCAGTTCCTTCGCAGTGGGTTTTACCCACAGCCCACAGGATATCTGGAGGGCTTTGAATGGCGCTGGGGGAAGCTCCAGCCTGGTTTAGGGAAGACAACGGACACCTCCCCCACCCCCCAGGATGAAATGAAAGAAGCCCCGCAGGCCCCGTGCCCAAGATCTTGGGCTCTTTCAAGTTTCACTCTCAGTAAAGCTGACTGGCAGCTGAAGAATCTGAAGGGCCTTCCAAGTAAATTTCACAAGTTTTTACTGAGACCAGCCTTCTCCCTCCCCTTGAAATGCAATGCGCATTTGGCTACCAAGACCAACCAGCAGCCAAAAGTGAGGCTGCAAAAACCCTCCTGGTTTCCCAGCTCGCTCCCAGATGGACCCTTCAACATCCCTGAAGCTGATCCCCCAGGCCTGAAACCCTGGCAGCTTCAGAGGGACCCTGGCAGCAACTCCCCTTCCTGCCCAGGAAATGCGTGGTGGAAACGAAACGGGCATCCCAAATTGCCTCCCACTCCCCACCCGCTGCTGCTTCCCGTCTCTTTCACACATGCCCCTCCAATAAGCCTTCCATGTGTGACCATGCCCAATAACTCCTGATGACAGGGGGAGAGAGAGAGAGAGAGAGCAGGGTGGGGAGATATGCCCATCTCTGCAAACGTCGCTTTCCAACACTGCCGTGTTCAAGAAGGCTGTTTCCCCCTCCCCATTTCCTCCTGACAAAAAATATCATCACATTATAATTATAAGTTAATTAAAGCTGAGAAGATCAAAGCCACTTTAGACAGATTAATGATACGCCGAATGCCAGACATTTCACTGGTTAACGTATTAACACCATTGTCAGTGTTTGGGTTGGGTTTTTCCCCCGCTGCATTTGCCACGGTGGCCTTCTCATTCCTCCCCCCACCCCCACCCCCCACAAAACTCTTGATGGATCAAGGATTTCTGAAGCTTTAACAGCTGTGGGGATTTATGTATGGAGGGAAAGAAGCGTTCAGTAGGATTATCGGAGCAAAGGGAGGACAGAAATGGGTGCTTTTTAAAAGAGAGAGAGAACTGAATGTGCATGTATGGGAAAGAGATCCATGGGTCAGTGAGCCCCCAAAACAAAGGTCCTCCCAGCAATGCTCAAAATAGACTTGTGAGCCTTTGGATTCCACAAGTAAACTCTGGGAGATGGAGAGGGAGAGCCTGCAGCAGCCATTTCGAGAAGAGGGTCTTTGGCGCATGTGGTTCTCAGCTGGTTTGAGGGCTAAGCTTTTAATGCCAAATGTCCCAAAGAGCAGGCCACGTTCAGACCTCCTCTTCTAAAACCTCCCCAGGGAAATCACTCCTTGCCCTGATTTGGCCTTTGGGGGAAAGAGCCGAGCACCCTCAGCCACCTGTGAGCCAGGCTTCTCATGTCAGAAGAAGAAGAAGAATTGCAGATTTATACCCCACCCTTCTCTCTGAATCAGAGCCTCAGAGTGGCTTACAATCTCCTTTTATCTTCTCCCCCCACAACAGACACCCTGTGAGGTGGATGAGGCTGAGAGGACTCTCCCAGCAGTTGCCCTTTCAAGGACGACTCCTGCGAGAGCTATGGCTGATCCAAGGCCATTCCAGCAGCTGCGAGGGGAGGAGTGGGGAATCAAACCCGGTTCTCCCAGATAAGAGTCCGCACACTTAACCACTAGGGCTGACCCAAGGCCATTCCAGCAGCTGCAAGTGGAGGAGTGGGGAATCAAACCCGGTTCTCCCAGATAAGAATCCGCACACTTAATCACTACACTGAACTGGCTCTCTATTAGAGCTATGGCTGACCCAAGGCCATTCCAGCAGGTGCAGGTGAAGGAGTGGGGAATCAAACCCAGTTCTCCCAGATAAGATTCTGCTCACTTAACCACTATGGTTGACCCAAGGCCATTCCAGCAGCTGCAAGTGGAGGAGTGGGGAATCAAACCCGGTTCTCCCAGAAAAGAGTCCTCACACTTAACCACTACACCAAAGTTCTGCCCTGTCCCCTCCTTCAGCCAGGGTCCTTCACACCCAAGCCTCTCGGTACAAAGTACATGCTCCACCACTGTGTGTGGGGCCTCTCTCCTGAATGAGATCCCCCCACAGACACACTCACACAATAACAGGTATTACAGTGAAATTTCAGCTCTTGAAGGGGGGGGGGGGGGTAATGCTCTTGACCCAAATGTGAATACATGCCCATGAACACATAAGCACACCCCCTCCCTGATAGCCCAGGGTCCTGTATGTATCTGAACTGCTGCTATTCCATAAAAGGCAAACCCACCCAGATCCACTCTTTGATGGAGCACTTGGCAGAAGGGGAGGGGGATCTTACAGGGGATCTTAAACCAGATTTGGATCTCCTACACCCCCTAGTAGGAAAGGAGTGAGTGAGGCTCTGGCAGATATTCCCAAGCTCCTCCCACATTGCTTGCTTAATAAAAGACATGAGATCCAAGTGTGGGGGGGGGGAATGACGTGGCCCAGGTGTCTTACCTTTCCAGGGGTGGAACTGGAATCTCTGCTGGAACTGGAATCCAGCTAAGGGGGGAGGCATTGGGGCCTCCCATGTTGGGTTGGTCTTTGAGTGGGGGGGGGGGTTGATGTGGGCCAGATTCCTGCTGAAATTCCGAGAGACTTTGTCTGGGCCCAAGAGACCATTCTCTGCTTCTGCCTCTCCTCAGGGAAGACTCCCTCCGTCAGCAAAAAGCCTCTCCGTGAGTGGAAGGATCCAAGCGCACCTTCATTACCGTGCCATTTTCCGTTTGCCTGCTCCAGTTTTTCCTCTAAAATGTACACAGTGATAATTGCAGGTCAGCATTACAGACGGTGGGTATAAACAACACATTTTATTATTTCTTTCCCGCTTGCCATCAAGTCAAGCTGACTCCAGAGGGTTTTTGAGGCAATGTCTTGAGAGTTTTCAAGACAGAGACGTTGAGGTGGTTTGCTGTTGCCTGCCTCTCCCTTAGAGCCCTGGACTTCCTTGGGAGTCTCCTATCCACGAACTCTCCTCAGCCAAACCTGCTTAGTGAGGCCTTCCAGGTCAGACCAAACAACAGACACTGCGCATACAAACAATGTCTTCATTACCTGTGACAGTGTGTACCTGTAACAGTGTGTCTTCATTACCTGTAACCAGGCCTCAGATTCAGTGGGAGCTCACAGGAGCACAGCTCCTGAACCTTTCTGAGAGTTCCTCCTCCTCCTTCTGAGAGTTCCACCTCCTTGTCCATTGAATAGTAGGTGCAGCTGCATAACAATCCCTGGATGAGCTCCACCACCTATTTTTCTACAAAATGACCGCTGCCTGTGACAGTGTGCAGTGTAGTGGTCAGAGTCTCAGAACAGGATCTGGGAGACCCAAGTTCGAATCCCCACACTGCCATGGAAGCCCAATGGGTGATGGTGGTCCAGTTACTCTCTCTCAGCCTGACATCCCTTGCAAGGTTGTTGTACAGAGCAGATGGAGGAAAGGAGAAGAATGTAAGCCGTCTTGGGTCTTCACTGGTGAGAAAGGCGGGGGATAAAGGGAGTAAATGTGATTTTTGAAATCTGCTTGACCTAATGGTGAAAAGCAGAGATATAAATCTAGAGCAGAGACACGAAGCTCTTCTCCCTTTGCCATCAAACAAATCCATATTTCTCAAGGAACAGCACCTGTCCAGAGCTCCCCCAGAAGCAAAGGGGTCCCCACGGGTGTCATACAGAGGGCTAAGTGGCACAACGCCCCTTCGCTTCGGGCTTGACATTTTGTAGGCTCAAACAGGAGAAGCGCCACACAGCAGTTCTCCTCTCTCCTGCCCAAGGAGGAATTAGCCGCTCCCAAGAAGATAATATTTTACAGCACGTTCAAACAAACAGAGTTCATTGGCTCCCTGCCCGGCCCGGGCAAAGCTGCTTTGCCTTAAGGAGCCCTGGAGACCACGTGAACTTTAAACACTGTAATCCCCCCCCACACACACACACACACAGTCCCCGTTTCTCCCCTTCTTTTCACCTCTGCTTCATTCACACATTCAGCCCGAATCACATTCACGTCTTTAAACACCATCTCTCCACTTCTCAGCTCAAACATTTCTTTCCCTGCTGAGATGGCATAACTGCTTCTGAAGCCAGAGACTACGGACACGTTCAGGGGGTGGGAAACGAGAGGGGGCAGGGAGGGCAGGAGGGGGGTCTCTACCCGATAGGAAGGCTCCTGCCAAACTCTCACACCAAGTTATATCCCAAACACACTCATGCTTGTTGCGGGGGCCCTCGGAGGAGGAAAACAACCAATCCTCCCTTTAAATAAGCCAGTATACCCACAAGGATTACCCAAGAAGAGCCAGACCTGGGGTTCACATTGTTCAAGATCTCCACTGGGCATTTATGTGGGGCACCAAATTCTACCTTGGACATTTCAGAAGGTTTTATATTAGGCAGTAGTTGAAACGTTGTCATCAGTGGCTAAAAGGGGATCATCTTACTTATATTAACTTGTTTTGTATGCAAAACACGTTCAAATGCAGCACATCAAAAAAACCTGAGCCACCAACAGAAATGATAGAACCCATTCTGGACAAGGTTCTAGTCCTTAGTTTTAACTCTTTGCCTCCCTGCCCTTGCTGGATGGGCATTGCCCAGGAGGGCACCTCTTTATCCAAGGAACAGGGTTATCAGCTATTCCAATGCTTATTATTCGTTTTAGCCTGTTCTGACTGCTCCAGCTTCCACCTTTGGAATTCCAATTACTGCACTGTTTCGAGTATATCTGTCCTCCGGCAGTTTGTTGTTTGTCTTGTCTTAATTCTGTAAGAAGGCAATGCGAACGGGATGTCTTCTGCCGGGCGAATACGTTGTTGTTTGTGTTCTGTCACCCACCTTGAGCGTCAGCCAGAAAGGCAGTCCATGAATTAAGTAAATACTAAACTTAATAAATAATAAGCTTTAATATGACTGAGCAGTATGTATCCCCAGCACAGGCTCCATTAGAGGGCTTTATTTGTTTGCAAATGTCTTTATTTCTGTCGCTCACAGTCTGCCTTTCGCACTGTGGCTCAAGGTGGATTACAGGGGGCCATTCGATACAGTCAACAGGACACGACTTCCAGCAAACAACGGCTGGGGCCCTTTGAATGGAGGATGCTGAGTGAGGACTGAACATCTAAAGCGGGCTCCTGGCCCCTGTGAGATAAGGACATGATGCTACCTTCTTCTGAACCAGAACCTCAGGCGTGTGCATCCCTCCCCCCCATCCGCTTTCCCCATCACAGAAACACAGAGCTAGAAGGGGCTTCAAGGAATCCCCTTCCTGTACAACACAGGGAATTCTAAACTAACTCCCCCGCCCCGTGACCCCTGCTCTATGCAAAAGGACCCCTAAGTCAATCTGGCCTGGAGGAAAACTCCCTCCTGACCCCAAAGTCGCAATTGGCATTCCCCTGGGTGTGTCAGAACAGGCAATGAGTGTCCAGCCCTGGGTCATCCTTTCCTGCCCTCCCTAAGTTCACAGGATCAGCCTTGCTGTCAGTTGGCCATCTAGCCCCTGCTCAAAAACCTCATCCTTCTGCTGCCGGGGGTAGAACCTGGGACCTCCTGCATGCCACGCAGGTGTTCTTCTGCCACAGCCTCTCCTCCCACTATTCTCTGGGCCTTCCCATCAGAATCAAAACTCCTTCCCCCCACGGGTTCCATTCCCGCCCCCCCCCCCCAAGGAATGGAAAATGGGAAATGAAGAGGTGAATTTGAAGAGGTGAATTTAGGAGGAGGTGTTTGTGAGTTTCCTGCATTGCGCAGGGGGCTGGACTAGATGACCCTGGAGGTCCCTTCCAACTCTAGGATTCTCTGATTCTAGGTGTTCCTTTAGTGCTCCAATGCAGCCCTTCAGCCGCAAGACCACCAAAGCCCCCTCCCGGGAGTTGCCCTCCCCCATTTCTCCCTCCAGAGTTTTCTCTGCTAATTTATGTTAATCAGATCCAGCTTGTTCCAAGTCAGAGATAATAAAAGGAGAAGCATTAAAAAGGGAAAAGGGGTGGAGGGAGGAGGCAGAACAAAAGAGTGAGGGGGCTGGAGTGGTAAATACTAATTGTTCTATCAGGAGAATGCATTTTAGTTTCTTGCTGAGGGGAAGGTTATGTTTAATTAAATCTGCTTGTTCTGGGCAGATGGGTCTGGATTTTAAATCAGCTCCCAGTCCCCGCTGTCAGGCAGAGGGAGGTTTCGACATTCATAGGAGGCCTTGGGTGCGACTACTGGAGGAGGAACATAGGGCGGGATTCTGAGGGGGGGGGGGTCATACCATTCAACACTTTCCACGCCCAGCTGACCCCCCAAGGCGGTTGCCATGTCTGTTATGACAAATTTATTCTGCACTGATGTGGCATGACAGAGTCTGTAGCAATACGGAGTTGCATGGCATTGTGGGTACTGTAGTCTTAAAACTGGACAGCATGAGGCACTCTGGCAAGGAGAACAATATCAAAGCATTTCCCGTACGCGCAAATGTGATTATGCAGGCTAAGGACGTATGCAAAAAGATTTCTGGCGACAGTTCTTGCACACTCCTAAACTGTCGGTGAAACCTGGCTGACAATGAAATTCAGAACAAATGCCAAATGTCTCTCCAGGCAAAAACAGCTTGACGATTACTGAGGGAATTCAGAAGACCAGCAACCTTTCTTTCATAAAACTAGCATGAACAACAGACATCTAATAATGCTGGCAAAACTCCCTTGGGAAAAGGAATTCATTTTGTACCAGGAGGACAGATGTTGTATAGAACTTGGTGATGCTACCCAAGTGGCCTACAGTCAGTTAGCATCATGCTCACCTTGGGCTATCCTGGCCCCAATTCACAGCTCTCAGAGCGCGCAGAGCCCAGCAGCGTTCCCAGGAATGCTGGGAGCACCACAGATTCTGACAGCTCCAGTCCCCTCCCACCACTACTCTAGATGGCATGGCAATAGACCCAATGACTTTCCCTGCCTCAGGGTGAGGTGCCCAGTTTTAGTTCCCAGAACAGCTGGCATCAAGAGATACATTCCCTGGGTTGCCTTGGGTGTCATTGATGCAGGGCATCTGAATGGGGGAGGGGAAAAGGTAAGTGAAGATATGGGTGGAAGGGTCTGCCCCTGTCCAATATTAACATATGAAGCTGCCTTATACTGCCCCATGGCGCAGAGTGGTAAAGCTGCAGTACTGCAGTCTGAATTCTCTGCTCATGACATGAGTTCGGTCCTGGTGGAAGCTGGGCTCAGGTAGTCGGCTCGAGGTTGACTCAGCCTTCCATCCTTCTGAGGTTGGTAAAATGAGTACTCAGCTTGCTGTGGGGAAAGCGTAGATGACTGGGGAAGGCAATGGCAAAGAAAGGAAAGGTCCCCTGTGCAAGCACCAGTCGTTTCCAACTCTGGGGTGACATTGCTTTCACAACTTTTTCACGGCAGACCTTTTACGGGGTGGTTTGCCAATGCTTTCCCCAGTCATCTACACTTTTCCCCCAGCAAGCTGGGTACTCATTTTACTGACCTCGGAAGGTTGGAATGCTGAGTCAACCTCAAGCCAGCTACCTGAAAACCCAGCTACCACCGGGGAGCGAATTTAGGTTGTGAGCAGAGCTTAGGCTCTTGGGGTGACGTTGTTTTCACATTTTCACATTTGCAATGGCAAACCACCCCGTAAAAAGTCTGCTGTGAAAATGTTGTGAAAGCAACATCATCCCAGAGTCGGAAACTGTTGGGTTTCTGATGCAATTTCACTTCCTGTTGTCATGAGTTAATTAAATGTTTGTATATGCATGCTGATGTTTAGCCAGTGAGTATGTAGAGCCAATAAGAATGTGTGCACGTACTTCCCGCCAAGGCTAGGTGTCAATTTGCATAGTGACCATTCAGGGAGAGCCCTAATAGGCTAATCCATATATTTGGGTGGTGGTCTGAGAGAAACCATTTGGTCAGTTTTATAGCCCTTTGTGTTAAGCCCTTGGATCTCCATGCAGTTGAAGTTAAGACTCAAGAGAGTCCAGATGTAGTCTAGAAGGTAGAAAGGATATTGAATCCTTTGTTTTCTAGAAATCCCACTTAACCCTTTCCTCATTAGAAAAGCAAACTACTTTTATTCTTAAGCTAAACCGTGTGCCTGGCTGCTTTGTGTGGTTCTCTCCACGTTACTCTGCTAAAGGTATATGTAAACCCCAACAGAAACGACTGGTGCTTGCACAGGGGACCTTTCCTTTCCTATACTGAATCAGACCCTCCGTCCATCATGGTCAGTCTTGTCTGCACAGACTGGCAGCAACTCTCCAGGGTCTCAGGCTGAGGTCTTTCCAAACACTTCCTACCTGATCCTTTCACCTGGAGAAGCCAGAGATTGAACCTGGTGGGACCTTCTGCAAGCCAAGCAGATGCTCTGCCACAACCCCTCTGCGGGCACCTGCTGCATCAACAACCAATACACTGGGAGAGTAGGGAAAGGGACTCTTCCCGAGGTCCAAATGGGCTTTGTTGCATGGCCTGAGTTGTGAGAACCTCGAGCGGGTCTGCAGAGAAGCACCTGATTCCTGAGCATATCCTAAACAAAGGCAAAGCCAACATCTGTTCTGGAGAAGAACTCTGAGGGTGCAGCACTTTCCCCAGAAGTGCGGCTGCTCCAAGCCACAGGTGGGCAGCATCTCTGTTCCAGGGGCTCAGGACGCCAGGCCTTCAGGGTGTGGCCGCCTCATACCGGGAGAGCAGGAATTCTGGAAACTGTCGTGGCGCCAGGGCCAGATCTAGGGGGGCGCAGAGGGGAGGGCTTGCCCCAGGTGTTGACAGAAGGGGGGGCCCAAATTGGGTATGGAGTCCATTGTATTCTATGGGACCATAACATAGAATGGCCCATAAGGGGGTGCCATTTTTTAATTCTGCCCCCCCCTCAAAAAACATATAGATCCAATCCTGCTTGGTGCCCCTCCCAGATTTGCCAGAGAAGGAGACCTCCCTTGGCTTGGGCTCCGCATTCGACTTTCAGAGTGAATTTTCTAGCCCCCCCCCCCTCCACGTCCAGCCTTGGTGGGCTGCAGTGCACATCTGGTAGGGTTTGATTCCCCACTCCTCCCCTTGCAGCTGCTGGAATGGCCTTGGGGCAGCCATAGTGGTGAAGTGAGCGGACCCTTATCTGGGAGAACCGAGTTTGATTCCCCACTCCTCCCCTTGCAGCTGCTGGAATGGCCTTGGGTCAGCCATAATGGTGAAGTGAGCGGACTCTTATCTGGGAGAACCGGGTTTGATTCCCCCTTCCTCCCCTGGCAGCTGCTGGAATGGCCTTGGGTCAGCCATAGTGGTGAAGTGAGCGGACCCTTATCTGGGAGAACCGGGTTTGATTCCCCACTCCTCCCCTTGCAGCTGCTGGAATGGCCTTGGGTCAGCCATAGTGGTGAAGTGAGCAGACTCTTATCTGGGAGAACCGGGTTTGATTCCCCCCTCCTCCACGTGCACCTGCTAGCATGGCCTTGGGTCAGCCATAGCTCTGGCAGAGGTTGTCCTTAAAAGGGCAGCTGCTGTGAGAGCCCTCTCAGCCCCACCCTCCTCACAGGGTGTCTGTTGTGGGGGAGGAAGGTAAAGGAGATTGTGAGCCCCTCTGAGACTCTTCGGAGTGGAGGCGGGATTTAAATCCAATCTCTTCTTCTTCTTCTGCACCCGAGGAAGCCCTGAAATAGCCCGGATAGGAACTGGGGGTGGGGGCGAGCAAGCGGAGGCTCTGGCCCACTTTCATCCCCGATCCGGCCTCCCCGACCGCAGAAGCACCCAGCGGGGCTGCATCAGAGCGCGCTCCGCCGAGAATTGATTAACAGCCTCCCCGGCCAAATTGAAAAATAGAAAAATGACAATCCAGTAAACACGATGCTTGTCTAACTTTCCGCAGCCACTTGGGACTAGTCGGGAGGGGGGCCGGGGGGGGGGGGGACGAGAAATTCATTTGCCTCTTCCCCGGGGCGGGGGGGGGGGTGCTCTCCTTCTTGCTTGCTGGGAAATGTGAAAACCCGGAGCAGGAAGAACTGCAGAGTCCCCGGGGCTGAAGCTTTGAATGCAACGGCGGGAGGGGAGAGAGACGGAGTTTTTACTGCCCCAGGCACTGCACGTTGGAAGGCGGCGTCATCATCCCACCAGCCTCTGAACATGTGCAAAGTGCAGAGGCGCTTAACCGAGAAGAGGACGTGGCACCGGCTGACAGCGCAAACCTCCCGGGGAGGGAGGCAAAAGCGTTCCGGAGCTTCCAAGACCTGCCCTCCATCTGCCCCAGCAGATTCCCCCGGGCCCCGATTTTGCAGGCCTCCTCTGAGGGTGGGGAGGGGTGCTGTCGGATGCCAGGGCAGGCAGCAGGCACCAGCCTCGCCCTCCCTCCTCCCCTCCCCCTCCACAGCCGCCTCTGCCATCAGTCCAGTCTCAGTGCTCCAATAAGACCTAGGCGGGGCGGGGGGAGCGCATCGAGCCCCCTCCCGACCAAGGAGGGCGGCTTCTCTGCCCAGCGGCCAGCCGGATCCTCCCCAGAGCCCAGCTCGGGCCCCAAGGCCGCTGCTCTTCCCAGCTGCCCACAGTTGCCCTGGGACGTGGGGAGGGGAGAAGAAGAAGAAGACCGGAGATTTATACCCTGTCCTTCACTCTGAATCAGAGACTCAGAGCAGCTCACAATCTCCTTTATCTTCCTCTCCCACAACAGACACCCTGTGAGATGGGTGGGGCTGAGAGAGAGCTCTGACATAAGCTGCCCTTTCAAGAACAATTCCTACAGGAGAGCTATGGCTGACCCAAGGCCATTCCAGCAGCTGCAAGGGGAAGAGTCGGGAATCAAATCCGGTTCTCCCAGATAAGAGTCCGCTCACTTAACCACTATGGCTGACCCAAGGCCATTCCAGCAGCTGCAAGGGGAGGAGTGGGGAATCAAACCTGGTTCTCCCAGATGAGTTCGCACACTTCAGTACTATGGCTGTCCCAAGGCCATTCCAGCAGCTGCAAGTGGAGGAGTGGGGAATCAAACCCGGTTCTCCCAGATAAGAGTCTGCTCACTTAACCACTATGGCTGACCCAAGGCCATTCCAGCAGCTGCAAGTGAACGAGTGGGGAATCAAACCCGGTTCTCCCAGATAAGAGTCTGCTCACTTAACCACTATGGCTGACCCAAGGCCATTCCAGCAGCTGCAAGTGGAAGAGTGGGGAATCAAACCCGGTTCTCCCAGATAAGAGTCCACACACTTAACCACTATGGCTGACCCAAGGCCATTCCAGCAGCTGCAAGTGGAAGAGTGGGGAATCAAACCCGGTTCTCCCAGATAAGAGTCTGCTCACTTAACCACTATGGCTGACCCAAGGCCATTCCAGCAGCTGCAAGTGGAAGAGTGGGGAATCAAACCCAGTTCTCCCAGATAAGAGTCTGCTCACTTAACCACTATGGCTGACCCAAGGCCATTCCAGCAGCTGCAAGAGGAGGAGTGGGGAATCAAACCCGGTTCTCCCAGATAAGAGTCCGCTCACTTAACCACTATGGCTGACCCAGGGCCATTCCAGCAGCTGCAAGGGGAGGAGTGGGGAATCAAACCCGGTTCTCCCAGATAAGAGTCTGCTCACTTAACCACTATGGCTGACCCAAGGCCATTCCAGCAGCTGCAAGTGGAGGAGTGAGGAATCAAACCTGGTTCTCCCAGATAATAGTCCACTCACTTAACCACTATGGCTGCCCCAAGGCCATTCCAGCAGGTGCAAGTGGAGGAGTGGGGAGTCAAACCTGGTTCTCCCAGATAAGAGTCTGCTCACTTAACCACTATGGCTGCCCCAAGGCCATTCCAGCAGGTGCAAGTGGAGGAGTGGGGAGTCAAACCCGGTTCTCCCAGATAAGAGTCCGCTCACTTAACCACTATGGCTGCCCCAAGGCCATTCCAGCAGGTGCAAGTGGAGGAGTGGGGAGTCAAACCCGGTTCTCCCAGATAAGAGTCTGCTCACTTAACCACTATGGCTGACCCAAGGCCATTCCAGCAGCTGCAAGGGGAGTAGTGGGGAATCAAACCTGGTTCTCCCAGATAAGAGTCCGCTCACTTAACCACTATGGCTGCCCCAAGGCCATTCCAGCAGCTGCAAGGGGAGGTGTGGGGAATCAAACCCCGTTCTCCCAGATAACCCCGACACCCAACTGGCAGGGGGCCCTCCTCAGCCACCCACCAAACACATGGAGCCACCTTGTGCCAGCCTGTTCTACCCCACAGGGATGCTGTGAAGATGGAGGAGACAAGGGATGCCCCCTCACGCTGCCTGCAAGAAGAAGGGTGGGATCCAAATTCATAGAGCACAGAGAGTGGGGAAAACTCATTGTTATTCCTAAATGGTATCATTTGCACTTGGTGCTCTTCAGTGAGCGGACCATCACCGTGCCTTTCTCCCAGTGGTCTCCCCCCCTCCGCTTTAGTCTCGCAATAACCCAGGCAGGTAGGCCAGGCTGAGATGGGGTGACCCAGCCCAAGGTTTGCAACAGACAGACAATTTGCACTCCTACCTTGATCCCAGGAGGCAGGTGTTTTGGGGCAGGGAAGTAGCTGGTGAGGAAATGGTGAAGTAGAGCACACAACACACACCCAGAGGCTCTGCAGTCGAATTGGGGCCCCCCCTAAAGATGCATCAAAGTGAGCAAAACCTTGAGAGATGCTCCCCGTGGCTCCTAAGCAGCCGTCATCAGAGAAACACTCAGACCGCATCACTTGAGCCAGAGTCCCCCGCCACACACACTACTTTCTGCAAGTTGTCCCCGGTGTGTGTGGTTGTGTGTGTGGGGGGGTCCTCTTTCCCACACCCACTTACAGCTCTGCCGCTAGACATGCAGAAAGAGAAAAGATCATATTTGTCCAGCCAGACCTGAAATCATTATTTTATAGAGCTTGGAACGATCGATTGCTTCAAAAAGGGCCAAGGATATATGATTTCTGTCGGCACGAAGCCAAGCCGACGTACATCTGCTTTATGGGCCTGAGAGCAGCACAGGAAAGTTTACGCCCAGGAGGGTCCCTGAAGGCAAAAGGAAAACCTGTTTGGGAAAAGCTGGGCAGGGGGCTATGGTGACCCCACCAGCCAGAACAGAAAGCAAACCCACCACCTCACTCAGGGAGCTCCAGGAGCCCAAAGCCGTTTGCTGGAAGCAGAGCACGGGGGAAGCCCAGTCGACAGGGCCTGTTGCACCACATATTCGCAGCGAATGGAGACCCGGCTGTTTCTTTCCAGTACAGATTTATGCTGCATCTTCAGAAAATACAAGCAGCCCCACAGGATCAAACCAGGAGTGCAGCATCTACGGTACTTTCTAGACTTCTAGAATGCCCACAGGGGGAGCTGCCTTCCCCTGGCTCAGGACACACAAAATGGTCTCCGATTGAGTCAGGGGGGACGATCTCAGCACTGCTTGCTCTCATTGGCAGCAGCAGATACCAAGGACAGAACCTGGGACCTTCTGCTACAGGCCCCCAGCCAAGGCTGGATCAATAATTAGGCCAAGTAGGCATTGGCCTATGGGCCCCCACACCTTTAGGGTTCCTGGGCTGGCTCCCCCACCCCCGTTTCCCCCCTGCTTGCAGCCCTCCCAGCCCTCTGCATGCGCAGCCAGCAACTGAGCTGCTCTGTGCCCGACTTGCCTGGTGTGGCTGCTGTTGGCGTCGTCTCCAAGTTTACCTCTCTCTACTTCTCCGTGTGCCACAGCTTTGTTAAAGGGGCTTTTGAGAAGGGGCCTGCAGGCTGCAGCGGGGGCCGTGGGTGGTGGGGTGAGTGCTCCAACTCTGAGATAATTTCCAAGGGAACTCCCAAGATTTTGACTATACAGAAAAGGGCAACTAGAATGATTAAAGGGTTGGAACACTTTCCCGATGAAAAAAAGTTAAAACACTTGGGGCTCTTTAGCTTGGAGAAACATGGACTGCGGGGTGACATGAGAGAGGTTTACAAGATTATACATGGGATGGAGAAAGTAGAGAAAGAAGCACTTTTCTCCCTTTCTCACAATATGAGATCTCGTGGGCATTCAGTGAAATTGCAGAGCAGTCGGGTTAGAACAGATAAAAGGAAGTCCTTCTTCACCCAAAGGGTGATTAACGTGGAATTCACTGCCGCAGGAGGTGGTGGAGGCAACAAGCATAGCCAGCTTCAAGAGAGGAATGGATAAGCATATGGAGCAGAGGTCCATCAGTGGCTATTAGCCACAGCCTATTGTTGGAACTCTGTCTGGGGCAGTGATGCTCTGTATTCTTGGTTCAGGGGGGGCACACTGTGAGGGCTTCTAGCCCCACTGGTAGACCTCCTGATGGCACCTGGGTTTTTTGGCCACTGTGTGACACAGAGTCTTGGACTGGATGGGCCATTGGCCTGATCCAACAGGGCTTCTCTTCTGTTCTTCTGTGACACAGAGTGTTGGATTGGATGGGCCATTGGCCTGATCCAACATGGCTTCTCTTATGTTCTTATGTGACACTGAGTGTTGAACTGAAGGGGCCATTGGCCTGATCCAACATGGATTCTCTTATGTTCTTATGTGACACTGAGTGTTGGATTGGATGGGCCATTGGCCTGATCCAACAGGGCTTCTCTTGTGTTCTTATGTGACACTGAGTGTTGGACTGGAGGGGCCATTGGCCTGATCCAACAGGGCTTCTCTTATGTTCTTATGTGACACAGAGTGTTGGACTAGAGGGGCCACTGGCCTGATCCCACATGGCTTCTCTTATGTGACACAGAGTGTTGGACTGGATGGGCCGTTGGCCTGATCCAACATGGCTTCTCTTATGACTGCCTACAGGATTGCACAGGGTTTAATCCAGCCCTGGCCCCAGCCCCTTCAGAGGTTCACTACCTCTAAACATGGAGGTCCAACTTAGCAAGGGGGATATGGTGATCCTGTTGGCTTTTCAAGGAAAGAGACCTTCAGAGGTGGCTTGCCACTTGCCACTGCCTACCTCCATGTGGTGACCCTTGGACTTCTTTGGTGGTCTCTCATGCAAGCATTGACCAGGCCGGGCCAGATATGACCCAGCCTGGCCCATCCAGCAGCAGGGTTTGTAGCCACAACTGGCTTCTCTCTCCTTCCCTGCCAAACGCCCTGGGCCCAGCCAGGTTCCTAGTTTAGTGTAGTGGTGAAGTGCACAGACTCTTATCTGGGAGAACCAGGTTTGATTCCTCACTCCACTTGCAGCTGCTGGAATGGCCTTGGGTCAGCCATAGCTCTTGCAGAGCTGTCCTTGAAAGGGTAGCTTCTGTGTGAGCTCTCTCAGCCCCACCTACCTCACAGGGTGTCTGTTGTGGGGGAAGGAGATAAAGGAGATGGTGAGCCACTCTGATACTGAGATTCAGAGTATAGTGTAGGATATAAGTCCAATATCTTCTTCATCATCCTAAGCAGCCATTTCACCACTAAACATCCAACAAGAGAAGTCATTTTTAACTTCTTTCCTGCATGAGTCCTGGACAGAGCCAAGCGGGCCTCTTTAAGCAGGGAATCCTCGGATTGGGGCCCCTTTGTTCCAGCTCCCCTGGCTGGCTGAAGCCCAGAGCACTCCAGGCAAGTCATTCCCAACATGGCTACTGAGATCCAGAAAACAGAAGCCAGAGACTGAACTGGGTGCCCTTTGGAAGGTGTCAACCAAGATGCCCTCTATACTATGGAGCCTCCATCTATTTTCAAAAGACCTCCAAGGAGCAAGATGGTGGAACCTGAATCCAGGCCTAGAATGAAGCAACTCCTTTTATCCAGGACTGGGTTTAAGAGGCTAAATCACAGCTCTACAAACAAGCAGAAGAACTCCTGATATTTCCCTGGGCTTTGTGGTGCTGCCAGCCAGTATTGCCCACTCCTCTGCCCTTTGCAGCTGTGCACACAGCTCTTGAGGCCAGCGATCCCACACTCCCTGAGGCACTGCTTGAAGCCAGGAGACAATTCAGCCAGTGTGGGAGGGGCAGGGCTAAAGGGCCCTACATTTCCACACACCCCAAGGAAAAGAGCACATTCAGGAAAAGGATGCCAACCCAGCCATCCCTTGAGCACCTCCTTTTCTGCATGCAGGGAACCGTGCTGGCACAAGGGAGCGTGCCATTACCGCAGCCACCATCTGCTCAGTCACAGGCAACCCCCTCCAGCTAAAGTGGCTACTGGATTTTGAAAACAACCCCCCGCCCTGGCTTCAACTAGAAAAGTCCAGCTTCCAGTTCTTTCTCTTGCAGGTACAAACTGAACCTCCCAGTTTTTTAAAGTTAAAATTTAGAGGGAGGGAGTTAATTTGTCCCATTTTCTTTTTCCTCCTGCCAGATTTTCCCCATGAAAAGTGTGCACTTTCTAATGTCATCTTGTTGTAGAACTGAGAGGCAAATGACTTGAAAAGGGCTTCATGAGGCAATAAAATGCGTGACAAAATGCCTTTGAATAGAAGCAAGTGAGTTGGGACAACCCCGCCCCCATCCCCAGGAAAGCAATTGGCTGGAAAAGGAGAGCTGTCATCCCAGGGAGAAAGGCCCACCAGAAACCAATGGAAGGAAGGAAGGAAGGAAGGAAGGAAGGAAGGAAGGAAGGAAGGAAGGAAGGAAGGAAGGAAGGAAGGAAGGAAGGAAGGAAGGAAGGAAGGAAGGAAGGAAGGAAGGGAGGGAGGGAGGGAGGGAGGGAAGGAGGGAAGGAGGGAAGGAAGGAAGGAAGGAAGGAAGGAAGGAAGGAAGGAAGGAAGGAAGGAAGGAAGGAAGGAAGGAAGGAAGGAAGGAAGGAAGGAAGGAACCTGGGCACGCTCTCCAGGCCTGTCCTGACCCGGTTTTGTTCAGGAGGCACCTGGGTCAAGCCCGGGATGGAACCGCTGCCAGACCCCCCCCCCCCCTGCAAGGCTGGAAGAGCCATTCTGGAGCTTTTCCAAGCAGGCTGGAGAGGCTGGGGGAGGAGAGGCGGTTGGCAGGGCGCGGGGGGGGGGGGTGGCGACAGGCAATGTGGGCGTGCTGGGCGGGGCAGAGGAGGGGTGCGAGGCCAGCCGGGCGGGTTTGTGCTGCAGGCGGCCTTTGGCGGTGCCAGGCTGGAGGGAAAGGCCAGGAGCGACAGAAGGATGGCGGGAGGGGAGGGGGGGCTGGCAGCGTCGTCTGGGGGAGTTATTTATAGCCCCGGCGGATCCTGCGAAGGCGAGAGAGAGAGAGAGATTGTAAAAATAATAACGCCGCCGCCGCCGCCTCTGCCTTGGGCGAGGAGGCTGCGCGACAATGATGTAGAGCATGCCTTGGGCGGGGGGACACGGGCACGCTCCCCCGTGAGAAAAGGGGCGCTGGCCCCTCATGCCATGGGAGCCTTTTGCAGGCGTGTAGTGGCAGGATCCGAACCCCACCCTTGAATGATGAGAGGAGCAGCCAAAATCCGAAAGGGGGGCTTGGGGAGAAAGCCATCTGCGGGGGTCTGCGGTGTGCTTTGATGGGGGGGGCAGTTGCCCGGGAAGCACCAGGGGAGGGCGGGCCAGAGGGATGAAGACTGCAAATTTATACCCCTCCCTTCTCTCTAAATCAGAGACACAGAGCCGCTCACAATTTTCTAAATCTTTTCCCCCCACAGCAGACACCCTGTGAGGTGGGTGGGGCTGAGAGAGCTCTCCCAGAAGCTGCCCTTTTAAGGACAACTCCTAAGAGAGGTATGGCTGATCCAAGGCCCTTCCAGCAGCTGCAAATGGAGGAGTGGGGAATCAAACCCGGTTCTCCCAGATAAGAAGAATTGCAAATTCCCCCACCCTTCTCTCTGAATCAGAGCGGCTTACAATCTCCTGTATCTTCTCCCCCCACAACAGGCACCCTGTGAGGTGGGTGGGGCTGAGAGGGCTCTCACAGCAGTTGCCCTTTCAAGGACAACCTCTGCCAGAGCTATGGCTGAGCCAAGGCCATTCCAGCAGCTGCAGGTGGAGGAGTGGGGAATCGAACCCGGTTCTCCCAGATAAGAGTCCGCGCATTACACCAAACTGGGCCTGTGTGGACCCTCATGGCTCCATGTGCCTCCAGCAAGTGGTGTGCGCGCATCTGGAAAGGCGTGTCAGGATTGGAGAGATGAAAAGACGGTGATCCCGTGTCCCAGTGATGACGCGCATCGCCAGGATTCACACAACACGCCCTGGGCATTCTTAACTACTGGACCAACCAACCCGGCTGCATTTAGGTTGCATTTGGGAGTCTGTAGGGCCCTCTCTTTCGGCATGCGCCCCTCCCCCTCCAAAGGCGCGGCCCTCTTTTGCAAGCCTTTTCCTGAGCCCCCGTCGGCACCGGGAGGCCGCCCGCGGGACAACAATCAGGGGTGCGAAACTCCCCCATCACCATCCCCCCCCAACCCCCGTGGGCCATTCAAAGGGAAGCGTCGGACTGGGGGGCTGCGCTCCTCCCCAACATAAAGATGAGCCGCGCCTGCCTAATGCACCAAATCCCAGGCCAGGCCAGCCGCGCCTCTTGCCGCCTGGTCCTCGGGGCCGCTCCCCGTGAAGGCCCCGCCGCTCCGCCATTCGCGCATCCCACAAGCCGGCCTCCCTGCTGGCTCGCAGGCCCAGCCAGAAGAAGAAGCAGGGGGCTCAGCCGGGAGGGGGAGCCTTTGCAAATGCCGCCCTTTCCCCAGGCAGTCCTCGGCCGGGCCTTTGGTCAAAGAGGGCCAAAATGCTTGGCCCGCTCTGGAAGCGGCGCCCTCGCTCCGAAAGGGCTCCCTTTGCCTGAAGCAATGTCAGCAGGCAGCCCTTCCTGATTGGCTACTGTCACGTCATGATGTCATCGCGTTCCCTGCCTGATCTCAGAGTGGCCTCTAAGGGTTGCCAAGTCTGGTTTGGAAAATCCCTGGAGAGTTTGGGGGTGGATCCGGGAGAGGGCGGGGTTTGGGGAGGGGAGGGGCCTCAGCATGGTGCGGGGCCCGAGAGTCCCTCCTTCCAAGCAGCCCTTTTCTCCAGGGGAGCTGATCTCTGACAGCTGGAGATCAGTTGTAAAAGCTGGAGATCTCCAGGCCCCACCTGGAGGCTGGCAACCCTAATCCCTCTGAGAAGGAGAAGGGAGTCCCAAACATGAAAAACAGGGCTCTGAAGCAAGCAGCAAACAGAGATGGGAAATTGCAGGGGAGCGGGGGAGAGATTGGGCCAGGGATCCTGGAGTGGGGGCCTTCCAGCCCTCTGGTTCTATATTTTGCCCCTGAAGACAGACCCCCCACAAAGAGCTGAGCCTCTAGCATATCTTAAGGGCACAAAGGGGCGGCAGAAAGATCATTCTCTGCAGAGCAGTCCTGTCTCTGAAACACTTTATTCTTTTGTCTCCCCTTCCTTGGGGCCCTGGTGCAAATCCTCTGGACAAAGCAAAGCAGAGAACACCTCCCCCCCCCTCAGAAAAGGGGTTGGGATCCCCAGGAGGCCAAGGCAGCCAACACAGTATAACCATGCAACAGCTGGGCAATGACCAGGGAGTCTTGGGTTGAAATCCCCATGATGCCCAAGAGGGGGGACTGTGGGCCAATCCCTTTCTTTTAGCCCTGCCTACCAGCTTGCTGGGGGGTAAGTGTAGATGACTGAGGAAGGCCATGGCAAACCACCCCTTAAAAAGTCTGCCGTGAAAACGTTGTGAAAGCAGCGTCACCCCAGAGTCGGAAACGACTGGTGCTTGCACAGGGGACTACCTTGACCTTTTTGCCTCATATGGTCATGGAGGAAGGGGAAACTTGAATGGCCCTCTCAGCTCCTTGGAGAGAAGAGATAAAAATGAAGAGACTGGACAAAGTCCCTCCCCATCACTTGGTGTCACCCCCCACCACCACCACCATCTTTCTCCTTCTCCTCTGTTCGTAGAAATAGACTTTCAGCACTTCCCTCTCCTGACTTTTCATCAAGCTGTCAGCAAGTGACAAAATGCCGCCACAAACACACCAGAGAGAGAGAGAGAAGGGAAGGGAACCAAAGAAGAGGGTGCCACCTCCCTGCGCCTCGTTTCTTCTTCCCAGTTTGGAAGATTATTCATCACAAGCTGGTACCCGCCGGGTGAGTGCCAGGAGACAATGCCACTTTGGTGCCACACTTTGACAAATGCCACTCTGTAGATCGCACACTTGAGGGGTGAGAAGTGAGAGAAAGCGGGGATATCTCAAAAAGAGAAGCCTGTCTTCCCACAAGCAATACCAACCATAGCAAAGGTGGGTGGAATACGTTGGCAGCACAGCATCTGTTTGAACTGGTTGGCAAAAGTGTCCTGTTGCAGATGGAGGGCTTCAAGATGCCCCCCCCCACCATACTGCAGCAAGAGACAATCCTCCCAAGACCCCATGTTCGACACGGTTCTCTTTCCAGCCTGCTGGAACACATGACGCCTTGCCAGCACATTTCATCTAGAGTGGAACTTTACACATGACTACGCATAACAGTGCCTTAGACGCAATCAGATCACTGGTCCATCTAGGGGAGTATTGCCAACTCAGACAGTCAGCGCCTCTCCAGAGGCTCTGGTGAAGCCTTTCACATCTCCTATTGCCTGGTCCTTTTTAACTGCAGGTGCCAGGAAATGAACCTGGGAACCTTCTGAACACCAAGCAAACGCTCTACCACCGCGCCACAGCCTCTTCCCAAAATGCACAGAAAGCTCCCTTCTGCTGAATCAGACTCCACTTGGCCCTTCAAAGCCAGTCTTGTTTCCTCAGACCAGCAGTGGCACTCTAGAGCCACTTTGGTGTAGTGGTTAAGTGTGTGGACTCTTATCTGGGAGAACCGGGTTTGATTCCCCATTCCACCACTTGCAGCTGCTGGAATAGCTTTGAGTCACCCATAACTCTCACAAAGTTGTGCTTGAAAGGGCAGCTGCTGTGAGAGCCCTCTCAGCCCCATCCACCTCACAGGGTGTCTGTTGTGGGGGGCGAAGAGATAGGAGATTGTAAGCCGCTCTGAGTCTCTGATTCAGAGGGAAAGGAGGGTATAAATCTGCAGTCTTCTTCTTCTTAGGTTCTCAGGTAGAGGTCTTTCACATCACCTCTTGCCATGTCCTTCTAAACTGGAGATGCTGGGGATTGAACCTGGGACCTTCTGCATGTCAAGCAGAGGCTTTTCCACTGAGCCACAGCCCCTGCCCTTCGCTGACAAGCTTGATGCTTCCAAAACACTTCAAGGAAGGAAAGAGAAGTCTGCAGCCTGAGAGTAGCTAAATTTTCAAGTAGGCTCAGCCCACCCTTCTGACCCACCACACTGCAAATCCCCTTTCTTTTCTTCTGCAGGGGCTCCATTGCCACGGAATCCTGGTCAGAGGTTATTCAGTGGTCACTTGTGGCCTGAGCCAGTTGGGGCTGCAGTGGGCAAGTTGGGGCTGAAGTGGGCACCTCCCCAAGTCAAAAGTTTGTGGCAACAACCCCCCTCCCAAACAGCAGGAAGCAATGTGAGCCTTCCCTTCTTGCCACCTGGTAGGATCCCCCTGCAGGTGGGCATCTGGCCCAGATACTTGCCTCACAGACAATGGCTTTTATGCCCTTCTTTGAGGTAGGGTTGCCAATATCCATGTGCAGGCAGGGGATTCCCCAGCTTGGAGGGGAATCCTCCCCCCACTTCAGGGTCATCAGAAAGCGGGGGGGGGGGGGAATGTCTGCTGGGCACTCCATTATTCCCTACAGAGACCAGTTCCCATAGGGTATAATGGAGAATTGATCCATGGGTATTTGGGGCTCAGTGGGGAGTGCTGTGTTTTGAGGTAGAGGCACCAAATTTTCTCCATAGATCTGATGCCTCTTCTCAAAACACCCTCCAAGTTTCAAAAGGATTGGACCAGGGGGTCCAATTCTGTGAATACCCAAAGAAGGTGCCCCTATCCTTCATTAATCCAAGTGGAGGGAAGGCATTTAAAAGGAGGGTGATACCATTAAATGTAATTGTCAGAACTCCCTTCAGAGTTCAGTTGTGCTTGTCACACCCTTGCTCCTGGCTCCACCCCAAAATCTCCTGGCTCCACCCACAAAGTCATAGAGTTGGAAGGGACCTCTAGGGTCATCTAGTCCAACCCCCTGCACAATACAGGAAACTCACAGACACCTCCCCCTAAATTCACAGGATCTTCATTGATGTCAAATGGCCATCTAGCCTGTGTTCAAAAACCTCCAAGGAAGGAGAGCCCACCACCTCCCAAGGAGGAAGCCTGTTCCACTGAGGAATCGCTCTAACGGTCAGGAAGTTCTTCCTAATGTTGAGCCAGAAACTCTTTTGATTTAATTTCAACCCATTGGTTCTGGTCCTACCTTCCGGGGCCACAGAAAACAATTCTACACCATTCTCTATAGGACAGCCCTTCAAGTACTTGAAGATGGTGATCCTATCACCTCTCAGCCGCCTCCTCTCCAGGCTAAACATGCCCAGCTCCTTCAACCTTTCCTCATAGGACTTGGTCTCCAGACCCCTCACCATCTTCGTCACCCTCCTCTGAACCCATTCCAGCTTGTCTAGATCCTTCTTAAAATGTGGTACCCAAAACTGAACACAATACTCCAGGTGAGGTCTTACCAGAGCAGAGTAAAGCGATACCATCACATCACATGATCTGGACACGATACTTCTGTTGATACAGCCCAAAATTGCATTTGCCTTTTTTAGCCACCACATCACACTGTTGACTCATGTTCAGCGTATGGTCCATTAAGACCCCGAGATCCTTTTTGCACAGACTACTGCTAAGTCTCCTGGCTCCACCCCCAAAGTTCCCAGATATTTCTTGAGTCAGGCCTGGCAACTCTATGTCAGAACTTAAGAACTCCAGGCAGATCCCATACTTAGTTTCCAAGCTAGGATTTTATTAGAGAGAACTAAGAACTGTTAGATACAAGGTACAAGATAACAGTGATGGCGAGAGCCAGCACTGGCCCAGTTTTATATAGTAAAACAAACAACCCACAAAGCTTTAATTCACACCGTTACAGGCACATCTGTCTTCCCACCAGTGCTATCAGCAAAGACGTTGCCTCCTTACTCTGAAGGCCACACGATTCGGCTTCAAAGGGTGTCAGTGTGAGAAAGTACAGAGATACAACATTATTCAGTCTACAGCCCCCAAATACTTTGGATACCATCGGGGCAGGGTTAACTACTACTCAGGCACTTCAGGTTAAGAAAGGTTACAATATGGGGTCGGTCTGGTTCAACGCTCAGGTCCACTCTATGCATACTTGCCAACCATCAATTATACTGGTTCTACATTAAGCTAGCAATAATAAAGTTACAAGTTCTGACATACTGCCCCCCCTAAGCGCCCTCCCCCGGGGGGTGGCGGCTTGGGCTTGTGCGGGTACAGCAGGTGAAACTTTTTTAACAATTGCGGCGCAGCTACGTTCTGAGACTCGACCCATTCATCACAGCTCGGGGGGAAGTGCTTCCACCTGATTAAGTAATACAGTTTCCCCCGTTTGACTTTGGAGTCCAGGATTTCGTGGACTTCATGGTGACTCTGACCCCTCACTGTCGTCGGAGGGGGCGGCGGAGCCCTGGGATGGAAGGACGTGGCACCAGGGTCTTTCCGGAGTAAGCTGCAATGAAAAACAGGATGGATTTTGCTTAGAGACTTGGGCAGCTCGAGTTCTGCAGTCACCTTATTGATTACTCGTTTGATCCTAAAAGGCCCAAGAAACTTCAACGCAAGTTTGCGGCAGGGCTGAGGAAGGGGGAGGTTTTTTGTGGACAAAAAGACAGTGTCTCCCACTCTCAATTCCCATTCAGGAGAGTGTTTTTTATCAAACTGTTTTTTGTAAGCCTTTTTCGCTTCCTCCAGGTTCTCCTGAATTCCCTTCCAGCTCTCCCGAAGGCCTTCCCACCATTGTTGGCACGATGTGGGTTCTGAGGGGGTGGCAGGGAGGGGAAGCGTTGGGAAAGGCTTGCCCTCATAGCCATTTATGATTTGGAAAGGAGAGGTTTTAGTAGAGCTGTGAAGGCTGTTGTTGTAGCCGTATTCAGCGAATGGGAGTAGGTCCACCCAGTTGGACTGTTGGAAGTTAATGAAACAGCGGAGGTACTGTTCTAGAAGGCTATTAACCCTCTCCGTCTGTCCGTCCGACTGGGGGTGGTAGGCTGAGCTGAGGCCCTGCTCAATACCCGCAAGTTTGCAAAACTCCCGCCAGAAGTTGGCAACGAACTGCGTCCCGCGGTCGCTAATGACCTTGTCTGGGAACGAGTGTAGGCGTACAATGTGTGTAAAGAAAAGTTGGGCAAGTTTTTTAGCCGTGGGGAGCTGCTTGCAGGGGATGAAGTGGGCTTGTTTGGAGAATGTATCGACCACTACCAAAATAACAGTTTTGCCCTGCGACGGCGGGAGCTCCACAATGAAATCCATAGACACTACCGACCAAGGCCGGGTGGCTGTTGGGAGGGGCACTAGGTGGCCGGGAGGTTTACCCCCTCTTCGTTTAGCCATCAGACAGGTGGGACATGAGAGGACGAATTCGGAGACGTCTCTTTTGAGCCTAGGCCACCAAAACTGTCGGGTAAGGAGGTTGAGGGTTTTGACATAGCCGAAATGGCCCGCCAGGCGGCTGGAATGACAATGCTCTAAAATCTGCTTGCGGAGGGAGGAGGGCACATAGATCTTTTCGTTGTGCAACAGGAGGCCGTCCTCGCTTTTACGGAGGTTCGGTGGTTGGTCTGCTTCCCGAGCAGTCTCCGCAACTAACTGAGACAAGAGGTCTGGCTCCGGGGGACCGATCCTCTTCCCGGAGCGGGTGGTGACCCCCCCCGCGATGGCCGAAGGGGGGATAAGGGAGTCCACCACCTCCTCGCGGAGGCTCTCATGCTGTGGCAGGCGGGAGAGGGCGTCCGCCAAGAAATTCTTGGTACCTGGGATGTGTTTCAGTACAAAGTCGAATTTGGCGAAAAACCCAGCCCACCGGATTTGTTTTGCAGTCATTTTGCGGCGCCCGGTCAATGCCTCGAGATTTTTGTGGTCAGTCCAGATTTCAAATGGGACTCTGGCCCCTTCAAGCCAGGAGCGCCAGGTTTTCAAGGCAAACATGACTGCAAAAGCCTCCTTGTCCCACACTGACCAATTTTTCTGCTCGTTCGAGAACTTTCGTGAAATGTAGGCGCAGGGGCGCAGAACCCCGTTGTCCCCCCTTTGCATTAATATGGCTCCGACGGCGGCGTCGGAAGCATCACATTGAACCACGAAAGGTTTTAACTCGTCAGGGTGGGCCAACACGGGCTCCGAGGTGAAGAGGCGTTTCAATTCTGTAAAGGCTTTTTGACACTCGGGCGTCCACGTTAGGCGCGCGCCCGGCTTTTTTGCCTCTGCCCCCTTCCCCTTTGTTTTAAGGAGCTCCGTAAGGGGTAACATGATGGTGGCGAACCCCTTTATGAAGTCGCGGTAAAAATTTGCGAACCCGAGAAAACTTTGGAGCTGTTTGCGGGTTCGTGGGGGCTCCCAGTCTAGCACCGCTTGAACCTTTGCTGGGTCCATTGACAACCCTTCCCCCGATACTCGGAAGCCTAGATAGTCTAGTTCAGTCTTGTGAAATTCACATTTTGATAGTTTGGCATACAACTTGTGCTTGCACAGGGTGCTCAACACTTTTCTGACTAGTGGTACATGTGACTTGAGATCTGGCGAATAGATAATGATGTCATCAAGGTACACCACCACCCCCTTAAACAGGAACTCTCGCAGAACCTCGTTGATAAAGTTCATGAATACCCCAGGGGCCCCCTGTAGCCCGAAAGGCATAACCAAGTACTCAAATTGTCCTAGCGGGGTATTGAACGCGGTCTTCCACTCGTCCCCCTCCCTGATGCGGACTCGGAAGTACGCGTCTCGGAGGTCGAGTTTTGTGAATATTTTCCCTGTGGCCACAGTATTCAATAGGTCCTTAATCAATGGGATCGGGTAGGCATTAGACATCGAAATCCCGTTTATCGAGCGAAAATCTGTGCAAAGTCTAAGCGACCCATCCTTTTTCTTTCTGAAGAGGACGGGGGCGGCATGGGGGGCTGTTGCCGGTCGTATGAACCCCCGCTTCAGGTTTTTGTCCAAAAATTTGCGGAGTTCCGCTTTCTCCGCCCAACCCATGGAGTACAGTTTCGCTTTTGGCAGTTGCTGCCCCGGGATCAGTTCGATTGCACAGTCCGTGGGGCGGTGAGGTGGTAACTCATCCGCCTCCTTCTCACTAAAGGCCAGTTTTAAGTCCCGGTATTCTTTGGGGATCGAGGCGACCTCCTCGAGGGTGAGGCAGGCTCGCTCATTCCGGGGAGGCGGATGCGGCCCCCATTCGGGGCGCCAATGGTGGTGTTCGCACCTCCAGTCCGGGAATCGGACGATCTGCTCCTCCCACCTTATGTCTGGCTGGTGGCGGGCGAGCCAACCCGAGCCCATCACCACATCAAACGAGCAAGAGGGGGCAATTACAAAAGTTTCGATCCCCCAATGCTCTTCGGTCCCAACGGGGACCGCCTGCGTTTCTAGCTTACATGGCTCTCCCCTCATGGGCCCCCCGTCCATCTGCTGGAAAAGCATGGGTAGCGGGAGGGGGGACGTGGCTAATCCTAGCGCCTCTACTAGGCGGGGGGTGATTAAGTCCCGGTTGCACCCCGAGTCGATTAGTGCTCGGGCATGCATGAACCGTTTTAGGTTCGGGTTGAGAAGGGTTACGGCCATAAACAATAAACCCCCAGTGGCTCTCACCGTGAGGAGTGCCGGCTGTTGCTGGACCTGCTTCGCGGCACCCATTAAAGCAGGTCGTTGTCGTTTCCCGCCGACTCGGTGTCGTCCGACTCCCCGGTCGATTCTTCCACGGTTTCTGGTTCGGCGGTAAAATCCTCGTCAGTCGCCAAGGTGGTGGCGACGGAGCCCCGTCCGGGCTCTTTCGGCCGACTACTCTTTTTCTTCTTGGGCCCCGATGCGGTTGGCCTGGCTGTCGGCGGGGTGGACCCCGCTTTGGCTGGGCAGTTGGAGGCGAGGTGGTCCGGGTCGCCGCACCGGTAACACTTTCGGGCAGTGGTGGGGGTCGAGGTTGTCGGGGCCCGTCGCCCTTCCGCCTTGGTGGGTGTGGATTTCAACCCCTTCTTCGCCAGTTGCTGTCGGCGAAGCCCCACGTGCTGGATGTTGGTCTCGACCTCTCCGGCTAGCTGGATCCACCCGACCAAGGTGTCGGGTCGCCCGTGGCTGTAGCAGCGGTCGAGGACGTTCGGGTTCAGCCCGTTACAAAAAGCAGTATATTTCATAATCTCGTTCCACCCTCTCACTGCCGCGCAGTAGCCCAGGAACTCCGTGGCATACTCGCGAATGGATCGGTTGCCTTGTTCGATGCGCTGGAGGGCTGCGATGGCTTTCTCCTCGCGGAGCGGGTCGCCGTACTGGCGGAGCATGGCGTGCAGGAACCCCGCTACAGTTGCTAGCTCGGGCTTCCTCGCGGTGAACAGCCCGACGTACCATTTGCGGGCTGGACCTCTCAGTCGGGACGCAATGTGGTACACTCGGCTGGCTTCGGTCGGGTAGTCCGCACCCCAGTGGGTAAAGAACGTGTCGCACTGTATGGTGAAGTACTCCACGTCCTCTGGGCTCCCGTCGAATGTAATTTTCAGCTCTCTCCCCCCCCCTGCGACCGGGGGTGCCGCGGGTTGGGGCACCGGGGCCGGCAGGGCCGGTAGGGCTGGTGCAGCTGGGGCCGGCGGCGCTGGCGGTGCGGGCACGGGGACCGCCGGGGGCGCCGGAACTGGCGGCGCCGGAGGCGCTGGGACCGGCGGCGCGGGGGCCCCCGGGGCCGGAGGCGCCACTGGTTGTGGGGCCGGTGGGGCTGGAGCGGGCACCACCGGCGGCGCGGGAGCCAGCGGGGCCGGTGGAGCCACGGGCGGTTGCCCCAGCGGCAGCCCTCCCACGGGGATCCCCAGGACCGCCGTCTGCAAGGTGCGGAGCTGGTCGTAGATCGCGCCTAGGTTCTGTTGCATCTCCTCGGCCATCATAACTCGGGAGGCGTGTACGTCGTTGTGAATTTCCCGTACATAGTCGAACAGGTCGTTGCAGAGGCTCCGGACCGGGTCGTCCCCGCCTCGCGGTTCTGGACCTTCGCCCTGGTCGTCGTCTCCGTCTCCGCTTGCCCCGTCGCCCAGCATACTTCTGTACCGCTGCTCCGCCGCGTCGATCGCCGCCGTGGACTTCCGCGGGCTCCAGGATCGGGGTGCGGCGAACGCGTCCACCGAGAAAGGTGCGGGCACCTTAATCTTGCGCCTCACCCCCGTCACCTTCGGGTCGAGCGGCGGGTCCTCCGTTGGAGTGGTGGGCTCTCCGTTGTCTGGAACCTTTGCAGCCATCGGGCCGGGTTTCCAGTTCAGATAAGCTCCGAAACAATGGGATCACTGTTATAATGTCAGAACTTAAGAACTCCAGGCAGATCCCATACTTAGTTTCCAAGCTAGGATTTTATTAGAGAGAACTAAGAACTGTTAGATACAAGGTACAAGATAACAGTGATGGCGAGAGCCAGCACTGGCCCAGTTTTATATAGTAAAACAAACAACCCACAAAGCTTTAATTCACACCGTTACAGGCACATCTGTCTTCCCACCAGTGCTATCAGCAAAGACGTTGCCTCCTTACTCTGAAGGCCACACGATTCGGCTTCAAAGGGTGTCAGTGTGAGAAAGTACAGAGATACAACATTATTCAGTCTACAGCCCCCAAATACTTTGGATACCATCGGGGCAGGGTTAACTACTACTCAGGCACTTCAGGTTAAGAAAGGTTACAATATGGGGTCGGTCTGGTTCAACGCTCAGGTCCACTCTATGCATACTTGCCAACCATCAATTATACTGGTTCTACATTAAGCTAGCAATAATAAAGTTACAAGTTCTGACACTCTACTTGGAGGATGGACTCCAAGGGATGCACTGGGCAAGCCAGGCGGACGGCAGCCTGGTCTCCTTCTCCTCCGGCACCAGGAGAATTTCTTCTCCATGAATTATGGCTCTGCCCGCCTTTCCCTGCAGCAGCAGGGCCCTTATCCTGTTCGTATCTGAGGCCGCTGCTATCTCTCTCTTCCAGAGTGCTTAAGCAGAGCGGGTAGCTCACAGTCCCACGTGCCCAGGATCTCTGCCCAGATGCTAAACAGATGAGGGCTGCACCACCATCAATCGGGGAAGGGGCCCTGCTGCTCTGAAAGAAATCACAGAGTTTGATCGGATCTGTTTGCCCCATGGAAAAAAGGCCACAGCCTGAGTCGGAATCTTTCGCATCCAGCCCTACACCGGCGCTTGCTGACAAGGTGGGAAGAGAACAAATGAAACCACTTAAAGAGTCATTAAGCCTTAACGGCCTTCCTTCTCATAAGCCAGGAAATAAGCAGCTCCGGGAGATGGCAGAAGGTTATCAAGGACTCTTCGGCAACCTGATTAACAAACCATTAACCCCATTCCAAAAAAAGAACTTCCCTTTAAAATACACAAAGGCCTGGAAAACACACATTTCCAAAGTGTCCCCAGGGTGGAACTGATAGCCTCATCCCCAGGAGGTTATTTCAGCTCAGGACAGAGCCTCTCCATCACAGCTAGCCCCAGAGGTCAGGATCACATCATTTGGGGGTTCAAAGGAGTGGAAGCAAATGGAATTCTTCTCTCTCCGGCTGAGCCCCAGTTTGGAAGGAGAGCAAGAGATGCGGGGGTGGGTGGTAGAGTTGCCACTAGGCTTGCCAGTTTCCAGATCCCAGCAGGAGATCCTCCGGTTCTGCAGGCTCCTTTCTGCCACCAACCAGCTGGCTAGCAGGCGAAAGCCCCACCCCAACAGCCTTTAGATCTCGGAAGGCTTAGAAGAAGCTTGCAAAGAGCTGCTTGTGTTTTGGAAGGTGTGTCTGCCTTTAAATCTCATCAGGACAAAGCTGCAGGGGGGGGCAGGGTGAGCAGGCAGAACCACATGGCTCTTCCCTGGGAGTGTGAGAGAGGAAGCCAGCACAGTCCCTCTGTTTGTTTGGCATTCATTTCAGAAGTCGTTTGTATGGATAGTAAAGAGTTAACCAGAACCTGATTATTTGTATGGATAGTAAAAAGCTAATCAGAACCTCAAGTGCTCTGTTCAGTACTTTTGTTTTCCTGTGTTAGACTGAAGAAGTTAGTTGAAATACAGCAGATTGCTCCATCCAGCAACTCCCATGAGTAAATTGCTCCAATGAGATCACAAAACTGTGGGCTTGCAAACTGTTCATTTTGGCTGCTTTGTGAGAATGTGTGTGTTCTCTTTCATTTAGTGGGGGACCCTTTGAAAGCAGAAAAGAGGAGGAGGAAAAGCTACATATTTATTTATTTTAGGAAATAGGAAAGTCTCAGGCTCCACCCCCAAAGTCCCCAGATATTTCCTGAGTTGGACCTGGCAACCCCAGTTGCCACCTCTGGGTTGGTCAATTCCTGGAGATCTGAGGGTGGAGCCTGGGGAGGGCAGAGTTTGTGAAGGGAGTTCATCCGGAATACAAATCCACCCTCCCAGGCTGCCATTTCCTCCCAGGGGGCTGATCCATGTAGTCCGGCAACCAGTTGGAATTCTGGGGGATCTCCAGACCCCACCAAGAAAGGCCCCTGGAGCCCTAAGAACCTGTCACTGGCTCCGCTGTTAGTGATCTGGGGCCTGAATCCTGTGCAGAGTTCCCTCATGGCTTCCTCACTCACCAGTTTTCAGCTGTCATTTGCTCATGACAAGCTCCACCCAGAGTTAGATTTATGCAAAAGCATAAATTTATGCAGATTTATGCAGGTGTAGTGGTTAAGTGTGTGGACTCTTATCTGGGAGAACCGGGCTTGATTCCCCACTCCTCCACTTGCACCTGCTGGAATGGCCTTGGGTCAGCCATAGCTATAGCAGGAGCTGTCCTTGAAAGGGCAGCTTCTGTCAGAGCTTTCTCAGCCCCACCCACCTCACAGAGTGTCTGTTGTGGGGAGAGAAGACATAGGAGATTGTAAGCCGCTCTGAGTCTCTGATTCAGGGAGAAGGGTGGGGTATAAATCTGCAATTCTTTTTCTTCAGGACTTCAGATCATTGGGTGACTCACAAAGGGAACTTGCCATTGCTTTGGGCCTGAGCACTTTGCTAGGGTCCTGGCCCCGCCATGGGGCTGCAGAGGCCCAGACCTCAGGGTTCTCCCAAGGCTCAGACAGAGACAGAGCAGAATGGGACTCCCACTGGTCCTGCCCCAGGCTTGTGACTCCCCCACCAAGGCCTACCTGTTTGCCCTGGCAAAGAGACTCCTCCTGACAGACAGCAGGTCAGGAAAACACATCCAGACTTCAACCTCACCAAAGCCTTTGGAGGGTTTCTATAGCCCTTGGCCAAATGGCCCATCCAAGCAGGCAATCCGCCCCAGGCAGTCTTGTCAGCCCCGGTGAGAGACTAATAGAACCATCCAGCAGATCAAAAGGGCAGTTTCTGGCTCTTGGAAGCTGCAGAACTCCAAAAAGGAAGTTCTGTCCTCGACTGCTGTGGGAGCAGACCCGCCTCAGCAGTTTCTTGACCATCTTGAACCCTTTTTAGTTTTTAATCTCAAACACATGTAAAAGACTGAACGGAGGTTTGGGAACAGCACTGGCCACCTCTTCAGAAACTCTCTTCAGCAGAAAACTTTGCTTGAGCAGAAAAAGATTTGCTTGCAGCTGTCCCTTTCAAGCTGGATCAGGTGGTCACAGACCCACGCACCCCCTCTGAGTTTCCCACACCGGCAAAAACTCAGAATTCCATGCCTGGTAGCTCGGCTTGTCAGTCCTCAGGTCCTGGCAAGGGATCCCCCTGTTTTGCACGCTGGCAGCAGGGGGAAGCCGGGCCCCAGCAGCCACCATGTGCCTTTAGATCTCAGACAGGTTTAGAAACTAGCAAACTGCTTATGCTTTGGAAGGTGTGTGTGTGTGCCTTTAAATCTCTGTGAGACTGAAGCTGATTGGGGGTGGGGCAAGCAGGCAGAGTCACATGTGTGGGAGAGGAAGAGAGAGAGCACAGTCCCTCTGTTTTGCATTCCTTTCAGGAGCTTGTATAGTAAAAGCGATAGTAAAGAGCTGACTAGAACCTGGTTATGGGATAGAAGAAAACTCTACTAGACCACTCTCTCTTTAAGTTGGTTGAAATATAGCAGACAGTTACATTCAGCTACTCTGGTGAGTAAAGCTATCTATACCATTGCCCCAGGGAGATCGCAAAAGTGTGGGCATGCAAACTGTATATTTTGGCTGCTTAGTGGATTTTTGTGTGTGTGTTCATTTGCATTTAGTAGAAGTACAGCTGCTGGGGAGCAGAAAAGGGGGGGGGGAGGAGGAGGGAATGAAGACTGCATTCAGGGGAACGGTACTGCTGTATTTTTATTTATTTATTTAATTGGAATGGGAAGGCTTCCCAGCTCCACCCCCAAAGTCCGCAGATATTTCCAGAGTTGGGCCCGGCAGCCCCACTGATATCCTTCTGCAACCAAACCAGGGGAAAGGGGCAGCTGGAGCAGAGGCCAGGAAGGAGTGCCGCTTTGCCCCCTGCCAGCCCAAGGAGCCTCTGCCATGTGCTGCAGGGTTGCTGGCTGGATCTGAACATCCCAATTTCTGATAAGCTTCTGCCCCATGAAAATCAAATCCAGGAGTCTTTTCCTTTTTCACCATTTCCTGTTTCCTTGTGCTTCAAAAACATACACATTTCCCAACATCCCTTGTACATAAATTGCATTAAAGGGACACGTCTGTATCAATAGCATAAAAGAAACCACGAATTATCAGTGGCAGCCGTGAAACCAACAACTGCATCACACAAAAATCAACCGGAAACAGAAAACCTGCCCTGGCGCCTCTCTCTCCCCAGTCCCAGCTGGTGCGCTCAATAGGGCTGTGGGAATGAATGAAGACCTTGCTGGGAATGAAGAATATAAGAGAAGCCATATTGCATCTGGTCAATGGCCCATCCAGTCCAGCACTCTGTGCCACACAGTGGCCAATATATGTGTGTGTGTGTATACACACATATACATACATACATATACACACATACACACACACACATGTATATACTGTGGCTAATAGCCACTGATGAACGTCTCCTCCATATTTTTATCCAATCCCCTCTTGAAGCTGGCTATGCTTGTAGCCGCCACCATCTCCTGGGGCAGTGAATTCCACATGTTAATCACTCTTTGGGTGAAGAAGGACTTCCTTTTATCCGTTCTAACCCGACTGCTCAGCAATTTCATCAAATGCCCACGAGTTCTTGTATTGTGAGAATATTGTATTCTTGTATTGTGCGAGCTCCTCTGGTTGGCCCAGATTCCTCTTTTGTTGCCCACAAAGAGTCTCCCTCTTCTCCATGGCAAGAGGTGGGTCAGGTGACCCTCCTGCCTTCCCTGAGAAGCTTTTTGTCAGACAAGGTGCCCCTGAGGCCTGCAGGGCAGGGGAAGAGAGGAGGAAAGAGAGCGAACCGCAAAGCCCAGAGGCAGCCGGGAGCCCTCCATTTGCGCGGGGAAAACCACCCTCTGCCAAAGAGGTTGTTATCCAATTTCCCCAACAAACCCGGTGATTTCAGCTCATTGCAGCTGGCAGAGATGCATCGGATTGGAAAACCAAGTCTGAGAGGACGCGCACGCAAAGCAGGTGCACCCGGGCTGAGCTGAGGGACCAGCTGCCTTCAGGGAGTCCATCTCGGGGGTCCCCCCGGTCACCCCACTCCCAGGCCACTGGGCTAGTGCTGGATGCTCCCAAAAAATCTCTAGCACCGTAAAAGCCTGGCAAAGACAGGGAGGAAAGGCTGGAAATGTCTAACGCCGCTGACAGCCCTCTGCAAGTGAAAGAGTAGCCGTAGCAGATTTAGGCCCACAAAAGCTGGGGGTGTGATGCATCATGGGACAGCACAGGAGACTCCAGCTAAGGATGGCATCAAGGTTTGGCTTTCTTTTTTTTTTTTGGTGATTGCTGTAGATTATTCTGCATCTCTTTTATGCCATTTATATGCAACTGATGCAGACACAATGGTGAAGAAAGTCAGTGCTAGGAAACAGAAAACAATAGAAAAATAACTACTCCTAGGTTTAAACGGGTATTAGCCACAGTATATATGTGTGTGTGTGTGTGTATACACACACACACACACACATATATTGGCCACTGTGTGACACAGAGTGCTGGACTGGAGGGGCCATTGGCCTGATCCAACATGCCTCCTCTTATGTTCTTATGTGACACAGAGTGTTGGACTGGATGGGCCATTGGCCTGATCCAACAGGGCTTCTCTTATGTTCTTATGTGACACAGAGTGTGGGACTGGATGGGCCACTGGCCTGATCCAACATGGCTTCTCTTATGTTCTTATGTGACACAGAGTGTGGGACTGGATGGGCCACTGGCCTGATCCAACATGGCTTCTCTTATGTTCTTATGTGACACAGAGTGTGGGACTGGATGGGCCACTGGCCTGATCCAACATGGCTTCTCTTATGTTCTTATGTGACACAGAGTGTGGGACTGGATGGGCCACTGGCCTGATCCAACATGGCTTCTCTTATGTTCTTATGTGACACAGAGTGTGGGACTGGATGGGCCACTGGCCTGATCCAACATGGCTTCTCTTATGTTCTTATGTGACACAGAGTGTTGGACTGGATGGGCCATTGGCCTGGCCCAACAGGCCTTCTCTTATGTTCTTATGTGACACAGAGTGTGGGACTGGATGGGCCACTGGCCTGATCCAACATGGCTTCTCTTATGTTCTTATGTGACACAGAGTGTTGGACTGGATGGGCCACTGGCCTGGCCCAACAGGGCTTCTCTTATGTTCTTATGTGACACTGAGTGCTGGACTGGATGGGCCATTGGCCTGATCCAACAGGGCTTCTCTTATGTTCTTATGTGACACTGAGTGCTGGACTGGATGGGCCATTGGCCTGGCCCAACAGGGCTTCTCTTATGTTCTTATGTGACACAGAGTGTGGGACTGGATGGGCCACTGGCCTGATCCAACATGGCTTCTCTTATGTTCTTATGTGACACAGAGTGTGGGACTGGATGGGCCACTGGCCTGATCCAACATGGCTTCTCTTATGTTCTTATGTGACACAGAGTGTTGGACTGGATGGGCCATTGGCCTGATCCAACATGGCTTCTCTTATGTTCTTATGTGACACTGAGTGCTGGACTGGATGGGCCGTTGGCCTGATCCAACAGGGCTTCTCTTATGTTCTTATGTGACACAGAGTGTTGGACTGGATGGGCCACTGGCCTGATCCAACAGGGCTTCTCTTATGTCTCACAAAAGCAAAATGGGGATATTGGAACCAGTCAGTGGGTTTGCAATATTCTGTTTCACTCAGCCAGTGGGGGAAACTCTTCTGGTATTTCCAGAATGCCCCCCCCCAGGAAGCTCAAGCAAGGGGAGGACAGAGAGGTCCAAGGGGAAGGATCTGCTCACATGTCTGTCGCTGGCTTTGGGATGACCACTGTGGACTCAGAAGAGCATCAGGGGAAGACATCTGCCTTGAATCCTTAGAGAGGTAGAGGTAGTCCCCTGTGCAAGCACTGAGTCATTACCGACTAATGGAGTGGCGTCACATCATGATGTTTTTTGACAGACTGGTTTGCCATTGCCTTCCGCAGTCATCTACACTTTCCCGCCAGCAAGCTGGGTCCTCATTTTACTGACCTTGGAAGGATAGAAGGCCGGGTCAACCTTGAGCCAGCTACCTGAACCCAGTTTCCACTGGGATTGAGCAGAGCTTGCACTCTGTGCCACGGGGCTCCTCTTGAATCCTTGCACTGAATTCTCTGCTGTGCATGGGAACCGCAGCCCCATGGCTTCTGCCCACAGCACAGGGGGTAAGTGATGAGCAGCGGAGAGCAGAACCTGCCCCAAGATTGTGCTCTGCAGGGACAATTTTATTTTTTGTGGAAGAGCAGCTGCTGAATTTTGCCTCAAGCAATGTTTTGGCATGAATCTAAGGGCCCCTGCTTGGGCAGAGCATCTCCAGTGGGGGGAGAACGAGCGAGCAATCAAAGGATATTATCCAAGGAACGAGCCGATCCAGGCCTGAGGATTTTATTTCTCATTTCCTCGGAGCAGCAAAAGCAGTCGCCACCGGGTCTTTGGAAGCCTTTGTCAAGACCTCCCATAAAGCCTGGCTAATAAAGGCAGTGGGACAGTAGATGAATTAAACTCTCCCAATCAAAGCGTCGAGAGGCTGCACAGAACCGGAGCTGGTCTCGATGCAACTCAATGCCTTTCCAGGAAGACATTAACGAGCCCTCTCAGATGGCGGCTCTACTTGAACATTAAGGCATGCTTCTCATTCACTAATTGGATGAGTCTATTAACGAGGAGCAGCTACGAGAGCCAGCGTGGCACAGGAGCTCAAGGGTCCAACCAGTGCCAGTTTCATCATGTCCGCCTGCTCCCAGAAGGACACTGGGCCCATCTCTCCCTTCCTCTCTCTCTCAGCCAACCTTAACTCATAAAATGGAAGACAGAGCTGTGAATTCTGCCCTGGGAGAAGACTGTGATACAGATGAAGGCTGTCTGGTTTTTGGTACCAGTTGCTGCTGGGGGCCGAGAGCAGAAGAGGGTTCATTTGCTTGGCCTCCGTAGCCCCCTTCACATGTTCATTGTTTCCTCTGAGCTGCAGAGCCTCGTGAGTAAAAATTCTACTTTGTGAGCTACTGGCATTAAAGTTGTGAGCTGCTGCATCAGTTATTGTGCTCTGGGGCTGTCCTTCCTGAGCTAAGACAAAAACATGTGAGCTGGAGGCTAAAAATCTGTGAGCTCGCTCATGCTAACTCAGCTTAGAGGGAACACTGCACATGTTATAGTGAATGCACACACATCCTGCCTGTGCATATATACATCTGTTTGTAAGGAAAGAGGCAGTGTGTGTTTGCTTTACAAATGAAACTGGGGACCAACACTAGGATGTCAGCAGCTGCAAGCACGCATTCAGCTGTACATGCAATGTAACGTGGGAATTACTCAATGCGCAGATAAAGAAACATTAAGTGCAAACTCTAATTGGATTATATCTGCATTCACTATCACTTGTGAAGAGTGCTACTGAGAAACAGGATTTGAGTCTAGAAGGGCCTTTCCTCTGATCCAGAAAGGGATCCTTGTTGCTTTCTTAACCGGAGCACGACCAGTTCTGGGACCAAATGACTGTTTGGGGGCAGCACAATAAGGGTAGCCAGAACAAAGCAGCAGACAAGTGCACCTTTAAGACCAACTAAGTTTTATTCAGAATGTCAGCTTTCGTAGCCAGAACACATCACAGGAAGCTGCCTTCTGCTGAATCAGACCTCTCGTGGTCCATCAATGTCAGTTTTGTCTACCTTGACTGGCAGGAGCTCTCCAGGGACTCAGGACAGGGGGGTGGGTCTTTCCCATCATCTGCCACCCAGTCTTTTAAACTGGAGATGCTGAGGACTGAACCCGGGACTTTCTGTATGACAAGCAGATTACCACTGAGCCAGAGCCCCTCTGCATCACAGGGGTCAGGTCATCCCCCACTGTCAGCAGCAAATGACAGGCCCCCCCCACCCCAAGCTCAGCAAGTCCACAAAAAGACAAGTGACAAACAGGCTGGAAGCAGCCCATCAGACAAATGGAGGATTCCAGGCTTGCAGGGATTGAGAGAGAGCTGTCTCTTTATATAGACTGGGCCCCCTGCACAGGTTGTCCCGACCGACCATCCCTCCACTAGGAGCAGGGGAAGGACAGAAGGGCACCCTGCAAAATACACACCTCCCAGTGCCCCCTGCATTCTGCATGCAGCTCTGTCTCTCCAGGCACAGAAGTTTTCACTCCCCAACTTGAGATGCTGCCAACTTGGTGCTTGGGGGTGGGGGGGGGGGAGGCAGCAGTGGAAGGACCTCTAGTGTCCTGCCCACTAGCGGATCTCCTGATGGCACCTAGTTTCTTTGGCCACTGTGTGACACAGTGTTGTTGGACTGGATGGGCCACTGGCTTGATCCAACATGGATTCTCTTGTGTTCTTAACCCCCTTCTGAGTGAATTACAGCCCGAACCCCCTTCCTCCGCCCTTGTGGACCATTCCCTCCCCTCCCCCCTCATTTCCTTGTTATGACATCATTATGGGCTTGATAAGGATGTAAACACCTGTTTATTATAAATCCAATTACACCCTTCCTGGATGTATAAATCACACATTTAATTCCACTTCAGAAACGTTTCTGTCCTAAGCGGAGAAAATAACCGCTATTTATTTCTATCATGAATTCTCTCCATGGCATAAATATTTATTAAGCTACGCATGATCAAACCTATTCATTTAAAAAAAAAGAAAAACCAGGCTCCAGCCAAGGGACTTGGAGCCTAAACCCTCTTTGAAGTTTCGTTCTGCTTCCATACAAGAGATTCTTCAAGGAAAATTAAATGACAGAATCAGTCCTATCTGGCTCACCAGATCCAGCCACTGAAAACATTTCACCCAGGGAAAGCCAGCAAATATCCTCCAGTTTCACCTGGCTCCCTGTTGCCTCTTCCAGTTTGACCGGAAGGGACTGGACGTCATGTTAGGCTGAACTTGCACTCCCTCCGGAACCAGGGTAGGATGAGGCCCCTTGCGGGGGGGGGGGGCACAGGCAGTTAGTGCTCTTGCAGTTGTCCTGTCTGGGGGGCCTCTGATAGCCAGCCAGTCGGCCGCTGGCCTTAATGGGCCTTGGACTGGTCCAGCAGGGCTCTTCTGGTGACCTTGTAAAGACCCACCTGCCGCCTTCAGGGGTTGGCCGTGGGCACCTGCCTGGCATGCAGAAGGTCCCTGGGCTCCACCCCCAGCCTCACCTCAGAGAGCCAGCTGCGATTCCTCAGAGGAAGAGAGGAGGGGTCTTCAGCAGCTCCGCTTGAGCGACAGGGGGGGCCTGCCTGCAAAGGACTTGAGGTTTTACTGCCTCCAGTTTGGCAAGCTGGTTTTAAAACCGGCTGCAAAGGAGGGCCATCTTGTAGGAAGCGAGTGGTCCTCCGCTGGGTCTTTAACAAGAGAATTGCCCCGCCAGGATTGTGGTTCAGGAAATGCTGTGAGATGGAACCTGGCCAGAAGGAGCAGTTGAAACAGCAAATGTTCAGAGACAAAAGGCAAAACACAAAAAGACACACCCGGGAGTCTCCTTTGGGGAATGGACAAGTCTCCAATTTCTTATTTGCTGTGTTTTCTCTCTGCCCCCCTCCCCAAAATGAGCCTTTGCACTCCGCAGACCCACCCACACTCCTCGCCCAGGACCCGGGGGGGGGGGCAGGCTGTCGACAAACCCCGCCTAAGCCCTTGCTGGTGGAAACCAGCTCCTCCAGGTGCCTGGGGCCATAACTGTGCAGCAGCAAGAAGCTTTCTCTCCACACAAACATCTGCCGTTCTGACAAAGGAAATGAGGGAAATTATGGGAAAGGCCATTGATTTTGGCAGGAGAGCCTGGCTCTCAGCTCCCCCCTACCATCATGGATGTTATCGTGGAAGAATCCACCCTCCTCCCCTGCTTGCTTCTTCCACTGAAATCTGTCTTGAGCATTAGAACCATTTCTTGCCAGCAGCATCAACAGCGAGTCACAAGCAAACAGCCCAGTTCTTCAGGCTACAGTTTCCTCTCTGTATCACTTCCCCCAACCCTGGAATTGTGTGGGGATTTAGGCTTAAAGATGCCTTTGCATTCCTTGCCTCACTCTCACACCATATGCAGGCCTGCTAGTACTTGGTCTCCATTTTAGTAGAGCTCCTTCCCTGGATCCAGAACTCCTCCACTGGATGGTGGAGCTACCAGATACATGACAAATTCCATAGAATTCTAGAGTTGGAAGGGACCTCCAGGGTCATCTAGTCCAATCAGAAGAAGAAGACTGCAGATTTATACCCCGCCCTTCTCTCTGAATCAGAGACTCAGAGCGGCTTACAATCTCCTCTATCTTCTCCCCCCACAACAGACACCCTGTGAGGTGGGTGGGGCTGAGAGGGCTCTGAAGACTGCAGATTTATACCTTGCCCTTCTCTCTGAATCAGAGACTCAGAGTGGCTCACAATCTTCTCTATCTTTTCCCCACACAACAGACATCCTGTGAGGTGGGTAAGGCTAAGAGAGATCTCCCAGAAGCTGCCCTTTCAAGGACAACTCCTGCTAGAGCTATGGCTAACCCAAGGCCATTCCAGCAGCTGCAATTGGAGGAGTGCGGAATCAAACCTGGTTCCCCCAGATAAGAGTGTGCACACTTCCCCACTACACCAAAATGCAGGAAATTCACAATACCCCCCCCCATACACACCCCTATTGACCCCTGCAGGCTCCAACCCAAAATATGGCAAAAGGGGGGGGGGACCCTCCAGGATCCCTGGGGCCAAACTGGCCTGGAGAAAAAATGCTGCCTGACCCCAAAGCGGTGAAGAGCATTACCCTGGGCGTGTAAGAGGGGGCTTACTTGAAGACGGCGATCCCATCACTTCTCAGTCATCTCCTCTGCAGGCTAAACATGCCCAGCTCCTTCAGCCTTTCCTCATAGGACTTGGTCTCCAGCCCCCTCACCATCTTCGTCGCCCTCTTCTGGACATGTTCCAGCTTGTCTAGATCTTTCTTAAAACTGATCCCAATACTCTAGGTAAGGTCTAACCAGAGCCAAGTGAAGCAATACCAACACTTCACATGATCCGAACACTGCACTCCTTCTGCCACAATCTACCAAATGTCCATTTGCCATCTCAAGGGGAGCTGGGGATTGTCTGCATCTGCAGTCATTTCTGGACCCACAAAGAGATTAACGCCAAGAAGGTTGCACCAAGGTCACTTGTGCATTGTAAATCGCTGCACAAAAGCAATGTGGATGCAAAAAGAGTCCAGATTCCTTCTGTGCAGGAAAAAAAAGTTTATAAATCTCAAAAGGTGACCTTGTAAAATCAGTTTGAGAAAACTGAAAATGTCACAAACAGGGGGGGGGAAACCAAACCACCAAATTTCTGACTGTGATCCAAGAAGACACCAATTGCACATTCCTTGACCTTTCAGCTCCCAGCAGCACAACTGCACAAAAGAGGATAATTGTCAGGTCACAGAAAAGCAGGGAAGGAGAGAGCTGCCAAACAGTTACAGAATACTAGTTAGGCACAGGAACCAAAGCCGAGTTTGTGGGGGGCGGGAGAGCCTGGCAGCTCCCTGGGTCATTCCCTCCTTCCTTGCCAGCTTGGGCTCCCCACCAGCCCCACAGCTTCCATTGAACCACCTCTGGTGCACATGAACAAAGCAACAGTCAAGTCACACCTTTAAGACCAACCAAGTTTTATTCAGAACGTAAGATTTTGTGTGCTAAAAACACACTTCTTTGGATAAGGGGATCAGGTACAGTGGGCCGTGACACTAAAGGCGAGTTCACACGTGCAGACCCACCAGGGCAAAAAACCACGAAAAACAAAGAAATAATTGAAAACAAATCAGCCAGTATCATAACGCCCCTGTATAAATCGATGGGGCAGCCTCATTTGGAGTAGTGTGTACAAGTTTGGTAACCGCACCTCAAAAAAGATATTATAGCATTGGAAAAAGTGCAGTAAAGGGTAGCTAGAAGGATTAAAGAGTTGGAACACTTTCCCTGTGAAGAAAGGTTAAAATGCTTGGGGGGCTTTAGCTTGGAGAAACATCGATTGAGGGGCGACATGATAGAGGTTTACAAGATTATGCATGGGATAGAGAAGGTAGAGAAAGAAGTACTTTTCTCCCTTTCTCACAATACAAGAACTCTTGGTCATTCAATGAAATTGCTGAGCAATCGGGTTAGAACGGATAAAAGGAAGTCCTCCTTCCCACAAAGGGTGAATAACACAGGAATTCACTGCCACAGGAGGTTGTGGTGGCTACAAGCATAGCCAGCTTCAAGAGGGGATGAACATATGGAGTGGAGGTCCATCAGGGGCTATTAGCCACAGCGTATTGTTGGAACTCTGTCTGGGGAAGAGATGCTCTGTATTCTTGGTGCTTGGGGGGGCACAGTGGGAGGGCTTCTAGTGTCCTGGCCCCACTGGTGGACCTCCTGATGGCACCTGGGTTGGGGGGTTTTGGCCACTGTGTAATGCATAGTGTTGGACTGGATGGGCCATTGGCCTGATCCAACATGGCTTCTCTTATGTTCTTATAGATCCAAGCGGGCTTATGTTCTTATGTTCATGGGTGAAATTTCTGTCTCATAATACTAGAACCCAGCGGAAGAGGATGGTTACCCAGTGAAAGAGATGGGCCATACAGACTGGATGGACAAATGTCACACATTGCAAACTTGTGGAACTCCCCACCACAGGAAGTGGTGATGGCCACTGCTCAGATGGCTTTCAAGGTGAATTAAACACACACATACACAATCAGACTGATGCCTTCATTAAAAAAAAAATCCCAGAGACTAGCAAACTGAAGAGTTGCTGAGTTTGGGGGGCTGGCTTTCCCCCAAGCCCCTCCTTACTTGGACGGTGAAGGACTCCTGTTCTTGAAAACAGCTTCAATTTGCAGGTTTGAAAAGAGAGTTGAAAAGAACGAACAAACTTCTTCAGTTTGATGAATGGCTCCCTGACATTGTATACATATATGAATGAGCCACAGAAGAACACAGTAGGACGAACTCAAAGCAAAGAGACTGGAAGATGAAATGCTCTTTAGTATCAAGGAAAGGAAAGGTCCCCTGTGCGAGCACCAGTCATTTCCGACTCTGGAGTGATGTTGCTTAAACAACGTTTTCACGGCAGACTTTTTACAGGGCGGTTTGCCATTGCCTTCCCCAGTCTTTTATGCTTTCCCCCCAGCAAGCTGGGTACTCATTTTACTGACCTCGGAAGGATTGAAAGCTGAGTCAACCTTGGGCCAGCTACCTGAATCCAGCTTCCGCTGGAATTGAACTCAGGTCGTGAGCAGAGTTCAGAACACAGTACTGCAGTACTGCTGCTTTACCACGCTGCGCCACGGGGCCATATCAAAGCGAGTCTTAATTCCACCGAGCTTTGGCTCCAGCTGTTTCCTCCCTTCCGTGCGGGTCCATTTCTCCCCCCCCCCCCCCCCGTAACTGTACAATGAGGCCTCTTGTGATCTTAATCATATGAACATATGAAGCTGCCTTATACTGAATCAGACCTTTGGTCCATCAAAGTCAGTATTGTCTTCTCAGACTGGCAGTGGCTCTCCAGGGTCTCAAGCTGAGGTTTTTTCACACCTATTTGCCTGGACCCTTTTTTGGAGATGCCAGGGATTGAACCTGGGACCTTCTGCTTCCCAAGCAGCTCTCCAGGGTCTCAAGCTGAGGTTTTTCACACCTATTTGCCTGGACCCTTTTAGTTGGAGATGCCAGGGATTGAACCTGGGACCTTCTGCTTCCCCAGCAGATGCTCTACCACTGAGCCACCGTCCCTCCCTATTGCGCCTCTGCCAGGGAATCAACACTACCTTGCTTAGAAGTCCAGGTCATGGGAAGTTTGGGCTGTTCAGATCCAGAGCAAACCTGCAGCCTTCCAAGACAGCCAAGGGAAGACAATTCCAACATTCTCATTGGGTTCTCCCTGAATTTTCTAGATTCAGTGTCCTTGGATGCCCTTAAGCTTCTAGCTCCTGCCCTTTTTTTGCACACACACCCCTTGCCTTCGTGCACTGAGATTTTCAAGATTCAGTAGCACCTTGAAGTCCAAGCAGATTTCAGGGGGTAAGGTTTGGGGACTCCAGGTTCCCTTCATCAGATAGCTTGGGGGCTCTCAAAGGCCCCCTAGAAACCTCATTGGTCTTTAAGGGGCAACCAACACCAAATCCTCTACTGCAGGGGTGGCCAGACTTGCTTAGCATAAGAGCCACATAAAAAAAAATATCAGATGTTTAAGAGCTGCAAGACATGAACATCAGATGTTTGAGAACAGGCAGGCAGGAAGAAAGGGAAATAGATGAGAGGAGAGAGGGAGAGGTAGAAAGAAAGCAACTTTAACTTTAAATGCACTCTCCAAGCTGCTGGCTAGCTTGGCTTGGAGAAGTTATTTAAAGAGACAAATGCCTTCTCCAAGCTGGCCGATGGGACAGTGGGAGTTTCAAGAGCCGCACAATATGCATGAAAGAGCCACATGTGGCTCCCGAGCCACAGTTTGGATACCCCTGATCTACTGCAAACCAATATGGAGGCCCTCTGAAACTCCTCTGATTTGGGAGCCTTGGATTGCCTCACCTTGTATACAACAAGACAGAACGGTTCCAGTCATACATGGCTCCATGTTCTTTTGGTTCCAGGTATTGCACAGAGCACCACACATGCCTAAATCTGCCACAGCTCCCACTGCCTTTGCTTCCAATGGAGCTGCACCCCCACATCTGTGTTACCAACCTGTATGGTGATATTTGCAAGAAATAACAATATGTCTCGACATTTTTTTTAGTATGCTGTTTCCCAATATTCGTCAATACATGTTCACATCAGTAAGACACTAGTCAGTCACACAGTCAAAAATTTATTGTGTGTAGCCATTGGTTGTTACAAAACAGAACACTAGTGTGACACTACACAAAAACAGCCTTGAAACGATCATATGTTCTGCCACATCCAAATTGCTTTTTTGCAAGGTTTGGTCAATGTGGATGGAATTGCACATTTGCACACTGGTAAAACACCCTGCCAACAAAAGTCTGTATAGTCAAAGCAATGGTATTCCCAGTAGTAATGTATGGCTGTGAGAGCTGGACCATAAGGAAGGCCGAGCGCAGAAGAACAGATGCTTTTGAACTGTGGTGCTGGAGAAGAATCTTGAGAGTCCCTTGGACTGCAAGAAGATCCAATCAGTCAGTCCTAAGGGAAATCAACCCTGACTGTTTCCTGGAAAGTCAGATGCTGAAGATCAAATATTTTGGCCACCAAATGAGAAGAGAGCACTCACTGGAGAAGATCCTGATGCTGGGAAAGACAAGGCAAAAGAAGAAGGGGACGGCAAAAGATGAGATGGCTGGACAGTGTTACTGATGTAACTAACGTCAATGTGAGCAGACTTCAGAGGATGGTGGAAGACAGGAGGGCCTGGCGTGACTTTGTCTATGGGGTGGCAAAGAGTTGGACTTGACTGTGTGACTGAACAACAACAAAACACTATACAGAAAGCACCTAGATATAATCATATGTGCTTTCTTTCCTCTCCCCCCTCCCCTGCAGGTTTTTCTCAATGCCCAAGTGCAGGATATGTGTGCAAAAGAATGGCAGAAGCTTGAGAGCAGAGATTCAAGACAGACAAAAGGAAAAGAGTGATTGAAATGTGGAATTCACTTCCGGAGGATGTGGTGATGGCCACAGGTATAGATGGCTCTAAAGGGGATGTGACGGAACCGGCCCGATTCTGCCTTCAGACCCGGTCCCGTCAGCTCCCTATTGAGTCGCCAACTCCTGGAGGGAGCTATTTCTCCTCCTGCCCCTTGGGCTCGCTGCCACCACCTGCTCAGTCTAGGGGTTCAGATTGAGAGGAACAGGACTCCCAATCCCCCTCTCCGGCTGTGAGGCTAGGCCTCCAGGTCCTCTGCCACCCTGTACTTGGGTTTCACAGAGACCTCAGCACTTCTTTGGGGCACCCCTGGAGGATTGGCACCTTATCCAACTGCATGCCTTCCCCCTTCCCGGGCCCCCTTTATAAAGCAGCGTGATCTAAACGGTCGGGATCTATGTGGTACAGAGTTTGACTGCCAGCATTCAAAACAGCAAAAAAAAAATATTTATTTAAAAGAGAAAAAGAAAAGAAGAACAAAACAAAAACAGTTGCTTGTAAAAGGTTACACAGCACAGCACCCGCACAGCAAACAGCATGACAAAGAAAAGGTGTTTATAAACGTTTCCTACTGTCCCTGGTCTAAACTTGCCCCTCCTTGGGGATGACTTACTTGGTCTGACTGCCTGGGGCCTCACAGGCAGGAACCCCCATGTTCACCACATGCTCCCTTGAGCGCCAGTTGCAAACTGCCTTCTCTTCCTGCTAACTCCAATACAAAGAACAAAAGAACTTTCTGCCTCTCTAGGAGACTTTCCCCCTAGAGTTGTTGGTTTGGCTCTGGAAGGGAGGGAGGAGTGAGGGGAGGGCTAGGCCAAAGCCTGCTTAGGAGTTTCATGTTTTCCCTCCCAATGAAGCACCAACATGGACTAAAATGGCGTTTCTCCACAGGGGATAAGACAGATACGTGGAGGAGAGCTCTATCAGTGGCTACTAGCCAAGCTGACTAAAGGGAACCTCTATGTCCAACCAACCTCTGAATCTCAGAGGCAAGAGGCAACTACAAGGGAAGGCAACAGAACAACGTTTGAGTCCAGTGGCATCTAGAAGACCAATGAAGTTTCATTCAAAGTATAAGATTTTGTGTGCAAGCTCACTTCAGGCTTATAGCTTGATTAAAACTGTGTTGGACTTAAAGGTGCCCCTTGACTCAAACATGGTTCTGCTGCTTCAGCCCAACAAAGCCACACACCTGAATCTATCAGGAGAAGGCCTCAGCCTCTGTGCCTTGTCGCCTGCTGCATGAGACAGAATGCTGGACTATCCAGCAGGGCTATTCTGATGTTCTTAAGCTGTGAGAAAATGTGCCTGATCCCATTCTGGCCTTAAGTTCCGAGATTCTCCAAGTTAAGCCCACAAACCTTAAGGAGGAGCAGAGCAGAGAGATAAGGAGAGCTGACAGTACCACCAGCTAGTGGGGCCAGCAGTTGGACCACACAGAAGGTAGCTTCATTCAAGAATTCCCAGCCAACAACCTTTTAATGAGCAGAAGTGTGGGGAAGTGACATGGCGGCTGCCACCCGCAAGGTGATTTGCACCGCTTGGCTGAGGCTGCTGGAGAATTGCCGCTGAGCTGCTTCCCTGGAGGAGGCTCTGCCCATGTAGGTGGGGGGGGGGGAGGAGAGGAGAGAGGGCTTGTCTGAGCAAAACAGCTGCAATTCCCCCAGGTCAGTGTAGTGCAAACAAACCCAGAGGAATCCTGAGGGAAGCGAACAGATGGCACTCTCGCTTCTGTCATTGTTTTGGAAGCCCAAACTAAGGAAGCAAAATCTTGTACAAAGAGAGCCAGTTTGGTGTAGTGGTTAAGTGTGCGGACTCCTGTCTGGGAGAACCAGGTTTGATTCCCCCCTCCTCCACTTGCAGCTGCTGGAATGGCCTTGGGTCAGCCATAGTGGTGAAGTGAGCGGACTCTTATCTGGGAGAACCGGGTTTGATTCCCCCCTCCTCCACTTGCAGCTGCTGGAATGGCCTTGGGTCAGCCATAGTGGTGAAGTGAGCGGACTCTTATCTGGGAGAACCGGGTTTGATTCCCCCCTCCTCCACTTGCAGCTGCTGGAATGGCCTTGGGTCAGCCATAGTGCTTAAGTGAGCAGACTCTTATCTGGGAGAACCGGGTTTGATTCCCCACTCCTCCCCTTGCAGCTGCTGGAATGGCCTTGGGTCAGCCACAGTGGTTAAGTGAGCGGACTCTTATCTGGGAGAACTGGGTTTGATTTCCCCCCTCCTCCACTTGCAGCTGCTGGAATGGCCTTGGGTCAGCCATAGCTATTGCAGGAGTTGTCCTTGAAAGGGCAGCTGCTGTGAGAGCCCTCTCAGCCCCCTCCCCCCACCTCACAGGGTATCTGTTGTGGGGGAAGAAGATATAGGAGATTGTAAGTCCCTCTGAGTCTCTGATTCAGAGAGAAGGGGGGGATATAAATCTGCAGTCTTCTTCTTCTTCAAATAGAGTCCTGCCATTAAGGAGCCCGTTGGGGAGGTTGGGGAGCACACACCACTGCTGCATTTCCCCCCAGGACGGAGTGCCCAGGGATGGCCTTGCCTGACCTGGAGAGCCCAGCATGTGGAAGAGCTGTGACTCAGTGACATGGCAGAGCATCTGCTTGGCATACAGAAGGTCCCTGATCAATCCCTGGCATGCCCAGTTAAAGGTGCAGGCAGGAGGTGATGGGAAAGAGTGGCTGCCGGTCAGAGCAGACGAGAGTGACCTTGATCCAGCATCAGGGGTCGGACACAGCAGAAGGCAGCTTCAAGGGTGTGACAGAAATCTCTGATGGCCGTCAGAAAGCTCAGCAGGGAGACGTGCTCATCTTCATTTACACACTTCTGAAAAATTTAAGTTCTTTACGTTTTGTAGTCTTGGAGTCTTTGACAGAGCCGAGAGGTCAGTGCTGGCATGTGGGAGTCAGCGAGGTTGGCGGCCCCTCCCTGTCCCTGCTCACGCCGACCCTTATGCGCTTCCCAAGGAGAGGGCTGGGCACGGGGTGGGCCAAGCACACGTTCTTTGCGCATCCCGATGATGTCGCTTCCAGTTGTGCTGTACGCAGGGAGCCCTTGGGGGCGGGGTTTGGCCTGGGGTGCCCAGACGCCTAGCACCAGGCCTGCAAGAGGTGGCGGGATGGGTCGCAGCACAGAATGGAGGGGTGTCTGGGTGGAGGCACTTGAAGGAGGGGAGCTGCCTACAACTCCCCAAGACTCCAGTCCCAGTTACTCTGATTCTGCAGCAGCTGCACTGGCTACCAAGCAGTCTCCAGATCCAATGCAAGGTGCTGGTATTCACCTTCAAAGCCCTCAACAGTCTGGGACCCTCATGCCTCTGGAGCCCCTCTCCCATTACAACCCCCCCCCCCACACTCCCTTCAGGCCACTCGCAGGTGCCCACCCCCAGGATGGCTCAGTTCGCTGTCACCAGGGGAAGGGCCTTCTCAGTTGTGGCCCCTCCCCTGTGGAATGCACTCTCGGATGACACCTGGGCTATGCCGGACTTGCTTAGTTGCCACAGAGCATGCCAAGCTGAATTGTTTAGGTTAGCCTTTAGAGAGCAACCCCATGTTTGGGCTGTTTAAATAGCAAGATGGTGTTAGTCATTTATTTTAATATTAATATTTTATATTTGTTATTTACATTTATGTTGCTTTTTGCTTCATTAGCTTTAATGTTGTAAGTTGTCACAAGACCCTTTGAGTGAGTGGCTACTAAAAACAATCTAATCAATCAATAAGAGGAAGGGTGGACTTGTTCCTGGGAGACCTGAACAGCCCTCAGCCTGCAAGGCCATTCCACTGGGCGCTATGTCATGCACACATGTGCAGGGGGTGGACTAGATGACCCTGGAGGTGCCATTCAACTCTATGATTCTAAGCCAGAGGGGGAATATGGCAAAGAGGAGCCAAAGTGCCCCAGTCTCAGAAACACATCTTCAGATGCAGCTGCTGAAGTTGCCAAAGTCTGCAACTGCCCATCTTGAAATGCTCACTCTGAAAGGCTTTTCTTGCTCCGCTGCATTAAGGAGCGAGGGCTTCTTGGGCATGGATGACAAACGCAGTGGCAAGATACCCGGGACCACACAGTCCTTTGAGCCTCTCCCTGCTGCTCATTCTCAGGCTCCAGCCACCCAGGGGAGAGGGGACAGGATAGTATCTCCCCAGATCCTGTCTGCAGCCGCATCCCAGGAGAGGGAGAATTCACTTTGGGGGGCCCAGGACAGCCTGCCTGTCCCCACTAGAGAGACAGTTGCCCTTTTCTACTCCCCCCAACCAGATGCTTTGTAAGCTCTTTTCCCACCCCCCACCCCACCCCATGATGCCCTGGGAGACCAGAATGCAGATGAAAAACTATAGGGTGCCATCTGGGTTCTGTAATGATTTTTAAATGAAATTATATGCTCATTTTTAATTGTATGGGTTTTAAAGATAATATCTGTTGTGCATTGCCCATAGCCCAGCATAAGCTGGGATGGGTCAAGTCATAGAAGTAGTAAACCCAATCTCTTCCTCCTCCTCGTCTTCTTCTTGAGAAATGGAAACAAGCGGGGGACAGTGAACGGGGCTCAGGGCCATCATAAAGACCCTTTTGTGCACCACATCACAAGCACACTGGGGCCCAGAACACAACACTGAGCAGTCAAAAGAACGAGCTGCTTTCTGATGGGCACAGAGCTTGCTTGGCCAAGCCCAATCACTGCCCGTGCCAAGGGTTGTTCGGTCACCACCAAATCCAGATCTAGGAAGGGAAACTGGGTTCTCACAAACAGTTAAACCCTTCCAGACAGAGGAGGTATGAATCCATCCGGAGGAGACCCCCTTTGTTCCCGACACAAGGCTGCTAACAGATAAAACGGGAACAGAATTGCAGAAAGGTGCATAAGAAGCAAGAGTTATTTGAAAGCGATTATGTGGGATAACAGTAATTATGGGCAAGAACAGAGAAGGTCAGGCGGTCTCAGTTGCTTGCTGGTGCAAGACAGAGAGGAGAAATCTACGGAGAGAGGCAAAAAGGAGGAAAGGGAGGCTGGGCAGGGAGGGGAAGAAGCAGGCCCTGCCCAAGGCACTTTCCCTTGGCTGGAGTCAAGGCTTCCATTGGGTCATAAGCCATAGTCATCATGAGCCTCATGAGATGATCTGGGAGCTGGCATCCTGCTTGCACAGATCTCTGCCAAAAAAAGGCAGCCCATTCCAACTGCTCCTTCTCCCCCATCCCTCGTGCTGTGTTGATTCCTCCCCAGGGCTGCTAGCAAAGGCTTCCTCAGAGAGAGCAAACTCGGATGCCTGAGCACAAACAACAGGCAAGACAGGTAACTGTCACCCCAGGGCCTGGGGCCAGGGTTCCCGCTAAGCTGAGTTAGTGTGAGCTAGCTCACAGATTTTTAGCCTCCAGCATTTTAATCTTAGCTCAGGAAGGATGACCCCAGAGCACGCTAATGTAAGCAGGAGCTCACAACTTTAACACCAGGAGCTCGCAAAAAGTAGAATGTTTGGTCACAAAACTCTGCAGCTTAGAGGGAACATTGCCTGGGACTGTCAACTCCAGGCTGGGAAATTCCTGAAGATTGGGGGGGGGGGGTGGAGCCAGGGGAGGGGAGGGACTTCAGTGGGTTATAATGCCATAGAGCCCGCCTTTCAAAGCAGCCATTTTCTCCAAGGGAACTGCTCTCTGTTGCCTGAAGATCACTTCTAATCCCAGGAGATCTCCAGCTACCACCTGGAGGTTGGCATCCTGGAGTACAGAGTCCACTTCGCAGGGACTCCCCAGGATTAGCTGGATGCCCAAGTAGGAGCTCGAGAGAAGCCAGTCCCAATTCCTGCCATAAATACTCTTGAAAGGGATAATAAACAGCGAAGAATGAATCCCACCCCCCCGTCCCCTACCTAAATGGGCCCATCTCCCAAGCCGATTAGCCGGCCGCTGTGATCACGAGGGGGGGGGGCTTGACCGCCGTTTCCCTGATCTTGTGCAAGTGGCACCCTCCTTCTGGAAGCCCTTCCGAACCCCCTCTTGATTGTCAAAGACGGTGGCAGCCGCTCGGAGAAAGTGCTGCAGGGAAGAAGACAACTGCAGATTTATACCCCGCCCTTCTCTCTGAATCAGAGTTTCAGAGTGGCTTCCAACCTCCTTTCCCTTCCTCCCTGACAACAGCAGACACCCTGTGAGGTGGGTGGGGCTGAGAGACCTCTCCCAGAAACTGCCCTTTCAAGGACAACCTCTGCCAGGGCTATGGCTAACCCAAGGCCATTCAGCAGGTGCAAGTGGAGGAGTGGGGAATCAAACCTGGTTCCCCCAGATAAGGGTCCACTCACTCAACCACTATGGCTGACCCAAGGCCATTCCAGCAGGTGCAAGTGGAGGAGTGGGGAATCAAACCTGGTTCTCCCAGATAAGAGTCCGCTCACTTAACCACTATGGCTGACCCAAGGCCATTCCAGCAGCTGCAGGTGGAGGAGTGGGGAATCGAACCCGGTTCTCCCAGATAAGAGTCTGCTCACTTAACCACTATGGCTGACCCAAGGCCATTCCAGCAGCTGCAGGTGGAGGAGTGGGGAATCGAACCCAGTTCTCCCATATAAGAGTCCACGCACTTAACCACTTATGGCTGACCCAAGGCCATGCTAGCAGTTGCAAGTGGAGGAGTGGGGAATCAAACCCGGTTCTCCCAGATAAGATTCCGCTCACTTAACCATTACATCAAACTTCAGGGAGGGGGAACAAGGACCATCAGGATTCTGGGGACAAAACCCTGCAGCAGGGGGCCAGTGGGGTTCAGGGCCGGGGGCTGCAGGCTGTGGGAGCTGTCCAAGAGATTCAGGAGCTTGGCAAGGAGGGGGGGGGCACAGAATAGTGCAGCAGCAGCAGCCACAGCCTTAGTCAGGCTGCTTTGGGGAAATGCTGGACCAGTGGAACTGCAGAGGAATTGGTGGCCCCCATTGGCCCTGATCCCGCAAGACTCAGAGGGCTGCTCCCTCCTCCCCCAAATCACTACTAGATTCCTTCTCCGGTCTTGCTGCTTTTGCCACTCCCGGAATCCCAGCAAATGGGGGGGGGGGTTTCAGAGTGGAGGGGTTGTCATCTCTCCCTCTCCTTTGGCTCCCCAGAATGGGGGACTGGGCCATTGCTCCCTGTCATTGAATGGCTAGGGAGTCATAGAATCACAGAGTTGGAAGGGGGTTCCAGGATCATCTAGTCCATCAGCCCCTGCACAGTGCAGGGAACTCACAAATACCTTCCTCCACAGACCCCATGACCCCTGCAGGCCCCATGCCCAGAAGGTGACCAAATAAAACCTCTCCAGGATCCCTGGCCAAACTGGCCTGTAGAAAAATTGCTGCCTGACCCTAAAGTGGCCACCAGCATGTCCTGGCTCCGTCTTCCACTGCATTTGTGACCCCTCCCAATTCAGTATCATCTGCCACTTTAAGAAGCATTGCCTCTCTTCCTTCATCCAAATCATTTCTGTTGAACAAAACAGGCCCCAGGAGGACAGATCCTCGAGGCACTCCACTTGTCCCTCCTCTCCAAGAGGATGAGGAACCATTCTCAAGCGCTCTTGGGGTGCGATCTTCAGTCTTTGGATCTTCCGTCAGTGATGGGCCGGGCCCAGCCCAGACACCCTTCCCCTCACACCCTTCCCCTCCCCCCCCCCCCGGATGGCAGACATGCCAGAGGATGCAGGGTATGAGTCTCCCTCCCCTGAGCTCCTCAGTGCCAGCAGGTACACAGTTAATAGCATTGCCCAGTGCAAGATAGTCCACAAAGTTATTTTTGTACATGATGAAAGCCTCCTGCAGTCCAAACTGCTGTACTTCACTGGCTGCAAGTAGCATCCTGCTAGGTCGTTTTGCATCCTTTGATGTGACATGTTAATCCCTGAGCTTGCTTCAGTTCTGTTTATAGACTTCTGGCTGGCTCCAGATCTCGACAGTCCTCATTCTGACTGCTGCCTTGTTTATTGGACATCTAATCCTGTTGATTGTCTCGTCTCGCCCTGCGTGATCTACCTTGAGAGCCAGGGAGAAAGGCCACCTCTAAATAAGAACGCAAGCCACAAGGAAGAGGCACCGCAAGCTTGCAGGTGTGTCTGGGCCACTCGCAAGGGGCACCTCTGGGGGCACAGTTCTCTTGGGCTCTTCCTCCAGGCACTTTGCCGACTGCAAAACAGCAAACTGACCCAGCATCCCCAATCCCCTGGCATCTCGCAGGCCTCAAGAGGAGACAGCCCAACCACACTCGGTCCTGATGTCGGCCCTGCATGTGCTTGAAAGCCTGGAGAGAAGCGGGCTGGCTGGCCGTGCATGGAGCTTGCAGGGTTCTGGGACTGGCAAATTCAGCCTCTGCGTCCCTCTCCCTTAGTAAATAAGCAGCTCTTTACAGCTAAGCCCTGGCACTATAAAAGGCTTCCTTGAGACCTGCACCTTCTTCCGCAATCAAAGCAAAAACGCATGCTGGGGACTGCGGTGGGATGCAAGTTTCTCAGAGCTTCCGGCCCAAAGCCCTCCCTGCTGGGTAGGTAATAATTCGACTTGCAGCACGGCAGGCCATCTTGGTCGAGCGCGTCAACATCGTCATTAACGCTGGTTGTTTCCGCGGCCACGGCTCTGTAAGCCCATTTGCAGTAAACCCCACTCAGGCAACAGCGGCCTCTGGAAAATGGAGTTTCCAGCTGCAACTCTATTCAGGTCAGCATCTTGTTTCCATGTTCACCTGCTTGGAGCAAAAAGCCACTCGGTCCCCAGAGGGCCTGAGTCCTCTTGTCCAGAAAGTCACATCCAAACATTTAGAGAAGAAATGACGGAAGCCCCTGGGGGCCAGCTTCCACGGAAAGAGACCACTGGCCCATCTAACAGGGAACAGCCTACCAGCCATGGGAATCTCCACAGTCAGAGACTGGGCGCTGGGCTAAGTGCATCGCTCACCTGGCTCTGGTGGCCTCTTCCACTGGCAGAAGTTCTCTGGGGTTTCTGGCTGTGGTCTTGCCTAGCCCTGAAGGAGATGCTGTGCATGGCCACCAGGTATGCAAAGCAGGTGTCATAGAATCCTAGAAGAGTGGGAAGGGACCTCCAGGGTCATCTAGTCCAACCCCTGCACAATGCAGAGAACTCACAGACACCTCCCCCTAAATTCACAGGATCCTCATTGCTGTCAGATGGCCATCCAGCCTCTGTTTCAAAACCTCCAAGGAAGGAGAGCCCACCACCTCCTGAAGAATCCTAGAGTGGGAAGGGACCTCCAGGGTCGTCTAGCCCAACCCCCTGCACAATGCAGGGAACTCACAAACACCTCCCCCTAAATTCACAGGATCTTCATTGCTGTCAGATGGCCATCCAGCCTCTGCTTAAAAACCTCCAAGGAAGGAGAGCCCACCATCTCCCGAGGAGGAAGCCTGTTCCACTGAGGAACTGCTTTATCAGAGTCATAGAATCCTAGAGTTGGAAGGGACCTCCAGGGTCATCTAGTCCAACCCCTGCACAATGCAGGGAACTCACAAATACCTTCTTCATTGGATCTTCATTGCTGTCAGATGGCCATCTAGCCTCTGTTTAAAAACCTCCAAGGAAGGAGAGCCCACCACCTCCTGAAAAATCCTAGAGTTGGAAGGACCTCCAGGATTATCTAGTCCAACCCCCTGCACAATGCAGGGAACTCACAAAACCCCTCCCCCTAAATTCACAGGATCCTCATTGCTGTCAGGTGGCCATCTAGCCTCTGTTTAAAAACCTCCAAAGAAGGTGTCATGACCAGTGTTCCCTCTAAACTGGATTAGTGTGAGCTAGCTCACAGATTTTTAGCCTCTGGCTCACACATTTTTGTCTTAGCTCAGGGAAGTGGCCCCAGAGCACACTAATTTAGCAGTAGCTCCCAACTGTAATGCCAGTAGTTTACAAAGTAGAATTTTTGCTCACAAAGGCTGCAGCCTAGAGGGAACATTGGTCGTGACCCTGTCTCCTCTCTCTCATCACTACCTTGCCAGAAGCCTCCAAGATGACAGCCCCAGACCTGACCTCTTTCCTTTGCCTTCCTCATCTTTCTCTTTCCCAGAAGACAATGCAATTTTTCTGGCTGCACACACACAAATGCCCAGCCACTGTCCCTATTAGAAGAATAATTTAATTAAGCAGAAGAAAATGTGATTAATTTTAATTGTTGGCGATAATTCACTTTTCCTATATTAATACTTTAAAAAAAAAAAAACTCCAGTGCCCAGTAACTGTCGTATAATAAGGTAATTAAACTCTCTTTTAGGACGTAGTTAATCTTTAAGTGATTGGAAATGGTGTTTACTGTCTCTGGAGTAGAGCTCACTGACCCTTGGGGCTTAATTTGAGATAGGAATCAGCCCCAGAACCTCTTTGCAGGGCTCAGGGAAGAAATTATGCAGGGAAGCCAGGTGAGAGCTCCAGCAAAATGGCAGTTATGGGGGGGGGAGGAACCAGACCGTCTCATGCCACAGTCGGAGGAAGGCTGGTCTTCTCTGCTTTTGTCCCCCAACCAATCCAGACAGACCTGACCAAAGTTTAAAAGCACCTTGTTCTAAATTCCTCTCACTTGAGAACTGCTTTGAGAGAAAACGTCTTCTCCTGTTAAAAAAAAAAAAAAGCAGCACCTGAAGGAATAAAAATAACCTGGCCATTTGTTATTTATCACACCTGTCACGTCATGCAAAAGTTTTAATAGGCCAGGTAGCCTCTGTAGTTTTTAGTTAAAGAAAAAGGGTTCTCCATGCAGGTTTGCTGAGCAGCAGCAGCAGTAAGAAAACCTCATTGCAGGAGCTACAACATCCGGACTATAAATAAGCTCTTATTCATTCTTCCAGTTCTTTCAAAGGCAAAGGGGGAGGAGGAGGAGAGAATCAATCAGACTAGGCCAGAGGTTATCACTGGCCATCTGCCAGGTATTGAACAGGGCCTGGAACCCTCCAAAAAGTGCTTTTTGTGCTTCCCTCCTCCATGCGACAGGACTCCTTTTTCTTAAGATCTTGCAGGTCCTACAAGCTCCCTTGCAGCTCTCGAAAAGGGTGGATGTGTTCAGGGTTGCCAGCCCTAAGTTGAGAAACTCCTGGTTATTTTAGGACACCAGTTCCCAACCGTTTTGGCACCAGGGACTGGTTTTGTGGAAGACAGTTTTTCCACAGACGGAGGTGGGGGAGGGGGGCTGATGGTTTTGGGATGATACAATTGTGCACATAGCGGGAGGGACGGTGGCTCAGTGGTAGAGCATCTGCTTGGTAAGCAGAAGGTCCCAGGTTCAATCCCTGGTATCTCCAAAAAAAGGTCCAGGCCAACAGGTGTGAAAAACCTCAGCTTGAGACCCTGGAGAAAGAGCGCTGCAAGTCTGAGTAGACAATACTGACTTTCATCACACACCCTCCCACCAAACAATGGGCACATCCACAAACCAATTGCCCTTTCATCACACCCCTCCAGCCTAGAAATAGCAGCTCTCCAGCAGCCCTGGCCCCACTCAATGCACAGCAGCCAAGAAGGTCTGAGCGCCTGCTCCGGCTGCAACGCCACTGAGGATGTTCTCCGCAGCTGAGAACGAAACGTCTGGAAGGAAAACTTTCTCCAGTAGAACACAGCACTTGATCCCGAAAGATTCTACAAACCCTAATAATACTGACTTTGATGGACCAAGGGTCTGATTCAGTATAAGGCAGCTTCATATGTTCATATAGCTGGTAGGGTTTGGAATGGCAAGCGGTACAAAGTTAAAAAACAATAGCAGAATAGTAAAATTAGCAAATTCAGAAAACCTTTGATCTGGGTTGAATTAGCGTGGGAAACCATAAAACAGTAACATGTCAGAATGTGAGAATGCCTGTTAATTATTCTATTGCTAATAAACCTGGGTCAAAAAGAAGGCATTTCTTTCCAGAAGTGTTTCCTGTCCAACTAATTTACCTTTTAACATGTAACATAAATATATACATCATTCTAGTTTGCCATTAGGAAAAAATACATTAAAATATAGTAGAAGATGGGTTTCATATATGTAATGAGATAAAACAGCCAATATCCCTAGTTTGAGTATGTCAGTACAAAAGCATTATTCTGATACGCTATCCTAAAGAATAAATACATTGGAATTGGATATATCGCCCTACTTGGTGAAAGTGGGTTTAGCATATGTAATGAGATAAAAAACAAAACAACATCTCTGTTCAGTCCTGGGGAGGTGTTGTTCCAAGTTTCATAATAATTTGTAATTCAGCAGTTTCTCTCTCCTAGGGTGGCCAGACCGTCCCGGTCTCCCGGGACATTCCCGGTTCTGGCCACCCAATCCCGGATCCCGGGCTGCCTATACCGGGACCATTAAAGGTCCCGGTTTAGGCAGCCCCGGAGCCGGTGGGCCGCGGGCGCCGGCGGGGAAGGCGGCGAGGGAGGGAGGGAGCGTCCCTGCGCCTGCGCAGGGCCCCTGCGCACACGCAGGGACGCTCCCTCCCTCCCTCGCCGCCTTCCCCGCCCGCGCGCGGGGCCCGGCGGCAGTGGTGGAGGCCTCTCCGTGGCCTCCGCTGGTCGCTGGAAGCCCTCCAGAGACTCTGGAGGGCCTCCAGCGACCAGCGGAGGCCGCGGAGAGGCCGCGGGGCACCCGGCGCTGGTCCCGGAAGGCCTTCCAGAGCCTCTGGAAGGCCTTCGGGGACCAGCGCCGGCCAGCGAAGGCTTCCCCCGCGGCCTCCGCTGGTCCCTGGAGGCCCTCCAGAGTCTCTGGAGGGCCTCCAGAGACCAGCGGAGGCCGCGGGGAGGCCGCGGGGCACCCGGCGCTGGTCCCGGAAGGCCTTCCAGAGCCTCTGGAAGGCCTTTGGGGACCAGCGCCGGCCAGCGAAGGCTTCCCCGCGGCCTCCGCTGGTCCCTGGAGGCCCTCCAGAGTCTCTGGAGGGCCTCCAGGGACCAGCGGAGGCCGCGGGGAGGCCGCGGGGCACCCAGCGCTGGTCCCGGAAGGCCTTCCAGAGCCTCTGGAAGGCCTTCGGGGACCAGCGCCGGCCAGCGAAGGCTTCCCCGCGGCCTCCTCTGGTCCCCTGGAGGCCCTCCAGAGTCTCTGGAGGGCCTCCAGGGACCAGCGGAGGCCGCGGGGAGGCCGCGGGGCACCCGGCGCTGGTCCCGGAAGGCCTTCCAGAGCCTCTGGAAGGCCTTCGGGGACCAGCGCCGGCCAGCGAAGGCTTCCCCGCGGCCTCCGCTGGTCCCTGGAGGCCCTCCAGAGTCTCTGGAGGGCCTCCAGGGACCAGCGGAGGCCGCGGGGCACCCGGCGCTGGTCCCGGAAGGCCTTCCAGAGCCTCTGGAAGGCCTTCCGGGACCAGCGCCGGCCAGCGAAGGCTTCCCCGCGGCCTCCGCTGGTCCCTGGAGGCCCTCCAGAGTCTCTGGAGGGCCTCCAGGGACAGCGGAGGCCGCGGGGAGGCCGCGGGGCACCCGGCGCTGGTCCCGGAAGGCCTTCCATAGGCTCTGGAAGGCCTTTGGGGACCAGCGCCGGCCAGCGAAGGCTTCCCCGCGGCCTCCGCTGGTCCCTGGAGGCCCCTCCAGAGTCTCTGGAGAGCCTCCAGGGACCAGCGGAGGCCGCGGGGAGGCCGCGGAGCAGCCGGCGCTGGTCCCTGAGGCCTCCAGAGGCCAGCGCCGGCAGCTCCCTCCCTCCCTCGCCGTGAGGCCGCCGCCGGAGGACTCCCCGCCGCCGCCGCCGCTGGACTCCGCCGCCCTGGAATAAGGTAAGGGGGGCCGAAAGCGGGGGGGGCGGGGGGGGGCCTTCCTTTCTTCCCTCCCTCCTCCCTTCCTCCCTTCCTTCCTTCCTTTCTTCCTTCCTTCCTTCCTTCCTTCCTTCCTTCCTTCCTTCCTTCCCTCACTCCCTTCCCTTCCTTCCTTCCCTCCCTCCTCCCTTCCTTCCTTTCTTCCTTCCTTCCTTCTCCCTCACTCCCTTCCCTTCCTTCCTTCCCTCCCTCCTCCCTCCCTTCCTTTCTTCCTTCCTTCCCTCACTCCCTTGCCTTCCTTCCTTCCTTCCCTCCCTCTTCCCTCCCTTCCTTCCTTCCTTCCTTCCCTCCCTCCCTCCCCCCTTCCTTCCTTCCCTCCCTCCCTCCCCCCTTCCTTCCTTCCTTCCCTCCCTCCCTCCCCCTTCCTTCCTTCCTTCCTTCCCTCCTTCCTTCCTTCCTTCCTTCCTTCCCTCACTCCCTTCCCTCACTCCCTTCCTTCCTTCCTTCCCTCCTCCTCCCTCCCTTCCTTTCTTCGTTCCTTCCCTCACTCCCTTGCCTTCCTTCCTTCCTTCCCTCCCTCCCTCCCTCCCTTCCTTCCTTCCTTCCTTCCCTCCCTCCCTCCCTCCCCCCTTCCTTCCTTCCTTCCTCCCTCCCCCTTCCTTCCTTCCTTCCCTCCTTCCTTCCTTCCTTCCTTCCTTCCTTCCTTCCTTCCTTCCTTCCTTCCTTCCTCCTTCCTTCTCTTCCTTCCTCCTTCCTTCCCTCCCTTCCTTCCTCCCTCCCTTCCCTCCCTTCCTTCCTTCCTTCCCTCCTCCCTCCTTCCTTTCTTCCCTTCTTCCCTCCCTCCCTTTCTCCTTCCTTCTTCCTTCCTTCCCTCCCTCCCTCCTTATGTTCTTATGTGACGCAGAGTGTTGGACTGGATGGGCCACTGGCCTGATCCAACAGGGCTTCTCTTATGTTGTTATGTGACGCAGAGTGTTGGACTGGATGGGCCACTGGCCTGATCCAACAGGGCTTCTCTTATGTTGTTATGTGACGCAGAGTGTTGGACTGGATGGGCCACTGGCCTGATCCAACAGGGCTTCTCTTATGTTGTTATGTGACGCAGAGTGTTGGACTGGATGGGCCACTGCCTGATCCAACAGGGCTTCTCTCATGTTGTTATGTGACGCAGAGTGTTGGACTGGATGGGCCACTGGCCTGATCCAACAGGGCTTCTCTCATGTTCTTATGTGACAAAGAGTGTCGGACTGGATGGGCCACTGGCCTGATCCAACAGGGCTTCTCTTATGTCTTATGTGACACAGAGTGTTGGACTGGATGGGCCACTGGCCTGATCCAACAGGGCTTCTCTTATGTTCTTATGTGACGCAGAGTGTTGGACTGGATGGGCCACTGGCCTGATCCAACAGGGCTTCTCTTATGTGACAATACTGACTTTGGTGGACCCAAGCACTGATTCAGTGTAAGGGAGCTTTGTGTTTGTGACTGGAGTGGGCAATACTGACTTTGGTGGACCCAAGCACTGATTCAGTGTAAGGGAGCTTTGTGTTTGTGTCTTCTGGTGCAATTTTGTTCTCAGATCCTGTATTTACTTCATCAGTATATGGGATAAGGCACTTTCTCAACTGTGCTGCATAATGCAGCCCTATTTATTTTTGTCCTGTTTGCTCTGTTGGCTCTATCTGCGCCACCTTCATCACTTTCGGGTGTGGATCCCCCAGTGGGGTGGTCTCGCGACTCCTCCGCCGGCTGTTTCTGATAGCCCTGCGCCCCCTCTTTCATTTGATATGTGTCCCGTGCGGATGCCACCCTCCCCGCCGGGAGATGCCGCAAAATGAGCCCCCTTGAGGCTTATGGCGGCAGGGCTCGGGGGAAGCGAGCTAGACTGCTGTTCTTTTGAGGTGTTATAGAGTGTTTCGAGCCCGTCCCTGTGGCATCGGTCCCATCGTTGTGGGGCCCAGGGGGCCGGCGCAGCGGCACGCCGAAGCAGCCTGTCACTAATAACACAGGTCGAGATGCAGGAACCTGGAAGTGACCGACAGGCTGCTTCAGCGTGCCGCTGCGCCAGCCCCCTGGGCTCCACAACGATGGACCGATGCCACAGGGACGGGCTCGAAACACTCTATAACCCCTCAAAAGAACAGCAGTCTAGCTCGCTTCCCCCGAGCCCTGCCGCCATAAGCCTCAAGGGGGCTCATTTTGCGGCATCTCCCGGCGGGAGGGTGGCATCCGCACGGGACACATATCAAATGAAAGAGGGGGCGCAGGGCTATCAGAAACAGCCGGCGGAGGGAGTCGCGAGACCACCCCACTGGGGATCCACACCCCGAAAGTGATGAAGGTGGCGCAGATAGAGCCAACAGAATAAACAGGACAAAATAAATAGGCTGCATTATGCAGCACAGTTGAGAAAGTGCCTTATCCCATATACTGATGAAGTATATACAGGATTTGAGAACAAAATTGTTTCCGGCGGTGATATTTGGGGGATTTTTGGGGACGTCACAGGAAGTGCTGTGAAGTCACTTCCTGTTTCCGGCAGTGGCACTTGGGGGAAATGATGTCATTTGGGGGAAGTGATGTCACAGGAAGTGATGTCACTTCCCGTTTCCGGCAGGTGACGCGGGGAAATGATGTCACAGGAAGTGATGTCACTTCCTGTTTCCAGCGGGTGGCATGACGTCACCGGAAGTGACGTCACTTCCTGTTTCGGCGGCGCCTACCTTCCCCCCCCCTACCTTCCCCCCCCCCAAGGTGTCCCTGGCTGGCCTTCAGACATTATGGTCACCCTACTCTCTCCATTCTGTTCTTGAAGTTCCTTTGCAGTAAAACAGCAAACTGTTCTTTGAAGTTCTTTGAAGTTCTTTGAAGTTCCTTTGCAGTAAAACAGCAACTCTGAGGCCACCCATTGAATGCTTTGGAAGGTTAACGTGTCCCCCCCCCCCCCCCCCCCCAGGTTTCTCAGTTCTGTAATTCCTGGTGTCAGACTTGTGTCCATTTCTCCTTTGGCGGAGGGTTTGTCCTGTTTGCCCTAAGTAGAGAACTGAGGGGCATTGTTGGCATTGGAAGATGAGCAAGTGAATGAGCCTGAGACGGTGTAGTTAATGCTGTTAGGTCCAGTGATTGTGTTGTGCGGGTGTATGAGGCAACAAAGTTGGCACTTGGGCTATTGCAAGCTCTGGTACCAGTGTCCACGCTCAGATGAGATGTTATATTTGTTGTGGGTGAGGAGTTGTTTGAGATTAGCGGGCTGTCTGTGTGCAAGAAAAGGTTTACCCCCCAGTACTTTGGAATGCCACTTGACATTCCAAACCCCACCAGCTATATGTGGCTCTGCTTACCGTACCTCATTCCTTGTCTGAAGAAGTGTGAATGCACATGAAAGCTTACGTTCTGAAAGAAAACTAAGTTGGTCTTAAAGGTGCAATTGACTCCTAGAGGTTGTCCTTGAAAGGGCAGCTTCTGGGAGAGCCCTCTCCACCCCACCCATCTCACATGGTGTCTGTTGTGGGGAAGGAAGATAAAGGAGATTGTAAGCTGCTCTGAGATTCAGAGTGAAGGGTGGAATATAAAATCAATGTTGTCTTTTTCTTCTTCTTCCATTGTAATATATAATGAAATAATTATACAACTCACGGCTCGGTTGCTAACAGCCATGGACCGGTACCGGTCCGCAGACTGGGTGTTGGGGACCCCTGTTTTAGGACACTGAGCTTTGAGGCTGCCTCCCCAGATAGGACTCAACCCATCATAATGTGATGTCCCCAGCCCCAAGCCCAGCAGCAGCTCAGTCGGATACTCTGGCCAATAATATCTGAGGCAGACGAAAGACTCAGCAGATCTGGCAAAGTTACATTCCCCATATCTAGATCTCCACAGAGGTCATCAACAGAAGCCATCGCTGTTCCAGATCTTGACCTGAAGCCAGTCTGAAATGGGTCCAGAAAAGCAGCCCCTTCCAAGTACCCCCTCGCTGTAGCTCCTGGCCTCAGAATGGGAGATGCAAAGCCAGCTGGAAGTTTTCCAGCACAGGAGAGATCAGGAAGGGTTTTTCGAAACAGGTGTCAATCACTGCCTCTCTTAGAAAAGAGAAACAAAAACCTTCAAGGGTATGAACTATTTGCCTGCCGAACTGATGGATTCATTTCCTAGAAGACAGAGATGTAGGGAAGGGGAGGGGGGATTCAGCCTGTAGCCAGAGCAAAAAAAAAAAAACCCTTCTCTTTTGCCAACTGTGTTTTCATTTCTTGCTCTTGCCTTTTGCCAGATGATAAAAGGACAATTTCAAAACAGAGTGGGAAATAAAAGCAGGTTTCTGCTCAGAAGAAAGGGATGGAACTTTTGCAGAGACAACAAAAGCCACCGCAGCCCCCTGACTGTGCTTTGCAAAAATGTCGAGGCAGCGAATAGGTGTGGGGGGGGAGACATTATCTCGAAAACCTGTTGGGAAATGCTGTAATTTCCCTGCATGGGCCCTGGTGGATCTGCCACTTTGGTAACCAACTTAAATCCTTAACATACCATTCCCGTAAGAGAATTACACACCACCGACAGCTTGGGGAGAGAAAAAGAAGCCACTCTAGCACTGTTTATGTCCTCGGGCAGCTTAATCCTCCAGCCTCCTCTAAGTGCTCCTCCACCTCCTCGTGCTGTACACCTCTCTGGCCATTCTGGTGACTGCAACGGGGACTTCTCCCTCTCACTTAACCCTCTGAAGAAGGGACCCGCTGGGTCTGGTCAGAGAGCACCATCTTACCCCGGTCCCCCATTCTGCTCAGCACCCAGTAGGGTTGCCAAGTCCAACTCAAGAAAAATCTGGGGACTTTGGGGGTGGAGCCAGGAGACATTGGGGTGCAGCCAGGAGCGAGGCTGTGACAAACATAATTGCACTCCAAAGGAGTTCTGGCCATCACACTTAAATGTCTTCCCTCCACTGGAAATAATGGATAGGGGCACCTTCTTTGGGGGCTCATAGAATTGGACCCCCTGATCCAATCCTTTGAAAATTGGAGAGGATTGTGGAGAGAGGCATTGGATGCTATGCTGAAAATTTGGGCCTCAAAAAAACAGCCCCCCCCAGCCCCAGATACCCATGGATCAATTCTCCATTATACCCTATGGGAATAGATCTCCATAGCTGCTTTGGAAGTCAGCATGGCCAATGGCTGGAGCTGATGGGAGTTGTAGGCAAAAACATCTGGAGAGCTACCATTGGCCACCCCTGTCATAGGAAATAATGGAGTGCCCAGCAGGCATTTCCCTCCCCTCCCTCACTTTCTGATGATGCTCAGTCAGGGGGAGGGCCTCCAAACCAGGAGATCCCCTGCCTGCACCTGGGGACTGGCAACCCTAGCAGTCAGCCAAAGCCTCCAAGAAGCCCCTTGGCTGGGCACCAGATTGGGGGGACAGACTGACCCCACCCATGGAGGTTGCAGGAAGCTGGCACAGTATTTGGCCCATTCCTGATCTTTCACCAGCCTCAACTGCAAACCAAGAGTGGCTGAGCATTTAGGGTAAAGTAACCTGCAAGTCCTCTTTGGTTTTATGCTGGGAAGTGCTTCAGGCAGCTTAATTAAAGCATAATGGGACAGGCCCTAGAGTGAGGCTGTCTATTTGCCGCAACAGTTCTGCAAGAGCATTATCACTAACGTGACCTAATTATGAGGCACTGAATCCCCCACGGATCACTTTTGCTCCTGCATGGCTGGATGAATCTGCATTTAACAGAGCGGCACAGGTTCACAAACTACAGTTCCCATGAGGCAGTCCGGGAGCACACATACATGAACTGGTCCAGATCCAGAGTTTGCCAGCCATTAATGGATGTGGAATGAAGCAGCCACCAGTTTGGTGTAGTGGTGAAGTGTGTGGACTCTTATCTGGGAGAACTGAGTTTGATTCCCCACTCCTCCATTTGCACCTGCTAGCATGGCCTTGGGTCAGCCAGAGCTCTGGCAAAGGTTGTCCTTGAAAAAGCAGCTGCTGTGAGAGTCCTCTCAGCCCCACCCACCTCACAGGGTGTCAGTTGTGGAGGAGGAAGAGAAAGGAGATTGTGAGCTGCTGTTAGTCTCCAATTCAGAGGGGAGGATGGGATATAAATCCAATATCTTCATCATCACCATATGAGATACAGAGACACCAGACTACCGAGTGGTTTCCCTGGAGGAAATAGCTGCTTTGGAAGCTGGAAATTATGGCATCACATCTCTGTGAGACTCCCTCATCTACCCCTCCCCAAATCTCTAGCAATTCCCAGAGCTGGAGTTGGCACAGTAGGACTTATGAGGAAGATTTTAATGGGTGAGCTGCACAGTATGGGAGGAGGAGGAAGAAGAAGAATTGCCGATTTATACCCCACCCTTCTCTCTGAATCAGAGACTCAGAGTGGCTTATAATCTCCCATGTCTTCTCCCCCCACAACAGACCCTGTGAAGTGGGTGGGGCTGGAGAGGGCTCTCACAGCAGCTGCCCTTTCAAGGACAACCTGTGCCAGAGTTATGGCTGACCCAAGGCCATTCCAGCAAGTGCAAGTGGAGCAGTGGGGAATCAAACCCGGTTCTCCCAGATAAGAGTCCGCGCACTTAACCACTACACCAAACTGGCTCTCTGTGATAGCCATGGCTGACCCAAGGCCATTCCAGCAGCTGCAAGTGGAGGAGAGGGAAATCAAACACAATTCTCCAAAATAGGAGTTTGCACACTTCACTGCTACACCAAACTGGCTCTCAAGGAGGAGGTCCTTCAGGTCTCCTAGCCTCAGGTAGTTCACAGCACTTAACAGCGAGAACCACCAGTACTCTGAATTGTGCCAGGAAAGATATGGGCAGCTGGTGCAGATCCATTGCTCAGCTTTGGTGAGGAGTTTTCAAAGAGACTCTCCCTCCCCAATTTCCCAAGAATCTGCTACCCAAGAGCATTCTGGGTAGACATACTTAGCTCGAGTTTATTAGGCTGTCGTGATGGGCCATGTGGGTGTCCACAAGGACCTCTGTTTTTAACTTATTAAAAATGCAGTGCTTAACCTTTAATGTCTAAGTGTCGACTTGAGATAATCTCGTATATAATTAAGAGCTGGCTTTTCAGAGCTTAAATTGCTTTGCGGCATAACACCTATTTTTGCACTTGAGTTCCCAATTTAATTTCCACTTGCTTTAGCACTCCGCATTGGGGATGGTCTGATTCAGGTATAACTCCCCCCCCCCCTCTCTACAAAGGTCTACCTCCAGCGGAGGTCTGTGAATTCCTCACTCCGTGAGGGTTTCTACTGGGAAAATCTATCCTGGGAAGCTGCCTGGTAGTGAACCAGACCTCTGGTCTGTGCAGTCCTGCTGTGTCTCTTCCCACAGGCAACAAGGCCTAGAAACCTTTCCTGCCCCGGCTTTCCCAACAGGACTGAAGCAGGTGCTTGAGCCACTGAGCCACAGGCCCAGGGAGCAGAAGGTTTGCTATGGCGGAGAAAAGACCTTTACTGAAGGCCGAGCCATTCAGTAAAGCATACGAGTGCTTTGGCCAGAAGTGCCTGGGAATTCTGTGCTTCCCAGGTGAGCACAGGCTGGATCCAGATCAGAATAGGGAAATATGTGCAGTCCACTTTCCCCTCTGCACTGCTTTCCTGACCTGAAATGCCCCTGGGTGCCACTGTTTGCTTCTGTGGGCCAAAAATCCCTGCATGTAGAAAATTAACATTGAGGCAAAATGCACCAGCGTAGCAGTTGCAGCCACGATGCTTTATCATTTATTTACCCCACCTTTCTCCCCTAACAGGGCCTCAAGCAGCTGACTTTGTTTGCCTCTCCTCCGTCTTATCTTCACAACAACCCTGTAAGGGAGGGGAGGCTCCAGGAAGCCCTTTCTTCTCCCTGTTCTCCCCCCACACCGAGATCTCACAGCCACACTTCAAGTGCTTGCACTGCGTAGCCAAAATGGTGTTGAGGGTTTCGTTTCCTGCTAAATGTTAGGCAGAACTTCCTGACTGTTAGAGTGGTTCCTCAGTGGAACAGGCTTGGTGTGCAGCCAGTCTGGTGTAGTGGTGAAGTGCATGGACTCTTATCTGGGAGAACCAGGTTTGATTCCCCACTCCTCCACTTGCAGCTGCTGGAATGGCCTTGGGTCAGCCATAGTGGTTAAGTGAGCGGACTCTTATCTGGGAGAACCGGGCTTGATTCCCAGAATCCCCATTCTTCCACTTGCAGCTGCTGGAATGGCCTTGGATCAGCCATAGTGGTGAAGTGTGCCGACTCTTATCTGGGAGAACCGGGTTTGATTCCCCAGTCCTCCACTTGGACCGGCTGGAATGGCCTTGGGTCGGCCATAGTGGTGAAGTGTGCCGACTCTTATCTGGGAGAACCAGGTTTGATTCCCCACTCCTGCACTCACAGCTGCTGGAATGGCCTTGGATCAGCCATAGCTCTCACAGGAGTTGTCCTTGAAAGGGCAGCTTCTGGGAAAGCTCTCTCAGCCCCACCTACCTCACAGGGTGTCTGTTGTGGGGGGGGGGGGAGAGTAAAGACGATTGTAAACTGCTTTGAGACTCTGAAATTCAGAGTACAGGGAGGGCTATAAATCCAATATCATCATCTTCTCCTTCCTTGGAGGTTTTCAAGCAGAGGCTCGATGGCCACCTGACAGCAGTGCTGATTCTGTGAATTAGGCGGATAATGAGAAGGAGGGCAGGAAGGGCTGCAGCAGTGCTGAGTTCTAGTAGCCTTTTCTGACACTTCCAGGGAAATGCAGATTGACACTTTGGGGTCAGGCAGCAATTTCTCTCCAAGCCACTTTGGCCAGGGATCCTGGAGAGGTTTTTCCGTCATCTTCTAGTCATGGAGCAGGTGGGGGGGGGGAGGTGAGTTTCCTGCACTGTGCAGGGGGGGTTGGACTAGATGACCCTGGGGACCCCTCCCAACTCTCTGAGTCTCTGTTTCCTGTTTGCAGAAATGCTTCTCATCGTCTGGATCCCACCCCCCCCACGCCACCCCAGTCCGCCCCCTTGTCTGAGCCAGAAGCGAGGGGGGGGGGCGCCTAAAACACCATCTGAAATGAATTGGTTGCCTCTGGCGCTCCTGCGGCTTTTAGTGCGGCCAATTATGAGCTTCTCTGCTGAGGTTCCGCTCCTGAGCAACGAGCGCAAGGAAAGGGCCTTTTCCCTTGACAGGCTGCCTGGCGAAGTGCGGGGCTCTTGGACGAAGCAACACCCTCCCCCCGCCGCCTGCCCTCACGGACAGTTCGGGGACAGATTGGGGGCTCAGATCCGCCCCGCCCGCCAGGCTGCCCCAGAGAACAGCGCGGCCCCCTGTTCCATTTGCTGCCGCAGCCAAGCCCTCCCGATTTGGAAAGGAAAGGTCCCCTGCGCAAGGACAGTGGTTTCCGACTCTGCGGTGACGCTGCTTTCACGTTTTCACTGCAGACTTTTTACGGGGTGGTTTGCCCTTGTCTTCCCCAGTCATCTACACTTTCCCCTCAGCAAGCTGCGGACTCATTTGACCGAAAACTGAGTCAACCTCGAGCTGGCTACCTGAAAACCCAGCTTCCGCTGGGGATCGAACTCAGGTCATGAGCAGAGGGCTCCGATTGCAGTACTGCAGCTTGACTACTCTGCGCCACGGGGCTCTCACCTCTCTGTTCAGCGGAGCCCCAAAGAGCTCGGGAACCTCGGAGGCGCGAAGCGAGAGCGGCGGGCGGAGGGGAGGGGAGGGGAGGCCATTCGCGGCGCCCCCGAAGCTGCAGCCGGCGGAGGAAGAGAAGCCAGGAGCAGAGGGGCTCCCTCGCCTGCCCCATCAAAGCCGGCTTCCTCCTCCTCCCGGCAGCCCCGCGGGAAAGCCGCACGCCCTTCCAAAGGGCCTTTTCTGGCGGCAGCGCTTCGCCCTCATCAGGGGCTTTTTTAATTGGGGCGGTCAGGAAAGCCCCAGCCCCTCCCCCCGCCTGCCCCTCCCCTCCCCTCCCCTCCGGTGGGACCCCAGCAGGGGCTGAGCCCTCGTGAGACCCCTCCAACCACCCACCCACCCTCCATAATGGGAGGAAGGCAGAGGAGAGCGGAAGGAAGGTGGCAGGACAGGCAGGGGGCACCTCTGCAGCCTGGTTGCCAACCTCCAGGGGAGCCTGGTGACCTGCCCCAGGAGGTGGTGGCAGCTGCAAGCATAGCCAGCTTCAAGAGGGGAATGGATAAGCATCTGGAGCAGAGGCCCATCGGTGGCTCTTAGCCACAGCACATTGTTGGAACTCTCTGTCTGGGGCAGGGATGCTCTGTATTCTTGGTGCTTTTGCAGGAGGGGGGCACATTGGGAGGGCTTCTAGCCCCACTGGCAGACCTCCTGATGGCACCTGGTGTTTTTGGCCACTGTGTGACACAGAGTGTTGGACTGGAGGGCGATCGGCCTGATCCAGCATGGCTTCTCTTATGTTCTTCTGTCTGGGGCAAGTGAAGCTCTGTATTCTTGGTGCTTGGGAGGGGCAACAGTGGGAGGACCTCTAGTGTCCTGGCCCCACTGGTGGATTTCCTGATGGCACCTGGTGTTTTTGGCCACTGTGTGACACAGAGTGTTGGACTGGAGGGGCCAGGCCTGATTCAACAGGGCTTCTCTTATATTCTTATGTTTGGGGCAGTGATGCTCTGTATTCTTGGTTCTTGGGGGGGCACAGTGGGAGGGCTTCTGGTGTCCTGGCCCCACTGGTGGACTTCCTGATGGCACCTGGGGGTTTTTTGGCCACTGTGTGACACAGAGTGGGCCATCGGCCTTATCCAGCATAGCTTCTCTTATGTTCTTATCTCCTGGAATCGTAGCTGATCTCCATGTGACACAGAGCAGTTCCCCGCAAGAAAATGGCTACTTTGGAGGGTGGACTCGGTGCCACTCTCCTTCCTAAACGTACCATGTGGCAGTCCATTCCATATGTTTATTATGCACTGTATAAAGAATTGGGTTCTTTCATTTGTTCTGCATCAGTTATCTTGCTGCTCAGTCATGATTCTGAAGGATGCCACTGCAGTGATTCAACCTTCAGTTGAATTCAGACAACTCAAAAGACAACAAATTGTGATCACAAAGACACCTGCATCTTCAAATGCTCAAAAAAGTTGACTTTTATGAGCATTTCAGCTTCCTCTAAACTGCATGCAAACACTTTGCTCTTGTACCACTGCTTTCCCACAGCCATCTATCCATCTTGATCTGAAAGAAAATATTTTACTTTCACAAAAGGGTACTTTCTCTGGTACTCACAATCCCCCACCTTGAAGACCAGCAAAGTTTAATTCTGGGTAAAAGCTTTCACGGTCTTCAAGGTTGTCGTTGTTCAGTCGCACAGTCGAGTCCGACTCTTTGCGACCCCATGGACGCTTCAAGGTACCACTGGACTCAAATGTTGTTCTACTGCTTTGGACCAACACGGCTACAATCTATTCCACTCTTGACCATTTTGCTCACCAGACATTTGTGTTAATCAAGTGTTCTAAATGGGACTGCAAACACGGTGAGTATTCTTGCACTGCCACCTGGGAACTGTAGTTCAGTCTGGTAAGTTCCGAGCACACCCTGAAATGACGAATGCTTCAGTCCGCCCAGATACACACGCAGCAGAGAAGCAAGAAACATTGCCAGTTTTAACTGAGGCGCTACCATTCCGTGGGGTCAGCTGTTCTAACTACTTCCCTCTCAATCCTGGCTTGATGCAGCAAGTGCAACAGTGAATGTGGAAACCCAGCTCTGTGCCACCCCCTCCCTCCTCACCTGGGACTTATCCTTTCCATGAAAACCCCGGGCAGAGGCGGTCCATCCCAATTAACAGCCGGCTCATTGAGTTGCACAAGAGTGCGCAGCCCGGCAGGCCCCGCTCAGCCCCTGATTTACACGGAGCCTACGCGCTCCTTAATTACTCCTCACTCTTCACCTTCTTGTACCTGGAGGTTTTTTAACATGACTCTCCCCAGCAGAGACAACTGATTGATCGGCCTGCTGGCATTCGGAAAGTCTGATTAATGTGGCGCTCTCTGGTCCTCCCCAACTCAAGGGGGAATTAATCTTAAGATGTGGGAATTACTCAATAAACCATTCAAACATGCAATAAGCCAGGCCATTAAAAATTAATCGCTCGACATCCCGGCCATGTAAACACAGCTAATAAGATCCTGGCAGGAGATAAAGTGTGCTGGGGGGGGGGGTGAGGGAGTGGGCAGGAAGGCAATCTCACAGATGCTTTGGAAGGAGGAGGGGGAGAATAAGCCAGCTGGGCAGACCCCAGTTAACCTCCCGGCCAGGTGAAAGGGAGACTTTATGCCTCTGCTGAAGTAGACAGGTCACCCAAAATTCAAAGTATTTTCAACAAGGCAGGCCACAGAAACATCGAGACTAGGCTACTGTAATGCACTGTACATTGGTCTCCCCTCAGAGCCAAGATGGAATCACCAGCTTGTGCAGCTATTATCAGGAGCCAGACGGAGCTTTCATATCTCTCCCATTCTAAATCTAAATTAAATAAATTACAATTCTGCGGCCCCTCTGTTGACTGCCCGTCCGTTCCCAGGCTCAACTCAAGGTATTGGCAACCACACACAAAGCCCCTCATGGCTGTGGTGCCCCATCTCTGTGGGATCTCCTCTCCCACTGCGCTCAGCTCCAACAGCTTCGCTCCCCTGAGCTGGGCCTTTGGAAAGTGCCAGCCTGCAAGCGAGCAAGATCCACAACTGCTTGTGGGGCTGCCTTCTCCAGGCAGGGAGGCAAACCTCCTCTCGGCTTTCTGCAAACATTGCAGAAAGAGGGTTGTACCGTAATGGTTGTACTGTAATGAAATGGTTCAGAAAGATTCTTTGAGGACCACGGACAATAGTACTGTGACCTGTCTGTTGCTGTAAGTATGTTACTAACATGCAATTGCGCATTGTTTATAGAGTTGGAAGAGTCCTCCAGGGTCATCTAGACAACCCCCTGCACAATGTAGGACATTCACAAATACCTCTCTCCCACTCCCAGTGCCCCCTGACCCATGCCCAGAAGATGGCAAAAATCTCCAGGATCCCTTGCCAACCTGGCCAGGAGAGAAATTGCTGACTGACCCCAAAGTGGCAACCAGCATTTCCCTGGGTGTGTAACAAGAGGCCACAAGAACTCAGCACTGATGCAGCCCTTCCTGCCCTCCCTCTCATGAGCTGCCTAATTCACAGAATCAGCACTGCTGTCAGACGGCCATCTAGCCATTGCTTAAAAACCTCCAAGCAGGGCTTTTTTTGGTAGGAAAAGCCCAACATGAAATCATTTGCATATTAGGCCACACCCACTGGTGTCACCATTGGTTCACACAGGGCATTTTTGTAGAAAAAGCCCAGCAAGTACTCATTTGCATATTGAGCCATACCTCTTGCAGCCAGAACTGCATTCCTGTGTGTTCCTGCGCAAAAAAAGACTTGCCGCCAGAGAAGGAGAACCCACCACCACCCGAGGAAGCCTGTTCTACTGAGGAATCGCTCTAAGGGTCAGGAAATTCTTCCTAGTGTTGAGCCGGAAACTCTTCTGATTTAATTTCAACCCATTGGTTCTGGTCCTACCTTCTGGGGCCACAGAAAACAATTCCACACCATCCTCTAGATGACAGCCCTTCAAGTACTTGAAGATGGTGATCATATCATCTCTCAGCCACCTCCTCTCCAGTCTAAACATCCCCAGCTCCTTCAGCCTTTCCTCATAGGACTTGGTCTCCAGACCCCTCTCCTTCATTGTCCTTCTCTGGACATGTTCCAGTTTGTCTATATCCTTCTTAAATTATAGTGCCCAAAAGGTGAGGTCTAACCAGAGCAGAGTAAAGTGATACCACCATTTCACATGATCTGGACACTATAGGGGAGGGTGGTAGGGGGTGGGCTCCCTCTGGGAATCCTACCCCCCCCAGGGAAAGTGCATGCGCAATACATAGCCTCTCCTCTCCCGGTGTAGTGAACGCCGCGTGGTCACTGTCTGGCTATGCCTGGCAGATGGTCACTGCAATGGCCTCTCCTGCATTACTGCATCCGTAGCAACACCTTCTCGCTGGTCCCCCCCCCCCCGTTTTCACAGAGTTTGCTACGTCATGGTGCGACCGAATTGTCCGGCGGTATAACCGGATGGGCAGGCTGGGCCCACCAACTTCGTCAGCCTAAGAGAAGGAAAACTCTAACATCAAACCCGGGCAGATAGAGCTCGTTAATGTAACACCTACCACCTGGAGGACTCACTGCCGGCGTCCCGGCTTACTGGGCCATGGCAGATGACCCCCAGGTGAAAGGGTGGAGCCAGTACCACGCACACTGCGCTTCACCTAAAAAATTCCTCTGCGCAGGCCTGAAGGGCATATTCACACACACAACCCACAACGCATCAAGTCCTGCAGCGATAGGCAAGGGGCGAAACGGCAGGTGGAAGGTGCCACTGGAAGCCGCAGTCCCGATCCTGCATGTAGGCGGTTCAGGATATTGGTCGCCTGATGCTAACCCGGAGACGAAAGCATCTTTCGGCAGCACCCTGAACGACCAAGCAGCCTTATCTAGGGACAGCACTGCTTGCTCCACACGGAGAGGGGCCTAGAAAAGGTGGCCTAAACAAAGCTCGTCTCCCCCACCCCAGTTGGCTAGCCGCGGTCAACGGGCATCCTTACTTGCGGTCGAAAAATAACAACAAAGAAAAGGCATGCACCTGCCTCACAAAGTGTGCAAAGACTAAAGCTTGCGTGTTGGAACATCAGAACCATGCTTGACACAGTAGGCAGTGGTCGCCCTGAACGACGCTCTGCTCTAGTTGCCCACGAACTTCTCAGGTTGAATATCGACATAGCAGCTCTCAGTGAGGTCCGTTTCCCTGAGGAAGGTAGTCTTCAAGAACACGGTGCTGGCTATACCCTCTACTGGTCGGGTAAGTCAAAGGCTGAGAGCCGCCTTTCTGGCGTTGGCTTCATGGTCAGGAACTCCATTGCCTCCAAACTCGAAAACCTTCCAACAGGTCACTCAGATCGCATCATGTCCATGCGCCTCCCACTTCAAAACAAGCAGCATGCAACACTCTTCAGTGTGTATGCCCCAACCCTTCAAGCAGATCCTGCAGAAAAGAACAAGTTCTATGCTGATCTACGCAACCTCGTACGGAAGACCCCTACAGAGGACAAGGTGATCATCCTTGGCGACTTCAATGCCAGAGTAGGTAAAGACTCGGAAGCCTGGAAAGGAGTACTTGGCAAACACGGCATTGGCAACTGCAATGACAACGGGCGCCTCCTGCTAGAATTCTGCATGGAGCACCAGCTCACCATCACCAACACTATCTTCCAGCAGAAGAACAGTCTGAAGACAACCTGGATGCACCCACGGTCCAAGCATTGGCACCTTATCGACTACATTCTGGTGCGCCAGAGAGACCTTCGAGATGTCTTACACACCCGAGTAATGCCCAGCGCAGAATGTCATACGGATCATTGTCTTGTACGCTGCAATCTCCGTCTTCACTTTAAACCCACACCCAGGAGAGGAGGTATCCCTCGGAGGAAGTTTCAGGTTGGCAGCCTCCAGTCAGCCGAAGTTAAAGCTGCCTTCCAGGCAAAACTCCAGTCAAGAATTGAGGACCTCAGTTGCCCCACAGACCCTTCTCCAGAAGCACTCTGGGAACACCTAAAAACTACCGTCCTGCAGATCTCTGAAGAAGTCCTCGGGTTCTCCACAAGGAAGAACAAGGACTGGTTTGATGAGAACAATCAAGAGATCCAAGAATTACTGGCAAAAAAGAGATCTGCCTACCAAGCACATCTTGCTCAGCCCTCCTGTCCTGGGAAAAAAGCAACCTTTCGCGCTGCATGTAGCAACCTCCAGCGCAAGCTTCGAGACATTCAGAACGAGTGGTGGACCAAGCTTGCAGAGAGAACCCAGCTGTGTGCAGACACTGGTGATTTAAGAGGGTTCTACGAAGCCCTGAAGGCAGTATATGGTCCATCATATCAGGCTCAGAGTCCCTTGCATAGTGCAGACGGCCAAGTGCTCCTCACAGACAAGGCATCCATACTGAACCGGTGGTCGGAGTATTTTCAGGTTCTCTTCAGTGCCAACCGCGTAGTTCAAGATTCAGCAATCCACCTCACCCCACTTCAACCGGTGAAAACAGAGTTGGATGAGATCCCCACCCTAGAAGAGACTGTTAAAGCCATCAAGCAACTGAAAAGTGGCAAGGCAGCAGGAGTTGATGGAATTCCACCAGAGATCTGGAAGCATGGGGGCACAGTACTACATAGCTCACTTCACAAAGTACTTGTCACCTGCTGGGAACAAGGCAAATTACCACAGGACTTTCGAGATGCAATCATCATCACCCTATACAAGAACAAAGGGGAAAAGTCAGACTGCTCCAACTACCGGGGGATAACCCTGCTCTCCATCGCAGGCAAAATCCTTGCCAGAATACTCCTGAACAGACTGGTGCCCACCATTGCAGAAGAACTCCTCCCAGAGAGCCAGTGCGGCTTCAGAGCTAACAGGAGCACCACCGACATGGTATTTGTTCTCAGGCAGCTCCAAGAGAAATGCAGGGAACAGAACAAGGCTCTGTATGTGACTTTTGTCGACCTTACCAAAGCTTTCGATACCGTTAGCAGGAAAGGCCTGTGGCAAATCTTGGAACGTTTAGGATGTCCCCCAAGGTTCCTCAGCATGATCATCCAGCTACACGAAGACCAGCGAGGCCAAGTCAGACACTGCAACGACCTCTCGGAGCCCTTCCCAATAGGCACAGGTGTAAAGCAAGGCTGCGTTCTCGCGCCAACTCTCTTTACGATCTTCTTTAGCATGATGCTTCAAAGAGCCGCAGTAGATCTAGATGAGGACGATGGTGTCTACATCCGCTATCGCACCGATGGCAGCCTGTTCAACCTGAGGCGACTAAAGGCACACTCCAAGACAATGGAAAAACTCATCCGAGAGCTACTGTTTGCTGATGATGCTGCACTCGTCTCCCACTCGGTATCAGCTCTGCAGCATATGACGTCCTGCTTTGCAGAGGCTGCCAAGCTATTCGGCCTAGAAGTTAGTCTGAAGAAGACAGAAGTTCTCCACCAGCCTGCACCCCAGGAAGATTATCACCCTCCCTGCATCACTGTGGGTGAATCAGTTCTGAAGACAGTCCAGCAGTTCAGCTACCTGGGGTGCATCATCTCCTCAGATGCCAAGATCGACAAGGAGATTGACAACAGGCTGGCAAAGGCAAACCGTGCATTTGGCCGACTGCACAAAAGAGTGTGGAGCAACAAGCATCTGAAAAAAGGCACAAAGATCAATGTTTACAAAGCGGTTGTGATGACAACCCTCATCTATGGCTCCGAATCGTGGGTTTTATACCGTCATCACCTGCGACTCCTTGAGCGCTTTCATCAGCGCTGCCTTCGCACCATCCTCAACATCCACTGGAGTGACTTTGTGACCAACACTGAAGTCCTCAAGCAGGCAGAGGTTACCAGCATTGAGGCACTGCTGTTGAAGACGCAGCTGCGCTGGGCAGGGCATATTTCTAGGATGGAAAACCACCGCCTTCCCAAGATTGCCCTGTATGGCGAACTCTCCACCGGCCATCGAAATAGAGGGGCACCAAAGAAGAGGTACAAGGACTCCTTGAAGAAATCCCTTAGCACCTGTCACATCAACCATCACCAGTGGTCTGACCTAGCCTCAGATCGCAAAGCATGGAGGCACACCATCCACCAGGCTGTCTCTTCCTTTGAGAACACACGCATAGCTGGTCTTGAGGACAAAAGGAGATTGAGGAAGAATCGCACTGCTACAGGACCAACCCTAAATCAGACTTTTCCCTGCAGCCGCTGTGGCCGGACCTGCCTGTCCCACATTGGTCTTGTCAGCCACCAGCGAGCCTGCAGCAAACGTGGACTATTGCACCCTTCTTAAATCTTCGTTCGCCAAGCCAAGCCGAGAGAGAGAGGGACACTATACTTCTGTTGATACAGCCCAAAATTGCATTGGCCTTTTAAGGTACTGCATCATTTTCAGTGTAGGGTCCACTAAGACCCTGAGATCCTTCTCACGCAATCTACTGCCAAGACAAGTCTCCCCCATCCTATAATGATGCATTGAATTTTTCCTACCTAAATGCAGAACTTTACACTTATCTCAGTTAAAATTTATTTTATTGGTTTTAGCCATTTTCCAGCCTGTCAAGATCATCCTGTATCCTGTTTCTGTCTTCTACTGTATTTGCATCCCCTCCCAATTTAGCATCATCTGCAAATTTAATAAGCATTCCCTCTATTCTTTCATTCAAATCATTTATGAAGATGTTGAACAAAACAGGCCCCAGGACAGATCCTTGAGGCACTCCACTTGTCACTCCTCTCCAAGCAGATGAGGACCCATTCACAAGAACTCTCTGGGTGCAATCTGTCAACCAGTTACAGATCCACCTGACAGTAATAGGATCCAAACCACATTTTACCAATTTGTCAACAAGAAATGCCTGGGAAATACCTAGAGATTTTGGGAGTGGAGTCTGAGTAAGGCAGATGTTAAGGCGGGGAGGGACTTTAATGAGGCACAATAGCATAGAGTCCACCTTCCAAAGCAGCCATTTTCTCCAGGCGAACTGATTTTTGTTGCTGGGAGATCAGTTGTAATCCCAGGAGATCTCCAGGCCTCACCTGGAGGTTGGCAACTCTGATTGTTTAATGCACAATGCTTCAGTGCTTGTGTTTTGTTTCAGCGTTGTTGCAACTAGTCTTTGTCTCAGATTTCTGGTTTGTTTTCAGGTTTCTGCAATCCAAACCTTGTTGCATTGTTTACAGAATGCCCCTCCTGTTGCTTGCATTTGACATGCACCGGGCAATCTGTCCCGAATCTCACACACACACACACACAAAGGGGGATTGTAAATAACACAAATACATAAATAAAAGTGCATGAAAGGGAAAGACAGAGCACTGCACTCACTCACCACAGACAGACGTTTGTTTTGTTTAACATCATCTCAGCTTGGCCGTTTCCCTGCCATGGGGACCCGAGGCACAGAGTGACTGGGAACGACACTTTAAAAGGATGGCTCTATACAACACCTGCCTTTCAAAGCATATCCTGTACTAAGTGCCAGGAAAGCCAGAAGCCCACCCTAAGCCCAGGGCTCTGCCGCCCTATCAAAATGCTAGAAGACATCTTCTCTCTCATTCATATACAACAGTGGGAGTATCTGCTACCCAAAAGTCATTTTAATGTATTTGCCTTCAGCATTTGTATTTCTTGATGTGAAAAGGCATTTCATCTTTGCCAATACTTAATGGTTCACAGGCATTTGCAATTTGCTAGCTAACAAACAAGCATGTCCAGCACTTGCCAACTCGAGAGTTTGATGCCCAAAGATCTAATCAGTTTGCCCCAAAGACTTAAAACACTCACGCTTCCAGGGCGAGGGGCGGATTCCCCTGTTTTTGAATTAAAACCTCCCACTTGAATTGTGCCTTCAGCTTCAGGAAGAGCCAGCAAGGTTGGGATTCATCTATGACATACAAAAATAGAGGTCAGGAGTTCAGAGTTTTCTATGCAGCCAACCTGGGAAGGAAAGGTAACTTCGGAGAAAAGAAAAAACAGGTTGAAATGACAGGCCCCCATCTCTGCCTGAGTCCTGGGGTGATCTTTACAGAAAACAGACTCTAAAGCAGGGGTGTCAAACATGCAGTTTGGGGGCCATATCAGGCCCCCAGAGGGCTCCTATCAGGCCCCCGAGGAACTGGTTGTCATCAGCTTCCTTCCCCCTCTCCCTTGCTTCCTTCTGCATCACAGGTTGCTCAACCACACAGGAGCTACAGAGCAAAACCTCTGTTTTCTCCACTGGCTGCGGCTCCTCCCTTGGAGAGGAAGAGATGAGAGGCATAGCTTTCTTTACTTTACTTAACTTTATTTGATTTATATCCCGCCCTCCCCGTTGAAGCAGGCTCAGGGCAGCTCACAACATAAAATCACAACAAACAATTAAAATTCCACAACAGTTACAGAATGACACAACAATTACAAAAAATTAAAATTCCATAATTAAAGCCATCAAAAAAACAGTCTGGTGTCAGGCTCTCTCAGTCACACAGCAGAGCTACTGAGCCAAGCCTCTCTTCCTTCTATTGGCTGAGGCTCCTCTCTCTCCTGGCCTCCCCAGGGAAGGAAAGAGACAGAGCTTCCTTTGCCCAGTTCTGGATCCCACGGGAGAGATGCACAGAAAGCACCTTTAAGACCAACGAGTGCTAACGTTTTAAGTATGTTTTAAGTTTTTAAAAATATATATTTGTGTTTGTCTTTTATAAAGTTTATATCTCTGCTATCTAATCTTAAATAGGCACACACTTGGCCTGGCCTGACAAGGTCTCATTTATGTCAGATCTGGCTCTCATAACAAATGAGTTTGACACCCCCGCCTAGAGGATCGCCAGTGAAGAGCCAGGAATCTCCCTCAAAGTGAAGAGTTGGTTTTCCCAACTCTTCAAGAGATCCTCAGAGCCGAGAATTTTCTCAGGCCACATCCCATTGGTCTGGGGAACAGGCCAGGCTAGCCCAGTTGGACCCCCACGACTCTGGCTGAGCTGCCAAGGTGAAGCTGCACATTTAGGCCCTTTCATGTCCAAAGACCGGAGTCAAGCCTGCTCTAATGGTCTGAGTGAAACCACCTCAAGGAGTCAGCCAGCGCTAAGCCTCAACAGGCCTGCAGCTACAGAGGCACAGCCCCCTGACTTCCAGAGGGGCCTCTGAGGCCCACCCTCCCTCCCTTCCACCATGCTGGGCCAACGAAGTGTCAGCAGCCGGAGCTGGGAGATCTGAGCAGGCACAGTGCAGTGCAGTGCAGCAGCAACAGCAGCATGCAGAGAGGAGGGAGGTGAAGGAGCAGGAGCTGGAGGGAGCTGTGTGGAATGGGCTGGAGGGGGGTTGTAGAGAGCTGCAGGCTGCAAAGTGCCTGGCTGGGGGAGAGGGAGGGGGAAGAAAACCCCCCACATGCATGCAAAGTGCAATCCCTTCTTGACTCCAAAGGTTTGGGGTTGGCTGCCTTGACGTGGTCACTTTCAGAACCTCCAGCTTTTGCCCTCACCCCAGAAAGCTTCTGAGAAGCAGCAAGCCCTGCAGGGGATGGGAAAGGGCGTCCCCTGACTTTTTAAAAGCCCCCCAACTTTTAAAATCCTGGCTACAGCCCTGAGCATCAAGAGCTTGGGGCTGAAGTCTCTTTTGGAAGCCACAGTTAAGCAGGGAGCTCAACCTCTCCCTCTGGGAGGAGCCACCACTGATCTCAGCTGAACTTTGCCAGGGCTGGAGTCAGAAGGCAGGGAGACACATCCCCAGGAGAGCCGGCAGGAAGCCCCTTAAGGTCTTGGGCCATCGCACCTCCATTGTGGACACACCAGCCTGGCTCTTCCTGCTTTTAACTCCAGGGCTGAGGTGAGAGTCTCTAACTTTCCTGTTCTTAAAGGAATGTTCCCGCATTCTTCTCCCCAGAATATGCAGCTCTGATCCAAGCTGCGTATGTCACCGAAAACATGACACACGCAGTTCTGTTCACCCATTTCCCGTGGGAGGGCTATGGGGGCTGGGCGGGGGGGGGGAGGCACACGTCAGATGACACATTTGGATCACAGGGAATTGAGGGCTACAGCACAGACTGAATATGCATAACATGCCAAAAATACCTCTCCAAATGTGAGTGGGAGGCACGTCCACGCAAAACTCACGCAGCCATCCCATCCGTGGGAAGGTGGCAGAGAGGGAACACTCGATACAGCCCAACTTTGGAATGAACAGGGAGTGGCAGGTGAAGCGTTGGGGGCATCTGTTGAGCCAGGGGGGCCAGCAAAAACCCCAATTCTGCTCTTGGGATGCATCAAATCCGTCTCTATTTTTCTGGGTTTGTTACATTGAATTTCCCCATTAAGCTTATGCAATTTTGCATTAATTGCCTACCGACAGCATAACAAACTAACAAAACTGGGGAAAAGCCAGGGAATGAAAAGCTGCACAATGAAGACGACAGCCAAAAGGCCTCCCAAGGGCAGGTTTCTCCATTACCAGCACAAACCTGCCTTTTCCTTCCCTCCCCGGTGCTAATTGGAACACAACATCCTTTTTTTTTTTTTAAAGGAGGTTTTTGCGCCACTAAAGCCAGCAGGTCACCATTTTAGTCACTAACAAAGGGTCCCAATCCAAATCTTGTGTGTTGAAATTGGGGGGCTTACACCTGAGTAAACCTGGCAGATGAAAATATGCATGCGCGCACAAAGCAAACAAAGGCTTTGAAAGCCAAAGAGTCTCCATCAAAAAACGAAAGTCTGAAAAAACACACAGAAGGGTGAGGTTATAGCTCAACTTTCCTGCAGTAATTTAATCAACCTGTTAGAAGGCTTTTGTTGGGGAGGAAGCTGGACTGACAGGAAATTTTAATGGCATTGTGTGTGCTGAATTAGATTAGGTACACAAAAAAATACCTTCACCATTACCGGAAAGCTTATTTTCCCAGGTCTGAGTTCCAGACATGGAGTGATGTCTTCAGAGCAGCCCTTCTTAATCAGACCAAGAGGGCTCCCTCCCTCCCTCCCGCCCCCCCTCCACCCCTCCACCCGCTGCTGGGCCAGCAGCCAGGTCCTCCCAGGGGCCAGATGCTGAAAAGCCCCATTTGTCACCTTCCTTAAGAGTAATGGAAGTATTCCGTTTGGGCAGCCTGTTTTAAGGGTGTTCAAGAAGGTCAGAGGAAGGAGGAGGAGGAGCCTTAGGAAAAATGAGGTATGAAGCTTTCCAATCATCAAAGTCAAACAGATCTCGCAACAGAAAAGAACTGTGCTGATAAATCAGGCCTTTCTTTCCACAGTGCAGTTGTTTCAAAGAGGAGGCTGTTCTTTTTGTTGTGTGACTCTACCGTGATATGACCAAACAATGCAATAAAATATTTTTAATAATAATAATAACTTTTTATTTATATCCCACCCTCCCCGCCAAGGCAGGCTCAGGGCGACATAGATGCCAGGCCCTTCCAAGATTCCTCTGGCCAGTGCCAGAACACAGGGCTGGATCTACATGGGGTTTTTTTGGGGGGGGGGCGGGGAGGGCAAAATTAACAAATGATGTCCCCTTATGGGTCATTCTATCTTGTGGTCCCATGGAATACAATGGACTCCATACCCAATTTGGCACCACCCCCCTCTGTCAGCACCCAGGGCAAGCCCCCCCCCCCCCTCTGCCTCCCCTAGATCCAGCTCTGCCAGATCTTCAGCCACCTGGCAAAGCTGCCCTTTTGCCCCTGGCCGCCTTCTGCAGGGCAGATTTCCTGCCGCTGGGTGGAGCCAACCATTCCCCACTGGACCGCCCTCCCTCCCTCCTCCCCAGTTTCATGTTGCATCCTTATCTTGTGCTTTACGTGCTCCACATTGCTAGGCCTTAGCTGCCAGGGGGAGGATGCTCAAGGAAAGAAGCCAGTTTTCAGCATCAAGAGAGACCAGTGCTACTTTCCAGATATGGTTGCCAGGTCTTCTCTAGCTACCAGTGGGGGGCAGGGGGGTAAAGTTGCCAGCGCCGGGTTGGGAAACTCCCAGAGGTTTGGGAATGGAAGCTGGAGAGGACAAGGGCCTCTATGGGGTAGAATGCCCCTGAGTCCACCCTCCAAAACATCCATTTTTCCAGGGGAACTGAGGTCTGGAGATAAGCTGTGATTCCAGGGGATCCCCAGGTTGCCATCCCTATTTCCAGACTTGCAAATGGCTGTATGCAAATACATGGGGACGAAGGCCCTCCCCTGGGAAGCCAGGTTTCCCACTTATGCAGTATGTTTATTTATTTATTATTTATTACCTTCAGTTTCTATCCCGCCCTCTCCGCAAGCAGACTCGGGGCGGCCAACGGTCAGTTCTATAATACAATTTAAAACCAATAAAATACAATTTAAAACATTTTCTGGTGCTGTACAACTTTGATATGGTGGGATCTTTCTTTTTTGCTGTTAGTGATCCTATAATGTTCGTAGCTCCTCAGTGGTGTCAGGTGGCAGTTCTCTCCCGGTAAAGGTGTCGAAGGCCTGTCGGAACAATTCTGTTTCGCAGGCCTTGCGGAATTGAAAAAGATCCTGCAGGGCCCTTAGGGCCTCCAGGAGAGCATTCCACATTTCTGGTACTGCCACCGAGAAGGCCCTAGCTTGTGTAGAGCACAGCCTGGCTTCCTTTGGTCTGGGGATGGACAGTAGGTTTTGCGTCCCTGAACACAGTGCTCTCTGGGAAACATGCAGAGAAAGGCAGTCCCATAGATAGACAGGCCTCCAACCATAAAGGGCTTTAAAGGTCACAACCAACACCTTGAAATGGACTCAGAACACAATAGGCAGCCAGTGCAGCTCTTTCAGCACTGGCTGAATGTGCTCCCATCAGTATCTACACAACAAACTCCCAAGCTCTGGATGTTGATCTAAAGGACTTACTATGCAGGTCACATGTGGGATGCTCATGGTGGCCATGCACAGCACCAGCCAGCAACCACCCCTCAGAATCTCTCTCCTGCTGGCCAAGTCCAGCCTCCCCACAGGGGCAGATGGAGATGCTAAGGCAATGCTGCAGCAAACGTAAGCCAATAGCCCCTGTGATTCCGGCAGTCCCTCGACTTGAACCCAGGCCTCAGCGATGAGGGCAACAAGGGCATGGCCACCCAGTGGGTGAGCAGTACCAGGACTGGAAGAGCTGCTCTGTTCTGCTCCTCCCTGCAGCCAAGCCAACAATCCAAAAGGAACTTTCCCTAAAGGTCCTCCCCTTACTCCCCAGAAAAGCTTAAATAAGCCAAGACCCCTGTGTTGAAGGGGCATGGGGCAGGGATGTGCCACATCAACCTGGATTGACCTGCCAGCCCAAGGAAGGTCTCTGTCTGGGCTTCTGCCTCCTAAAGGGAGGAGGGTTGCAGGCAGAGACAGGGCTCCCTCGGTGGTGGCACCTGGACTGCAGAATGGGCCTCCCCACCACACTCCATCTGAGGCTTCTTCCTTTAAGCTGTCAGCGTCAGGTGAAAACTTTTTATTTGCCCAAGTTCACAGGACTCTGTGTGTGGACACCTCTTGCGGAAGCTGATTACATGTGTGTGTGTGTATATGCTAAAGCTCTCCACTGAATTTACTCTCTGCATTTGGGGGGCGGGGTTGTTAACTGTTTTATACGCATCAGCATTTCTACTTTTTATTGTAATGTATTTTTCATTGACTTGTATCATCCACTGCTTCTACCTTTTTTTAAAAAATGGAGCAACAGCAAACAGCCGACCCCAGAGGCCCCCCTTCCCACCATTTCTTGTGGCCGCTGCATTGCAAGGGAGGCCACGGAAGAGTCCGGTTTGAGTCCCAGCTTGAGCCAAAGCAGCCTTTCCGTGGGCTTCTGGGGCCTGCCAGCTTGAAGATTCCATCCTGTCCAGGAAGACCAAATGTTATGACTTTGGAAAGACTTTGTTACAGACACCTTTGCTTCCGATGCATGAAACGCCACATCCCTTCTGATTCTCCTTTTATAAATAAATCCTTTTGAAACTCTGAAGATGACACCGTGCCTTTGGGGCTCTTTGCACTTGCCTCATCCACATCATCAGGCTCTGCCAGAGCTCTCAAGGTCACGGCGAGGACCCACCTCACAATACCAGGACTCCTCTTAGAGTGAAATAGGGGTCCAGTTGCACCTTTAAGACCAACTTAGTTTTATTCAGAACGTCAGCTTTCCTGTGCTCTCTAAGCACACTTCATCAGACGAGGAATCCGGTACAGTGAGCAAAGCCACACAGAGCTGGTAGTCAGTGGCTCAGAATACAAACTGGTACAAATTCAGGAACCAATGACAGCATAGTAAAATTATCTGATAGAGAGTGGTTTTGAATGCAAAATGGTAAAAAAGTTGAAGATCCAATGACAGAATAGTAAAATTAACAAATTGAGCAAACCTTTGATCTGACTAGCATGAGCATGCAAAAGCAATAAAACAGTAATATGTCAAAATGTGAGAGTGTCTGTTAATGACTATATTGCAGGGGTGGCCAATGGTAGCTCTCCAGATGTTTTTGCCTACAACTCCCATCAGCCCCAGCCAGCATGGCCAATGGCTGGGGCTGATGGGAGTTGTAGGCAAAAAACATCTGGAGAGCTACCGTTGGCCACCCCTGCATATTATATTAAGCCTGGGTCAAAAGGAAGGTATTTATATATTTATACCTCTTAGAGTGGAAAGACGTCTCCCAGGGCTTGCTGCACAAGGAACTGGGTCTCCTCAGCTCAGCTCCTGGAGAGGAGTTACAGGAGCAGGGCTCAGGTGAGGAAGAACTCTGCACATGCCCTGAAAGCTGCTGCTGACACATCACACCCAGCTGGGGTTGCTAACCTCCAGGTGATAGCTGGAGGTCTCTTGCTATAACTGATCTCCAAGTGACAGATATCAGTTCACCTGGAGAAAATGGATGCTGTGGAAGGGGCGTTCCATGGCATTCAAGTCCCTCCCCTCCGCAAAGCCTGCCCTCCACAGGCCCTGCCCCCCAGATCTCCAGGTATTTCTCAACCCAGAGCTGCCCACCTTGCTCTTTATGGGTTTGGGGTTCTTCTCCAGAGCCATTGCTTCCTGAATTTCCTCACCCCTGGGGGAAACCAAGTCTGGCCTCTTCCATAGTTATGAAAGAAGGCTTTCCTGCTTGGAGAAGACACTGTCAGTCAGCCTCTGCCCTGCTGCTTCCCCGACAGAGACTGGCAGTTGGGGAGGCGGAGGAGAGATTACCCGGCTGCTATCAAAGAGCTAGAAAATGGAGCCAGAATTCTCTCTCCAGTATCGCTTTAAAGCCTCCGAAAGAAGGAGTCAGCAAGTTTGGAGGGAGAAAAGCAGCACGAAGGAACCTGCATTTCATCCCCCAACATGCGGCAGCCGTGGAGAGCCAACACTGAAAGGTCTGTGCAGCCTTCACAGCCCTCCCTGTTCATTTCAGGGTTCACAGAGGCCTTTGCTGCCTCACAATGAGGGGGGGGGGGAGCCACTGAGAAGACATGAAGATGGGACTGAAGATACTGCCAAATGCTTGACAGCTCTGCTCCAATGGGGAGGGCTTGTTTTGTAGCAGGAACTCCTTTGCATATTAAGCCACACACCCCTGATGTAGCCAATCCTCCAAGAGCTTACAGTAGGCCCTGTAAGAAGAGCCCTGGAAGGTCTTGGAGGATTGGCTACATCAGGAAGGCGTGGCCTAATATGAAAAAGAGTTCCTGCTACAAAAAAGGTCCTGGGGATTCTAATTTCTTCCATCACCCCTGCCCCAAGAGACTCAGCAGGCCCTTGCCCAGGCTGATCCTGTGGCAGATCTCTCTCACCGCCCCCCCCCCCAACCCTTCCCCTGCCCCTGCCCCAGAGCTCTGAATGCTGCCACAGCAGCCCCTGAGGTGCTGGGGACCCGGAGAAAAGCAATTTTCCCAGCATGCTCAGAATCCGAACCCAGACCCCAATAAGGTTCCATCTGAAAACACACCTGCTGCAAAACAACCGTCCTGTCTGTGACTTTTGATTGAGACACCGCTAATCAGTCATCCTTTGATGCCAGATATCTGGTGACAAATGTCCACATCTGTAAAAAAAAAAAAGACTTCTTAAGAGTTTCTTGGACATAATTCCAAGATTGGCTCACACACAGATGTTGATCTCTGCTTGCCTGCACCTTAAACAGGCCCGGTGCACCCCAGGCCAACCCCCCCCATCCCCGCCCTTACCCCAGGCATGTTATTCACGTGCCCCCCCCCGATGACGTCACACACCCCTTGATTCCACCGAGGCTCCCCTCCCCACCTGCCAGGGTGAGGCCAAACTGGTCTTGCCCCGGGGGGCTGCCAGCCCAGGGCCCCCAGCCCATCTCTGTGGGGGGCGGCAGGGCAGGGGTTCCGCTTCTGCTTGGCTCTTGCACCCAAGCCCCTTCTGTCTATGGGAAAGCTTGGGGGCGGGAGAGAACGGGCTGTCTTCTTGCTGAACAGAACCACTCCGCAACATTCCCCCCCTCCTGGGGCCCCCAGCCAATCCTTCCTGCCTCCTCTCAGGCAGAAAGAAGCCAACTCCATGGCAGGGCTCAGGTCAGGGGGAGGTGGTCCACACACACACACACACACACACCCCAGCGATGTCCTTGAAGGGAAAGGAAGCATCAGCTGACTCCGCATTCAGCATTCCATTCCAAGGTCACACACACACCCCACAAGTTTTCTGCAAGTAACTTGAATTCTTTCCAAGGTCACATTCATTGACTTCTGCATGCATATCTTAAAAAGCAGCCCTATTCGCATGCCTTCCTTAACTGAAATATATGGATTCTCATAAAACTGACAGAGAAATACATTAAGACCAATGATTTGCTAAGTCGAGGTATTTGAGGAGTTACCACTACAGCTTGAAATTCTTTCCAAGGATTTCCCCAGGATGGCCCTGAAGGACCCTCCCAAAGAAGGCTGTTGGAAGTTAAGGGAAGCTTTGCAAGAGCTGAGCAGTTCCAGCAGAGCCGAGGTCATCTGCCAGCCATTTCTCTTGGCAAGTCAACCAAGGTAGCCTCCAAAGCTTATCGTGTGTTAGAGAAGATTCAACAGACACAAAAGCTGCCATCTAGACAGACCTATCAAGTTTACTATGTCAAAAAAGCAAAATAAAACACAACCTTCCTAAGAAACAAAAAAGGATCGACTTATTTAAAATCTCTTTGCCCAGCCTCATCAGAATGCTGCTGAGGTCACTTCCATGCCAAGATTCAGACTCAAGGCAATCCAAAATCGAAACCACAAAACAAGCCCTGATTAAAACCAGAACCCAGCATTTAGAAAAAGCCTTCGGAGCAGCCATTCAAAATCCATCAATGAACCAATAAAGAAATGACAACAGTGAGTATGAAGAAGACTCAATAAAAGTCATCTCATATAACCAGGGAGGGCAAGAGTCAAAAATTCAATACGACTGACAGCCCCGAGAGTCGTTTCGTGAGCCCTCGCTGCAAAGACCCAGCTGCACACAGCTGTCTTGACGGAACAAAGCGGGAGCCGGGTGGGTGGCACCTTTAAGACCAACAAACTTTTATTCCAAGTGTGAACTTTGGTGTGTGTGCAGAGACTTCCTCAGACAAAGGGAAATGAAACTTCCCAGCATGGATGTATGGACTGGGAAGTTTCATTTCCCTTTGTCTGAGGAAGTCTGTGCACACACTCCAAAGTTCACACTTGGAATAAAAGTCGGTTGGCCTTAAAGGTGTCTGCCTGGACTCCCACTTTGTTCTACTCTCTGCAAAGGAGGGGCTCCATGTGCTTAACCACATGCTGCCAGCCAGGATCTTGGCCACCCCATCGCTCCCCAGATAAAGTTTCCAAGAGGCATCAGGGGCCTCAGTGCGTTGACCGCCCCCGGCAGCTGTAGCTCCCAGCACTGGACACTGCTAAGACCTGCCTAAATCCAACCACTCCCTCCCACACCCAGATAGCCGAGCTGCAGGGAGCAATAATAATAATAATAAATTTATTCTTATATCCCGCCATCCCCCGCCGAAGCGGGCTCAGGGCGGCTCACATTACATGCTTTACACCATGATTACACTAAAATCCATCAATACATTAAAAACAATTAAAATAGTTAGATACAATTCAGATTAAGTTAATTAACAATTAAAATTTATCAAATATAAATTAAAGTGCCACAGTTCAGAGTGTGAATAGGATGGCTAGGTGTCATCTCCGGGTGCCGTCTTAAATGTGAGTTGACAGAGGGTGGTTTTGCAAGCCCTGCGAAATTGATTTAGGTCTCGCAGGGCTCGCACCTCCTCTGGTAGATGGTTCCACCATTTGGGGGCTTGCACTGAGGTCAGGAACACAAAATCTCCTCTCTATCCCCGGGCCAAAAGAAGCCCGCTTGAAAGTCACCCGAGATAGGGCTTTCTCCGTTATGGCCCCCACTTGGTGGAATCAGCTGCCGGAAGAGGTGAGGGCCCTGCGGGATTTGGCTCAATTCCACAGGGCCTGTAAGACAACCCTCTTCCGGCTAGCTTACACCTAGCTGGGATGGAAACCTGACGTAACTGGCCAGCCATCTGTTCACATAAATGACATGTTATTGGTTTTAAGCTGCATTGTTTTATGAATTGAAATGTATTGGTTTTAATGTTTAAATGTCAAGTATTTAATTGTTTTATACTTAAATTGTTAAATTGTTAATTGTTGGAAGCCGCCCTGAGCCACTTGTGGGAAGGGCGGGATACAAATCCCGAATAAATAAATAAATAAATAAAATTGTGGAGAAGGCCTGCTCCCTAGTTGCCTTCAATCTGGCCTCTCTTGGTCCAGGGATTCGTAGTAGGTTTTGAGAACTAGATCTCAGTGCTCTCTGGGGAACATATGGGGAGAGGCGGTCCCTGAGGTAGGCAGGTCCTCGACCATATAGGGCTTTAAAGGTGATAACCAGCACCTTATAACGAACTCGATACACAATCGGCAGCCAGTGCAGCTCCCGCAGCCTAGGCTGTACATGTTCCCACCGTGGTAGTCCCACTAACAGCCTGGCCGCTGCATTCTGCACTAGCTGCAGCTTCCGCGTTCAGTACAAGGGCAGCTCCATGTAGAGGGCATTACAGTAGTCCAGCCTCGAGGTGACTGTTGCATGGATCACAGTTGCCAGGTCGCTACATTCCAGGAAGGGGGGCAACTGCCTCGCCCTCCTAAGATGGAAGAAGGCGGATTTGGCAGTGGCAGCTATCTGGGCCTCCATTGTCAGGGAAGGCTCCAGTAGCACTCCCAGGCTCCTGACTCTGCGCACTGGTATCAGTGACGCACCGTCAAAAGTTGGTAGTCCCTTCCTGGCCCGGCGCAAGAGGAAATCGCAGGCAAAGGATAGAGCAGGGGTGGCCAACGGTAGCTCTCCAGATGTTTTTTGACTACAACTCCCATCAGCCCCAGCCAGCATTGCCATGGCTGGGGCTGATGGGAGTTGTAGTCAAAAAACATCTGGAGAGCTACCGTTGGCCACTCCTGGGATAGAGGGACAGCAGCCAAGAGACAGAGACAGAGAGAGACACACAGAGAGACAGAGTGTGTCTGGCCAGGACTTCATCTACAACAGAAGGGGCTCCCGTTCAAGAAACTGCACAAGGGCCTTCTCCACAGTAACCTGTTCAGCCTGTCCACAACACACATCTGTGCAGCCCTCTTTGTTTTATCCTCTGAGCTCAAGAAAATCATGCAGGAGAATCCATGCTGGACTCCTGAGACACCTGAACATTGTTTTAAGCTGGAGAATCCATACTGTTAGGGGCAGCATGTTAGGGACTTTGGCGAGGGAAGACATGGCCTGGATCATAAAGGGTGAGGGAGGTGCTTGGAAGAACTGTGTGGTTGCACGGAGCACAAGCATGGGAAATGCCCTCCCCGCGTGCACAGAGGCACTCTTGCCAGGATAAGCTGTGGCTTTCCCATGGCATCCCCTTAGAATCGGTCATTCCAGCCATTGCATTCGTTCCAAGAGCCACAGGCCAGAGCCCTGGTGGGAGACCTGGAGCAAAGATCCCACAGGCCAGACCGAAGCAGCCCTCCTGTTCTACCTCTTCAGCTTCTTTCCCGCCCCCCTCCCCCTGCAGGAGCAGCCTGGATTAATTAATTCCCTCTTAAACACTCAGCTGCTCACTCCCCCCCCCCCACTTAATCAAACGAAGAACAAAATTGACATAATGGCAGCTGTGGCAAAGTTATGATGATCTACAGGAAGGAATCGCTAAAAATTTATAGCCAGCCATAAACAGGAGGTCTGGAGCTGTCAGCCAAATCCAGATCATTAAAGGTAGTTTTGGGGTAGTCCCTTTTCCCATCGAAAGTGGCTGAAGGGAAGCCCCTTCCCCCCCCCATCCCTGCCTGGGGCCCCTCCCCGCACTCAAACCCCCCCCCCCCGCTCATAGAGTTCACCCACCAGTAACCCTGGTTACTTGGCTGATCACATTCGTACATGGACACACACACACACACACACACGAGTATCTCATTTGATCCTTCTCACACAATCTTCTCTCAGTATCATAATGCCCCTGTATAAATCGATGGTTCGGCCTCATTTGGAGTACTGTGTGCAGTTCTGGTCACCGCACCTCAAAAAAGATATAGCATTGGGAAAAGTGCAGAAAAGGGCAACTAGAATGATTAAAGGGCTGGAGCACTTTCCCTATGAAGAAAGGTTAAAACGCTTGGGGCTCTTTAGCTTGGAGAAACGTCGACTGCAGGGTGACATGATAGAGGTTTACAAGATAATGCATGGGATGGCGAAAGTAGAGAAAGAAGTCCTTTTCTCCCTTTCTCACAATACAAGAACTCGTGGGCATTCGATGAAATTGCTGAGCAGTTGGTTAGAACCGATAAAAGGAAGTACTTCTTCACCCAAAGGGTGATTCACATGTGGAATTCACTGCCACAGGAGGTGGTGGTGGCTCCAAGCATAGCCAGCTTCAAGGGGCGGTTGGATGAACATATGCAGCAGAGGTCCATCAGTGACTATTAGCCAGAGCATATTGATGGAAATCTATATGGGGCAGTGATGCTCTGTCTTCTTGGTGCTTGGGAGGGCTTCTAGCCCCACTGATGGACCTCCTTATGGCATCTGGGGGCTTTTGGCTACTGTGTGACACAGAGTGTTGGCCTGGATGGGCCATTGGCCTGATCCAACATGGCTTCTCTTATGTTCTTCTGTGACACAGAGTGTTGGCCTGGATGGGCCATTGGTCTGATCCAACATGGCTTCTCTTATGTTCTTAACCCTTCCAGGTCAGCTCGGCGGAGAGAGGGTGACCTGCCCCCAGCCAGCTGCTGACCTTCATGGCTGACCTTTTGAATCCAGGCTGAGTCCATCAACACTACCAGCAGGGCTTTTTGTTCTGGGGGAAAGGAGCTCTAAACAAAATTCTCAAGAAATGCACAGAAGTTCAGGACGGGCACCCGAGTTCAGCACCTCTTTTTCCAGGAAAAAAGCCCTCCCTGAATGCCACCCTTTCTCGTCAAGGCTAAGCCTCGTCACCATCTGTCTCTCCCCCCAAAAAGCCCAAGGGAGTTCAAACCTGGCATGGAAAGGGCAGGGGAGGAGCAGGGGGGAGGCTGCCCCCTCAGGGTATGCTGATGCTAGTCCTGCCTGATCCCAGAATTCCTCTTCAGACCCACCCACCCCCTTTGTGCACTCACCACATATCCCTCTTGGCCTGCCTGCCCCCCCTCCACTCCTCTTTTGCTCCCTTCACATTCTGAAAATGAAGAGGCATCATGGGGGGGGGGGAGGGGGCTGCAAGGCCAGCCAGAACTGGCTCCTGCCGTAGCTTTCCTGGACAAGTCTAAGTGGGATCCAGTCCACAGAAACGTGAGCTGAAATAAGAGGTGTCATTTGTTATGAGCGCCAGATCCGGCATAAACAAGACTTTGTTGGGCCAGGCCACCTGTGTCATGAAATGCGGTGCCAGGTAGTAGAGATGTAAACATTATAAAGGATACAAACAAACACAAAGACTTTTTTAAAACTTAAGGAAAATAAAACATGCTTAAAACATTAGAACTTGTTGGTCTTAAAGGTGCTTTCTTTGTATCTCTCCTGCAGGATCCAGGGAACTGGGTAAAGGAAGCTCTGGCTCTTTCCTTCCTTCCCCAGGGGACCAGGAGGAGCCTGCCTCAGCCAATAGAAGGGAGAGAGGTTTGGCTCAGTAGCTCTGCTGTGCGATTGAGAGAGTCTGGCAAAGCAAGCTCTTCTCCCCCCCCCCTTCCACCCCAAGGGAGGCGCCTCAGCTAATGGAGAAAATAGAGGCTTTGTTCTGTAGCTCCTGTGCAATCGAGCAAGCCTGGCAAAGCAAGCTGTGATGCAGAAGGAAGCAAGAGAGAGGCAGGAGGAAGCAGATGACAGCCAGTTGCTCGGGGGCCTGATAGGAGCCCTCTGGGGGCCTGATTCAGCCCCCGGGTTGCACGTTTGACACCCCTGTCTTAGGGTGTGCAGAGCTCACTACCCACCGCTGGCCTTGTCCACTGGGTCAAGGAGGAGGGACACTTTAGCACAGAGACCAGCAGTGGCCCATGGCCCTCCCCCCTCAGTCTGAAGGTAGATAACGGGGGGGGGGGGGCTCAAGAATCAGGCTGCACAGACAGGAGGCCCCAGGTGCCAGCTGACCCAGCAAACACAGCCCAGCCTACTCCAGCACCTGGGACTGCTCTGAGGGGCTTGGGGGGCAGCAGAGAGGGGGGTTTCCTGCCAATTGCCTCCTGCCAATCAAGCCTGGAAAACTGACAAGGCTCTTGGGCAATTCCTCCTGGCCAGGCAGAGTTTGTGCTCCCCCCCACCCCCACTCCCGAGAGGCACCACATTGTCAGCCTCTGATCTAGTCCCTAAATATTTGCAAGGCAGAGGAACAAGATCAGGGGGAGAGAAGGCCTGTAGGTGCCCAGAAAAGCCTTACACTCTAGCCATCAACACCTTTCCGCTGTCCCCGGCCCAAAGGACATCTGATTAGCCTCAAGCAGGGCCAGGACCTTCTCTGTCCTGGCCCCTGCCTGGTGGAACAAGTTCCCACTTGAGATCAGGGCCCTGCAGGACCCCTTCCAATTCTGCAAGGCCTGTAAAAGAGAGCTGAGATGCCCAACTGCGCCACTCTGTGAAAAGTCTTCATCTGAATCCTCAAGCCAAACTTGCTCTGGTTTGTTTCAGAGCTGATTTTAATGTTCTTTTTATTGTGAAACCTCTATTTTATTTATTGTTGCTTAGTCACAATTTCAATGTGACTCTGATACCCACCCCGAGCGAGCCCCCTTGCAGGGAGGGCGGGATAGAAACTGAATTCCTAAATAAAGAAGGCAACCCGCATGGAGAGCAGGGCTTTGTGTGCCTGCGAGGGGTTAACTGTTCCCACTAAATCCCCTCCCCCCCCATTATGCCACACAATTCAAATCAACCTGTGCATTGTTTTGGATTACCCTTTTGCCATTCAATCAAGTTAAATAACTAGCTGGAACAGCCAAGGACAGAAGCTCCTTGAATCACTCCAGAGGAGGGGAAACAAAGAGCAACCTCTGGGGGGGGGGGCGGGAAGGGCAGCTGGCAGCTCTTGAACTCCAGGGGGAGATGGGGGGCAGAGCAGAGGGGGGCTGGCTTCTCAGCCGGCTCCTTGGGGGCTGCCTCCACAACAACAGAGAGAACTGCAGCAAGATCTGGGGGGAAAAGGTAGAAGACTGTCATAAACTGGCTGTGATTTGACAGAGACAGGCAACACACAGAGAGCCACACACAGAGAGACCATGGCTACAGTGCAGACTAGGCCCAGGGAGTTGTCGTTGTTGACCGTAGTTGTGTCCAACTCTTGGCAATTCTATGGGCAGCTCTCTCCACGTTTTCCTATCTTGTCCTCTTTCTTTCTGTCGTTCCATGCTCAGGCTGGTGTTGACTTGGATGGTGTCCAGCCTACGTGTTCTTTGGCCACCTGGTTTCCTTTTTGCTGCTAACCCATCCAAGCATCATCTCTTTTTCTAGTAAGTTCTTTCGCATGAAACAGCCGAAATAAGTCAGTCACAGTTTTGTGATTTTTCCTTCCCGTGGCCTGATTGGTTTTATGCACCCCAAGACTTCTTGTCCGTCACCTTTGCTGTCCAAGGAATGTGCAGGAGCCTTCTCCAGCGCTCAGGGAGACCCGAGTTCAAATTGTACGTCAGCCATAAAGTTCACTTGGGCCCTGACACTCTCCGCCTCACAGAGCAGTGGCCAGTTAGTCTCCCTGGCTGAGGGGAGGGGCAGGAAGGCCATCCCCCACCAGTCATCCCTGGGTGGGGGTGGGGACAGTGAGAGCTCTGTGCCAGGAACACACACACAATTTCTGCTAATGAAATCCCCATTAACGAGATGGGAGAGTAACAGGTTGCCAACGGTCCAGAGAAAACATGCCCTGTCCTTTAACAGGAGCTGAAGAGGCTGTGATTGGCCAGGTGATATGATTGACCCCCCCCCACCACCACCACCCATTCAATCTCTATTCAAGAGGCCGCAGGATAGTATTTGGCTCTCAGTCCATCAGTGGCTCTTAACCACAGCACATTGTTGGAACTCTCTGTCTGGGTCAGGGATGCTCTGTATTCTTGGTGCTTGGGGGGGTGGCAAGAGTGGGAGGGCTTCTAGAGTCCTGGCCCCACTGGTGGACCTCCTGATGGCACCTAGTTTTCTTTTCGTGACGCAAAGTGTTGGACTGGGTGGGCCATTGGCCTGATCCAACATGGCTTCTCTTATGTTCTTATGGCTGCTGGCAGCCCTGCAGCAGGCCCCGATTCCACAATCCCAGGCTGGTTTACTCTGGAGCAAGGCTTGCCAAAAATGCACAGGTGTGTGCTACCTCTGCCCTCCTTTGACTTCCAGGGAGTCTGAGATCACAAGATCAGGAGGGAGAAAGACACCCCCTCCCCTCCCCAGCCCCTCTCAGCCCCAGGGCCTCTCTCCTCTCCTAACGCTTTAGCCCCCCCTCCACATTTTCTTTTTAAGCCCCCCCCCCTCCATTTTTGCATGGTTTAAAAGCGAGCACCACCAACAAATGGGAGGGGGAGTAACAATTACCTTCCCCAAGTGGAAATTGATTAAAGAACTGGAACCAATGCGACCCGAGGAAATGGGGGAAAGCTGGGCCAGCGGCTCCCGGGACCCCCGCGTGAGCAGGGCATTGAGGGGCTTTCAAAAGTCCTGCTTTTCCCTTAAGGGCATGGGCGAGGCCAGCGAGAAGAAGAGGAGTGCTTCTGAGCATGCACAGAGGGTTTCATTGCAGCCAACCAGCCCTTTCCTCTCCTTCTACAGCGCTGCGTCTGGATGTCACTGGGTGTGTGTGGGGGGGGGGGGAGTATTTGTGAATTTTCTGCACTGAGCAGGGGGTTGGACTGGATGACTCCTGGAGGTCCCAAGACGGCTTCTTTGCCCCTGGAGAGAGGAGGCATGTGAGGTCGTTACCCCTTTTGTCCTCGGCCTTTCTTGCAGCGGCTTCCTGCGCTCTGGGGCTCCAGCAATGGCCTGTGGGGCCAGCCTCCCCCCCCCCCGGCGTGGGCTGGGGAAAGGTCTGCGGGCCCGGCGAGTCACCCACTTTCCACCTGGCCTGCCTGGCAGGGCTGTTGTGAGGCCCAATGGAGGCGAGGAGGAGAGAAGGGCGTGAGCCGACCCGGGATGAAAAAACGCAGGGATGCCATTAAAGGGCTAAGATCCCGTTTTCAGACTCCAGGGCAGACTGGCTTCCGGCGCCTGGGAGCTCAGCCTGCCTCTCTGTCCCCTTCGGGGTTCTTCCGCCTCCCGAGCCTCTCCTGCCACGCTGATTTGGGGAGCTCCGCGTCATAGGTTCTCCCGGGGCATCCACCACTAAAGAGACTCGCCGGAGACGGTCTTGCTCGCTCTCTGTCTCCGATCCAGTCTCTGGAAGGGCTCCGCCCCGCAGGCACTCCAGAGCCGACGCCTCCTTCCTTTGCAGACGGAGAGCGAAACCCGCCAGCGCGCATCTAGCATTGGGCCCGAGAGAGGCACCTGCCCAGAATCTTTCGCAAAACTCAACCCGCCTCCCGCGGAGGCCGAGCCGAATTCCCGGGGCGAAGCGCACCCCCCTTGGGGCAGAGTCCTTTGGGCCCTCCCTTCCTCTCTCCGCCCCCTCCCCAGCTGGCATCTTTATGGCTGCCCGTAACTCTTGTCGCTGCCTCGCCAGATGGGCATTTCATGCCGCGCCTCGGTGGCATTTGCCGTTCCGGGAGAGGCAGAAGGCGGGGGGGGGGGGGCGGGAGGGGCTGACTGGCGCCTTTGCTCGGGCCCCCTCCCCTCCCCCCGCCCCCCCCCGTGGCAGAGCCCTCCTCCCTCCCTCGGAAAGGCGGCGAGGGGTCAGAGCCCTGCCCTACTCACACGCGTGGGATGGAGCCTCCTTCCTCCGGAGCAGTGTACCGGGCCAGGCCGGCCAGGACTGCCGGGGGCTGGCAAGACCCTGCGACGCTCTGCTCTGCTCCGCTCCAGCCAGGCCAAAGCGGCCTTGGGGGGTGGGGGGCGGGGGCTTCTGGCCCGAAGAAGTGCCCAGCAGAAGCGACGCGTTGGAGCCCAGAAGCCCCGATGGGCCTCCAGAGCGGGACAAGAGTTGGGCGGGGGGGGGGGGGGCAAAGCACTGGGGGGGGGGGGTAGGAGGGGCCCTAAGCGGCTGACCCGAAGGGGAGCGAGGAGACCTGGCCCCGGGGTTGCACGGACGAGGAGAGAGAGTGGATGCTAGCCCCCCCCCCCCGACACCCCCAAGCCAACCAGCGGGGCTGCCCCACGGCGGCCTTTGGGGCCTGGGGACCAGCAACGCCAGCCCCGCAAGGGAGGCCTCGCCGGGAGGAGACAGAGGGAACCTGGGCGCGCCGCTTTGGGGACAAGAAAGCCCCCACTGTTGTCCGCGCCAGGCTGGCTGGTGGGGGGGATCTCCCGGCGGCTCCGGGGCAGCAGAAAGACCCGGCGGAGGGGCGGGGCAGCCGTCCTTGGAGCGGCGAGCGAGGGGGCAGCGCGGCTGGGAGATCGCGGCGGGCCCGGGGGGCTAGACCCTTTCTCGGCTTGGAAAGGCGCACCAAGAGGGCAGTGGGGGGGGGGGCTTCCCAACAGAGTCCATGGGACAAGATCCCGCCCCCTCTGCCCCGGGCTGAGTTGAGCCGGATTGGCCCCGGCCAGGGGCGCTGCATCCCGCCGTGCTGGGAGGCGCTGGGCTCGCTCCTCCCGGCCGGCCTTCGTGCGGGGAGCCGCTTCCAAGCAGACCCCTCCTCCTCCGCCCCCCCCCCTCCGGCAGCGGCTCCGGCTGGCAAAGCAGGGGGGATTAAGGGCTTTAGCGCTTAAGTCCTTTTCTCTCCCCCCCCCTCCCGCCTTCATTCCTCCGCGAAGCAGTTAGAAGGGGGTCGCATTGCAGGGATTAGCCCGGGAGGAGGAGGCGGCGGCGGCGGCAGAGAAATCCCTGGCGGGCACCTGGGGCGCCCAAGAGAGCCTGGCCCGTTTTCAAACTGAGCCCAGTTCCCAAAAGGCCCACGGAGCCCGCCCGGGCTGCGGGCGTGGCGGCGCCTCCCCCTTTTCTCGGTGGAGCAAGAGAAGGCGCCTTTCCCGCTCGGCCCACTCCGGCAAGCCCCGCCAGCTGCCGCCAGGGCTCGGACCAGGGGCGAATCTCCCCCCTCCCCCCCCCGCAGCCCCGCCCGCTCTCAGCCCCCCCCTGCTGCCTCTGCGGAGCAAGCGGCTCAGTCCCCGAGAGGAAGAGGCCGAGAGCAGAGGAGCTGCCAAGCGCAAACCTCGCCGGCAGTCGCAGTCCGGGGGGAGGAGCAGATGAGTTCCCTGTCGACAGCGTCCAAACCACTTGGCTGCTCCGGAAAGTTTCGAGGGGCTCCAACATTTCCCCCAAGATCTACCCAAATCTTTGGGCGCCAAATCTGGAGTTTCAGGAGAAAGGCAGAGCCCAGCGCCCCCCCCCCCGACTTTCTGCGCATGGGCGGGGCCGGGGGGACTTTGTAGATAGACCCCAGCGGGCAGTCGGGCTGGTCTGAAGTAGTAAAACCAAGTCGGCGTCCAGTGGCAAGTTGCATTCAGAATGTAAACTTTGACGCTTCTTCAGAGGAGGAACCGGGTCCAGCTAGCAGAGCTGGCAGGCAGGGGGGTCCAATGCAGAATGGTGCATTTCTCTCGCAGTTTTTCCTCAGTTGGGCCCAGACTTATAACACTAGAGTGATGAGCAGATATGCTCACATTTTGACAGGTTGCTGTTTTATTGGTTTCTCAGGCTCAGGCTACCCAGATCAAAGGTTTGCTCAATTTGTTAATTTTACTATTCTGCTATTTGACTATTCTACTATACTACTAATCTACTCATCGGATTTTACATTTGTACCATTTTGCATTCTAAACCACTTCCTAGCAGCTCTGTGCGAGTGCCCACTGGAGAAGCGCGCGCACACACACGGAAGCTGACGTTCTGAATAAAGCTCGGTTGGTCTTCAAGGTGCGCCTGGACTCCTGCTTTGTTCTCCCGCCCATCGCGGAGTTGTGTTTGGGCTCCTCCGGAGACGCTTCCTTGGCGCAGGGTCAACGAGATGCGCCCGGCCCGGAAACTCTCGGCGTAGGTGGGATTCCAAGGCGGGAGAAAAGAGGGTGTAATTGCATTGTCCTCCTGGAAATACCACCGAGTCCTCGTTTATCATTTTAATTAAGGCCTAATAAGAGAAAAGTTGACACTCTGGGGGGAGCGCGTGGGGGGGGGGATCAATCTTGGAATGAGCAGCCAGGCAGCGCGAAGGGGGGGAGGAGACTGACAAGAGGAGGTGGGTGACATCTGGGGGGGGGGGGGGATGATCGCCGCCTCCTCCTTGGGGGGGGGGGGGCGGGGGGAGAAAAGAGGCTCTGGAGCAGGTTGGCCCCGCTTGGACTCGCCTGCGGAGCTGGGGCGCTCGGTGGAGCCTCCCGTCGAAACTACTTGGCCTCCGCAGGCCCCGCGATCTCCCGGGGTCCACCGCCAGCATCTCCAATCAGGGCGCTGGTGCTGAGAAAGGCCTCTCTGCCTTGGCCTTCATCGGGAGACCCTGAAGAACCTTCGCCAGCCAAAGAAGAAGATATTGGATTTATATCCCGCCCTCCACTCCGAAGAGTCTCAGAGCGGCTCACAATCTCCTTTACCTTCCCCCTCACACCCAACAGGCACCATGTGAGGTAGATGAAGATATTGGATTTATATCCTGCCCTCCACTCCGAAGAGTCTCAGAGCGGCTCACAATCTCCTTTCCCTTCCTCCCCCACACAACAGACACCCTGTGAGGTAGATGAAGATAATGGATTTATATCCCGCCCTCCACTCCGAAGAGTCTCAGAGCAGCTCACAATCTCCTTTCCCTTCCTCCCCCACAACAGACACCCTGTGAGGTAGCTGAAGATATTGGATTTACATCCCGCCCTCCACTCCGAAGAGTCTCAGAGCGGCTCACAATCTCCTTTCCCTTCCTCCCTCACAACAGACACCCTGTGAGGTGGGTGGGGCTGGAGAGGGCTCTCACAGCAGCTGCCCTTTTAAGGAGAACTCCTACAAGAGCTATGGCTGACCCAAGGCCATGCCAGCAGCTGCAAGTGGAGGAGTGGGGAATCAAACCCGGTTCTCCCAGATAAGAGTCTGCTCTTAACCACTATGGCTGTCCCAAGGCCATTCCAGCAGCTGCAAGGGGAGGAGTGGGGAATCAAACCCGGTTCTCCCAGATAAGAGTCCGCTCACTTAACCACTATGGCTGTCCCAAGGCCATTCCAGCAGCTGCAAGGGGAGGAGTGGGTAATCAAACCCGGTTCTCCCAGATAAGAGTCCGCTCACTTAACCACTATGGCTGACCCAAGGCCATTCCAGCAGCTGCAAGGGGAGGAGTGGGGAATCAAACCTGGTTCTCCCAGATAAAAGTCCGCACACTTAACCACTATGGCTGACCCAAGGCCATTCCAGCAGCTGCAAGTGGAGGAGGGGGGAATCAAACCCGGTTCTCCCAGATAAGAATCTGCTCACTTAACCACTATGTGAGCCAAAGCCATTCCAGCACGTGCAAGTGGAGGAGTGGGGAATCAAACCCGGTTCTCCCAGATAAGTGTCCGCTCACTTAACCACTATGGCTGACCCCAGGCCATTCCAGCAGCTGCAAGGGGAGGAGTGGGGAATCAAACCCGGTTCTCCCAGATAAGAGTCCGCTCACTTAACCACTATGGCTGACCCAAGGCCATTCCAGCAGCTGCAAGGGGAGGAGTGGGGAATCAAACCCGGTTCTCCCAGATAAGAGTCCGCTCACTTAACCACTATGGCTGTCCCAAGGCCATTCCAGCAGCTGCAAGGGGAGGAGTGGGGAATCAAACCCGGTTCTCCCAGTTCCGCACACTTCACCGCTACACCAAACTGGCTCTCCAAAGGGAAGGGGGGGCTACTGGGGGGGGCATCGTGGGCCTGATTCGGGCCGGTCCAGGGCCCAGTGCCCCCCCCTTGCTGTCCAGGCCTCCCGCCGTCCTCCTCCCAGGGGCCTGCCATGATTGCCTCCATTCATGCGACTCGACCTTGCAACGCATCGCCTTCTCACCTCTGGCCGGACGTCGGAGGCCCCGCGAAACCTGCAGCCTGGAAGGCGAGGGAAGGGAAGGGAAGGGAAGGGAAGGGAAGGGCGGCTGGATCAGGCAGGAAGCAGCGAGCGGGTCTGGCCCGGCACGAGGAGGATGAGCTTGGCGGGCAAAGTGTCTCCCATTTGGCACCACTCGCCTGCCGCGCCCGCTGCACAGAAACTTGGCATCCCAGCGGAGCCTGGAAGGCGTCACAGGCGGCCCAGACGCAGAATGGAGAAGGAGGAAGGCGGGCGGGGGGGTCCGGCTGCCTCAGATCACTTCCAGAGCGTGTCTCAGATGCAAAACGGGGTCTGATCTTCCCTGCTTAGGCTCGAAGGAGCAGATCTTGATGGCTTCCTTCATGCCAGGCTTACATCAAGACCCTTGTTGCGCACAACCAAGGCCGGGCGGCCAGGAGAGGAGCGGGCTCAGGACTCTTGGAAAGCCCCTTGGATTGGGCTCCTTCAAAAAGGAGAGTTGGGGGGGGGGCTGTCAGCTGAATGGAGCATCTGGGTGCTGTGCCCCCCCCCTGCTGTGCTTGCGCCTCCGAACTGAGCCAGTTTGGTGCCAGTGGTGAAGTGCGCGGACTCTTATCTGGGAGAACCGGGTTTGATTCCCCACTCCCCTACTTGCATCTGCTGGAATGGCCTTGGGTCAGACATAGTGGTGAAGTGAGCGGACTCTTATCTGGGAGAACCGGGTTTGATTCCCCACTCCTCCACTTGCACCTGCTGGAATGGCCTTGGGTCAGTCATAGCTCTGGCAGAGGTTGTCCTTGAAAGGGCAGCTGCTGTGAGAGCCCTCTCCAGCCCCACCCACCTCACAGGATGTCTGTTGTGGGGAGAGAAGATAAAGGAGATTGTGAGCTGCTCTAAGTCCCTGATTCAGAGAGAAGGGCGGGGTATAAATCTGCAGCCTCCTCCTCCTCCCAGAGGGATCCGGCTGCCCACGGGCTGCTGCTGGCCTCCTCCAGCCAGAGCTGGGCCTTCGCTGACCCAGTGGGGCAAATGGAGCAGAACAGTCAGCTGAGGAGGCAGCGAGGGGGTTTCTCCTCTCCGGCCCAGTTAGGTGCTGCAGGGGGACCGTGCAGGGCGTAATTCAGCGTGCTGCTCTCAGCCTCGGTGCCCCCTCAGCTGCCTGCCGGGACAGAGGTGGGGGCAGATGAAAGCCTGCACTGTCGCCCCCCAACTGGCGCAGCCATGGAAGAGAAGCCCAGTTTAGATGTGGGGGTGGGGGAGGAGGCCAGTCCCAAGGCACGGCAATTGGGGAGGGGGTGCTACTTACAAGTAGGGATGACTTTGCATTTTCCCCTCCCTGCCTTTTTGACCCTAAATCACCCTTTAGGGTCATTCCTCCAAGGGAAAAAAAAATGGGCCAATAAATCTGGTACAATGAACTAGCATGAGGCACAATGAACTATGTATAGGTTTACCCTTGCAATTGGAGCCATGCTGGTCTAGACTAAGAAATGGGCGGGCTGGGAGATCCCTTGGAGGCATCTGTGGGATGAAGAGTTCTGTGTTGCTCAGAAGGTGGCCAGGTTTTTGCTTTACCCACAGGCCCATAAGCTGAGCAAGCCCCCTTCTCGAGCATGCATTGCTATTGCAGTGGTCTATCTTGGGCTTTCTTTTGGTCAAGGCATTCTACAAAAATCCACACAGAATAAGCCAAAGAAATGGATTTTTAAAAATCACTTGTCAGGGCCACAAGAGCACCAGCCGGTTCCCAAGCCTCGCTCCTTACCCAGAAGGGCTCATTTTTGCACCGTTAAAAGAAGGGAAGGCAGCAATCTTCTTCTAGGCCAAAAAGCGGCATCACACAATCTCTGTCTCTGATGAGAACAGAAATGTGCAGAGATTGGAAACCGGCAGCTTAAAAAAAAAAACCCTAAGAGGGACAAACTGAGGGACAGGGAGCTTTATACGGGGGGGGGGGGGGGGGGGATTGTTGCATCAAGAATGGGGGGTCTTGGTTTAAGGTTATTATGAGATGCAGTGATTTCAGAGTACATTTCTTTATTGAAATATTAGCATTAGGATTTTTTAAGAACGAAAACTTTGAATGCATTCCTAAACAGACCGCTCAGTATTATAAAGGCAACAAACGTGCTCGGTTCCAACAACCCTGCAGCCCTCCTTGGGACTTTGCACAGTTCATGAACTTGGGCTGTGCAGGATTTTCATAAGGTTTCTTTGCCCATCAGACAGAGTGCATTTCTCCTCCAAGGAGCTGCCGCTGGTGTCCCTTCTCTCCAGTTGATCCTCACAACAACCCTGTAAGGTAGGTGAGGCACAACGCCTGGACTCATAGGCCAGATGAACATGAGACAGAAGCAGACATAAAATGGCAATTACAGAGGCCAAGACATCTAGCCAGACCCCTCTGCTGTTGTCAATGTTCCCTCTAAGAGGCAGAGTCTTGTGAGCAAAAAATTCTACTTTGTGAGCTACTGGCATTGAAGTTGTGAGCTCCTGCCTCAATTATTTTGCTCTGGGGCCATCCTTCCTGAGCTAAGACAAAAATGCGTGAGCTGGAGGCTCAAAATCTGTGAGCTAGCTCACGCTAACTCAGCTTAGAGGGAACACTGGCTGTTGCGTGCCTCCCCCCAGACAAGAAAGGAAATGTTCTGGTTGTGTTTCCAGCATGTTGGGTTGTAGATATTGAAGCGTTCTGTGAAGAGTTGTTATGCATACATTAAGTGCAGATTTCCATTTGCAGAACACATAAAGAGAGATCATGCCCCAAATGCTCAGTGTCTCTTTTTTAGCCTGTCTAAAAGACCCTCAGAGTGGGTAACTACCCACCCTGTCAAAACCTGAGAGAAACCAAATTTCAAAACCTATCGGGTTTTGAATATTCCCATGGACTGAATTTCTTCTTTGTGAAACACAAAACCTCAACGCTTCCTTTCACACCAGACCAGACTTTCTTCCTTTAAGCCAATTTTTCCATTAAAACTAATGCATGTTATCTGTTATTTTTGAATCAGTTGCATAAAAACGGCCTCAAAGAAACAAAAGACAGTGATGAAGATGAGGCAGCCGGAAACCAACCTCCAGCATCGAGGAGAAACTAAAAAATGGACCCTTCAGGCCATCCTGCATTAAAATCATTTACAATATATATGCAAGGTTCTCTATAAAACTACGCCCCCCCCCCCACTTCGCCACAACAAGAAGAGAATAAATCAACAGCTGGATGCCTCAGTCCATAACAGAGAATCCAAACCAGCCTCACAAGAAATACCTTCCAAATGCTGGACTCTGAATGGCTTTAAAAGGGCATTGGACAGATTCATGGAGGAGAAAGAGGTCCATAAGCAGCTATTAACCATGGTGACTAAAGGGAAGCTCAAACTCTGAATCCCAGAGCCAGGAGAAGGCCTTGGCCTCTCTGCCCTGTTGTTGGCCCTCCAGAGGAACTGGATGGCTGCTGTACAACACAGGAGGCTGGACTAGATCCACTGGTCTGATCCAGCAGGCCTCTTCTGATGTTCTTCTCAGGGGAAGGCCTCAGCCTCTCTGCCCTGTTGTGGGCCCTCCAGAGGAACTGGTCACCCACTGTGTGAGACAGGAGGCTGGACTAGATGGACCTTCAGTGGTCTGATCCAACAGGACTCTTCCAATGTTCTTCTCAGGGGAAGGCCTTGGCCTCTCTGCCCTGTTGTTGGCCCTCCAGAGGAACTGGATGGCTGCTGTACAACACAGGAGGCTGGACTAGATCAACTGGTCTGATCCAGCAGGCCTCTTCTGATGTTCTTCTCAGGGGAAGGCCTCAGCCTCTCTGCCCTGTTGTGGGCCCTCCAGAGGAACTGGTCACCCACTGTGTGAGACAGGAGGCTGGACTAGATGGACCTTCAGTGGTCTGATCCAGCAGGACTCTTCCAATGTTCTTCTCAGGGGAAGGCCTCGGCCTCTCTGCCCTGTTGTTGTCCCTCCAGAGGAACTGGCTGGCCACTGGGTGAGACAGGAGGCTGGACTAGATGAACCCTCACTGGTCTGACCCAGCAGGGCTCTTCTGATGCTCTTCTCAGGGGAAGGCCTCGGCCTCTCTGCCCTGTTGTTGGCCCTCCAGAGGAACTGGTTGGCCCCTGTGTGGGACTGGACTAGATGGACCCTCCCTGGTCTGATCCAGCAGGGCTCTTCTGATGTTCTTATGAAGTATCTCAAAGCAGGACAGGGTTGCCAGGTCTAGGCTGGAAAATACCTGGAGACTTTGGGGGCTGATCCAGGAGAGGGCGGGGTTTGGGGCGGGGCCTTGGCATGCTAGAATGCCCTAGAGTCCACTCTTCAAAGCAGCCCTTTTCTCCGGGGGAGCTGAGCTCTGCTGGCAGCCCTCAGCAGGAAAGAGATGCTAGGCTTGGAGGGACCATCGGTATGTGACTTCCACCCCTGTCCCCCAGAAATGTGGCCCTTTCTCCTGCCCTTCCTCTCATTTCTGGGGGGGGGGGGGTGGGAACCAATGTTCCCTCAAAGCCACAGAGTCTCGTGAGCAAAAATTCTACTTTGTGATCTGCTGGTTTGAAAGTTGTGAGCTCCTGCATCAATTATTGTGCTCTGGGGCAGGGGTGGCCCAGGGTAGCTCTCCAGGTGTTTTTTTTGCCTACAACTCCCATCAGTCCCAGCCATTGGCCATGCTGGCTGGGGCTGATGGGAGTTGTAGGCAAAAAACAACTAGGGCCATTCTTCCTGAGCTGAGGCAAACATGTGTGAGCTGGAGGCTAAAATCTGTGCGCTAGCTCACTCTAACTCAGCTTAGAGGGAACCCTGGTGGGAACTCTTGCTCAGCAATGGAGCCCCTGGTTTCCAAGCAGGGCCAGCCCCTGGCATCTCTTGAGGCCAGCAGTCAGACCAGAGATGGTCTCAGCCCAAAGCCGTGTCCTCTTCACCCAGATCTTCAGCACTAGGAGGTTCCAAGCACCTCCAGCAGAAAGGAAAGCAACAGCCATGCTGCGGAGGCAAGTTTGGGAGTGCCCTTGGGGGGCAGTGGTGATATAGTTAATGGCCACCCCTGCAGTCTCCACCAGGCAGCATCCACTGCCCCCCCCCCAATATTCTCGGGGTAAGCTTGTTTCAGCCCCAATAACAGTCCTCTCCCAGACCCTTATCTGGGAGAACCGGGTTTGATTCCCCACTCCTCCACTTGCAGCTGCTGGAATGGCCTTGGGTCAGCCACAGTGGTGAAGTGAGCGGACTCTTATGTGGGAGAACCGGGTTTGATTCCCCATTCCTCCACTTGCAGCTGCTGGAATGGCCTTGGGTCAGCCACAGTGGTGAAGTGAGCGGACTCTTATGTGGGAGAACCGGGTTTGATTCCCCATTCCTCCACTTGCAGCTGCTGGAATGGCCTTGGGTCAGCCACAGTGGTGAAGTGAGCGGACTCTTATGTGGGAGAACCGGGTTTGATTCCCCACTCCTCCACTTGCAGCTGCTGGAATGGCCTTGGGTCAGCCACAGTGGTGAAGTGAGCGGACTCTTATGTGGGAGAACCGGGTTTGATTCCCCATTCCTCCACTTGCAGCTGCTGGAATGGCCTTGGGTCAGCCATAGCTCTCTTGTCTGGGAGAACCGGGTTTGATTCCCCACTCCTCCACTTGCAGCTGCTGGAATGGTCTTGGGTCAGCCCTAGTGGTGAAGTGAGTGGACTCTTGTCTGGGAGAACCGGGTTTGATTCCCCACTCCTCCACTTGCACCTGCTGGAATGGCCGTGGGTCAGCCATAGTGGCTACCTCGGTGGGAAGGGCGGGATATAAATCGAAATATAAATAAATAAATAAATAAATATAAATAAATAAGTGAGCGGGTTTGATTCCCCCCTCATCCCCTTGCAGCTACTGGAATGGCCTTGGGTCAGCCATAGCTCTGGCAGAGGTTGTCCTTGAAGGGGCAGCTGCTGTGAGAGTCCTCTCAGCCCCACCCACCTCACAGGGTGTCTGTTGTGAGGGAGGAAGGGAAAGGAGGTTGTGAGCCGCTCTGAGACTCTGAGATTCAGAGTGGAGGGCAGGATATAAATCGAATATCTTCTTCATCTTCCTTTGGCAGGGAACTTGTATGATTCATGAATGGTACAAGTAGCTAAGGGCAGGGAAGGGGGAGGGGTCAGCCCCAGCAAGCCCCTTTGGCAGGTGAGAGGGGGTCCAGCACAATGTTTACAGATCAGGCCCCTGTTTTCTCAAGCGTCTCTTTTATCCCGCCCGCATTTGGAGCGCCTCAGCCTCAATATTGCCTTCTTCTGTCTGACGGAGTAATTCCCCTCCAGCAGCCCTTCCTGAAGGCGCATCTTGGCTGCCTCTCCAAAACTTAATAACCAGCCATCTTAAAAGGAAAAAGCATCTTAACCTTGTTGCAAAGGAATTGGATTCTCCATCCCGGGCCTGATTGCTTCCCGCCCGCCCCCCCCCCCCTCCGCTCTGCTGCCTTCTGTATATATTCCCCCCCCCCCCCGCGTGCGCCGCCCCTCCGATCAGCCTGATCAGGTTAATTTCCGCTCGCATCTTACCTCTCCGCCCGCCACGGGCATGCTTTTGGAGCCTCCCTCTTGTGATGAAATTATTTTTCTTTCTTAAATGCTTCCGTGTGTTGACTTCTCCGAGTGCACCAACTTGCATTTGAGCAGGTCGTTTTATGGAGGGAAAGAGGGAGAGACGGCCTGACTGGTAGTTAGGTAAAAAACTGGGAGATTTATCCAGTCCCAGGTGAGCTACACTTCAGGGCCGCAGGACTGTGGATCAGCTGGCTAGGGGAACAAGCATGATTCCTTTATTTACTTGGGAGCCTGCTTTTCCACCATCAGATTCTCAAAGTAATTAGAAATACAAGTTTACTGTTTTCTTCCTGCCCCCCCCACCCCCCCCCCCAAAAAAACCCACACTAAATCCCTTTTAGAGCCAGCCAGGTGTGGAGGTCAAAGGGCAGCAGGAACTCTGTAATCTGGAGAACTGGGTTTGCTTCCCCCCCTTGCGCCAGTCACAGTTCTCTCAGATTCACCTGCTGCCTCCTAAGGCGCCTGTCGTGGGGAGAGGAAGGGAAGCCACTCTGAGACTCCTTCGGGTATAAAAACCAGCTCTTCTTCTTCCCTTTATGATGCCCCCTCTCCCCAAACCCAAGAGCCCCCTGCCCTCCTCCCGAAAGCTTTTGCTGTTTGGTGTAGTGGTTAAGTGGGTGGACTCTTACCAGGGAGAACCGGGTTCAATTCCCCACTCCTCCACTTGCACCTGCTGGAATGGCCTTGGGTCAGCCACAGCTCTGGCAGAGGTTGTCCTTGAAAGGGCAGCTGCTGTGAAAGCCCTCTCAGCCCCACCCACCACACAGGGTGTCTGTTGTGGGGGGAGAAGACATAGGAGATTGTAAGCCACTCTGAGTCTCTGATTCAGAGAGAAGGGTGGTGTATAAATCTGCAATTCTTCTTCTTCCTCCTCTGCCACCCTTTAGATTCCTTGGTCCTCTCTGTTGGTCCCAGTCTTCTGGTATGGTCGTCCAAGGAGGCTGGAAGAGTATCTTTTGTATGGGCCTTTGGGGGAACTTGGAGTGCAGCTCAGCTCCAGAAACCTCTTTTGTGGATTTGTTCAATTTACACTAGTGCTGGACAAGGCCGTAAAGGTAAAGGTAGCCCCCTGTGCAAGCACCAGTCATTTCTGACTCTGGGGGACATCACATCACAATGTTTTCATGGCAGACTTTTTACGGGGTGGTTTGCCATTGCCTTCCCCAGTCCTCTACGCTTTCCCCCCAGCAAGTTGGATACTCCTTTTACCGACCTCGGAAGGATGGAAGGCTGAGTCAACCTTGAGCCAGCTACCTGAACCCAGCTTCTGCCAGGACTGGTTGTGAGCAAGTTGTGAGCAGAGAGCTTGGACTCAAGTACTTCAGCTTTACCACTCTGCACCATGGGGACAAGGCCTTAGGAGACCCCAAGTCAAATCCCCACTCCAGGGGAGACCTTGGACCAGCCAATCACTCTCAGTCTCGCTGACCTCACAAGGTTGATGTGCAGATGAACATGGAAGAAGAGACGAGAACCATGTATGCCATGTGGACCTGCTCACAGGAGGGGCAGCATAAAAATGTGACCAACTGATAAACAAATTTAGCACCATAGGATTGGGGCTCCTTCCTTCCTTCCTTCCTTCCTTCCCTTCCTTCCTTCCTTCCTTCCTTCCTTCCTTCCTTCCTTCCTTCCTTCCTTCCTTCCTTCCTTCTATTGTCCTTTGAAGGATGTTACTTTTCCATTGTCTGCCCCAGTGGCATTTTATATCTAAGCTTGTTTGATCCCGCTCGGAGGCCGGAGGGAGGCTATAAATAGCTGTGCAAATAAATAAATCACCCCCAAACCAGCCTGTGGCAGCTGTTGTGCTCTGTTCAGAACAGCCGATAACGTATTACAGGACGGCCTGCTTTTCCAGCCCCAAGGAGGGGGGAAGAGGGGCTTGAGTGGGAGGTGGCCAACCCCCCCTCCACT